>NC_041731.1:66198529-66798529 GCF_004115215.2 Ornithorhynchus anatinus | reverse complement strand
ACTCTGGGTGTGTCTTTTTGTCCATCTCCCCAGTAGTGTGTGTGTCCCCCCACCCCCTGAGAACTTATCTCTGTTCCCCAAGTTGGCCTCTCATACTCAAAATGAAGAGTTTAATGCACACTTACCTGGGGATATGACCATGTTTAGTTAGTGGATTTTTTTACTGTATTGAATCTCTTATGCCCTGAGTCTTCATGGGGTACAAAGGAGGCTGAGCTGCAGGGTGAAAACTTCTCAAACCGACACTAGCATTTCCACCCAGAGGATCCAGTCAACAGCACATCCACTTGATGGATACAAATTGCTTCCTGCCTCAGTGGAGCCCATTATTACAACATGCTAACAGATGGGCAGTGTGCTGGCTGACACTGGCTCTAAGTCCAGTCTGTTTTCTGGGCAATGGTCCTTCTGTTTCTCAGAGTTACAATTGTCCCTTGGATGGATTAAGTACTGACTTTCACATCCGACAGCAGTTCCCTGCCTCTCCTGAGACTGACATGGACCTTCCTCCTCCCAGTGTGTATCTGTGAGCCAGTATTAGTTTACTGATGCTTACCTCCTTTAACATCCATTTCTTTAATATTTGTTAAGGGCTTACTATATGTTAGACACTGTGCCAGGCTCTGGGGTAGATATATGTTAGGCAGGTTGTACACAGTCCATGTCCCACATGGGGCTCACAGTCTTAAACCCCATTTTATGGGTGAGAAAACTGAGGCACAGAGTAGTGAACTAACTTACCCAAGGACACAGAGCAGACAAGTGGCAGAGCCGGAATTAGAACTCAGATCTTTCTGACTCTCAGGCCTATGCTCTATCCACTAGACCACACTGATTTGAATCTCCCTTAGCTCTACTTTATTTGGAGTCATTCCCTGGGGGTGTTGATCCCACCTGGACCTTATTGTTCCCTATTCATCCCTCCAAAAATAATCTATTATTTCCAGTTACTAAGAGACCTTAGCAGAAGGGTAGTTGGCAATCAGTGATTGAATGTGGAAATTAACTCAAGCTATGCAAGGACTCATTTCCACTTCCAGGATACAGCAACACCCACAACAAGAGCCCTAATACATAAGTAAAATTGATCAAAGAATACCTAAAAATAGACCCAGAGAGGCAAGGAATATCCTTTGGGTCTCTTCACTCAAATTGCTCTAACTACCTCCCATAGAAATGGAAGCATTGTTGTTTGAGATTTACCGGACAGTAGCATTATAAGCCTTGGATCAATTGACTCATACTCGAGCCATGTAGAAATGTGAGTTTTCAGATCATTAGAAATATTTATGTGGTGCTCATAGTAGGAACAGCATGGCCTAATGGAAAGAGCACTGTCCTGTGAAACAGATGATTTAGGGTTTAATCCTGGCTCCACCCCATACCTGCTGTATGACCTTGGGCAAATCACTAAACTTAACTGTGTCTCAGTTACCTCATCTATAAAATGGGGGGATTCAATCCTTTGTAGACTGTGAGCCCATTGTTGGGTAGGGATTGTTTCTATCTATTGCTGAATTTTACTTTCTAAGTGCTTATTACAGTGCTCTGCACATAGTAAGCACTCAGTAAATATGACTGAATGAATTTGTTCATTTAATTGTATTTATTGAGCACTTACTCTGTGCAGAGCACTGTACTAAGCGCTAAGGAGAATACAATGCAGCAATAAACAGACACATTCCCTGCTTACAACTAGCTTATAATCTACTCCCTCCTACTTAAACTGGGTGCCCCAAGTGGGACAGGAACTGTGTCTGACCTGATAAACTTGTATGTCTCCCAATGCTTAGAAAAATACTTGCACATGGTAAGCACTTAACAATTATCATAATTTAGTCCTGGCCATGCCAGAAACTCATAGAAGAAGCAGTGAGGCTTAATGATTAGACCAAGGGCCTGGGAGTCAGAAGACATGAGTTCTAAAATTGGCTCTGCTACATGTCTGCTGTGTGACCTTGGGCAATTCAGTTCACTTTGTGCTTCAGTTACCTCATATGTAAAATAGGGATTAAGACTGACAGCTCCATGTGGGACAGGGACTATGTCTCACATGATTACGTATCATCTACTGCAGCACTACCTCAGTGCTTGGCATATAGTAAGTGCTTAACAAGTATCATAATTATTAATCATAATAATAATTATTATTACTATTTTCATGCCCTTCCTCAAAGTGGACCAGTACAGCCACGGCAGTAGCAATGGCTAGGACGGCCACTAAAAAAAAGAGAAGCCGTGTGGGCTAGTGGATAGAGGATGGGCCTGGGAATCTGAAGGACCTGGGTTCAAATCCCAGGTCTACCACCTGTCCTCTGTATGACCTTGGGCAAGTCACTTCACTTCTCTGTGCCTCGATTATCTCATCTGTAAAATAGGGATTAAGACTGTGAGCCCCATGTTGGACATGGATTGTGTCTGATCTGATTATCTTGAACCTACTCCATTCCTTAGAACAATGTCTATCTAGCACATAGTAAGCACAGGGAGGCAGGGAGATTGGTGGAGGGCAAGGGAGACTAGGTGACAAAGTAGTAGACTAATGCCTCCTCTTTTTCCTTGGTGTCATGGTGCCTCAGCTATTGTGGCTGCTACTATGGGCCAGTGAGATTCCTTCCCAAAGACAGCCTCTAAATGGGTCCTGCCTTGGATTCCCTGATGCAGAAAGGCCCTTATATATGTGGTAGCATGCCAAGGGTCCAAATCAACCCTGTAAGTCAACCCACCTTCCACTGGATCTTCCAGACTGGATTGATTCAGAACCTAAAAAAAATTCCCCTAGACTCTCCCTAGTTCAGACCCAGAGTTTAAGGACTGAATCAGGAAAAAATAAACCCCCAGAGGTGGGAAAGTGAGGAATATTCTCCCAAGCACTTAGTAATGTGTTCTGCATGCAGTAAGTGCTCAATAAATACCACTGATTGAATGGTAACACCAAAGTCTATCCTTTGATGACAGAACTGAGTCATTGGGACATTAGGACCAAAGCCTCAAAGTTTCTTGGGCTTTTTTGTTAACTGATTATTTCTTCTTGATAAAAAGTACTAAGAGTCTTAGTAGTATAGAATACCTCTATTCCTCCCAGTGGGATTTATTTTCTCCGTTACTCTTATAAAAACCAAAAGTGGGAACCAAATTATTCACCCAGATAGTCCTTCTTATTTTTAATTGTAGATAAGGAAATCCCAAAATTATTTTTCATTAAATTGAAGTGACTTCATATCTTATTACCCTGAAAGAAGAGTGAAGAGATACATTACATTTACTCCATTATACCTCATTTGGTTTTTCTGATACCACTGTCTGCCATTGTCTACATTCCAATAGATTCCCTAGGGGACTAGAACCTCAGTGTGGTTGACTGCACTGTGGGTTCTCAGTAGGTCTCACTGAAGGAGATACCTTAGAAGCCTAACTGGTTATCAGCCTCAAAGGCTCACAAGGCCTGGGTTTCTCTTCCTGAGGCAGATTTCTGCTCCTCAATATTGTCATCAGGTGTGGAACACATATCTGAATTAGAGGCCCTGGATTCTAATCCTAATACCACCACTTATCTGCTGTGTGGCCTTGGCCAAGTCATTGAACTGCCCTATATCTCAGTTTCCTTATGTGAAAAATGAAAATTAAGTCCTACGCTCCGTTACTTAGACTGTGAGTTCCATGTTGGACAGGAACTGTGACAAGCTTGATTATCTAGTATCTACCCTAGTGCTTAGTATAGTGTCTGGCACAAAATGACATCTTAACAAGTACCACAGTCACTATGTAACTCTGTTGTACTGCATTCTCCCAAGGACTTAGTACAGTGTTCTGCAGAGAGTAAGTCCTCAAATTCCACTGATTATGTATAAGCTCCTCTCTAGGCTGTAAGCTCACTGCGGGCAGGGAACACATCTTTCAACTCTAATAATAATAACAATAACTGTGGTATTTGTTAAGTGCTTATTGTATCCCAAGCACTGTACTAAGTACTAGGGTAGATATTAGCAAACCAGGTTGGACAGAGTCCCTGTCCCATGTGTGGCTCTCAGTGTCAATCTCTCATTTTACAGATAACTGAGGCACATAGAAGGGAAGTGACCTGCCCAAGGTCACACATCAGACATGTGACGGAGCCAGGATTAGAACTAGTGACCTTCCAGCTCCCAGGCCCATGCTCTCTCCACAATGCCACAGTGCCATTCTGCTTACTGTTGCACTGTATTCTCACAAGCGATTAGTACAGTGCAATGCACACAGTAAGTACTCAATAAATATCACTGCTTGATTCCACTGTTGTCTCAAAGAGGATTTCTTGTACTCACTGAGGCCATGATTTAGGTACAAACTCAACTGCTACTATACATGACAAGCAAACAGAATTGTAGGTGATCAATAAGTAATATGCCAATCTATAATCCCACTTGGAGTGCCACATGCCATGCTGCTCTTCTAACCAATGCCACCAGCTTGCACCTTTACCACTGGATCTATGATTTCTTTGAATGGTAGTTTTCTATCAGAATGAATGTAACACTGATCTAAGAGACAAAACCTATTTCCCTAAGAGGTCCAAGAGCTGAGTTAAAAAGTGAATCTGTGGAAAGACCACCTTATCCTGCAAGTCAGATGGGACAGAAAGTCAATTTCCAGATGCTATTTGGAATTCTAGTTATGAAAAGCCAAGTTCCATTAAATAAAACCTTTACTTTGTACACGGATGCAAAAGTGATTAGTCATTTAATACTGAAAGCCTTACCTGGAACACATTTCTTAATACATTTTTTTCACATGCATGATGTCCTTCCACAATTTGCCACAATTTTATTAAACTCTTGTTACCTAGCGTGTAATTGAAATCATCGCCGATACATGGAACATGACTACACAAGGCAGAAACAGAGTGGAGACAGGACAGAGAAATAGGAAGAGAAAAATTTTAAATTGCAGAAAAAAAAATTTAAATCCTGTTTCCTCTGAACATAGCATGATATAGTGATGCACCATTCACTAACATCCTCCTTACATTGCACATCCATCTACCCCCTATTGTTCATGAATAAGAAATGTAGGAAACAACGGTAAGACTTCCATAAATACTAAAATATTTAAGAAGCGGGGAAGAAAGAAGACCTAGTATCATTTAAAGCTCCAATTTAGTAGTTCTCTAGCTTTAAAAATTGCCCCCATTGGTGAAAACTTCATGAAAATGATCATGGGATCTCACCAAGTCCTGCTATTGGCCATCTCTGATAATAATGTGTCAATTTCAAAGCCTCCTAGGACACCAGGGGACCACATGACTCTCACTGCCAGCCTATGAAAAATGACAAATTTTCCAGTTTTGATCATCAGCTATATTTTGGAAATAATTCTAATTGAGATCTGCTGCTCCAACTCTTCTTCAAGACCTTGTTTGGCATGATGCCTGTATTTAGATTTGGTTTTATAACTCTACATTTGAGATGATATTGTCTATTTCTACTTGCCTAGCTCTATATTTGAAATAGTCTATCTCCCCAATAGGTTGTAAGATCAAGAACTCAGTCCATGCCTTATTTTAATAATAATAATTTTGGTATTTTTTAGGCACTTGCTTTGTGACAGAAACTGTACTAAGCACTGGGGTGGATACAAGCTAATTGAGATGGACATAGTCCTTGTCCCATGAAGGGCTCACAGTCTCGATCCCCATTTTCCAGTTGAGGTGACTGAGGTCCAGAGAAGAGAAGTGAATTATCCAGGGCCACACAGCAGACAAGTGGCAGAGCCAAGATTAGAATCCATGTAGTGTGGCTTAGTGGAAAGAGCAAGGACTTGGGAGTCAGAGATCATGGGTTCTAATCCCAGCTCCACCACTTGTCAGCTGTGTGACTTTGGGCAAATCACTTAACTTCTCTGTGCCTCATTTACCTCATCTGGAAAACGGGGATTTAGACTGTGAGCTCCACCTGGAGTAGCCAAATAACCTTGTATCTTCCCCAATGCTTAGAACAGTGCTTGGCACATAGTAAGCATTTAACAATAACATCATTATTGTTATGACCTTCTGACTCCCAAGCCCTATAGTGCTCTATCCACTAGGTCATGCTGCTTCCTGTGCAACCTGCTTGGTACAGCCAGAGCGCTGCATCCCATGGACCCTCAGAAAATGTTGATGACTGACATCTTCATGACTCAGAGTATGAGGAACGGGTCTCTAAAGACCCCTGGGCTTTGGGACAGTCATCCTGATCACCCTGCATAGTTCAACTCTAGAGCTAACAATAGCTGACATCAAAATGTGTACGAACCGATAACCTTTTACCTTTCCTTTTCCAAAGGCCAGACTTTGAGAATGTCAATCAAGACAGGCACAGTATTTCCCTTTCCAATCCTCAAGAATCTCTTCTGTCCTCCATGAGTTCTAAAATGAAGAGCAGATGACTCAGAAATAGCATCTGCCAATTCTTTAAAATATCCTAGGTTGGGTGTCGTGGGTCCCCATGGTTGCAGAGGATTATGAAATATGTGATCAGGAGTCATGATTCATACCCTGCCCCATCACACAACCATAATGAAAAATAAGAGGAGCAGGCTATTCAAATCAGGAAAATGCTGAGGTAAAGAAATCAGAATCTGGAATAGTCACTGAGTGAATCTGTGTCAAAAGAACTCATTTTAACTTTGCCTCTGAAAAGCCAGAGATTCCTAATTCAGAAGAGTTCTTAAAGATTGTGCATTTCCTAAACAACCTGGAATAGAGAAGAAGGAAGCACTACACACATAGTTTAGCTGTCCCTCCCACTTGCATGTGATTATTCATAAATTATTCCTCTTTCTGGGTCACGGCCATATTTAGAAAGATGGGATTTTTTTTCCCTTTGATTAAAAGAAAAAAAAACATTGCAGCAATAGTAGGATATCAAGAAATTTGAAACAAAATATTCCACAATAGACATAAAAGAGGTGCAACCTATTTGGAATTATTTTTCTCAAAAGCTGCCCCATTTTCTGAACTCTGAAAGTTCACAAGGCACTCTTGCTCCATAAATCGGCTGAAAATAATGGATTTAATTAGAAATGGCATTTCTAAGATGATTACTGGCAGTGACCATCCCTCTGAAAAGGATCGTTTGTCCCTCTGGCAGGCAAACATACCAGAAGCAATTCTTTAAAAAATAAAAAACAAAAAAAACCCAACTTTCCCAATCTGTCTTAAATATGCTGCAGGGAACCATCATTTCAAGACTTAACATTTAGCTAGAATCAATCAATGGTGTTTACTGAGTGCTTATTATGTGCAGAGCACCATGCTAAACACTTGGGAGAGTGCAATACAATAGAGTTCATACAGACAATCCCTGCCCAGAAAGAGCTTATACTCTAGAGCAGAAATATTTCTCCCGTATAGTCAAATAGATCCAAAGACAGAATGAAAAGATAGCATCGACCACTAACTGATCCTCTAAGGATGCACCAAAGAGCTAAGGGAATCGGACACCAAAAGAAAAAGTTTGGCAAATTGAGACTGTAAACTTGTTATGGGCAGGGATTGGGTTTGCTAATTTGGTTGTATTATACCCTCACAAGCACTTAATATAGTGCTCTGCACATAGTAAATGCTGAAAAAATGCTACTGATTGAATGAAAGAAGGGGAAGACAAATCAAAGCAGTCCCACTCCACTCCCTTGGAAGGCTATTTCTTCACACCCATGCCAGGAATGGTTAGTAATCTGGCTTTATATTAGACAGTCTGGTTTACAGGCTCGTTGTGGGCAGGGAATGTGTCTTTTTACTGTTGTGTTATACTCTCCCGAGGACTTAGTACAGTGCTTTCTACACACAGTAAGCACTCTATAAATATGGTTGAATGAATGAATTAACGGAAAAGTGACTGCAAGCCCCTGGAAGGATGGATTTCTTAAGACCAAAGAACAGAACCTACAGGATTGTCCAGGTATGTAGGGAACTTGTTTGGCAGACATTTCTCTTGTGATCTCTATCTTCTGGTGGCAAACCTAACTCTAAAAAAATAACAAGCCAAACTGTCAGTGAATGCCCTGTGCATGAAGACCATTTGTTTTGAAAACTTGTTCCACTAGTACTTCCTAAAACCTCAACCTTAGCAACAAGAAGCAGCATGGCTTAGTGAGCACTGGCCTGAAAGACAGAAGGACCTGGGTTCTAATTCCAGATCTGCTACATGTCTGCTGTGTGGCGTAGGACAAATCACTTTACATCTCTGGACCTCAGTTACCTCATCTGTAAAATGGGGATTAAGATACTGAACTCTATGTGGGACAGGGACTGTGTCCAACCTGATTAGCTCGTATCTACCCCAGTGTTTAATACAGTGCCTGATACATAGTAAATGATTAACTAATGCCATTAAGAAAAAAAACCTGAGGCCTTCATATTTGCCCAGTGTATAGCCGTATGGATATTTGGATTTCTGCAGGACCTGGCCCTGTCCAACTCAGCCTGTTGCCACCCTGGAGAGCTTCATGGCAGATGCCAGAGGCAGACAGGTTGGTACTTGTCATTATTATCGTTGCTTTGTTAATATTATTATTATTAATGGACTGAAAGGAGCAGGGCAGAAGTCCCAGCACTACTGGGCAGCAACTGCCAATCATAGGGCTGGCCATACTGTAACATGGCTAAAAGTCCATGTCCAACACAAGCTCAACCCAATTGTTTCAGCCTAACTCAATGTAAGTCTATGATTTGAATGAGAAGGAAGCAGAAAGCAATAGGGTTCAATAATTTAAAAAAAATGAAGTGTGGATCTGCCTTATGCTATCACTATTATTTCCCATACATTGCAGATCACTCAATTAATGGTACTTATTTTGTGCACAGCACCCTACTAAGTGCTTGGGAGAATACACTACAACAGCTGGTAAACCCCATACCTGCCCTTAAGGAACTTATAGTGGGTTGTTCACTTAGGTTTATCATCTATATCTCTTTTTCTTACTTGTTTATCTATTGAATACCTGACTATTTCTGCTGGGCCTGCTTCCCTCTCAAGGACATGAATTGGGTATTTTCCTTTCACTGTCTTAATTCAGGGCTTTGCCACAGAGTAGATATTAAATGAATGCTGTTGTTGATAGAGAAAAATGAAGGAAAACAAAATTTGGGAAACCTCACTAGAGCATTCAAAGAGAATGCAAACTTCTCTAAACTGGCAAAAATGTGTTTGAAAACTATGAATAGAAAATATGAACCTAGGTGGAGAAAAAAATATCAAAGAAAAGAAGGAGAAGCAGGACAGACATAAGACACTTGAGGAATGAAAGACCACCCTTCCCGGGGGGGAAAATGGTCTTCCCAGATCCAGCTGGGAGGAGAAAAGTGTCCTATCCAGATTCCACCAGCCCTGGACTATATCTCATCCTCATTTCTTTTTGACAAGCTGACAGGTATGTACGACAAAGTAACCTACTGAAATATAAAATGACAAACTTCAAAGCATGTTGAGATGCTGTCAGCTATCAGATGGTTGCAAGATAAAAACCACCCTGGACACCTGCATGCTATTACTTTCTAATGAAAGCAACAACATGCTGAAATAATACAGATTTCAAATCATCAGTGCTATAAACTTCTGTCTCTTTAAAGCTGTTCATGAATATGTCCTTTAAAAAAAGCACACCCACACATACAATTCCTTTTTTCAGGGGGTATGTTTTTTAATGAATACTAACTCACTTGTTTGCAAATGTAATGAAAAAAGTAGTTCCTATAGAGTTGTTTGAGTTTACTAAAATAAAATTCATGAGATTGGTTATAGGTGCTGATGATGATCCCAACAATAATAATAACAATAATGATAATTATGGTATTTGGTAAGTGCTTACTATGAGCCAGGTTGGGAGTCAGAGGTCATGGGTTCGAATCCCTGCTCTGCCACTTGTCAGCTGTGTGACTGTGGGCAAGTCACTTCACTTCTCTGTGCCTCAGTTACCTCATCTGTAAAATGGGGGTTAAGACTGTGAGCCTCACGTGGGACAACCTGATGACCCTGTATCTCTCCCAGCACATAGAACAGTGCTCTGCACATAGTAAGTGCTTAACAAATACCAACATTATTCAATAGTATTTATTGAGTGCTTACTATGTGCAGAGCACTGTACTAAGCACTTGGAATGTACAAATCAGTAAGAGACAGTCCCTGCTCTTTAATGGGTTTACAGTCTAATTGACAGACAGACAAAAACAGTAATAATAATAATAATGTTGGTATTTGTTAAGCGCTTACTATGTGCCGAGCACTGTTCTAAGCGCTGGGGTAGACACAGGGGAATCAGGATGTCCCACGTGGGGCTCACAGTTTTCATCCCCATTTTACAGATGAGGGAACTGAGGCCCAGAGAAGTGAAGTGACTTGCCCACAGTCACACAGCTGACAAGTGGCAGAGCTGGGATTCGAACTCATGAGCCCTGACTCCAAAGCCCGTGCTCTTTCCACTGAGCCACGCTGCTTCTCGTGCAATTAATAGCAGTAGCAATTAATAGAATCAAGGGGATGAACATCTCATTAAAAGCACTGAGGTAGATGCAGGCAAAACATGTTGGACCCTTTCCCTGTCTCCTGTGGGGCTCCCAGTTTCAATCCCCTTTTTTACAGATGAGGTAACTGAGACCCAGAGTACTAAACTGACTTGCCCAAGGTCACACAACAGGCTGAGTCACGATTAGAACCCATGACCTTCTGCCTCCCAGGCCCATACTCTATGCACTATGCCATGCTGCTTCTCAGATACGATCTGACCTTTGTGGAAGGGAAGCCACAGCCTGATGTATGTGTTTTTTATGAAGGCTGGTGTAGAAAACCTGCAACCCAGTGACATCAATACAGATTTCTTTTCTTTACATTTCTTGCATCTAAATTAGACACCCCCAAACATTTGACTCTGCTCATAAAACGATTCTAGATCCAAGTGTGTCATAAAAGCATGAGGTTTCCAGATTCATTACTTCAACTAAAGTCTGATGGGGAGGAGCACAACTGCATTGCTAGAGTATGAGTACTGTGATAAAGTCCATTTTCAGGACATCGGTGACCTGGAAAATATTAAGTAAAAACAGATATTGAGAGAATGTCAGTGGAAAAAACCAGTCAGGGAACTCTCACCTAGCTTGTGTAAGCAGTTTTAGTCCTCAACTTAGAGTTGATTTTAAATGAATTCATTGTATATTATGAAATGTCACCTGGACCCTAAAGACATGGATTACACTCCACCTTTCTTTTAGAAACAGGTGAAGTCATGAAGTCATCCTCCTAGTCTTATGGCTGCCCATCCACCTCCACATAAAACAGAAGCTCCTTACCATCACCTTTAAGGCACTCAATCAACTCACACCATCCTAACTCACCTCCCTGGTCTCCTACAACAGCCCAGCCCTCATACTTCACTTCTGTGGTGCCGGCTTACTCACTGTGCCCTGCTGATCTCATCTACAGCAGCATGGCTCAGTGGAAGGATCACGGGTTTAGGAGTCAAAGGTCATGCGTTCTAATCCCGGCTCCGCCACCTGTCAGCTGTGTAATTTTGGGCAAGTCACTTAACTTCTCTGTGCCTCAGTTACCTCATCTGGGAAATGGGGATTAAGACTGTGAGCCTCACGTGAGACAACCTGATTATCCTGTATCTATCCCAGCACTTAGAACAGTGCTCGGCACATAGTAAGCGCTTAACAAATACCAACATTATTATTATTATCTATGTCGTTACCAACCCCTTTCCCACTTCCTCCTTCTAGCCTTGCAACTCCCACCCCTTCCATTATGCCAAACCACCACTCATCCCACCTTCAAAGCAATATTGAGAAGCAGTGCTGCCTAGAAGAAAGAGCAAAGACGTTGGAGTCAGAGGTCCTGGGTTCTAATCCCCAGTCTATCAAATGTTTGTTGTAACCTTGAACAAATCTCTTAACTTCTCCACGTCTCAGTTCTCCTGTTCTCCCTCCTACTTAGACTGTGAGCCCCATGTGGGACAGAGATAAATCCAGTCTTATTCACTTGTATCTATTCCAACACTTAGAACAGTGTTTGACACATAGTAAGCACTTAAGAAATACCATTAAAAATAATTGAAGTCACATTTCCTCCAAGAGACCTTCCCCTCTTAAGCCCTCTTTTCCCCAATTCACTCCCCTTTCTATGTCATCAATGCACTTGGATGGGTTGCCTTTGGGCATTTGATATTCACCCCAACCCCAATAGATTTATGTACATTTCTTTAAATTGCATATTATTAATTATTCATTTATAGTAATGTCTGTCAACTCCCTTAAGCTATAAGCTCATTATGAGCAGGAATGTCTCTACTAATTCTGTTGTATTGTACTCTCCCAAGAGCTAAGTACAGTGCTCTGCATGTTAGTAAGAACTCAATAAATACCACTGATCACTGGATTGATAGATGGATGAGGGCCCTAATCGGGAATCTTTGCGTAAAAGTTTCTGCTCTGTCCACTAATGCCAGGTATTCTAAATCCCCCAGTGACCCCAGCAGAGATTAGAAGAGGATGGCACCACTGGGATAGTTTTGAGGAAAAGATTGACACTTTCCTCTCCTGCATTAGCTGGTGGTCCAGTCCCAGGTACAACCAACCCGGACCATAGATATAAAGTTCCCAGTTTCTTGGATTCTATAATTTTACAGTTATTTTAAAGTTGGGTAATCAATCAATCAAACTGAGTGAGCACTTACTGTGTGCAGATCACTGTATTAAGCATTTAGGAGAGTACAATATAACAGAGTTGGTGGACACCTTTCCTGCCCACAGTGAGCTTACAGTTCAGAGGGGGACCTAAGTGCTAGGGAGAGTGCAGTATAATGTAGTTGATAATCATGTTCTCTGCCTGCAGTGAGTTTACAGTCTAGGTGTAGTGGAATGAGCACAAGACTGGGAGTCAGAAGGTTATAATAGTAATAATAATAATAATAATGATAATGGTATTTATTAAGCACTTAGTATGTGCCAAGCACTGTTCTAAGCACTGGGGTAGATACAAGGTAATCAGGTTGTCCCATATGGGGCTCACAGTCTTAAACCCCATTTTACAGATGAGGGAACTGAGGCACAGAGAAGTGACTTGCCCAAGGTCACACAGCAGACAAGTGGCAGCTCCGGTATTAGAACCCACGACCTCTGACTCCCAGGCTCGGGCTCTTTTCACTATGCCACACTGCTTTTGTGTTCTAATGTTGCCTCTGCCACTTGTCTGCTGTATGACCTTGGGCAAGGCACTTCACTTCTCCTTGCCTCAGTTTCCTCATCTATAAAATGGGGTTTAAGACTGTGAGCCCCATATAGGACAGGGACTGTGTTCAAACTGATGTGCTTGTATCCACCCCAGTGCTAAATACATTGCCTGGCACACACTTAACACTTAACAAATAGCACAATTATTATTTTTACATTTTAGGGTATTGTGTTGCCTTATTAAAGATTTTAGTTCTCTTACAAGTTCCTGTCCTTTGTTTAAAGGGATGTTAGTGGCTACTCCCCACCCTGACTAATCTATCATCTCCCCCCAACCCCCGTTTTAAACCCAGGCATGAAAGCCAGATACTCATGGCTCCCAGCACCCAGACTCCAACAGGAGAGGGGATGGAGCGAGGAGGGGTGTGGGCAAGGCATGGAGAATGGCCCAGGTGCTTTTGCTAAGGATGGAGCTGTTGGCGCCATAAGGTGGAGGCCAATGCCAGCCCTTACAAGTCTCTTCATGGATTTTCCCGTTGAGCTTTCCAACCTGACCGAGTGCTTTGGCTGATTAAAATGAATTGGTTATAGATTTTCTCTTGGTGGGCTGTCTGGTACAGACTTCAAAATGAACAATCTCTGAAAATTTAACTCAGGCAAGATGGGTAATTGTAGAACATTTTGTATTGTGACTAATATCCTCATGTGTACAGGGATTGTGACCAATCTGCTTATCTTTTATCTACCCCAGGCCTTGGTACAGTGCTTGGCAATCAATCAATCACATTTATTGAGGGTTTACTGTGTACAGACCACTGTACTAAGTGCTTGGGAAAGTATAATATAACAGATTTGGTAGAAATATTCCCTGTCCACAAGGGGCTTTCAGTCCAGAGGGACATGGCAAACACTTAAATGCCACAATTATTATTTGAGAATTTCAATCTGCCTGGGTCCAGTCATAGGTGCTTTGGGTTGCTTTCCCAACATAGACCCAGACCTCACATTGTGGGAAAATCTGATGAAGCTCCTCTCATCTTTTAATCCCATTTGTCCTCTTTCTTCTCATACTCCTCTTGCTAAGATCATTCACTATCTCACAATACATGACAGTCACCTCAAGAGGACCTGATCAAGGGTGGGAATGGGTAAGTCCAAAGCACCACCACTATTGCAAAAACATCTCAAATGCTTGTTCAGCTTGAGTATGACACGTCTTTCTCGTCTTAACCATTGATGCCTGAGCAGTGGCTGACCCAAATGAAAAGTGGCCAGAAAAGGTTTCTATTGTACTTTGTTGGATAAAATATGCAGGAGATTCTGTCTTAAAGGAACCCCACGCTTATGAATTTAGCTTAACTGTAGGTGATGTCATCTTCAAACCCAGTGGATAGTTCTACTCATTACAATCCATGCCCAAGCAGAAGGCAATGCCATTAAAGCTACGACACTAGTATGCATCTTTCTTAGAGAAGCAGTGTGTCTCAGTGGAAAGAGCATGGGCTTAGGAGTCAGTGGTCATGGGTTCTAATCCTGGCTCCGCCACCTGTCAGCTCTGTGACTTTGGGCAAGTCACTTGACTTTTCGGTGCCTCAGTTACCTCATCTGTAAAATGGGGATTAAGACTGTGAGCCCCAAGTGGGACAACGTGATTACCTTATACCTACCCCAGTGCTTAGAACAGTGCTCAGCACATAGTAAGTGCTTAACAAATGCCAACATTATTATTATTATTATCAGGTTATAATTACTCTCTGCTCCCTGGGATTTTCTCCTCAAGCTCTTGAACTCTAAGTAGGTTAACACTCTGGAAACCTGTAATATTAACTTAGATGTGAACTACTTACCTCTCTCTCAGGGTCGCACCTGGAGACTTTCTAGTATTCTACCAGCTTGACTATGGGAGGGAGAGTCAGCAAAGGCATACCCATTCCATTCCTAGCTTGCGCAGTGGCTAGCAAGTAGAAGTCAATCTGCTACAGGTCAAAATTCCTCTGTGCTGGGCAGCAGTGGCATGGGAGAGAGTCAAGGGTGGAGACTCAAGTTGACTGCGCAGGAGGAGGCAAGGGTAAACCACTTCCATATCTTCCCCAAGAAAATTCTATGGATACACTACCAGAATGATTGCAGGTGGAGGCAGAGCATTCTGGGAAAGATGTGTCCATGGTGTCGCTATGGGTCGGAGATGACTCGACAGCCTAAGACAAGACATGAACTACTTACCAGCAGAGAAAATGGAGACCTTCCCTGATTAATCATTAAACTCTCATCTCCCCTCCCTACATCCCTGACAACTGTCACTTTGATGCTTCCACCTTACCTAAGGACTTAGGTACTCATACCCCAACCCCACGGCACTTGTGTATATATCGTTATTGTGCTAGACAGTAAACTCTTTGAGAGCAGGGATCAAGTCTACTAGTTCTATAGTGTTCTTCAAAGTGTTCGTACAGTGTTCTGCACACAGTAGAAGCTCAATAAATACTAATGACTGATTGGCATTGAAATGCAAAGTCTTTAGACCACTCTAACCAGGATATATGGGAGATTACCTCTCCACCTACATCCTCAAAATTACAAGATTTTTTTCTTATCTACCCAAGCTCCAACTCTATCAGGCTAAGTGTGATTCTGCTTGAACCCATCTCTGACATTTTTGCATTGCCTTCCTACAACTCACTTTTATGCTTTCTCTTAAAAAACATAAAGTCTCCCAGTAGTCAGTTCACAACTGACATTGCTATGGATTTTCTTTGTCCATCTTTGAGAATGATTTTTCAGGCAGGTTTTATGTAATCATTAATTCTGCCCAAGAAGAATTTTGTTTTCTGCAGCATTCTACATCTATGACTTAGAGTTTGCACACCAAAATTATTTTTCAACTATTGTAATTATTACTTTGTTTCATTTCCAAAAGCAATGGTCTTCTGCTTGGTGGGACCATCCAGAAGATTTTTTGAATGGACCTTAGTAGAGGCCAGTGATATTAAAAATCATAAGTATGGTAAGTTGATCAATGCCTGTGTGAGTTGGTACTGAGGTCACAGTCATTGAAATAATGTAAATATGATATAACTAATAACACCTACCTCATGGATTGGATATTTACTTAGAGACTGTAGGTACGTATGCTACGACAATGAAGAACCCCTGAGAGAACACATTTTTAAACACCAGGTCTGAGTGCTGATTGACATGCTCAGTACGATAGTAAAATCTGGCAGGTGCATTAATGTACATTCCTTTGATCTGTACACATCCACACTTGTCTTCTTAGGGTCCTTGGTAATAAGCTTCTTTAAAGATCCCTGAGTAAGCACTGAAGATAATATCTGGAGTATGTAGCTCTCAGTCCTTTCAGAATGGCTTTTTCCTGCTCCTTTCGTTTTCTTAAGAAAATGTCAGTTTAATCATATCTTAATGCTTTGATAATGTGTTTCTGCAGAACACTCACTTCAGTGTTTTAAAAGCATGAATGTAGATGTAAAAATGTCAGTTGAATGAGAATGTTTTTCCCAAGGGACTAACCAAATGGAAGTGTGCTGCTTGACAAACATATTCAGAGCAAATACTGACTTCCCTCAATAGCTCTGTTGAGCATAGCTTGCAATTCAGTTGCACAACGTTTTGAAACACGACACCATGTGTTTTGTTCAGAGGCTGTGATAATGTGGATGCAATGACTACCCAAAATAAAACCCTTCCCACTCACTCCTGTGACTAACAAGAGTGCTGCCAGGGAAACACAACTAATTCATGAGGTACCTGTATATTGCTATATTTATTAATCTGAGGTTCTGACAACTATAGATCCAATCCAAGATACCTTTCAATCAATGGTATTTATTGAGTGCTTACAGTGTGCCTCTGCATATAAGTGTGTGGGAGAGTACAAAAGATATAGACAATGTCTGCCCTCAAGGATCTTACAGTATAGTAAATTATAGATAGGAGGGGAAGGAGAGACTAAAGGTATAATGATAATAATAATTAATAATAATTTGTGGTATCTGTTAAGTGCTTATTATGTGCTAGGCACTGTACTAAGCACTGGGATAGATGTAAGGTAATTGGATTGGACATAGCCCCTGTCCAACACAGGGCTCACAGTCTTATCCCCATTTTCCAGATGAGATAATTGAGGGTCAAAGAAGTGAGGAGACTCCCCCAAAGTCACACAGCTGACAAATGGCAGAGTTAGGATTAGAACTCAGGCCTTTCTGACTCCCAGGATCATGCTCTATCCACTAAGCCATGCTACTTCTCGGTATTTTTACTTCCTACTCCAATCAGATCATTAAGGGAGTTTCTTTAGCACATTCTCCTGAGTTAACTGCTAAAAAATATAGGCATTTTATTAGCCACCGTTCAGCCTCATTCTTAATTCCCAATTTAAAAGATACTCTTCTCATTGGTTTTTCCTACTTGAAACATACTTAGCCCATTCCCCAGGCCAAAAAGTACTTATGCATATATTCTTGTCTTCTGCCATTTGCCATATCAGTAATTTATTTTAATGTCAGCATCCCTAACTAGTTTATAAATTCCTTGTGGATAGAGACCACGTCTATCAACTCTATTGTATTCTCCCAAGTGTTTAGTACAGTGCTCTGTACAGAGTAAGCATTCAATAAATACCATGATTTATTGAAAACTCAGACACTCTCCCCTTAGAAAGGCTTCTGCGCATAAGTAGAGGACTCCCCTTGACAGGACTTCCTCCACCTCTGAAGCCTGGGCAGAAGCCACTGAGATATCCCAGATGAACAAGTGCATCATGGGCTATGCTTCCACCCAGATTCCCAGGCAGAAACAGGGTTGGAGGGGATTAAGGTAGCAGTAGAGAAAGTGTAGACAGGGCCAAGTAAGCAGTATCTCTCAACCTGATTCCTTTCCTCCCCATCTCATATACCTTCTTTTTCTTCCTTTTGCCCTCTCCCCACCCTTTTTTCTCCTCTCCCTTTCATGTTGAATTCATTCCCTCCCTATTCACATCTGGCAGAGCACTACTCTCCTTATCTTCCAAAATAATACCTCTTCCAGCAGGCTTTCCCTGATTACACTGTCTTCCCCACCAGACTGCCATTTCAGCTCCTCTGCATTATCTAAGAGAATAGGTATTAACTGCCTCCACCGTTGCACTTATGTGCAGATCTTTTTACTCTGGATTAAACTACATGTAGAAGAAAGTGATAATATCTTCTTCCTCTTCTAACCTGTAAGCTTCTTGAAGGCAGGGATTTGGTCTGCTGTCTCTATTGTACTCTCATGAGCACTTCTGTCCAGGGTAACTGCTCAATAAAGATCACCCTAAAGGAGCTTACAATTTAGTGGAGAAGAAAAACATTAAAATAAGCTACAAATTGGAGAATACGTTATGGATCAATCAGTAGTACCTATTGATGTCTGTTGTATACACTGGTAATTTTGTACTTCAGCGTTAATTGAGAAACAGCATGGTTCAAAAGAAAGAGCCCAGGCCTGGGAATCAGAGGACGTGGGTTCTAATTCTGTCTCTGCCATTTGTCTGTTGTGTGGCTTTAGGCAATTCACTTCTCTGTGCCTCAGTTCCTCATCTGGAAAATGGTGATTCAATACTTGTTTTGTGTCCGTTTGTTTTAATGGTATTTGTTAAACACTATATACCAAGTACTATACTAAGCACTGGGGGTAGACACAAGCAAATTAGGTTGGACACAGAACATGTCCCATATAGGGCTCATAGTATTAATCCCCCTTTTATAGGTAAGGTAACAGACAGAAATGAAGTGATTTGCCTAAAGTCACAGAGCAGACAAGTGGTGGAGCTGGGACTAGAACTCAGGTTCTTCTGACTTCCAGTCCCATGCTCTATCCACTAGGCCATGCTGCTTCTCAATTCTCTGTCCTACTTAGACTGTGAGCTCCCTGTAGGACAGGGACTACATCCAACCTAATGAACTTGTATGTACCCCAGTGCTTAGAACAGTGCTTGATACGTAGTAAGTGCTTAATAAATACAATAATAGTAATAATAATATTTGTTAAGCACTTACTATGTATCAAGCATGTCGATTCTTCTTATCATTATTATAATTATTATAGAACACTGCACAGTCCTTGGGGGAGAACAATAGGATTAGTCAACACAATCTCTACCTTCAAATGGCAGAAGTAGGGTCTCAGGGACCCAGGAACTGAAGCAAGATCAGGGCCAGGTAATTTTGCATGTTGTACTTTATTGTGTCCCTGACCTACTCCATTCTAATCCTCCTTGACCTCTCTGCTGCCTTTGACACTGTCGACCATCCCCTCCTCCTGCATACCTTATCTCACCTTGGCTTCACGGACTCCGTCCTCTCCTGGTTCTCCTCTTATCTCTCTGGCCGGTCATTCTCGGTCTCCTTCACAGGCGCCTCCTCCCCCTCCCATCCTTTAACTGTTGGAGTTCCTCAAGGGTCAATTCTTGGCCCTCTTCTGTTCTCCATTTACACTCACTCCCTTGGTGAACTCATTCGCTCTCACAGCTTTGACTACCATCTCTACACAGATGACATGCAGATCTACATCTCTGCCCCGTCCTCTCCCCCTCCCTTCAGGCTCGCATCTCCTCCTGCCTCCAGGATGTCTCCACCTGGATGTCTGCCCGCCACCTAAAACTCAACATGAGCAAGACTGAGCTCCTCATCTTCCCTCCCAAGCCCGGTCCTCTCCCAGACTTCCCTATCACCGTAGATGGCACCTTCCTGTCTCTCAGGTCTGCAATCTCGGTGTCATCCTTGACTCGTCTCTCTCTTTCACCCCACACATCCTATCCGTTACCAAGACCTGTCGGTTTCACCTTTACAATATCGCCAAGATCCGCCCTTTCCTCTCCACCCAAACGGCTACCTTACTGCTACAGGCTCTCATTATATCCCGGCTAGACTACTGTGTCAGCCTTCGCTCTGATCTCCCTTCCTCCTCTCTCGCCCCGCTCCAGTCTATTCTTCACTCCACTGCCCGGCTCATCTTCCTGCAGAAACGATCTGGGCATGTCACTCCCCTTCTTAAACACCTCCAGTGGTTGCCTATCAACCTCCGCTCCAAACAAAAACTCCTCACTCTAGGCTTCAAGGCTCTCCATCACCTTGCCCCTTCCTACCTCTCCTCCCTTCTCTCTTTCTACCACCCACCCCGCACGCTCCGCTCCTCTGCCGCCAACCTCCTCACCGTCCCTCGGTCTCGCCTATCCCGCCCTCGACCCCTGGGCCACGTCCTCCCGCGGTCCTGGAATGCCCTCCCTCCTCTCCTCCGCCAAACTAATTCACTTCCCCTCTTCAGAACCCTACTTAAAACTCACCTCCTCCAAGAGGCCTTCCCAGACTGAGCTCCCCTTCTCCCTCTACTCCCTCTACCGCCCCACCTTCACCTCTCCGCAGCTTAACCCTCTTTTCGCCCCATTTCCCTCTGCTCCTCCTCCTCTACCTTCCCATCCCCTCAGCACTGTACTCGTCTGCTCAACTGTATATACTTTCATTACCCTATTTATTTTGTTAATGAAATGTACATTGCCTTGATTCTATTTAGTTGCCATTGTTTTTACAAAATGTTCTTCCCCTTGACTCTATTTATTGCCATTGTTCTTGTCTGTCTGTCTCCCCCGATTAGACTGTAAGCCTGTCAAATGGCAGGGACTGTCTCTATCTGTTGCCGACTTGTTCATTCCAAGCATTTAGTACAGTGCTCTGCACATAGTAAGCGCTCAATAAATACTATTGAATGAATGAACTGCAAGCAGTGTAAAAATCAGGGAGGACACACTTCCCCTTCCTTCCAGCTTTGTGAGGATCAGCAAAGATGCTCACACTCCTCATGAACTAGGTTTTCAGGGACTACTTGGCTCCTCCCCAACCAAACAGATTTGGAATCTGAAGACTTGGAACTGCACATTTTAAAGCCATTTTTTCTATAGCAGCTCTGACATTTAGAGGTGGCCTAGCCACTTTAAATTACTAAATAGGCAGTTAATGGCATGGCCCTAGCTCTGGGTAGCAGAATCAAAAGCAATGTAATGTAACCTGAAATATGTTCCTTTTTAAGCCCAGTAGGAAAGCTAAAGTTGAGAGGGGAGAAGTAGCCTGTTTCCTTAGAGGTGGGGAAGGATTCTGAGTCCTCTGGGTTCAGCTTGGTGCCAACTGAGCCAAGCTCCAGATTTCAGGTTGATGGTTTTCTCCTTTCTCCCTCCCAGCTCTCAAGGGTGGCAGTGGCTACAACAGAGATCTCTTGTGGCTGCATGAAACAATCATTGTCAAATTGCAAAAATCCACAGATGGGATTACATGTCTGTCTGTCTGCCTCAGTGCTTAGGCTCGACACTGGCAGACAGACAATGACGGACAGTGAAGCCAAAGCCAAAGAAATAGCAAACCTGATTTTATCAAAGATACCTCTCCTGCAGTTGTTTTTGTACACAATCCTCGGACCTGAATCATCTGTCTGCCTGCATCGTCAAGACTCTCCCTGCCTCCTTACCTCTCTCTCCCTCAGGGCCATTTTTGGTAGCAGTCCGGCTGCCAAACAGGCTTGATACAAAATAGCTCAGTGTCATCTTTCCAAAAGGCGTCAGCATTTTTCATGCAAAAAAAAAAAAATTAAATGAAGCTCCTGACCATCTTTTAAAATGAAATCAACACATTCCTCTGCTAGAATGAAGTATTTTCTAGTGTCACAAAAATAAAATTTATTTGAAAAATCTTACACTAAGCTTCCTCAGCTTGTAGCATTTAACCAAACTGACCATTTGAGTCGTTTCCTCATAAATCCCCAAGTCGGAATATTTTCTTAGAGACTCATTTACACTTAATTTCAGGATGAATGTTACTCAATATCAAAAATAGAGCACACTTCTAAAATACTCCAGTATCAAATCTTAAAAAGAGAATAGAAATGGCAGTGATATGAGGAAGTACCAGCCCATGCTACATATGGGGAAGAACATATCGCGGCAACAGTCCCTGCTATCAGAAAGCTTATGTTTGGTTTAGGAGACCAAATTTACATCCACCATCCCTCCTGCCACAGAGGATCCAGGCTCCCGGCATGCTCTGTGCAGCCCTGGGATAAAAGCTTCTCGCGTGCACTTTCGAGATCCCTCCCAGTCAATTCACCATATTTATTGGGTGTTTACTGGTTGCAGAGACCTGAACTAGGCACTTGAAAAGTACATTATAACAGAGTTGGTGGCAGAAATGCTCCCTGCCCATATGGAGTTTAGAGTGTAGAGGGAGAGACAGACACTGATATGAACCAATGAATTGCGGATGTAAACACAAGTGCTGTGGAGCTGAGGGTGGGATGAATAAAGGGTGGAAATCCAAGAGCACCCCACACCAGACAACCAGCCACGTGGCCTCCCCCAAAACCGACACTATCTCTACTCTGGACCATCGAGGAGATCCCATCCTTCGTTTCACTACTACTGGAAGGAAAGAGAAAAACAATTGCAGCACAAGGTTCCCACAAAACTCCAGGAAGATTGAGCATGGTGTAATGAGCTTGGCTTGGGAGTTGGATAGTCATGGGTTCTAATCCTGGCTCTACCACTTGTTTGCTGTGTGATCTTGGGCAAGCACTTCACTTCTATGTGCCTCAATTATCTCATCTGTAAAATGGGGATTGAGACTGTGAGTTCCACATGTCTAAAACTGAGCTCCTCATCTTCCCTCCCAAACCCTGTCCTCTCCCTTACTTCCCCGTCCCTGTGGACGGCACGACCATCCTTCCCGTCTCACGGCCCCTCAACGTTGGTGTCATCCTTGACTCAGTTCTCTCATTCACCCCACACATCCAATCCGTCACCAAAACCTGCTGGTCTCACCTTTACAATATCATCAAGATTTGCCCTTTCCTCTCCATCCAAACAGCGATTGTGCTGGAACAAGCTCTCATAATATCCTCGTTGGATTATTGTGTCAGCTTCCTCTCTGATCTCTCTTCCTCCTGTCTCTCCCCACTCCATTCTTAATTTTGCTGCCCAGATCATCTTCCTACAGAAATGCTCTGGGCATGTCACTCGCCTCCTCAAAAACCTCCAGTGGTTGCCTTTCAACCTTCGCATGCAACAAAAACTCCTCACTCTTGGCTCTCCATCACCTTGGCCCCTACTACCTCACCTCCCTTTTCTCTTTCTATCCCCCCGACACCGTACACTCCGCTCCTCTGCCGCTGACCTCCTCACTGTCCCCCGTTCACGCCTATCCTGCCATCGACCCCTGGCCCACGTCCTACCACCAACCTGGAATGCCCTCCCTCTTCACATCTGCCAAACTAACTCTCTTCCTCTCTTCAAAGCCCTATTGAGAGCTCACCTCCTCCAAGAGGAATTCCCAGACTCAGCACCCCCTTTCCCTCTGCTCCCTCAACCCGATCCTCCAGCCCACCCTCTGCTTCTCCCCCTTTCCCTCCCCTCAGAACTGTGCTCATTTGTATATATTTATTAGAGAAGCAGCGTGGCTCACTGGAAAGAGCACGGGCTTTGGAGTCAGAGGTCATGGGTTCGAACCCCGGCTCTACCACTTGTCAGCTGTGTGACTTTGGGCAAGTCACTTAACTTCTCGGTGCCTCAGTTACCTCATCTGTAAAATGGGGATTAAGACTGTGAGCCCCACGTGGGACAACCTGATTCCCCTGTGTCTATCCCAGCGCTTAGAACAGTGCTCGGCACATAGTAAGCGCTTAACAAATACCAACATAAATACCAACATAATATTTATTACCCTATTTATTTTGTTTATGAGGTGTACATCCCCTTGATTCTATTTATCTTGATGATGTTGTCTTATTTTTGTTTTGTCTGTTTTACTTTGCTGTCTGTCTCCCACATTGAGACTGAACCCCATTTATATTGGGCAGGGATTGTCTCTGTTGCCCAATTGTACATTCCAAGTGCTTAGTACAGTGCTCTGCACATAGTAAGCACTCAATAAATACTATTGAATGAATGAATGAATGAACATGGTACAGGGAGTGTGTTCAACCCAATTTGCTTGTATCCACACATAGTAAGGGCTTAACAAATACCATTGTTGAGACCAGTGGTTGTGTGGAGCCTGCTGTGACTAGGGGTGTGCCTTGGACTCCAGGCCAGAAGGAGCCTCAGAGTTTTCTCCTCCAGCCATAGCACTTGACTGATTTTGTATGATTTTTTGAACGTTTTTGTGTATGTTGTGTTTAATGTTTAATCGTTCCTACTGCTTCCCTGATGAGAATCAGCATGGTCCAGTGGACAGTGCATGGGCCTGGGAGTCAGGAGAACCTGAGTTCTAATCCTGGCTCAGCCACTTGCCTGCTATGTGACCTTGGTCAAGTCATTTCACTTCTCTGTGCCTCAGTTATGTCACATTTAAAAGGAGGATTAAGACTAAGCCCCATGCGGGAGAGGGACTTTGTCTAACCTGATTAGCTTGAATCTATCCTGGCACTTAGAACAACGCTTGACACACAGTAAGTACTTAAATACCATCATCACCATCATATGTTTGTCTCCCGTACCTTCTCCCCATTTACATTTCTAGATTATGAGAACCCCAGAGGGACAGAGATCATATATCTAGACTGAGCACATTGTGGGCATGGAATGTGTCTGTTGTTTTACTGTACTCTCCCAAGCGCTTAGTACAATGTTTTGCATACAGTAAGCACTCAATAAATATGATCGAATGAACATCTAATTCGTACCTGTGTAGTCTCTCAGTCAAGCAATCATAATGACTGAGTGCTTAATGTGTGAAGAGCACTGTACTAAACACATGGGAGAATACAGTGTAAAAGAGTTGGTAGGCATGTTCCATGCCCACGATGAGTTTACAATGTAGAGAGAATTTACAATCTAGAGGGAGGTTAGTGCTTAGTACAGTGCTCTGCATCCAGTAAGTTTTAAATAGATACTATTACTACGCATATATTTTTTGACTACAGAAAAGGGAATCAAATTCCCTTGTGTTATTATTATCTTTATCAATATTATCTTTGTCAGGCACTTACTACATGCCATACACTGTTCTAAGGACTGGGCTAGATTCAAGTTAATCAGGTTGGATGCTGTTCTTGTCCCACATGGAGCTCACTATCTGAGTAGGAGGGAGAACAAGTATTGAATCCCCATTTTATAGTTGAGGAAGCTGTGGAACATAAAATTTAATTGACTTGATCAAAGTCATACAAAAAGCAATTGTCAGAGTTGGGATTCGAACCCAATTCCTCTGACTCCCAGGCCTGTGTTCTTTCCTCCAGGCCTTGTTCCTCTCTATATCTGGGAGAGTGGCAGAGGAGAAAAACAGTAGGTGCTCAAAAAAAAAAATGGCAGCGATCTATGGGGATGATCAAACATGTTTTCTAGGGGAGAGAGAAGAGAGGAGGTCCTTAAAAGAACTCCCCTGCTTTATTCAACTGCTACACAGAGAGACTCCTAGCTCCTACCTCTTGGACAATAAGGGAAATCTTAATCTCCTATTGTACTGCCAATGTCACAGCCATGTTCTGAGCTATTTTTAAAAAATGTTTTAAGCATGGAATTGTTCTGAATTTATTTGGGTAATATGGGGTTACAAAGACTGAGGAGCCTCTTTATTTCATGCAAGAATCCTAATACTGGAAATACTGGATCGATCCACCGCTTCCCTGGGCCTACCCATTAGTTAAAGATTAGTCTTTCCTCAGTCTCTTCTAAACCAGCCATTTGCTTGGCTTAATATTTGGAAACAAAGATGTAGCCTCCACTGACCACTCCCAATCTCACACCAACCTACTATGTATACCCCAATCTTATCCTGCCACTGACCTCTTGCCTATATCCTCTCTATGGCCACCATCCCCTCTTCATTTCTGACAGTCCACCACTCCCTCCACCTTCCAAACCCTCCTAAAATCACATCTTCTCCAAGGGGCCATCCCAGACTAAGTCTTTTATTTCCCTATCTACCTTCCCCACTCTGTCAACTTTGAGCTTGGCTGTGGACCCCTGAAGCACTTTGATACTCAACCCAGTATCATGATGTTTATGTAAATATTCTTATACTCTATTATTGCCCCATCCCTAATCTATTTTAATGTCTGACTCCTCCTTTAGACAGTAAGCTTGTTGTGATCAGTGATCACCTCTACCAGTTTGGTTTTATTGTATTTTCTCCAGTGCTTATTACAGTGCTCAGTACACAGTAAGCACTCAATAAATACCACTGACTGACTGATTATCTTCCCCACATCTTAATGTCTCTATCTCTAATTAACCTTCTATCTTCTAAAGAGAATCAGACCAAGGGATCAATCAATCATCAGTATATAAGTGAATATGTACGTAAGTTCTGTAGGGCTGAGTTTGGGGTGAATATCAAGTGTGCTTAAAGGGCACAGACCCAAGTCTTTTGGTGATGTAGAAGGGAGAGGGGATAGAGGACAAGAGCAATTAATTGGAGACAGCCTCTTGGAGGTGGGGGGAGCAATTAAATTTAAATCTCTCAAGCCCATCACCAGCAAATTACAATCACTGATAATTTGAAATATCTAGATCCACTGTTCTACAACCTCAGCCACCGAAAATAAATTTTAGGACTAGGGTTAAGGCCCAGAATTAGGGGTTAGGTTACAAGTGTGTAATAGGCAAGGTGATCCAAGCATGTGGCAAATTAAGGAATCGCCTGGCCTGCGTGTATCTGACCAAGGACTCAACCTCATTTATCCACCACGCTTGATCTTATATGGCAGGATCACTCATACAATGGAGCAAACATTTCCATTTTTATTCAAACCCAGTTTTAATTGATTTTCCTCCCCTTACTGAACACCCATCTTCACTTTGGTTGTGTAGAACATTTGCGTATTAATTGTGCTTGCTTTCCTTTATTTTATACACTATAAATATTCCTTTTACTTAAGCATCCCATAAGTTCCACTTATTTGATCAGGAAATCAAATTCTACTTAATGCTGATTCCCCAGTTATCCCCATTAACATTGAAGTTGTTTTGAAATGCATGGATAAATAAGGAAATGCAGAGTTCTATTAATTTGTCCCAGGCACATCAATAAACATCCACAATTACTGTTTATATTTCCCAAAAATCAATGACAGCTTGCACAAACAAAAAGCTAGATGATTGTCTGCTCTCACAACTAAACTAAGTCAGGTGTTAATGTGACAACACAAGTGAGTTTGTTTCTAGACTGGTAGAGGGAAGCATATTATTTACAAACACCAGATTGTAATGCGCTTCCTTAGTAGAGCTCTGTAACAAGTCAGTATCCTACAAAGTCCTGACATACCCTGCCATATTATATGATATCCATATGTACTCAACCAAGCGCTTATTACAGTGAATACAATGGATTGCTTGATATACACCATATATGATAGACCACCACTCTTCCCACCTTCAAACCCTTACTAAAATCACATCTCCTCCAAGAGGCCTTCCTTTATTAAGCCCTCATTTCCCTCACTCCCTTTCTTTTCTGCATCATCTATGTGCTTGAATCTGTATGCTTTGTGCATTAAGTATTCACCCCACCCTCAGACCCACAACATTTTTCTGCATATTTACAAAATATTTATATTAGTGTCTGTCTCCCCCTCAGACTGTAAGCTCACTGTGGGCAGGAAATATGTCTATCAACTTGGGTGTATTGTACTTACAACCCAAGCACTTGGTATAATGCTCTGCACACAGTAAGCACTTAATAAATACATTAATTGATTATTAATCCAAGGATGGTAACACTGGGCCAGATGAACACCCCAGGTTTGAGGATTTTAAATGCATTCCGCACCTCCAGCCTGCATTCCCTAGACCAGACATTCATCACCCTTAAAACTGCTTCAAAGTAATGAAGATAGTCAGCCATTAAAGCAGTTGGCCACAGCCAACTAGGGGAACTGAGCACTTAGAAGCAGGAGCAGGTGATAAGCGATGCACAAGAACAGGCTGTGTTGCTCTCAACTCCTCCATAAAGATGGAAGTATTTCTGTGAAAATGAATTGGGGAATATTTTGTAGGGTTGAAGAGGAGGGAACAGTAGTCCAAAATATGCTGAAAACACCAACCCACTAGATCATTTGCCCCACAGTGGTCCAGAACCACCATAACAGTCCAAGAAAGAGGAAACAATGTGTGTGATAGCAAAGTATTTTTATGGTACTTATTAAGTGCTTAGTGTGCCACGCACTGTACTATACAATAGGGTAGATACAAGACTAACAGTTTAGACACAGTCCTCATTCCACATGGGGCTTAAAGTCAAAGTAGGAGGGAGTGGGACTAATCCCCATTTTACAGACAGAGAGAAATTAAATGAATTGTCCAGGGTCAGACAACAGACCCGTGGCGGACCTGAGATTAGAACTCAGGTCCTCTGACTCTCAGCTCTGTGCTCTTTCCATTAGGCTATGCTGCTTCCCAAAGTATTTCAAACATGTGATTTGAAACAAATTGTCCTAGCTCTATTCTCTAGGTCATGTCCTTTCTGCATTTCCAGAATCATACAAGCAATATAAAGTAACTAGTGGGGGAGTCTCCATGAAGAATGTTGAATGAACCTCAGTACTGAGACCCCAAGGCCAGGAACCTAAGGAGATGAATTGATTCAGTGTTACTGGTTTGACAGGGCCACTCTTACTCTCTGATTGTTGCCAGTCATGTTCCCACAGTGGCCTAGAACACAATGAGAGAGCAGGTAGCCAAGAGTGCAGCACACTGTGAGGTGCATGCAAAACACATTTGTTGCCAAAGTGATCAGGGTACAGCAAAGGGTGGGTGCCATGATTCAGCAGCTGGTTGCCCTGGGAGCCACTGTAGTCTTTGCTGCCCGCAGAAGCCAGCTTTTCCCCAAAATCCCTGCAGAGTGCCATTGTTTTTACGAGATGTTCTTCCCCTCGACTCTATTTATTGCCACTGTTCTTGTCTGTCTGTCTCCCCCGATTAGATTGTAAGCCCGTCAAATGGCAGGGACTGTCTCTATCTGTTGCCGACTTGTTCATTCCAAGTGCTTAGTACAGTGCTCTGCACATAGTAAGCGCTCAATAAATACTATTGAATGAATGAATTGAATGAGTGTGTGAATCCCATAGAATTCCCTGGAACAGAATTAGTGATGGCATAGCACCAACAGGCAGAACCAGGACTAGAACCTGAAAAATAGGGAATACTCAAGAGTAGCAACATTTAATATTAAAGCTGGTTTCATGGCTGTTGACTGGTCAGCAGACCAGGCCTTTAGGACCTTCAGGAAGGAAAGTCATTATTAGATGATGATAATAATAATAATTCTGGTATTTATTGAACACTTTCTCTATGTCAGACATTGTATTGAGCGCTGGGGTGGATACAAGCAAATTGTGCTGGACACAGTCGCTGTCCTACATGGGGCTCACAGTCTCGATCCCCATTTTACAGATGAAATAACCGAGACACAGAGAGGTTAAGTGACTTGTCCAAGGTCACACAGGAGACAAGTGGCGGAGCTAGGATTGGAACCCATGACCTTCTGACTATGCTATGCTATGCTGCTATGCTATCATTATGCTATGCTGCTTCAACAATCACAATAATAATGATAGTGGTATTTTTTAGGCACTTACTATGTGCCAGGCACTTTACTAAGCATTGGGATGGATACAAGCAAATCAGGTTGAACACAGTCCCCTTATAACTCATCCCTACCCTACAATACTTAGGTATATATCCTGAAACTTTGGTAATTCCCCACTTGTAATTTATTATATTGTCTGTCTCTCCCATTAGATCCTACATTCCTTGAGGGCAGGGACTGTATCTACTAACTCTTTTGTAGTATGCTCTCTGAAGTGCTTAGTGTAAAACTTTGCCCACAGGAAATAATTAATATCATTGATCACTTAAGAGAGATGTGGATTCATGTCAATGCTTTATAATGTTTATCTGCCTTAGAAGTTCATCAAGATTCCAAGGTTTTTCCAAGAGTGGATTGCGTTATTGTCTTGCCTCCAACCTGGAATGCCGCCCTCCTCATATCCACCTCCTCCTGGCTTCAAAGCCTTATTGAAGGCACATTTCCTTCAAGAGGGCTTCCCTGACTAGGTCCTTCTTTTCTTCTCTCCCACTCCCTTCTGTGTCACCCTGACTTGCTCCCTTTATTCATCCCCCTCCCAGCCCCACAGCACTTATGTACATATCTGCAATTTATTTATATTAATGTCTGTCTCCCCGTCTAGGCTGTAAGTTCTTTATGGTCGGGTAATGCATCTGTTTATTGTTATATTGTACTCTCCCAAGTGCCTAGTATAGTGCTCTGCACACAGTAAGCTCTCAGTAAATTCGATAGACTGACTGACTGACTTGCTTATAAGACAAAGACCAAGACTGCAAGGTAAGGCTAGCCCTGCTCCAACTGTTCTTTGCAGCCAGCTGGAGCATGCAACGAGCAACTTGGAAGCTGATTTTACAATACACGTCTCATCCTTCAGGAAACACTTTCAACGGACTGTGAGCATCATCTGAAGTCACAGAGATAGTCATTCAAGATTTGCTTTAAGCTGATAACTGTGCCATAAAGGCACACACCTAAGAAGACACGCAGATGATTGCAAACCACTTTACAGAACCAGCCCTGTGCTGTGGACTGATAAGTTTGAAGGAAGCTGAGGTAAAAATACCAACTGGCACCAGGGAAATCTTATGAACTACCAAAGATCTTCATTGCCAATATAGAAATTGATGCCATCATGATTTTCTGTTAACCAGGCACCACACTGTCCAGTGATTCAACAATAGCAAGACATCAAAAAGTTAGACATATCCCTTGGACTGTGCCGGTTCAACCATTTGGGTGCCCAGAGTCAGGGAGCTGTTGCCACCCTCTCAATCCACGCATTATCATTTACCACATATCAGGAAGTGGCATGGCCTAGTGGATAAAGCATGGACCTGGGAGACAGAGGACCTGGTTTCTTATTCTTGGCAAGTCACTAAACTTCCCTGGGCCTCAGTTTCCTCAATGCAAAATGGGAATTCAATACCTGCTCTTCCTCCTGCTTGACTGTGAGCTCCATTTGGGACAGGGATTGTATCCAGTCTGATTAACTTGTGTCAACCCAGTGCTTTGAACAGTGTGTGACACATAGTAATTCCTTAACAAATACCATAAAAAACCCCACACTCTTCACATTTCAAGTGACATCATACAAAATCCCATTCAAACCTCTCAACCTAGAACATTTCTCCATAGGGACCCCTGACCAACATCATTCCCCCCCCCCCACCCCACCCAAATCCACTGCTTAAGAAACATTGTGTTCTCTGCCCAGATCCCTATTATCACATGCTGCCATTCCAATTCTAGCTGGGAGCTTTGAAATTTTTAACTATCTCTGTAACCCCCACCATCAGCCCTTTCTAATGTTATCATTCTTTATTGAGTGATGACTATGTTCAGAAGACTTTACTTGGGAGAGTAAAATACAACAGAATCAGCAGTTCTCTGCCCATAACAAGCTTATGGTCTAGAGGGGAGGACAGACAGAATAAAAAAGTAATTTATCATAAAAAATTTAAAACTATGTACTTATGTTCTGTGGGGTTGGGCAAATATCAAATGCCTAAAGGTCACAGATCCAAATGCATAGATGATGCAGAAGGAAGCATGAGACAGGGAAAAGAGGGCTTAATCGGGGAAGGCCTCTTGGAGGAGATGTGACCTTAATGTTGACCCCCACATCACTATGGCCCCCACCCCCACGGGTTACAACCATGTCACTGCCACCCCCTCTACTCCCTCGCCCTTATCCACTGTGCCATTCTTCTGCCATGGCACCCTGGGGTGCTTGCATATCTCCAGTAATTTCTGGAACTGACACTATCTTTGGGAGACTGTCAGAGTGTAGCAGCCACAAATACAAGCTTGAAGGATGAATGTTTTACTCAGACCCATCACAAATGCCTTGAGTAAATTGTTTGGGAATTTTATGTCTAGGATGCCTAAATCTGCTTCTCCAGGCCTGACCTATTTCCTAATCTACAATTTCGTGTTTCTTCTGTGGTTAAAAAGAAAAAGGCATTGAAGCCAAATCTCAGAACATGACAGCAACAGATAAGCCATTCACTTGGATGTCCCACTGGATACCTCAAACTCAATCATATTTATTGAGTGCTTACTGTATGTGGAACACTATAGTAAGTTTTGGGGAGAGTACAGTACAACAGAGTTGGTAGTCAGAGCTTACAATTTGGAGCTTTCAACTCAAAATGTTGAAAACTGAGCTTCTCATTTTCCCTCCAAAAACCAATCCTGTCTCTTTGAACTTTCCATCTCGGTCAATAACGCCATCAGAAATCCTTCCCTTCCTGGGATCTCACAGTTCTGGACTCATGGATAAAGCCTGGGCCTGGGAGTCAGAAGGACCTGGGTTCTAAGCCCAGCTCCACCACTTCATTGTTGTGTGATCTTGGGGAAGTCACAACTTCTCTGTGCCTCAGTTACCTCATCTGTAAAATAGAGATTAAGACTGTGAGCCTTATGTAGGACAGGGACTTTCTCCAACAGTTGAGAAAAAGCATGACCTAGTGGACAGAGCATAGACCTGGGTGTCAGAAGGATGGGTTCCAATCCCAGCTCTTCCACTTGTCTGCTGGATAACCTTGGGCAAGTCGTTTAACTTTTTAATGTTCATTCAGTCATTCATTCATTCAATAGTATTTATTAAGTGCTTACTATGTGCAGAGCATTGTACTAAGCCTCTTGGAATGTACAATTCAGCAACAAATAGAGACAATCCCTGCCCATTGACAGGCTTACAGTCTAATCAGGGCAGACAGACAGACAAAAACAATAGCAATAAATAGAATCAAGGGGATGTATATCTCATTAACAAAAATAAATAGGGTAATAAAAATATATACAAATGAGTGGACGAGCACAATCCTGAGGGGAGAGGAAGGGAAAGGGGGAGGAGCAGAGGGAAAGGGGGGGAAAAGGGGGCTTAGCTGAGGGGAGGGGAGGGGGCGGCAGAGAGACAGCAGAGGGAGTAGAGGGAAAAGGGGAAGCTCAGTCTGGGAAGGCCTCTTGGAGGAGGTGAGCTCTCAATAGGGCTTTGAAGAGGGGAAGAGAATTAGTTTGGTGGAGGTAAGGAGGGAGGGCATTCCAGGACACCGGGAGGACGTGGGCCAGGGGTTGACGGTGGGATAGGCGAGAACGGGGGACGGTGAAGAGGTGGGCGGCAGTGGAGCGGAGTCTACAGGGTGGGCAGTAGAAAGAGAGGAGGGAGAAGAGGTAGGAGGGGACAAGGTGATGGAGAGCCTTGAAGCTTAGAGTGAGAAGTTTTTGTTTCATGTGGAAGTTGATAGGCAACCACTGGAGGCTTTTAAGAAGGGGAGTGACATGCCCAGAGCATTTCTCCAGGACGATGAGCCAGGCAGCGGAGTGAAGAATAGACTGGAGCAGGGAGAGATGGGAGGAAGGGAGATCAGAGAGAAGGCTGATACAATAATCCAGCCAGGATATTATGAGAGCCTGTACCAGTAAGATAGCCGTTTGGGTGGAGAGGAAAGGGTGGATCTTGGCGATATTATAAGGGTGAGACCGGTAGGTCTTGGTGACAGATTAGATGTGTGGGGTGAATGAGAGAGCTGAGTCAAGGATGACACCAAGCTTGCGGGCTTGAGAGACTGGAAGGATGGTTGTACCATCCACAGTGATAGGGAAGTAGGAAGAGGACAGGGCTTGGGAGGGAAGATAATGAGCTCAGTTTTGGACATGTTGAGTTTTAGGTGGCGGACAGACATCCAGGTAGAGACATCCTGGAGGCAGGAGGAGATACGAGCCTGAAGGGATGGGGAGAGGACAGAGGCAGAGATGTAGATCTGTGTGTCATCTGCATAGAGATGATAGTTGAAGCCATGAGAGTGAATGACTTCACCAAGGGAATGAGTGTAGATGGAGAACAGAAGAGGGCCAAGAACTGATCCTTGAGGAACTCCTACAGTTAGAGGATGGGAGGGGGAGGAGGAGCCTGCTAAGGAGACCGAAAATGAACGGCCAGAAAGATAAGAGGAGAACCAGGAGAGGATGGAGTCCGTAAAGCCAAGGTGAGATAAGGTGTGGAGGAGAAGGGGATGGTCTACAGTGTCAAAGGCAGCTGAGAGGTCAAGGAGGATTAGGATAGAGTAGGAATGTCTCAGTTACCTCTTCAGTAAAGTGGAGATTAAGACTGTGAGCCCAGATGGGACAGGGACTGTGTTCAATCTGATTACCTTGTATCTACCCTAGTACCTAATTCAGTGCCTGGCACATAGTAAGCACTTAACAAATCCCATTAAAAAATGCTTCAGCCTCACATTATGCCCACTGCTAAACCTTCCCAGTTCTTTCTTATAACACTGTTTAGATTCACCCCTTCTCCATTCAAATGGTAACCATACCGACCTGAGCTCTGGCTCCAGGACAATTAGATTCTACACTAGTGTCCTCACTAGATTTCCTGCCTCTAGCTTTTCCCCATTTCAATCCTTACCACATACTGATAATATTTATCATCTTGAATCATCTCCACAAATTTCTCTCCACTGCTCAAAAACCTCCAATGTCTACTCATTTCCCTACACATCAAGCAGAGACTCCTTACCATTGGCTTTAAGCTTCTCCACCAGTTCTTACATATAGGATCTTCTCACCTACTATGCCCCAGCTCACACTCTTCACACCTCCAAGTACACCTAACTGTACCAAGGCACTTACTGTATTCCACATGGTTTACTGCAGCATCATCCTCACCGACCAACCTGCCTCCTGTTTCTCCCCACTCCAGTCCAAACTTCACTTGCTACCAATATCATTTTCCTTAAAACAAAAGAAAAAACAAAAAACATCACTCAGTCCACACCTCCCAACTCCTCAAAAATCTCCATTGGCTTCCATCCATCTCCACATCAAACAGAAACTCCTTACCATTGGCTTAAAAGCACTCAATCAATTTTCTCCCTCCTACCTTACCTCACTGATTTTCTACTAGAACCCAACCTTCACACTTGGGTCTTCTAATATAATCATCTCACTTTACCTCAGTCTTGTCTTTCTTGCACCTGTCATCTTGCTTCTGGCTTGGAACCCTCTGTCACCTGCATTATCTGACAGACCACCTCTCTCCCCATCTTTAAAGTCCTACTAAAATCACATCTCCTGCAAGATGCCTTCCCCAACTAAGCCGTCTCTTCTCTTTGTAAACTTTCTTTTTGCACCACCTATGCACATGGATCTGTACACTTCTTAAGCACTTTGATATTCACTTCTCCCTCAACTCCACAATACTTGTGTACATATCCATTTGTAGTTTATTTTAATGCCTGCCTCCCACTCTTTTACTGTAAGCTGCTTGTGGGTAGGGATCATCTATACCTATTGCAGTATATTATTTTCTCCCAAGCACTTAGTACATTGCTCTTCATATTGTCAGTTGATTATGTTATTATCCACTCTGCCAACTCCAACCCCTTCTGTCTCCCTCCTATCCTGGATTCCTTCCCCACTCCCAAATTCAACAGATGACACTTCTCATGATCTGAGAAGAAGAAGCCTTCCTAAAGGGTCCCTTCCTCCAGGAAACCTTCCCCTTTAATTACAACACTTCAATTCTATCAGGCCAGCACTACTGAATCATGCTATTCTAAACACTGTGCCACTTCCTACTCTTTGTTCTTCCTCCTTTAGCTACCTGTAAATATATTTTTTGACTAATCCATTAATTTATAAGGTTCTTGAGGACAGGAAATGTGTTGCCATTGTTACACTTGCCCAAGTCCTTAATATAGTCCCTCAGGTGGTGCTCGTTAAATTAGCAAGGAGCAGCATGGCCTAGTGGAAAGCTCATGGCCCTGCTGTGAGATCCTAGGCAACTTTCTGTGCCTCAGTAGCAGCATCTATAAAATTTAACCCTTGTTTGCCCTTCTACTTAGATTGTGAGTCTTGTGTGGGACAGGCATTTTGGCTGACCTGATTGCCTTGTATTTTCACCAGTGTTTACAATAGTGCTTGGCCATAGTAATCACTTAAGTACCATAATTATTACATTCTTATTATTATCACGATAGTGTCATTCCCACAACAATACATATGTCTCTTAATATCAAATGGCAAGAGAGGATGCTAAACAATTAAGTCCTGGAATGAAGTCACTCTACCAGCATGGAAATAATGCTCACCTCAACAAGTTCACTGGGTAGGACCTGTGATGACAGAAGGATGCCTAAAGGAAGAGAGCTGAATTGAGGAAAATTAAAAGCAGGGAGTTAGAGGACATGTTTTAAAGATTGAGTAAAGCCTAGCTTTAGACAGTGCAGTGTTAAAGCCAGAAGCCGCGAATCAAGTGTGTCAGATAAAACAGCTTGGCATTCTGCAATCCAGAAACAAGCAGCTCTTTGAGCAGCAGAATTGAGAGGCTCATGAGACAAAGAAGCAATAAAGAAAACAGTTCCGGGGACAAACAGTATATTAGAACAAGGACAATCCCAGCGTATACTTGGGATGGCCAGGACAGTCAGTCCTTGGGTTATCTTTTCAGCCACAGTTACACCCAACTGACATCGTCAACTGTAACCATATTTGAATATGAAAGCTAGCTAATCTCCCTCTCTCTCTCTCTCTCTCTCACACACACACACACAAACACACACAGATGGTGAGATTCCATCCATCTGCTTGAGGTGGCTAATAAGAACAACATATGACCAATAATCCCATCTACATCTGTACATGTAAAAGTTGTCCTTTGCTATGCTATCACATTTGCGATCTGCAGGATCTGGCATGATTTTCAATTCTGCACTTTGGCACCCCAGTCCTCTTGTCACCTCTGCTCTGAGTGTCACTCTTTTCCTAACTGCCACTAAGCAGTATTCTGCATACAGTCATCATCAGAAAATGCAGTAGGTTATGATGAAGATGGAAGCTGGAGGGTCTATCTGCTACTGTTACATTACAGAGATTCAAGATAAGCCACATCTTCTGAGATTAGGTTTCAATGTGCTTTCTTAAATTATTTTATCTATTGATCCTTAGGGACTTCAATATTCACATAAACATTCCTGATGACCCTTCCACCGCCCACTTTCTATCACTCCTTAACTGATCTGCTTCTTCACCCCAGCTTGCCCACTCACCAACTTGGACACAGATTTGATCTCATCATCTCTAGTCTCTTAATAATCTCTACTCTCACCAACTCTGAAATCCCTCTGTCTGACCATAGCCTTCAATCTGCCTTCCATCCCTTTCACTCCACACAAACTGCCTTCTCAAAGGTCACAAATGATCTCCATCTTGCCAAATCCAAGACTTCTACTCCATCCTTATCCTCCTCGACCTCTAGGCTGCCTTCAACACTGTTGACCACCCCCTTCTTCTGGATACATTATCCAACCTCAACGTCACTCTCCTCTCCTGGTTCTCCTCCTATCTCTCTGACTACTCATTCTGTCTCTTTCACGGGGTCATCCTCTGCCTCCCAACCCATAACTGTGGGACTCCCTCAAGGTTCAGTTCTGGATCCCCTTATAATCTCCATCTACACCTCTCCTTTGGAGAACTCATCTGCTCCTATGGCTCCAACTACCACCTCTCTGCAGATGATTGCCAAATCTACAACTTCAGACCTGATCCCATCCTCTCTCTGCAGTCTTGCATTTCCTCCTGCCTTCAAGACTTCTCTACTTGAAAGTCCCATCAGCACTCAAATTTAACATGTCCCAAACAGATATCCCTATATTCCCATCTAAACTATGTCCTCCCCCTGATTTTCTCATCACTGTAGTCAGCACCACCATCCTTCCTGATTCAGAAACCCATGACCTTGGTGTTATACTTGACTCCTCTCTTTCATTCAACCACATATTCAGTCTGTCACTAAATCATGTCAGTTCAACCTTCACAGCATTACTAAAATCTTCCATTTCTTCTACATCCAGACTGCTGCCATATTAATCCAACTATTTATCCTGTCCCACCTTGATTACTGTATCAGCCTCCTTGATGAACTCCCTGCCTTCTGTCTCTTCCCACTCTGATCCATGCCTCACTCTGCTTCCCGGATTGTTTTTCTGCAAAAACATTGTCCACATTTTCTCACTCCTCAAGAACCTCCATTGGTTGACCGGCCAACTCCGCATCAAACATAAACTCCTTACCATTGACTTTAAAGCACTACCATGTTACTGGTAATGATTATTAAGAGACTAGTGACTACCTTGCTCCCTCTTACCTCACCTTGCTGCTCTCTCAATACACATCTGCCCATACACTTCATCCCTCTAGCTCCAACCCACTCACTGTAATTCAACCTCATCTACCTCACTGCCTACCTCTCACCCGTGTCCTGGAATGTCCTCCTTCTTCACATCCAAAAGAAATTACTGTCCCCACCTTCAAAGCTTTACTGAAGACACAGCTTTTCCAAGAGGCCTCCCCTGACAAAGGTCTTATTTCTATTTCTCCCACTCCCTTCTGCAACTCCCTGATTTGCTCCCTTTATTCAATTCCCCCCCTGTCCCTAACCAACTTCAGGCTCACAGCACTTTTGGCTAAAGTGTCAAAAGTAAGAATTGTCCATTTTCAGAATTTCAGTGAACTTTACAAATCAGAGTAAGCCCCAACAATGATAAGTAGCATGATCTAGTGGATAGATCATGGGCCGGGAGTCAGAAGGACCTCTGTTCTAATTATGGCTCCTCCATGTGGCATCTAGGTGACCTTGGAAAAGTCACTTAACTTTTCTGTGTATCAGTTTCCTCTTCTGTGAAAGGAAACATGACTAGTTTGTATCTACCCCAGTGGTTAGAACAGTGTCTGGCACATAGTAAGTGCCTAACAAATATCATAAAAAAAAAAACAGGAATTTGATATTTACCTAGGAACACAGTGGAAGTCAGTGATAGAGATGCAATCCAATTCTGATGGTAAACCCCACATTAGAATCACTTCCCCTTCTGCGTCATTCATCTAGTAGCTGCTATGCCCTGAACTGCGGCTCTGGATCCAAAATATCCTTCTTGGTAAAAAGGCATCACATCCAGTAGGGCTAGGACTCAAGATGATTTCTGAATTCCCCAGTTCTGTTTCTTGCTCTATAGCCTTGAGCAAGTTACAAAACCCCTTCAATTCTCATTCTTTGCAATATATGAAGGAGAAACAGTCCTACCCTTCTTAATGCTGAGCTATTGAGATAATTAGTAAGAAAGTGCTTGCAAAGTCTCACTCCTTAGAAGAAAGGCACTTATTAAAATCTCAGCTCCTTCCATGTGCTAGAATATGAGTAAATCTAGTTATGTGATTCTCTTTTCCTGCCTTGTCATCTCCCTATGTTCCTTATACCCTATCCCCTCTCCACCCCCAAAAAGCACATACATATATATGTATATATATATATATATACAACATATATATGTGTGTGTGTATGTCTATGTACATACACACATATATTGAAAATTGTTCAAAATTCTCATTTAAATGGAACATTTAATCATTGCTGACTTGTTTTAACTCTGCACTAGGATAATTTCAGTTATAATGAAATGTAAATAGCCAGAGTAATAAAGGGTAAAGGTTACAAATTTAAACATTAAAAAGTCAATAAATGCATGTTAAGATTCTCCTAGTTACATGATGTCACTCAAGCATATATAGAGGATATTCACAATTACTCATTAAAGAGAAAAATGTGATCTTTAATTTACACTATGTCTAACACAAATGAGTGGAAAACCTTAAATTTTACAATCTCTGATTTCATAATTTATAATAAAAATGGAAATGCTAATTCTAATTCTGATGTTGGTATTGTTTTTGTGTGTATATGTGTGTGTGTTGGAAAAAAAACCCTTTAATTTTCAATAGTTTATAATTTGAACATTTTTACTTCTGGGGGAATGGGGTTGAAGAAAAAGTACCTTTAGATACTCCATTGGTTCATTTTTCTGCCAAGCAGTGTAAACTGACCAATATATTAGGTTAACTATATCAGCTGTAAACAAGAATAAAAATACAACTTTCAAAAACTAAATACAGATTCACTCTCAACCATGGAATTTTTAAAAGGCTATGGTGAGATTGCCAAAGCTACAGTTCCCATCATTTTTCCTACCCCTGGGGCAAATCCTTGGATCTGAGGATTTTCAGGGGGTGGTGATAGAAGCCTTCATGGTATCCTTCTCTGAAAAAATATAGATTCTCCCCCATACTCTCAGAGGTTGAATTAAAAAAAAATTGAGTTCCTGTAAAAATCACTTTGCTGTTTCTTTCAGTGACCTTTCAACTTTTTAAATTGCATTTTTTCTTAAAATGTATTTAAGGGGGTTTTGCTGGAACAGATAACTGGATTGGATTATTTCATGGACTAGTCATGATTCTGAAGAAATTACATGAGGAACACAGAAATATTAAGTAAAGAAATGTAAAGGAGAAAAAAATTGAACACAGAATTATTTGGTGAGGGCTCCCACTGGACAGGGGCAGTGGAATTATATTTTGCATGGGTACCAGGCCTCAGATACCAGTGAACCTAATAAATGACTATCTGTACATTGCTTCTTTCTATAGCTAAAATAGAACTGATCTAGACCTGAAAATAATCTGGAAAAAGTTTAACAGACACTAAGGGACAAAGAGGCTAATGTGCAGTGTAGCTCCACTGTACAATTTTCTGGATTGATTACTCATTTCCAATCAGGTGAGAGACACTGGAGTGAAATCCACAGTGAAAACCCTTGATAACTGCAATTTGCTGCAATGGCTGAATTCCATTTACTTTTCTTAAAAAAAAAAAAAGGAGTTGGGCTTTTGAACTCCTAATATTAACCTAAGCTTTTTTTTATGTATGTGTGTGGGGTGGGGGGGAGTTCATCACTATAATTATTCAATCAGACTTCATTTTGTGAAGAATGTAAGGCAAATTCTTAAGTCTGAAAGCTGTGGGGTCACATGCTTGTACAGCTCTTAGCTTTTTATTCCAAAATAAATTTATATATCTTAAATAATCAAAGGTTAATATAGCATCGCTTCCAGATGATGAACTATGTGTCATTAGCTCATGTTTCAGCCGAAGTGCCTGATACCATTCCATATCATTTTGGAGAAGACAGGCTACCTGGAACAACCTAGGGCTGAGAATCTGTAATCTAATGCTTACTCCCTCTATAGCCTTGAGAAACATACTTAACCTCTTTGTTCTTTATCCACAAAAAAGATGTCATAATAATCACCCACCTCACTGGTTTATTGTGAGATTTAATTGCTTAATGCATGTTCAAAGCAGGAGAATGCTAGATCTGGGTCATTGTATAAGTGTAGGTTATTATTTTTGTTCTATTGTAGTGTATTACTTATTCACTTCTCTCGTTTGATATTTTTAATCATTTTTCCTTTATGTTGTGCTATATATTGACCACTTCTTCAGTTAATTTTAAGAGTTGAAAATCCTGCAGCTTATACTACTTGTTATATTGTATTGTGTTACAATAATTTTAAAATAAGAAGCACAGAAACAAATAGGCATTGATAAACAAAGAGTCACCTGCATTCTAAAATACTTTTGCCTCTGGTTGGAGTTGAAAAGAAAAAAAAAGGACCATCAAAAAGATTTTAACATTTGAAAAATGTCAAAATAGCCAGAATTCATAAGTCTTGTAAAAAAAAAGCACTTTGTTAAAGTAAATTCAGCATTTGCAATGTAATTCAAATTGCACTTGTAATTCAGGTCCTGGAATTAACCCACTCAACCAAAGCTAGAAAAGATTTAGATTTACCCAAACGACCAACAATACAATAATGTCTTACAATTGCACAACCACCTGCTTTTTGGTGATACAACCAATACACTAAAAACTATAATTGTAAAACTCAATTTGTTGTTGAAAAAATCTGTACATCAAGAGTTTATCTTGCTCTAATTTAAAAGAACGCAACCACTTAAAAAAAAAACAGAACAGTATAGCACCTGAGCCTTTCATCAGACTATTTCTGAAACTGACTTCCATAATTAACTATGATTTACTTTGAAGGTGAATTTTGAATGGATTTTTTGGCGGGGGGGAGGATTTGCAGTCATTGAATAGAGTGAAAAGGGTAACACACAGCATTGTAGTGTTTAAAGTATAAGCCCTGTTGCGCAGACTGCAATTTTATCCTCAGGGTCTGATGGCACTAGGAATTCAGCACGGAGAAGGTGGGAGGATATATGCTTTGGAGAAATGTGTCATGGGACTTTGGTGTTTAGATGGTCTGTGAATTAAAGCTCTTTGAGAGGTCTCCATGCAAGCAATATTGGAAAATTCAGCCATTTTACATTTATTTGGGAGACAGTTCAAAGTTAAAGGAAAGATCAAAATAAATAAATCAGCCTGGCTGGTCTTTTCTTGTGTGTTCTATATCTCATGTCTAAATAATGACAATAATCATTTTGACAGAAATAAAGAAAATGGAGTGTAATCTTCCCAGATTTAACAGAAACATTTGTTCATTTTGCTCTGAAAATGCAATATTTGAAATGCTTTGCGTTAAAAAAAACATTTAAAAGTCCAAGCAAATGGAATCAGAACAGTACTGTTGACTGAAACATTGAAAGCATCATCACCCAAAATTAGGCATATGGTGTTTATAAATTATGATGATTTTTCAAGGAAGTCAGAAGCAAAGCTGTTGATGCAATATTATTTATAGTATTTCAGAATATTTTTTAAGGATAGGCCAAGTGCCCAACACCTTTATGTCAAATATAAATCTTTAAATATTAGTGTGACATACATCCTTCATTTTAAAAATCCTATGCAAAACAATAAAGTTTCATATTGCTTTATATTTCCTCCCTTTTTAAAACATTTATTAACCAGAAAGACCTGTGACATGTAAATTTCAATTTCTATACCCAGTAGATTAAAATACATTGGTTTCAGCCATCATTCAGAGGAGAAATCATTTAAATAGTTTTTTGTATTAAAATGGGGTTTGTCTTCATTCATCTATGACAAGAGGAGGGGATAGATGCAAATGCACAGTATCAGAAGCAGCTTTCCGGAAAAAGATTTCTGAGCCTCAGACCTGTTCAATAGTCTAGGAGGAGGCTAAACTTACTGATTTGGGGACATCAGCTGAATATTCATACCTGGTGCCATTAACTCCATCAGGTAACAGGGAGGATATAGTCACTATGCTCTAACTTGCCATAGCTGTTTGTCTCGCGCCACAAATACAAAAGCTGGGGACTCATTTCCTTAAGCCTCTGCCTAGGTTTTGTGACCTTTAAGAGACTTGCTGTTAGGTGAGCTCATTTAGTATGTTTCACAGTAAGTGTGGCTTGCTTCGTCTTTCCCGGGATTCTCTTTTAAGGGAACTGATATAGAATGAAATTCTGTTATAGTAAGACAATACCTAGTGAAAGAAGCACAGGTCTAGGGGTCAGGAGATTGGGCTTCTAGTCAGGCACTGCTATATGTTCTTGGGCTAGTCATGTATCCCCATTTTAAAATTGAGAAACTGAGGCCCAGAGAGACAGATTGTGAACCCAGGTTAGGATAAGGACTATGTCTGATCTGATAACCTTTAATCTTCCCCAGTGTTTAGCACACAGCAAGCACTTAATAGATGTTTATTATGACCACATCATGTTTTCTTTTCAACTCCATCCAGCCTGATTAGTTTCAATCGACCCCAGCATTTAGTACATAGTGTCTGGCACATAATAAGTCTTCAACAAATGCCACAGAAAATTATATAACTCTGGAAGATTTATATGGAGAAGCAGCGTGGCTCAGCGGAAAGAGCACGGGCTTTGGAGTCAGGGCTCATGAGTTCGAATCCCAGCTCCGCCACTTGTCAGCTGTGTGACTGTGGGCAAGTCACTTCACTTCTCTGGGCCTCAGTTCCCTCATCTGTAAAATGGGGATGAAGATTGTGAGCCCCACGTGGGACATCCTGATTCCCCTGTGTCTACCCCAGCGCTTAGAACAGTGCTTGGCACATAGTAAGCGCTTAACAAATACCAACATTATTATATCTGCTGTGGATTAATAAGCTATGATGAATGAGAGGGAAGAAAGAATTCCTAACATTTTAGTGACAATGGAGTATGGATCTATTTGTTAGTGGGTAATCAAAGGAATTTATTGAAAGCTTACTGTGTGCAGAGCACTATACTAAGCACTTGGGAAAGTACAACACTTAGTAGACACAATCCCAACCCTTGGTCAAGACACATAAATTTTCTATGACTCAGTTGTCTCATCGGTCAAATGAGGAATAAGACCCTGTGAGCCCTGGGATAGTGACTGTGTTCACCCTGATTAGCTTGACCTTACCCCAGCGCTTAGTACAGTGACTGCCACATAGTAAACACAAACATCACCAAACACACACATACACATGGATTCTACAGACTACAGTGGGAGAAATAAATTAAAATAAATTACTAAATGGGATAATAGCAGAGCATGAGGATATGTAGATGAGTGCTGTGGGGCTGGTGTGGGTATCTAAGCGCTCAAGGGAGATGCAACCAATCAAGGGAGATGCAACCAAGTACAGAGGGAAGTTTAGATAGAGAGATGATTTATTATCTATCTTGAGGCTGCTAGTTTTTGGAGAAATGCTGCTAATCTATAGGTCACTGCAGGGAACAAACTACAGCAGAGAAACTTTGGCCTCCAAGAGCATCCCCACCCTTAATCCCTTTGTATAAAAACAAAAGGAGAGAGGGAGAAAAGCATTAGCCTTCTAGTCAATCTAAGCATCTAATCTTGCTTGCTTCAGGGGAGGATAGGAAGTAGGAAGCAGTGGGCACGGTTACCTGTTTTTCTCAAAAGACTCAAAACTCTGCATCTGAGAAAAGGCAGAATGCTTCAACAATTTGGCCCTGAGTTTGGGACAGGGAAAAAAACTTCACAGAACCTAGTTCCACCCTGCAGCCATTTAGGCAACCAGGTATGATCATTATCATTCATTTATTCACTCAATCATATTTATTGAGCACTTACTGTGTGCAAAGCACTGTACTAAGGACTTGGGAAAGTACAATACTATAATAAACAACACATTCCCTACCCACAATGAGCTTACAGTCTAGAATGGGGAGACAGACAATACAAATAAATAAATTACAGATATTTACTTAAGTGCAGTGGAGGGGGGAAGAATAAAGGGAGCAAGTCAGGGCAATGCAGAAGGGAGTGGGAGCAGGGGAAAGTGGGGGGGCCTAGTCTAGGAAGGCCTTTTGGAGGATATTTGCCTTCAATAAGGCTTTGAAGATGTGGGGGAGAGTAACTGTCTGTCGGATTTGAGGAGGGAGGGAGTTCCAGGCCAGAGACAGGACATGGGCCAGGGGTAAATGAAGAGACAGGTGTGACCAAGGCACAGTGAGGTTAGCACTAGAGGAGCAAATTGTGTGGAATGGGATGTAGAAAGAGAGTAAGAACATGAGGTATGAGGGGGCGAGGTGGTGGAGTGTTTTAAAGCCAATTGTGAGGCGTTTTTGGTTGACGTGGAGGTAGATGGGCAACCACTAGAGTTTTTTTGAGAAGCAGGGTGACATGTTCTGAACTTTTTTTTACAGAAAAATGATCATCAGTTGTATTTACTGTGTGCTTACCATATGCAGAGCATTGCTGTAAGCACTTGGCAAAGTATGATACAACAGAATTAGCAGTCACATTCCCTGCCCATAATGAGCTTAAAGTCTGGAGGGGAAGACAGACATGAATAAGAATAAAGTGATAAAGTGATAAAGTAATAAAGTGGCTTGTAACATGAAGATCTGTATATAGGTGTTGTGGGATTAGGAGTGGGACAAATATTAAACATCCAAAGGTCACAGATCCAAGTGCATAAATGACACAGAAGGGAGAGTGAGCCAGGGAAAAGAGGGGTCAATCAGGGAAGGCCTCAAGAAGAAGATGGGATCTTAATTGTGCTTTAAAGGGGGAGAAAGTAGTGGTCTGGTGTATCTGGAGAAGGTGAAGTTCCAGGCTAGGGGGAGGAAATGAGAAAGGGATCAGCAGTGAGATAGATGAGATCAGAGCACTGTGAGTAAACTGGTACCAGAGAAGCAGAGTGGGTGTACTGAGCTGTAGTAGGAGATTAATGAGGTGAGGTATGATGGGGTGAGCTGATTGAGTATTTTAAAGCTGATGGTAAGAAATTTCTGTTTGATGTGGAGGTGGATGGGCAACCACTAGGGGTTTTTAAGTAGTGGGGAGACATGGACTAAATGTTTTTGTTGATGACATATGACACACTTATGACAAGGACCATTCAGGCCAATCTGCACAAGTAAACTCTAGGTTTGACTTCATTTTCCTCAGCCAGACTGGCTAACTATTCTTCTTATCATCTTGTTGTCCAAAAGTGTCAGGGAAGCAGTGTGGCCTAGTGGAAAGAACACAGATCTGATAGTCAAAGGACTTGGATTCTAATATCAACTACTCGCTATGTCACCTTGGGCAGGTACTAAACTCTTGTATGCCTCATTTCCCTCATCTGAAAAATGGGGATTAAATACTTGTTGCTGTTTCCTCTTATACAGAGCTCCATCTAGGACAAGAAGTGTATGCAACATGATTATCTTGTATCTACCCTAATGCGTATTACAGTGCTTAGCAGATATTGAGGGCTTAAGAAATACCACAATTATTAGCTATTGTGTTCCTCTGGTGTGCAGAGCCCTGTGCTAGTTGCTTTGAGAGTTCAACAGAAGAAAGGCATAGTCTTTGCCCTTATGGAGTTTTAATTCCATGTGACAGTACAGTATTTTATACCAATAAATGAAAGAAATTATTCGATATGAAATTCTGAAATTGACCTACATCTCTAAGGATTTCTATACAGAAGCCCTAAGGTTTAAAGAGATGGCATCAATGACTTTTCAAAGTAATGTGTGGCCAATTTGAGGGCATTTTGATAAGTAAATAAAAAAAGCTTTCAATATACAAATACAAAATAATTTATACAAACTTAAATCTATGTTGGGTGTGGCTTAGTGAATACAGCATGGGCCTGGGAGATGGAGGACCTACGTTCTAATCTCAGCTCTGCCAGTTATCTGCTGTGTAACCACGGGCAAGTCACTACAATTCTTTATGTGTCAGTTACCTCAGCTGTAAAATGGGTGTTAAGACTGTGAGCCTCATATGGGACAGGGACTGCATCCCACCCAATTTGCTTGTACTCACCCAAGTGCTTAGCACAGTGCCTGGCCAGCACTAAACAAATACCATAATTATTATTACAATTATGATTTACATGCTCTTTTGGCTGACAGAAATACAAAAAAATACTATTTGCCAAATTTTGGACAAGCAAGATGAATTTCTTTAAAGTCATGCCCAATGTTAAAATTAAGTTAAAAAACAGTTGTGTTTACAGCATTAAACCTTATGGGCATAAAGTATAATGTCATTTCTAAGGAATTTATGCTACGCACGTTAAAAAATGTTAGAATATAAGTCAAAGTGAAACTAAAAAATACTGAATATTATTTTTCCTTGCAATTGTCAGGTTGACATACAAGATAGTATTTCCAAATAATATGTTAAATTTTTGAGCCCTTGCTTTTCCAAGGCACTCTTACATTACTTATCTCATTTTGTCTTCTCAGCATTCTACTCAGCATTCTTCAGAGCTCCACAGAAGGAGAGGCAGCATGGCTCAGTGGAAAGAGCCCGGGCTTGGGAGTCACGGGTCATGGATTCTAATCCCGACTCTGCCACTTGTCAGCTGTATGACTGTGGGCAAGTCACTTAACTTCTCTGTGCCTCAGTTCCCTCATCTGTAAAATGGGGATTAAGACTGTGAGACTCACGTGGGACAACCTGATTACCCTGTATCTACCCCAACGCTTAGAACAGTGCTCTGCACATAGTAAGCGCTTAACAAATACCAACATTATCATTATTATTATTATTATTAGAAGCAGATATTATTAGCCCTATTATTCATGTGACTAAACTGGAGCACAGAGAGGTTAAATGACTTGCCTGAGGAGGAGCTAAATCCATGCCACAGGTCTCGCAAAATGCAGTTCCATGTTCTAGGGCCCTCTCCACTAGAGTGAATTGCCTGCCCTTGACAAGCTCTGCAAGAGCCAGGCTGTATACAAAAGCTGCTGAGCCAGGCTGTATACAAAAGCTGCTGCTGAGCCTTCTCAGCCCCTCCTCACCATGGTTGAATAAAACATCTGGTGATGCCACATCCTGTAATGCCACATTTGGGGCAGCTTGGCCTAGTGGAAAGAGCATGGGCCTGGGAGTCAGAGGACCTGGGTGCTAATCCTGGCTCTGCCAGATGGCTGCTATTCCATCAAGGGTGTCTCAACTTCTCCGTGCCTTACTTGCCTCATCTGTAAAATGGGGATTCAACACCTGTGCTCCCCCCTACTGAGACTGTGAGCCCCAGGTGGGACAGACTCTGTGACCAGTCTAGTTAACTTTTATTTATCCCAGTGCTTAGAATGGGGTTTGATGTATAGTAGGCACTTAAATGCCATAGTAATAATTGTAGCCTCACTTCCCTGCATGCTTCACCCCCTCCACTCTGACCAAGTGAATTTCGTGTGCCAGCTAAGCTGCTTCCCAAGACACTGGCACCCTTCAGAACCATCAAGGAGACTCCATACTGTCCTGATTTCCACCAACCTGGCAGTGAAGAGGACAGGACATACAGCACAAGGCCTCAAGAAGTCTGGTGACTGTGGTAGCTGTCGATGTGGCTATGGGAGTGCCATGGACTCTGAATCATGAGGAGCCTACATTTCATGAGGAGCCTACATTCTGATTCTCCAACCACATCTCCCTACTGTCTTTGGTTTTCATTTTGCATATCTGCCCTTACCTCTTGTAATGTTTTATTATTTCATTGCTCCTGATATTCTGTCTCTAGTTGTCTCCCTCACCTATATTCTCAGACTGTGACCCCCAAGGGACACGGACCATGTCTAATTCCTACCTGTGCATTCTTTCCCAGTGTTTAGTATAATGCTCTGCACACAGTAAGGGCCTAATAAAAACTATTACTACTATTATTAATAAACTACAGTGCTCAGAATCTGATTTTATATATATTGATATAAACTCTGTGGTACATCTTAATCATTTAAATTTGATAGCAAATAACTCATAAAATTGCTTTAAAAATGGACAAAATAATTCTTTATGACCAATTATCTAGCTTAGATTAAGGACCAAATTAGAAAATAGAAATCAAGGATCCACTAACTACAATATATTTTTAATTTTATTTTTAATTTAAAACCACAAATTCTTGGAAATGGGTTTATGTTTTTAAGGCATGAAAGCCCACTTTAATATTTTGAAGTTGCTACACTGTAACGCATTAGCTAGATTTTCCTATTTTTGACATGTAGTTTTTGATCCAAACTATCATTAAAATGACCCTCAGGACAAAGAAGTTTATGCTTTAATTTAGGATAACCTCTTGACTACAGAGAAGTCAACAGTGGAGACCAGCCCTGAGACATGATCATAAATGGGGCAAACCCTGTGTCTGAAAAACTTTTAGGATGGATAAACTAAGGCACAGACTACTACATTAGGCAGTTATGTGTTTGGATCTTTTCCAATTTTTCCTATCCAAAATAGGAATCGAGAAGCACCATGACCTAGTGGATAGAACACAGATCTGGGAGTCAGAGGACCTAGCTTCTAATCTCAACTCCACCACTTGTGTGCTGTGTGACTTTGGAAAAGTCATTTAACTTTGTGTTTCAGTTACCTCATCTGTTAAATGGTGTTAAATGGTGGTGGGACTGTGAGCCCCACCTGGGACATTGGACTATGTCCAACCTGATTAACTTGTACCTTACCCCAGGGTTTAGTACAGTGCCTAGCACATAGTAAGTGCTTAACAACTGCCATTAAAAATTTGTTTTTGATTTTTTTCTTTTTTCCCAAATAAAGACTATTACTAACCCATTCATTGGTTATAGGGTGCTTACTGTATCTCCAGGATTAGACACTTGGGAAAACATAATAAATACGAGTCACGGTCCCTGACTTATGCTTCTGCCAATCAGCTTCTTTCCTGAAAATAAGAATCACAAAATGCCTCCATCATTAATTCCAGTAGGTAATTGATCAAAGAATAGCCATCTGATAATTTCATTGCTTGCTACAGAAATCCATTCAAAATCGAACAAGGAGGTTAAATGATTTGACTCACTAAATAAGTAGTTTTAAAATGCAAGCCAAGGACAAAAGAAGAAATTTGCACCTTAAATGAACATAAAAAGATGATGTAAAAACAATCACTAAGTAGGGACTTAAAGAAGCACGCATTACAGTTAAAATGGTATAACTGTTTTCCAGCCCTAAACTCATCCACTGGCGTGGTACTGTTTGTATTTTTGAAAAATTCCCCAGTCACGCTAGCTAATGGCTCCCACCCTCATTATTAAGAGCCATTCATTTTCAAAATGCCATAATGCCAAAGAGTCTAAAAAGAAGAAAATATCACAAAGATCTAAGGATGAAATGGCATTTTTATCTTAGTAGAATGACAGTTTCATTTTTGTCCTGCACTAATGATCATTTCTGTGACCAAAAATGTCTCTATGATTAATCAATTATGCAAACCAGAACCATTTCAAGCCCTGTAAAGACTCAAAGATATATTTTCATGCATCTACGATTTCTCAATCTAAAATTTTTCCCTTCCCTTAGTCACAGCAATATGCTCTGGGAATCTAACAACACTATTCTTCCATCAAGTAAAAAGTCACCACACAATACGAACAATAACATATTCAGTATTTAGGGGAGGAATACTAATTTGCCAAAATTGTTCTGTGTTTCTTAGCCTATACTTATATTTCTAATATTGGTATTTTAGCACTCGAATGCCCCAGAATGCTTATTTTGAACAGACTCTCAACTAATCCATTTAACTAAAGAAGTCTCACTCTATGGCTGAACTTGAAGCTAGAGTTCCAAGAAATATTGTCCCAAGACTCTCACACATAAATCACACTCCTATGAGAAGTGTGGCTTAGGGTTTGGAAGGTCTGTAGGAGGTAAGCAGAACCTTAGTTTTTAAGTTGTACTAGAAAGACAACATGAGTGAGATTCAATTCATCTGTTTCACAATGACAGAGGTAGTGTTGTTTTCTTCTTTCTGAACATAGAGCTCAGGGGAATGGAAATGAATGAAACCTGGTGCCTGGGTCTCTGAGTGCTTCCTTCTACCAGACCACCTTGCTGTGTACATTTCGCTTTTCACCTCTTTCTACCTTCCCTTTCCTTCTATCTGGCCCCAGAATGATTTCTCCTTAGCTGCAAAACAACACCTCCCTATCTTTGTAGAACAGTAATTCAGTCCCTTTACAAATTCAGTTCTGGGCATCTACTGGACAAGAGACTGGAAATAATCCCAAATTACATGTTTGATGATGAGGGCTTTATGTGTGTTCCTTATGAAGCAAGCAGAGGCATTCTGACTCATTTCAAGCAGCAGCTCAAGCTAAATTGGCACATTGTCTCAAGGTAGGAGGTCAGCCTTGACTTCTTGAAAAAAGTTCTACCTGTCGACAAAAGCTCCAGAAAATGATGACTGTTGGAGACCCTTGAGTTTTCAGCACATCTGGTGCTGTTGTCTCCACAAATCATAGAAACCTAGTCATTTCTGCTTCATATTTTAAAAATACAAAGCATCAGCACAAAAAGATTTATTGTCATCTGCTTGCTTTGTAGGGATCTAAGCCAGACTGAAGGAAGCGAAAAAGCGGCTTCTGTTGCTCAGGTAGGGGAAACTAACAAAACAGGCTAGCTGATTAATGCAAAATAATGAGGTGTGATTCATTTCTGCTACTGCAAGGAAATGAGATTTCTTTCAAATATTCTGTTTTACGTGGAGCTAAAACAGTCACTACATTAAACCACACCTTGCATTTCAGAGTCACACCCCAGATTGAAATCAGAAAGAGTGCTCACGGCAGCTCTTTTCAGATATTACCATTTTTTGACCTAAGAATGTAAAAAAAAAAATTATATTTAGACACCTAAAACCCAGTCTTATTTACTGAAACGGTTGGACCGACAAAATTTGTCTGCAAAATGTTTAATGTCCAAAAAAGGAAGTCAATTTACACTGTAGGGAGTGTACGCACTATTATAACACATGTTAAAAAGTAGGTGCAAGGAGAAAGACGACGTGATCATTCGCAAGACACTGTGCAATGACTAACCCAAGATCTCCATCTAGTGGCTGCATCCTGAATGTCAGGTATTTTATTTTTCCAGAACTATGGCCCGACTTTCTAATCTAATAATAATAATAATGTTGGTATTTGTTAAGCGCTTACTATGTGCAGAGTACTGTTCTAAGCGCTGGGGGAGATACAGGGTCATCAGGTTGTCCCACGTGAGGCTCACAGTCTTCATCCCCATTTTACAGATGAGGTAACTGAGGCACAGAGAAGTGAAGTGATTTGCCCACAGTCACACAGCTGACAAGTGGCAGAGCCGGGGTTCGAACCCATGACCTCTGACTCCCAAGCCCGTGCTCTTTCTAATAATTGTGGTATTTGTTAAGCGCTTACTATGTGCAGAGCACTGTTCTAAGCATTGGGGTAAATACAGGATAATCAGATTGTCCCACGTGGGGCTCACATTTTTTTAATCCCCATTTTTGCAGATGAGGTAACTGAAGCACAGAGAAGTGAAGTGATTTGCCCAGGGTCACACAGCAGACAAGTGGCGGAGTTGGGATTAGAACCCACGACCTCTGACTCCCGAGCCCAGGTTCTTTTCACTAAGCCACGCTGCTTTGATGGAAGTGGTGCTAGGAAAAGATCAGTGGCAAATCCTGCCCTGTTACAGATTCTGACTACACACATATCTCGCCCTGCTTCGGTCTTTCACACCCTATCTGCAGAGCTTCGGTAGCCAAGGGGAAAAATATGAAATACTATCTAAACATCTTTTGTATGCATAACATCAATTCATTCAATAGTACTTATTGAGCGCTTACTATGTGCAGAACACTGTGCTAAGCGATTGGAATGTACTATTCGACAACAGATAGAGACAATCCCTGCCCAATAACGGGCTCACAGCCTAAACACTGTACCATGGTACACTACAAAGAGAATAATAATAATAACGGTATTTGTAAAGCGCTTTCTATGTGCCAACCACTGTTCTAAGCACTGGTTGTCCCAAGTGGGGCTCACAGTCTTAATCCCCATTTTACAGATCAGGTAACTGAGGCACAAAGAAGTTTAGCGACTTGCCCAAAGTCACACAGCTGACAAGTGGTGAAGCCAGGATTAGAGCCTATGGTCTCTGACTCCCAAGCCCATGATCTTTCCACTAAGAGCGTAGAGATACACATACGGTCCTCAGCCTCCAGGGATCTCACCACCTAAAAGGGGAGGGGGTGTTGGCAATGGACACACGAGGAAAGAGGAAACACAAATACAGAAAAAAAAACAACCCATGAGAAGCAACATGGCCAAGTAGTTAAAGCACAGAGTTGGGCATCAGAGGACCTGGGTTCTAATTCTTCTTGTAATCCTTTAAATGCATTCATCCCATCGGATTTATTGAGCGCTTACTGTGTGCAAAGCACTGTACTAAGTAAGCACTTAAATACAATAATAATAATAATATTTGTTGAGTGCCAAGAACTGTACCTGGCATTTGGATAGATAAAGATAAACAGGTCAGACAGTCCCTGTCCCCATGTGGGGTTCACAGTGAAAGCAGGATGGGAACAAGCATTTTAATCCCCATTTTATTGAAGAGGAAACTGAGGCACAGAGTAGTTAAGTGACTTGCCCAAGGTTTCACAGCAAGCAAGTGGGAGATCTAGGATTATAACTCAGGTCCTTTGGCTCCCAGGCCTCTGCTCTTTCTACTAGGCCACTCTGTTTCTCCAGCTCTCTTCCTAGTCTCCTTTGGCCCTAGCATTCCCAGGTGCCAATCCACTGCCCTGAAACCCTGAGCCCACCCCAAGACACCTGCCAGAAACCTTTCCTGCTTCAGCTCCCCTCCTTTTCCATAAAGTCAGTCAATCATATTAATTGAGCACTTACTGTGTGTAGAGCACTGTAATAAGGACTTGGAAGACTACAATACAAGAATATACCAGACACATTCCCAGCCCACAATGAGCTTAGAGTCTAGAGTGGGAGAGATACATTCATATAAACTACACATACGTACATAAGTGCTGTGGAGCTGGGAGGGGAAGGGATAAATAAAGGGAGCAAGTCAGGGAGACGTAGAAAGGAGAAAGAAGAGAAAAAGAAGGCTTAGTCAGGGAAGGTCTCTTGTTCATTCATTCATTCATTCATTCAATAGTATTTATTGAGCGCTTACTATGTGCAGAGCACTGTACTAAGCGCTTGGGATGAACAAGTCGGCAACAGATAGAGACAGTCCCTGCCGTTTGACGGGCTTACAGTCTAATCGGGGGAGACGGACAGACAAGAACAATGGCAATAAATAGAGTCAAGGGGAAGAACATCTCATAAAAACAATGGCAACTAAATAGAATCAAGGCGATGTACAATCCATTAACAAAATAAATAGGGTAACGAAAATATATACAGTTGAGCGGACGAGTACAATGCTGTGGGGATGGGAAGGGAGAGGTGGAGGAGCAGAGGGAAAAGGGGAAAAAGAGGGTTTAGCTGCGGAGAGGTAAAGGGGGGGTGGCAGAGGGAGTAGAGGGAGAAGAGGAGCTCAGTCTGGGAAGGCCTCTTGGAGGAGGTGAGTTTTAAGTAGGGTTTTGAAGAGGGAAAGAGAATCAGTTTGGCGGAGGTGAGGAGGGAGGGAGTTCCAGGACCGTGGGAGGACGTGACCCAGGGGTCGACCGCGGGATAGGCGAGATCGAGGGACGGTGAGGAGGTGGGCAACAGAGGAGCGGAGCGTGCGGGGTGGGCGGTAGAAAGAGAGAAGGGAGGAGAGGTAGGAAGGGGCAAGGTGATGGAGAGCCTCGAAGCCTAGAGTGAGGAGTTTTTGTTTGGAGCGGAGGTTGATAGGCAACCACTGAAGTTGTTTAAAAAGGGGAGTGACATGCCCAGATCATTTCTGCAGGAAGATGAGCCGCACTCTGAATCCAGATTAATATGTGCCTTCAGTAGGCTTTGAAGGAGGGGAGAGTAATTGTTGTATCTTAGGTGGAAGGGAGTTCAGGTCAGAGGCAGAATGTGGGTAAGAGGTGGCGGTGGGGAGATTGACGTAAAGTGAAAAGGTTAGCATTAGAGTAGTGAAATGCACAGGTCGCAGGCAGGAGGACTGGACAGGGTCCCGAATCCAGGACAGGAGCAGGACAGTGGGCCAGGCCTGGTGGTGCCCCCTCCACCTGCGCCTCGGACCCCATTCCCTCTCACCTTATTAAAACCATCGCCCCTGCCCTCCTACCTTCCTTAACTTCTATTTTTAACCACTCAATCTCCAAGGGCTCCTTCCCCTCTGCCTTCAAACATGCCCATGTCTCCCCCATCCTAAAAAAACCCGCTCTTGACCCCACTTCCCCCTCCAGTTATCGTCCTATCTCCCTACTACCCTTCCTTTCCAAAATCCTAGAACGAGTCGTCTACAATCGATGGCTAGAATTCCTTAACTCCCATTCTCTCCTAGACCCCCTCCAATCTGGCTTCCGTCCCCTCCACTCTACCGAGACTGCTCTCTCTAAGGTCACCCATGACCTCCTTCTTGCCAAATCCAATGGCTCCTACTCCATTCTGATCCTCCTTGACCTCTCTGCTGCCTTTGACACTGTCGACCATCCCCTCCTCCTCCATACCTTATCTCACCTTGGCCTCACGGACTCTGTCCTCTCCTGGTTCTCCTCTTACCTCTCTGGCCGATCATTCTCGGGCTCCTTCGCTGGAGCCTCCTCCCCCTCCCATCCTTTAACTGTTGGAGTTCCTCAAGGGTCAGTTCTTGGCCCTCTTCTGTTCTCCATTTACACTCACTCCCTCGGTGAACTCTTTCGCTCTCACGGCTTTGACTACCATCTCTACGCAGATGACATGCAGATCTACATCTCCGCCCCTGTCCTCTCCCCCTCCCTCAGGCTCGCATCTCCTCTTGCCTCCAGGACGTCTCCACCTGGATGTCGGCCCACCACCTAAAACTCAACATGAGCAAGACTGAGCTCCTCATCTTCCCTCCCAAACCCGGTCCTCTCCCAGACTTCTCTATCACCGTGGATGGCACGACCATCCTTCCCGTCTCTCAGGCCCGCAATCTCGGTGTCATCCTTGACTTGTCCCTCTCGTTCACCCCACACATCCTATCCGTTACCAAGACCTGCCGGTTTCACCTCTACAGTATCGCCAAGATCCGCCCTTTCCTCTCCACCCAAACGGCTACCTTACTATTACGGGCTCTCGTTATATCCCGGCTAGACTACTGTGTCAGCCTTCTCTCTGACCTCCCTTCCTCCTCTCTCGCCCCGCTCCGGTCTATTCTTCACTCCGCTGCCCAGCTCATCTTCCTGCAGAAACTATCTGGGCATGTCACTCCCCTTCTTAAACAACTCCAGTGGTTGCCTATCGACCTCTGCTCCAAACAAAAACTCCTCACTCTAGGCTTCAAGGCTCTCCATCACCTTGCCCCTTCCTACCTCTCCTCCCTTCTCTCTTTCTACCGCCCACCCCGCACGCTCCGCTCCTCTGCCGCCCACCTCCTCGCCGTCCCTCGGTCTCGCCTATCCCGCCGTCGACCCCTAGGTCACGTCCTCCCGCGGTCCTGGAACGCCCTCCCTCCTCACCTCCGCCAAACTGATTCTCTTTCCCTCTTCAAAACCTTACTTAAAAATCACCTCCTCCAAGAGGCGTTCCCAGACTGAGCTCCTCTTCCCCCTCTACTCCGTCTGCCATCCCCCCTTTACCTCTCTGCAGCTAAAGCCTCATTTTCCCCTTTTCCCTCTGCTCCTCCACCTCTCCCTTCCCATCCCCACAGCACTGTACTCGTCCGCTCAACCGTATATATTTTCGTTACCCTATTTATTTTGTTAATGAATTGTACATCGCCTTGATTCTATTTAGTTGCCATTGTTTTTACGAGATGTTCTTCCCCTTGACGCTGTTTATTGCCATTGTTCTTGTCTGTCCGTCTTCCCCGATTAGACTGTAAGCCCGTCAAACGGCAGGGACTGTCTCTATCTGTTGCTGACTTGTTCATCCCAAGCGCTTAGTACAGTGCTCTGCACATAGTAAGCGCTCAATAAATACTATTGAATGAGTGGTGGCCTTGTGTCCCCATGTTGCCTACCCCATCTGGTCCTGCCCTGGTTGCTGCCCCATGGCTGCGTGGTAACTTTAATTTAAAAAAAAATTAGTACAGTTCTAGTTAAGACTTTTGGGTCATGGATGGATAGATAATATAAATATGGAGGGCATGGAAAGAAAAAATGTGTAAGATAATGTTTACCTGGACTGCATGGGCCTCAGTTGCATGGTTCAATAGAGCACCAGATATTCCTGATAGGAAGTGAGAAGTCCAGCTGCCCAGGAACCAGAGAAACTATGGAGACCCTCCTTTGGGGAGGAGAGATCCCGCCGTCGTACTGCAGAGGCAGGGTTACCATCTCGGCCCAGCTGCCAAAGACAAACCCAGTACCGGCACTTTTCTGTGAGGATTGGCTAATAGGAAGGACTGTCTGTTAACAGAAGGAGCAGCATCACGTTAGCTTAGGAGCAAGGTCACTATAAAGTATTGAAGGAGATCAGGAAGGAAGATTTAAAGACCCTATACCCTGGAAAGAGAATGGCAAATCTATTTCTTAAATAGACCAAAACTATTGCAGATAGGAGAGAGCCTGTTACTGGGTTCCAGAGATTACTCTGATTAGAATCCTAAATAGCCTCACACCAGCGTAAAGCTAGAAAGAAAGAGCAGTCAGCCAAAGGAGCAATGAATTAATCTGATCACTCGCTACCTTGGCTTCTCCTTGATAATTGAGATGGGTAACTATAGGTCTTTTCCAAATACAGGGCAACAGCCATCTCGATGGTTGATGATCAAAGAGAGAGGTGGATTACAACCCCCTCGGGTATATCTGAAAGGGCCATTTTGGTCTGAAAGATTGTTCTAATAAGGTTCTATCTAACTGATACAATGTCCAGTTGACAGGGGCTGTACATGTGTAATTTGTTTCTTTCCTTTTCTTTTAAATCATCTTTCTTAAGCACTTGAGTAAATACAAGATAATCAGGTTGGGCACAGTCTATATCCCACATGGGGGCCACAGTCTTAATCTCCAATTTACAGATGAAGAAACTGAGTTACAGAGAAGTTAAGTGATTTGCTCAAGGTCACACAGCAGATGACTAGCAGAGCCAGGATAAGAACCCTGTACTAAGCACTGAGGTAAAAACAAGATAATTAGGTTGGACACAGTCTCTGTCCCACATAGGGCTCATGGTCTTAATGCCCATTTTCCAGATGTGTAACTGAGGCACAGAGAAATCAAGTGACTTGTATAAGGTCACACAGCAGATAAGGGACAGAACAGGAATTAGAGCGAGGTCCTCTTACTCCCAGGTCCATTATTTCCACTAGGCCATGCTACTTCTCTCTGCTTCTCCATGCTTCATGCACTGACAGCCTTTAGCTTTACTTGGAAGAGCTGAGCTTTTCATCTTTTATATGTATACTTTGCCCACTGCTCCCCAGATCACAATCTTTTCTCCTTCCAACCTTACTTAATTGGCCCTTGTTCTCGACTTCCCAGCTCCAACCCCTCACTCACACTGTTTTCTCAGCTTTGAACAATAATAATAATAATATTTGTGGAAAGCCAAGGACTATATTAAGCATTTGGATAAATATAAGATAAATAAGTCAGGCAGAGTCCCTGTCCCACATGGGGTTCATAGTCAAAGCCAAACTGTGTGCTAAGCATTTGGGAAACAGAAACTACTATTATTAATGATAATAATAGTATTTATTAAGCACTACTCTATGCAGAATACTGCACTAAGCACTTTGGAAACAGAAACTATCTTTAATAATGATAATAATAGTGGTATTTGTTAGGACTAACCATGTGCCAAGCCCCACTAACTACTGGGATAGATAATAATAATAATGATGGTATTTGTTAAGCACTTACTATTTGCCAAACACTGTTCTAAGCACTGAGGTAGATACAAGGTAATCAGGTTGTCCCACATGGGGCTCACAGTCTTAATCCCCATTTTACAGATGAGGTAACTGAAGCAAGGAGAAGTTAAGTGATTTGCCCAAAGTCACATGGCTGATAAGTGGCAGGATTAGAACCCACTACCTTTTACTCCCAAGCTTGTGCTTTTTCCACTAAATCACGCTGCTTCTCTGCAACTAGATACATGGTGCTAACAGATTAAGTAGGAGGGAGAAAATACATTGAATCCCATTTTGTAGATGAGGGAATTGAGGTGCTAACAGACTAAGTAGGAGGGAGAAAATATATTGAACACCATTTTGTAGATGAGGGAATTGAGGCAAAGAAGTTAGGTGGCTTGCCCAAAGTCACACAGCAGACAAATATGTGGAGTCTAAATTAGATCCCAGATCCTCTGACTCAGCATGAGCATGACCTACCATTGAGGTTCAATACGCAGTCTTGAAAAAGAGGCCAGAGAAGTCAATGTAGCATTTGGAATGTTTGTTTCTTTGGTGACACACTTGTTTGTGGACCCAAATTTTAAGGGGCAAATGGAAGGATTTTGTTTGAAACAAAGTCAGTGCCACTGAAGTAAGGTGACTGATTAATGAATATTTTCACTAATCACTAACGATGAAATTATTAATTTATGCCTATTTTAAAATTGGAGTGGAAACAAGTTCTCTCCCCCACCCCGCCAACTCAAGGCCTGGTTTGCCACTTTTCAAATTCCCTTTTGAAATAGATGGTGAGTAGAACAACAACATTGATGTTGTTTCTTTCGTAATTGTGAATTGATCAAAATTTGCATTTTCTGATTTAAGAATATACATATATATTTGATTTCATTATTGGTTTGACTAGAAATAAGGGAGGGAACTGCGGGAGGTAGAAGTTACTGCAGGCAACTCAGTACATTTCTGTTACACGAGAGGGCGCTGTTTAGCAAGCTGTGGAATTATCTGCTTATACCTTGGTTCTCGCCGGAACTGTATGAGGAATGAAGAACCTTTAAAAATAACTACTGATCAAAAAGTATAGTTCTCTATTTCATATCGTACTTACTCATTTTTCTTTCCATGCATTTATGACATTGAAAAATTCCATGAGAACCAGCCCTCCAGGACATAGGGAAGCAGCGTGGCTCAGTGGAAAGAGCCTGGGCTTTGGAGTCAGAGGTCATGGGTTCGACTTCGAGCTCTGCCACTTGTCAGCTGTGTGACTGTGGGCAAGTCACTTAACTTCTCTGTGCCTCAGTTACCTCATCTGTAACATGGGGATTAACTGTGAGCCTCACGTGGGATGACCTGATTACCCTGTATCTCCCCCAGTGCTTAGAACAGTGCTCTGCACATAGTAAGTACTTAACAAATACCAACATTATTGTAAAAAGCAAGGTTCTCTAAATTTTGGGGAGCAAACTCTTCATTTATTCATTTTTCCAACAGTATTTATTGAGTGCTTACTGTGTGCAAAGCACTATACTAAGAGTTTGGGGGAGTACAAGATAACAAGAAACAGACACGTTACTGCCCACAAATACCTCGCAGTCTTCCAAGTGAAGTGTTCTCTTGGGCTGGTGAAGGGCTGACCAACACATATCCTTGCCTTGGCCCGGAAGCTAATCTGTTGCTATTATTTGTTGTTTCCTGGACCTGCTGCAGTTCTCATTTCTTCCTCCTGTCTTACAATCGTTACAAACGTGTCTTTTCAAAATGAACCATTTCTTCCTTGTTTGAAGCATCCCAGTCTTGGGCAAATGAGTCCCCTCTTTGGCTGGACACCAATAATATCTGAGACTTCACCTTTAAAGTGTTTCCTCAGTTTTCCCTTCTTGAGGTTTCTCATCTTCAGCTAACCAAACAGCAGCTTCTTGGGTGTTCTACTACTAATGATGGTATCTGTTATGCACTTAGCATGTATCACTTTACTAAGCACTGAGGAAGATTCAAGATAATCAGATCAGACAGTTCAAGTTCCAAAGTCTAAGTAGGAGGGGGAAGAGGAACCGAATCTCCATTTTATGGACAGAAAACTGAGGCACAGAGGACTTGCCCAAAAGCATGGAGCAAGCAGTTGGCAGACCTAGGATTAGAACCCAGATCTCAAGAGTCTCAGGCCTGCACTCTTTCCATTAGTCAAAGTGGCTTCTTTATTACTACTGCCCATTCTCTACTCCCAACCCAGTATAGCTGTATTGAGGAGAGCATGATAAGAGAGTGGCTTCTTCCTAAGATTTCCTGAATGCAATCCCGTCATCACCTGATCTGGATTAGAGACCCAAAAGTGATGCTAGTAGAACTACTTAAATTGTCACTTGCAGCATATGCTGGAAGTTCCACTGTTATAGAATAGGTTGAGCAACACTATCACTTGTAGACCTTTAATTTGGCCTGGAGTCTACTACCACCTTCTGAAAGTCCCCCATAGAAAGAGCTGGCCCTCTTGATTAAGTTTTCTTCTTTGTCTACTATCTGCATCATTGGTGCCTGGGGAACCAAATTATGTGGAGGTGTTACCTCTGTTTCCAGTCTACATTTATGGCTGTGTGGGGCTTTCCTGATACAGGCTATTGTACTACTTTTGGATTTTTTTAGGCTTATAATAATGATGGTATTTCTTAAACTCTTACTATGTGCCAGGCATTGTTCTAAACTCTGGGGTGGATGCAAGCAAATCAGGTTGGACAAAAATCCTCATCCCACATGGGGCTCACAGTCTCAATCCCCATTTTATTGATCAGGTAACTGAGGCACAGAGAAGTGAAGTGACTTGCCCAAGGTCCCACAGCAGACAAGTGGCAGAATTGGGATTAGAACCCATGACTTTCTGACTCCTAAACCTATGCTCTATCCACACGCCATGCTGCTTCTCATTGGACTGTAATGTTCAGTTGCTTCAGAGAGGCTGTATACAATCCTCTGCATGTCTGCTTGGATATGAGCCATTTGGTGCAGACATCCATGCACAGTGACTCTTGACTAATCAATGGTATTTACTGATCACTTACTGTGTGCAGAGCACTGTACCAAGCACTTGGGGAGAGTACAATATAGAGTTGTTAGACACATTTCTTCCCCACAGGGAGCTTACAGTCTAGAGTGGGAGGACAGACATTAATATAGATTAGAGATATGTAAATAACTGCTTTGGGGAGGGTGGGATGAATACTGAATGGTATAGGTCCAAGTGCATAAGTGATGCAGAAAGGAGGGGGAGTGAGGGGAAAAAGAGGGCTTAATTGGGAATACCTCTGGAAGGAGAGATTTTAATAAGGCAGGGTTGGAAAATTGTTATTCTCTGTAGTATATGAAAGAGGGGTTGGTGGAGGGGTGGGGCCGGGGGGGAGTGTGCTAATTCCAGGACAGAAGCAGGACAGGAACAAGGTGGTGGTGGTGAGCTAGATTCATTCATTCATTCATTCAATTGTATTTATTGAGCACTTACTGTGCAGAACACTGTACTAAGTGCTTGGAAAGTACAATTCAGCAACCAGTAGAGATAATCCCTACCCAATAATCGGCTCACAGTCTATAAGGGGGAGAGAGACAAAAATCAGAGCAAAACAAATAGACAGGGATCAATAGTGTCAATATAAATAAATAGAATTATATATATACACACCATTAATAAAGTAAATAGAATAATAAAATAATAAATATGTACAGATATACAGAAGTCCTGTGGGGCAGGGAGAAGGATAGAGCAGAGGGAGGGAGTAGGGGTGATGGGGAGGGAAGGAGGAGCAGAGGAAAAGGGGGACTCAGTCTGGGAAGGCTTCCTGGAGGAGGTGAGCTGCCAGTAGAGCTTTGAAAAGGAGAAGTGTGCTAGTTTGGTGGATGTGAGGAGGGCGAGCATTCAGGAGAGAGGTAGGACGTGGGTCAGGGGTCAATGGTGGGTCAGGCGAGAACGAGGCAGGTGAGGAGGTTAGCAGCCGAGGAGTGGAGTTTGCAGGCTGGGCTTTAGAAGGAGAGAAGTGAGGTGAGGTAGGAGGGTGCAAGATGATGGAGAGCTTTGAAGCCAAGAGTGAGGAGTTTTTGCTTCGTGTGAAGGTTGATAGGCAACCACTGGAGATTTTTGAGAAGGGAGGTGACATGCCCAGAGCGTTTCTGAAGAAAGATAATCTGGGCAGCAGAGTGAAGTACAGAGTGAAGTGGGGAGAGACAGGAGGTTGGGAGGTCAGAAAGAAGGCTGATGCAGTAATCCAGTTGGGATATGATGAGTGATTGTACTAACAAGGTAGCAGGTTGGATGGAGAGGAAAGGGTGGATCTTGGCGATGTTGTGAAGTTGAGACAGGCAGGTTTTAGTGAAGGATTGGATATGTGGGGAAAATGAGAAAGTGGAGTCAAGGATGACACCAAGGTTGCGGGTTTGTGAGACAGGAAGGATGGTAATGCCGTCCACAATGACAGGAAAGTCAGGGAGAGGACAGGGTTTGGGAGGGAAGATAAGGAGCTCAGCTTTGGACATGTTGAGTTTTAGGTGGTGGGAGGACATCCAGATGGAGATGTCCTGAAGGCAGGAGAAGATAAGAGCCTGGATGGAGGGAGAGAGAACAGGGGAGGAGACGTAGATTTGGGTATCATCTGAGTAGAGATGATAGTTGAAACTATGGAAGCAGGTGAGTTCCCCAAGGGACTAAGTATAGATGGAGAACAGAAGGGGACCAAGAACTGACCCTTGAGGACCTCTACAGTTAGGGGATGAGAGGGGGAGGAGAAGCCCTTGAAGGAGATTGAGAATGAATGGCCAGAGAGATAAGAGGAAAACCAGGAGAGAGTCCATGAATCCAAGGTTGGATAGCATGCTGAGGAGAAGTGTATGGTCGACAGTGTCAAAGGCAGCTGAAAGGTAGAGGTGGATTAGGATAGAGTAGGAGCCATTCGAGTTGGCAAGAAGGAGGTCATTGGTGACCTTTGAGAGGGCAGTTTCGATGGAGTGGAGGGGACAGAGCCAGATTGGAGGGAGTCTAGGAGAGGTTGGAGGAGAGGAATTCAAGGCAGTGAGTGTTGACAATTCGCTCTAGGAGTTTGAAAAGGAAGGGTAGGAGGGAGATGGGGCAATAACTGGAGGAGGCAGTGGGGTCAAGGGAGGGTTTTTTTTTTTAGGATGGGGGGACGTGGGTATGTTTGAAGGCAGAGGGGAAGAAGCTGTTGGAAAAGTGAGCACTCCCCACCCTATTTGCCCTTCCTTCTATGCACTGACTGTATCCTAAAGGGCCTTTGATACTCACCCCAGAGCCCTTATGTACATATCCTGTATGCTCCTTCCTCTAACTGTAATCTAAATTTTTGTTTCCCCCCCATTAGATTGTAAACTCCTTGAGAACATGGGTAGTGTCTCCTAACTCTAGTTTACTGCAGTCTCCCAAGCACTAAGTACAGTGCTATGCATGCAATAGGCCTTCAATAAATATAAATTGACTTTGTTATCATTTTTATAGCCGTCATAAAAAAATTTGATATCAGTAGAGCTAGATTCTAGAAATGGCTTTTAAATGTGGCTGTTTCCAAACGTTTGTTACCATTCTGAGACCACTTCATTGTGGTAGGGCTGGCTGTCAGAATTGGGGGGGTTTCCTACCCTATGCATTCCAAAAGTCAGAATGACCAGTAGATCTAGGCCCTTTCAGTTTTATTCCATGTAGCCCTCCTGAAGAGTGCATCAGGAGCCCTGTACAAAGGTGTTTGTGTTCCTTCTCCTCTCGGGGAAACTCTTCCAACTGAATAGACTTTGAGCATCATCCACATTTTTAGAGACAATTAATCTGTCTCCCCACTCCTCAAGAACCTCAAGTGGCTGTCCACATCAAACAGAAACTTACCATTGGCCTTAAGGACTCATTCATCTTATACTCTTATCTAGCTGACTTCCTAATACACACAACCTGCACACTTTGCTCCTCTAACAACAAGCTATTCAGAGTACCTCATCTAACTAAAGTCTAGCAGAAGTCACCAGGCCAAACTTGTTCACTTTAAATTTATTCTTTCTTGCCTTAACTCTGCCCTCTCCTCTGCCAGACAAAACTATTTCTCTTTCCTTATTGACACCCATGCCCACCACCCCATCAGCTGTTCTGGACATTTAACTTCCTCCTCAGGCCCCCTGTTCCTCCCCCTCCACCATCCCTCACACCTAATGATCTGGCCACCTACTTCTTTAAGAAAATTAGCACCATCAGTTCTGAGCTCTCCAAAGTCACCCCTCCCCATTCTCATCCCCCCGGCTTCCCCCTCCCCCTCCAATCTGGTTTCTCTGCCCTCCACCCCACCGAAACTGCCCTCTCAAAGGTCACCAGTGACCTCCTTCTTGCCAAATCCAATGGTTCCTGCTCTGTCCCAATCCTCCTTGACCTCTTAGCTGCCTTTGACACTGTCAACCATCCCCTTCTCCTCAACATGTTATCCAATCTTGGCTTCTTGGAGGAGATGTAATTTTACTGGGGCTTGGAACATGGGGAGAGTGGTGGACTGTTGAATAGCAATCAATGGTATTTATTGAACACTTACTTTAAGTACATGGGAGAGTATTATACAACAAAATTAGCAGATACATCCCCCACGCATAACAACCTTGTCTAGAAGGAGGCCAAAACATTAGTAATTTATAATATATAATTTAAAAATATGTACGTAAGTGATGAAGGGTTGGGAGTGGGGCAAATATCCAAAGGTCACAGATCCAAGTACACAGACAATACAGAAGGAAGGAGGAACCAGGGAAAAGAGAACAATCAGGGAAGACCTCTTAGAAGAGAAGTGACCTTAATAAGGTTTTGAAGGTGGGGAGAGTAATGATCTGGTGTATATGAATGAGTAGGGCATTCCATGCTAGAGGGAAGATGTGGGAAAGGGATTGGTGGTGAGATAAATGAGACTGGGACACAGTAAGTAAGCTGGCACTAGCGTAGTGAAGTGTGCCGGTTGGGCTGTAGTAGAAGCAATCTCATCCTTTACCTTTCTCCTTGAGGACGGTGATGGGAGGCAACAACTCAAATTCCATACATTGACCCTGTGCGAACAGTGTTGCCACCGTATTCATTGTTGTCAGTGGGTTTGCAGGGCAGGCCTCACATATTTGTTAAGTGCTTAACTATGTGCCAGGCACTGTACTAAGCGCTAGGGTAGATACAATCAGATCAGGTTGGTCATAGACCCTGTCCCACATGGGGCTCAGTCTCAATCCCCATTTTCCAGATGAGGTAACTGAGACCCAGAGAAGTAAAGTGACTTGCCCAAGGTCACACAGCAGACAAGTGGCAGAGCCAGGATTAGAACCCATGACCTTCTGACTCTCAGGCCCGTGTTCTATCCACTGCACCATGCTGCTTCTAGCATAAGCCTCCTTAGCGCCCCTCTGCTCCCTCAAGTGATGCAAGATGTAACATTCATAAGATGAAAGCTGCACATGCCGGTTTGTGGGTCAGTCTTATTTATTGAGCGCTTACTGTGTGCAGAGCACTATATTAAGTGCTTGGGAGAGTTCATTATAACAAATACATTTGCTGCCCACCATGAGCTTACACTCTAGAAGCAGAGATGGACATAATATAAGATTACTATGTATATAAGTGGTGTGCATCTGAGAGGGGGATGAATAAGGGGAGCAAGTCAAGGAGGCACAGAAGGGAATGGGAGAAAAGGATAGTCAGAGACGGCGTCTTGGAGGAGATGTGTTTTCAATAAGACTTTGAAGGTGGGGAGAGCAATTGCTGGATATGAGGAGGGAAGGTGTTCCAGGCCAGGGGCAAGAGAGATGAGATCAAAGTATAGTGCAAATATTGGCATTAGAGGAGGTAAATGTGCCGGCTGGGTTTTAGTAAGAGAGTAGCAAGGTGACGTCAGAGGGGGCAAGGTAATTGAGTGTTTTAAAGCCAACAGTAAGGAGTTTCTGTTTGTTTTGGAGGTGGATGGGCAACCATTGGACTGTCTTGAGGATCGAGAAAGCGTGACTTGAACATTTTTGTAGAAAAATAATCCAGGCAGCAGAGTGAAGTTTGGACTGGCGTGGAGAGAGACAGGAGGTAGGGAGGTCAGCAAGGAGGCTGATAGAGTAGCCTGTACAAGATAAGACAAGTGCTTGGATTAATGTGGTAGCAGTCTGGATGGAGAGGAATGGGCAGATATTAGTGATGTTGTGAAGGACAAACCAGCTTGATTTAGTGATAGATTGAATATGTGGGTTGAAAGAGAAGAGAGTCAAGGATAACACCAAGGTTATGGGCTTTTGAGAGAATGATGGTGGTGCTCTATACAGTGAACAAATACCATTAAAAAAATTGAGCTGTCAGAACTTGTGCCCCTTCTAGGAATTGTTTTTTATGGTATTTGTTGAGTGTTTACTATATGCCAGGCACTGTTCTAAGCTCTGAGGTAGATACAAGCTAATCAGGTTGCACAGAGTCCCTGTCTCCCATGGGGCTCACAGTAATAACTTCCACTTTACAGATGAGGTAACTGAGGGACAGAGAACTTAAGTGACTTCTCCAAGGTCACAGTAGACAAGTGGCAGAGCTGAGATAAGAACCTCACCCTTCTGACTGCCAGGCCCATGCTCTATCCATTAGGCCACACTAATTTCCATTCTGCTACAATCCACACAGGAAGCACCACTCAGCAGCACCCAAAACTCCCCGCTTCTCTCTGAACGTGGCCTCAAATCTGACACCCCTTAGCTGGAGCAGGTGATCCAACTTGCAAATGTGGTAGCCATGGATCTCTGTGGAGCCACCTACCCATGTCTGCATGCATCCTCTGACTCCTGGAAAAACTTAGGGAAGCCATCTGGCTCAGGACTGCCTATCAACTACATTCCCCTTCATGATTCCATATCATTATACATTTCAACCGCCTACTTAGAGCCCCATGTTTCCAAGAGAAGCAGCATGGCCTAGCGGATAGATAGACTGTGGGCCTGAGATTTGGGAAGACCAGGGTTCTTATCCTGGCACCACCTCATGTCTGCTATGTGACCTTGGGCAAGTCACTTCACCTCTCTGCGCCTCAGTTACCTCATCTGTAAAATGGAGATTAAGACTGTGCATTTCCATGTGGGACATGGACTGTGTCCAACCTTATTTGCTTGTATCTACTCTAGTGCTTAATACAGTGTCTGGCACATAGTAAGTACTTAAATACTACAAGAAACAAAAAAGCCACAATTTATGTTCATTCATTCAATCATACCTACTGAGCACTTACTGTGTGTGAAGCACTGTACTAATATTGTTGGTATTTGTTAAGCGCTTACTATGTGCCGAGCACTGTTCTAAGCACTGGGGGAGATACAGGGTAATCAGGTTGTCCCACGTGAGGCTCACAGTTAATCCCCATTTTACAGATGAGGGAACTGAGGCCCAGAGAAGTTAAGTGACTTGCCCACAGTCACACAGCTGCCAAGTGGCAGAGCTGGGACTTGGGAGAGTAGAATATTACATTAAACAGACATTCCCTGCCCATATCGGGCTTGCATCTATCTCAGAGTTTAATAATAACGTTGATATTTATTAAGTGCTTACTATGTGCAGAGCACTGTTCTAAGCGCTGGGGTAGATACAGGGTAATCAGGTTGTCCCACGTGAGGCTCACAGTTAATCCCCATTTGACAGATGAGGTAACTGAGGCACAGAGAAGTTAAGTGACTTGCCCACAGTCACAAAGCTGACAAGTGGCAGAGCTGGGATTCGAACTCATGACCTCTGACTCCCAAGCCCCTGTTCTTTCCACTGAGCCACGCTGCTTCTCTAATACAGTGTCTGGCACAGTTTAGAACATGCAACACCATATTTATTACTAAGATCCCCACCCTTCACTCCTCAACAGATTCTGTGGGCAGAGGGAGATGTTACCAGTGGTCCAAGGGGCCCAAGGCCCTCACCAGCTACATAAAAACAGCAGCAAGATGCTGACACCAAATCTGCATCAGTTCAGGGCAAGCAATCTGGTCATCCCTGGAACTGCCCAAGGAGAAATTTCACACACACCATCATCAATGTGAAGCTCTCTCAAGGAAAGGGTTCCACATACTATCAACAGCAGAATTGTTTGCATCATAATAAAAAGAATTTCCTTTGGGAAGGGATTCAGTCAATCATATTTACTGAGCCCTTACTGAGTGCACAGCACTCTAATAAATGTTTGGGAGAGTACAATAACAATATAACAGCCATACTCCCTATCCACAGTGAGCTTACGGTCAAGAGGAAGAGACAGACATTAATATAAATAAATTACAGTATGTTCATAAGTGTTATGGGACTGGAGGGGGGATGATAACAATGATAGTATTTGTTAAACTCTTACTATGTGCTCATCACTGGGCACTGTTCTGAGCACTGAAATGGATAAAGGGAACAAGCAGGTGGGGACACAAAAGGGAGTGGGAGAGGGAAAGGAGGGTTTAGTCAGGGGAGGCTTCTTGGAGGAGATGTGCCATCAATAAGACTTTGAAGTGGGGAGAGTAATTGTTGGATTTGAGGAGGGAGGGCATTCCAGGCCAGAGACAGGATATGGGCAAGGGGTCAGCAGCATGATAATTGAGACTGAGGTACAATGAGAAGGTTGGCAGTAGAGCAAAGAAGTGTGTGGGCTGGGTTGTAGGAGGAGGGTAGTGAGGCAAGGTAGAAGGGGACTAGGTGATGGAGTGCTTTATAGCCAATGGTGAGGAGTTTTTCTTTGATGTGGAGGTGGATGGGCAACCACTGGACTTCCTTGAGAAAGGAGGAAAAATATATCCTGAATGTTTTTATAGAAAAATGATATGGGCAGCAGACTGAGGTATGAACTGGAGTGGGGAGAGACCGGAGGCTGGGAGGTTAGCAAGGAGGCTGATACAATAATCCAGGAGGGCTAGGATAAATGATTGTATTAACACTGAAGCAGTTTGGATGGAGAGGAGAGGGTGGAGTTTAGCAATCTTGTGAAGGTGGAACTGACAGGATTTAGTGATGGATTGAAAATGTGGGTTGAATGAGAGGAGTTAAGGATAATGCCAAGGTTATGGGCATGTGAGACAGAAAGGATGGTGGTGTCATGTATAATGATCTATAGTCAGGGTTTGGGTGGGAAGATAACGCGTTTTGGACACATTAAGCTTGAGGTGAGTGGAAGACATCAAGGAAATATATCTTAAAGGTAGGAGAAATGCAAGACTCTGGAGAGGGAGAGGAACCAGGGCTGGAGATGTAGATTTAGTTATCAGCCGAATAGAGGTGATAGTTGAAGCCATGGGAATGAATGAATTCTCCAAGGGAGTGCATGTAGATGGAGAATAGAAAGTGACCCAATACTGAACCTTGAGGGACTTCCACAGTTAGGGGGTGGGAGGCAGAGGAGGAGCCCATGAAAGAGACTGAGAATGAGTGTCCAGAGAGATGAGGAGAACCAGGAGAGTACAGTCAATGAAGCCGAGGTTGGATAATGTTTCCAGGAGAATGGGGTGGCCAGCAGTGTCAAAAGCAGCTGAAAGGTCTAGGAGGATTAGAATGGAGTAGAGGCTATTGGATTTGGCAAGAAGGAGATCACTGGTGACCTTTGAGGGGGCGGTTTCTGTAGAGTGCAGGGGACGGAAGCCAAACTGGAGTGGTAAGGAGAGAATTGGAGGAGAGGAATTTGAGTGATTAGTACAGTGCCTGGAACCTAGTAAGCATTTAACAAACACCAAAGTTATTAATTATTATTAATAATAATAGGAAACTGCACCAACAGGTGCTTGTAGGTTGAAGGTTTTTGTGTTTGCAGGGCCTTATCTTCAGTGGAAGAGTGCTATAGACTATTAAAATGTCATCTCTCAAGGATTCTCTCTTTGCTACAGATGGAGGTTCAAGCATTATTATTTTTCCACAGTGCTGCAATCACATACACAGTGCTTAGTTGCCTGTTGGTCTGCATAGCTACTTGCTTGCATCAAACCAATCTTGGAAGGGAAGCCCAATAGACAATATTAAGGGAGAATTTCCCATTTTCTCTTTGTCGGCCGGGAACTTGTCTACCAACACTGTTGTACTCTCCTCACAGTAAGTGCTCAATAAATACAATTGATTATAATGGTGTGAGTTTCCTATTTCATCACATCAGTCACGGTCCCTGTCCCACATGAAGCTCAAAGTCTAAGTAGGAAGGAGAACAGGAGTTGAACCCCCATTTTAGACATTAGGAAACTGAGCCACAAGAATTTAAGTGACTTGCCCTGTGTCACCCAGCAGGCAAATGGCAGAGTCAGCATTAAAACCCAAGTCCTCCAATTCCCAGGATTACACTCTTTCCACTAGGCCATGCTCCTTCTCAACTGAGTGTCAGAAGGGCAGACCTGCCATTCATCTGAAGCTAGTCAGTAAGGCTGGTCCCTGAATTTGTATCTCGCATCCAATTTTAAAGTTTTCCTACTCCACATAGTTCACTGCCAGGAACCCAGTGTGCTCTTAAATCCCGATTAATAAAGAAAAGGAGGAAGGTCACATTTGTTGAGCACATAGCAAGTGACAAATCTGATAGGAGGAAAGCAGAAAGCTCTGCAGATGTTCCAGAGGCCTTTCAAAGCTGGCTGTCAGTTCCTTCAAACAGTTACCCGGGACTTGGAGAACCTATTCGCCTACATTCCCTCCCACAACTATCATTCCTATTTTAGTTTCCTTCCCTGCTGGGGAACTAAGTGGTCTAAATATATGCACTGACTTTTTCTTAACACAAGTAGATGGTGAAATTAACTCTCTTCCTTCAGGGATTTCTAATGCAATGTGTTCATTAAGCGAAAGAATGTAAAAATATTAATAGTAATAATAATAATAATAGCATTTAAGTGCTTACTATGTGTCAAGAACTATATCTTGTATCCATCCCAGCACTTAATAATCATTTCAGAAACAGTCCCTGTCCCCAAATCACCATTTTAACAGATTCATTCATTCAATCGCATTTATTAAGAGCTTACTGTGTGCAGAGCACTGATGAGGAAATAATAATAATAATATTATTTAAGCACTTACTATATGCCAAGCCCGGGGGTAGATAATAATAATAATGTTGGCATTTGTTAAGTGCTTACTACGTGCCAAGCACTGTTCTAAGCACTAAGGTAGATACAGGGTAATCAGGTTGTCCCACTTGAGGGTCACAGTCTTAATCCCCATTTTACAGATGAGGTAACTGAGGCACCGAGAAGTTAAATGACTTGGCCAAAGTCACACAGCTGAAATGTGGCGGAACCAGGATTAGAACCTATGACCTCTGACTCCTAAACCCGTGCTCTTTCTACTGAGCTACGCTGCTTTTCCATGTCCCACAGGAAGGAGAAAAGGTACTGAATCCCATTTTGCAGACAAGGGAACTGAGTCACAGAAAAGCTAAGTGACTTGCCCAAGGTAACAGCAGACAAGTGGTGGAATTAAGATTAGAATCCAGGTCCTCTGACTCCCAAGCCCATACTCTTTCTACCTGGCCACCCTCCTTCTCACAAAACCTTTGGCTTATTAGACAGAGCATGGTCCTGGGAGTCAGAAGAACCAGGGTTCTATCCCAGCTCCACAACTTGTCTGATGTGTGGAGATAGCTGTGTGACCTTGGGTGAGTCATTTCACTTCTCCGTGCCTCAGTTACCTCACCTGTAAAATGGGAATTTAGATTGTAAGCCCCATGTGGGACAGGGATTGTGTCCAACCTTCTTGCTGATTTCCCAACCTCCTTGCTGATTTCCCAACCTCCTTGCTGATTTCCCAACCTCCTGTCTCTCCCCACTCCAGTCCAAACTTCGCACCACTGCCCAAATCATCTTTCTACAAAAGCGTACAGGACATGTCACCCCCCTCCTCAAAAATCTCCAGTGGTTGCCTATCCAACTCCATATCAAACAAAAACTCCTCACCATTGGTTTTAAAGCACTCCAGCACCTTGTCCTTTCCTTTCTCTCTTCGTTTCTCTCTCTACAACCCAGCTCACATACTTTGCTCCTCTGGAGCTGACTTTCTCGCTGTGCTTCCATCTCACCTGTCTCACCACCAACCTCTGGCCAAGGTCCTGCCTCTGGCCTGGAACTCCCTCCCTCCTCAAATCCCACAGATATTACTCTCTCTCCCTTCAAAGCCTTACTGAAGGCGCATCTCTTCCAAGACGCCTTTCCAGGCTAAACTCCACTTTTCTTCAATTCCCACTCCCTTCTGGGTCACCTGAGTTTCTCCCTTTGCTCTCGTCCTTCCTCCCAGCCCCATAGAACATATGTATATATCTGCAATTTTATTAACTTGCATTGATATCTTTCTCCCCACGCTAGACTGTGAGCTCATTTTGGGCAGGGATTGTCACTCTTTATTGTTGTATTGTTCTTTCCCAAGCGCTTAGTACAGTGCTCTGCATATGGTGAGTGCTTAATAAATGCTATTGAATGAATGAATCTGATTGGTTTGTATAGACCCCAGTGCTTTAAAAAGTGCTAAAACACCATCATTATTAAAACCTAACTTAGTTTTTCAGATAATCCATGCCCACCACCTCCTTCCCTCCCCATCGCACCTACCCTCTCCCTCTGCTCTACCCCACCTCCCCACCCCACAGCTCTTGTATATATATGTACGTATTTACTATGCTATTTTATTAATGATGTGTATATATCTATAATTCTATTTTTTTACATTGGTGCTATTGATGCCTGTCCACTTGCTTTGTTTTGTTGTCTGTCTCCCCCTTTTAGCCTGTGAGCCCGTTGGGTAGGGATTGTCTTTATTGGTTGCCAAATATATTTTTGTATTTCTTATATATATATATATATATAACATACTTATAAGTATAAATATACTTTCCATGCTTGTAGTACAGTGCTCTGTACACAGTAAGCACTCAATAAATACAATTGACTAAATGAATGAATGAATGGTCAAGCAAAGTTTCTGTACTAGGCTTTCATGGAAACTTGTATTTAGGGTAATTATGTGTACTGACATAATTACTGACTCAACTCCCCTATTTGCCTTCCCTTCTGCATCACCTAGGCACTTGGATCTGTACCTCAAGCTCTGGATATTCACCCCATTCCCAACCTTAAAGGACTTATGTACATATCCTTATACACTCCCATTTTCCCAACCGTAATTTATCTTAATGCCTGTCTCTCCTCTACATTGTCCTTTATAGGCAATTATATCATTTGTACTCCCCAAGCTTCCCTCTTTCAGTTGTACCTGGAGAGTTTCCATACTCTACCAGTCTTGACTATGGGAGGGAAGAGTCAAGCAGAGGCATACCCATTCCATTCCTAGCTTGGGCAGTGGCTGTCAAGTAGAAGGCAATCTGCTATAAATCAAAACTCACCTGTGCCGGGCAGCAGCAGCATGGGAGAGAGTCAAAGGCAGAGACTCAAGTTGACTGAGGAAGGAGGCAATGGTAAAATGTTACTGTATTTTGACCAAGAAAACTCTATGGATACACTACCAGAATGATTCTAGATGGAGGTGGAACATTCTGGAAGAAATGAGTTCTTGGCATCGCTATGGGTTGGAGATGACTCGATAGCATAAGACAAGACTCTCCCTATCACTTAGTATATTGCTCTGTACAGAGTAAAAGCTCAATAAATACCATTAATTGATGGATCACTAAGCTAGGAAAACCCCAATAAGGCTCAGTCTGGAGACACAGTTACAGATTTGAAGGCCACTAAATATTTGTACAGAAGATTCAGGACACTGATCAAAGGTATCTACCTGAATGATTTTGGTCACCTGCATATACAACCACAAGTCCTTGCCAGAGAGCTGATAATATTCAGTCCTACAAGTTCTGATTTAATCTAAATACCTTTATATATTCTAAAAGCAACATGGAACTTAGCTAGCAAGGGCTTTGTAATTTCTGGCTCTATTTTCAAGATGTTGGTGGTGAAATACAGTTTTGAGAGTAGTTAGGAAACAGACCGCAGGATGAAAGCATAAAATTGTGTGCTGCTAGAGGAAATGGAGTGTGGTTATCAAAAACAGGAAGGTGGAATAAGCAATAAAAGACTCAATGTGTTAACAGATACAGAACTGTGAGAAACCAGCAGTAGACAACCCAGAGAGCAACAGTCAGGAACAGGGTTGCAGGGATAGATCGATCAATCAATCTTTAGAAAAGCAGTGTGGCTTAGTGGAAAGAGCACGGGCTTGGGAGTCAGAGGTTGTGGGTTCAAACTCCAGCTCAGCCACTTGTCTGTGTGACCTTGGGCAAGCGGCTTAACTTCTCTGTGCCTCAGTTACCTCATCTGTAAAATGGGGATTAAAACTGTGAGCCCCACATGGGACAACCTGATTATCTCCTATCTACCCCAATGCTTATAACATTGGTTGGTGTCTAGTAAACGCTTAACAAATTCCATAATTATTATTATTATTATTATTAATCAATCAGTGGTATTTGAGACCTTACCATTTGCAGAGCACTGTACTGAGCACTTGGGAGAGTACAATTTAACAGAATTGATAGATGTGTTCCCTGCCGTTAAAGAGTTTACAAGCCATAAATAGCCACAGGCTAAGTAACTCACCTGTGCTGGGCAGCAGCGGCATGGGAATCAAGGGCAAAGACTCAAGTTTCCTGCGTGGAAGGAGGGAATGATAAACCACTTCCGTATTTTTACCAAGAAAACTCTATGGAAATACTTCCAAAACAATTGCAGATGGAGTTGGCGCTTTCTGGGAGAGATGTGTCCAAGGCGTCGCTCTGGGTTGAAGACGACTCGACGGCACAAGACAAGCAAACACTGCTTACACCACAAGTAAGAGGCAATCACTGTAAACACTATGAAGTCTGCTAGTAGAGCCTTGCACAGACTCAAAAACTTCCAGAGCTGTATTAGAGAAAAGGTTGTCAGCTCCACCATTCCCTGAAGTGAAAGGGGCAGAGAGGGAAAGAAAGCCCTACTGTAGGAATCCAAAAGCAGCTTGAATTTAAAATAATATTATCTTATCTTAATATTATCACTTACCAGATGCCAAGCACTGTACTAAACCCCAGGGTAGATGCAAGATCAGACCCCACATGGGGCTCACGGACTGCATAGGAAGGAGAACAGGGATTGAATCCCCATTTTGCAGAAGAGGGAACTGAGGCACAGAGAAGTGATTTGCCCCAGCATACAAGTGGTGGAGCTGGGATTAGTATCCAGTCCTCTGACTCCCAGGCCCTTACTCTCTCACCTAGGCTGTGAAAGATTTGTTGTCAAAATCCTAAATACATTTCTCACAGGTCACTTAGGGAAAAAAAAAAGGCAGATCCACTGGTGTGGTCCCTTACTGCAAAGATAACATCCGACATGGAGGCTGAAAACTCACATCCACTAGCTAATGCTAAATTACCAAAGGGACAACCTCCAGACAGGCCCACCAGACTTCCAAAAAATGAAGATTATAATCACTTTACAGTCCTCTAGACTATAAACTTGTTGTGGGCAGAAAATGTGTCAGTTTATTGTTACACTATACTCTTCCAAGTACTTAGTACAGTGATCTGACACAAGTAAGCACTTAATAAATATGATTGATTCAATGAATGAACATGTCCAGGCCTACGCTTTCAGAGGCTACTACTGAGCTAGTTCCTGGACTCTGTGGCCTAGTGGATAGAGCACAGGCCCGGGAATTAGAAGGACCTAACTTCTCCTAGAATTCCAGTTCTGCCACTTGTCTGCTGTGTGACCTTGGGCAAGTACTTAATTTCTCTGTGCCTTAATAACCTTATCTGTGAAATGGAGATTAAGATTGTGAGCCCCATGTGGCACAAGGACCCACCCAATTTGTTTGTATCCACCCCAGCATTTAGTATAGTGCCAGTCACTTAGTAAGCTCTTAACAATTACCACAGTTATTACAGAAAGTCCCCCCTTCCCTTCTGCATCATCAGTCAACTTGGATCTGTGACCTTTGGACATTTAATATTCACCCCAACCCCACAGCACTTAAATACTAAAGTGAGAGAGCACATAAAAATCAACAGGAAGTTTTTGTTGAGCTAATAGAACTTGACCTCAGCTTCTAACAACAAACAAAACCATAGTTTTCCACAATAAACACTCCCAATTCACTTTTCTCTAATTCCTGTAAACAGTCCCATCTCTTAGGGAACCAAAACCAGACTAACCTTCTCAGCATATACCCACAATGAAGTAGGACTCAGAACTTCTGAGGAAAAAGGTCTGTGATACCTGTTCTGAGACTTTTAACCCATCTGTTTGGAAAATGGATGGGTCTTTCTGGGTAGGCCAGCTATCACAATCCAATTTAACAGATTTAAGGTGAGTGCTCCCCAGATTGTCAGAGGCTCTTCTTTTCACCATTAAAACAAGCCCTTACTGTGTCCCACAGGTGTCCCTGATATACTGTGGAGGTGGGCAAGGAGAATATTACCCATCAATCAGCTCTAATGAAGTACAAGCCAAATGTGGTCAGAGATGTTGGAGCTTTACGGCTGAGTCTCACACCCAGCCTGTCCTGGGAGTGTGAGTAGTTTATAATGAGGCACAAGCATAGTACTGTGAGATTTGGATTTAGGTTAAAATCTGGATAGAAGTAAGAATTCAATCACTCTTGTAGAAATGGGAGGATGTGTTATCTTGAAGCTTATTAAGCTTTGTGCTTAGATGTCTGTCATTTCTAAACCATCTAACTATTCAGATCAGTACACCAATTCCAAATGGGCTAAAATATCCCCTCTCAGGACCACACCTGGAGAGTTTCCAGTATTTTCCCAATCTTGCCTATGCAAGGGAGAGTTGAGCAGAGGCATATCCATTCCATTCCTACATGGGGCAGTGGCTAGTGAGTGGAAGGCAAACTGCTACAAGTCAAAACTCACCTGTGCTGTGTAGCCGTGGCGTGGGAGAGAGTCGAGGGCAGAGTTTACTGTGTGGAAGAAGGCAGTGGCAAACAACTTCTGAATTTTTACCAAGAAAACTCTATGGATACACTACCAGAATGATTGCAGATGGAGGTGGTGAGCTCTGGAAGATGTGTCCATGGAGTTGTTATAGGTCGGAGATGGCGTGATGGCATAAGACAAGATACACATAGTAAACAGAGGTAATCCCTGTCCTTCTTAGCCAATGTGTAAAAGAAACCAAGAAGTCAGCTTGTGGGAAATCAGGCAGTGGACTTAAAAGAGCTATTCTTTTAAAAGATTCTGTTTCTTTTTGGGTCTTTTGTGCTTGGTTTTTCTAGAGGCCAATGCTTACATCCAGGTTGCAGGGGTAGGGAGGAGGGGGTGTATGTATTTGTGTCCAGGCCTGAAATTCCTAGGCTCAAAGAAAAGTTTTGCACCACTCCCAGCTAACCTGGGGTTGTGATCAGTAGGTGGAGGGGAGAGGGTCACTCCACAGAAATGATCAGCAGTGACATCAGTATCTGAGAGATTGGCTGGGTGCCAGTACTGACTGCAGAGTGCTGTACTAGGCACTTGAGGAATTTACAAAAGAAGTAAGATAGGTGATCTCTGCCCTCAAGTAGCTTACATTTAAATGGGGGAAGACTAAAGATATAAATGGATTCATAAACCATAGTTAAGAGTGAAAAATTTGAAGTTGTAAACACAAGTACATATTTGTATGTATGTTCAGGTTAGGTGGAATGACCAGAATGTGGGTAATCCTGTTATGGGCAGGAAATGTGTTTGTTTATTGCCTTATTGTCCTCTCCCAAGTTCTTGGGACAGTGTTCTTCACAGAGTAAGCACTCAGTAAATATAATTGATTGACAGAGAGAGATTCATCAGGAAGGCCCTCTGGAAGAGTGGAGGAGGGCTTTGAAGAAAGAAAGAGTGAGAAAAAGAGAGAGAGAGAGATGGTTTGGTGGAACTGAGTTGGCAGGGCATTCTAGGAGGGTGACAGGTGTGCGAAGCAGGTTAGAGGATCAGAGGTGGAGATTCAAGAACAGAGTTCAAGTAAAAGATTATCTCGGGCGAAGCCAAGAACATGGAGAAGCAGTGTGGCTTAGTGGAAAGAGCATGGGCTTGGGAGTCAGAGGTAGTGGGTTCTAATTCTGGCGCCGCCACTTGTCAGCTGTGTAACTTTGGGTAAGTCACTTAACTTCTCTGTGCCTCAGTTACTTCATCTGTAAAATGGGGATTAAGACTGTGAGCCCCACTTGGGACAACCTGATAATCTTGTATCTATCCCAGCACATAGAACAGTGGTTGGCATGAAGTAAGCGCTTAACAAATACCATTATTATTATTATTATTAATTTGGGATGGGATTCAATTGAAGAAAAGAGCAGATGGGTAAGAGGGAGCCAGCCAGTGGAGAGTTTCATTGTACACTCTTGGAGAGTTCATTCACTTACCAGGTTTAAACAGCCACCTCTAGGCTGACACCTCCCAAATCTACACCTCCAGCTGATCTCTTTTTTGTTTATTGTCTTGAATGTTTGTCTTGAATGTTCTTTCTTTTTAAATGGCATCTGTTAAGTGCTTCTTATGCACCAAGCACTGTACTAAAATGCTGGGGAAGATATTAGCTAATCAGGTTGGACACAGTCTCTGTCCCACATAGGGCTCACAGTCTTAATCCCCATTTTACAGATGAGGTAACCGAGACACAGAAAAGTGAAGTAACTTGCCTAAGGTCACAAAGCAGACAAGTAGTGGAGTTGGGATTAGGACCCAGGTCAATCTGCCTCCCAGGTCCATGCTCTATCCACTAGGCCATGCTGCTTCTTCCTTTGGGACATCCTTTGGCATCTGAAATTGATTATAGTCAGAACTGAGTTTATCTCCCTTCCTGTCCCTGTGGACAGCACATGACCTTTCTCCTCATCCCATTAGCTCACAATCTTTGACCCTTCTCTCAATTATGTTCCACATTCATCTGTCTTTGAATCCTGTGAATTCTTCCCCTAAGCTATTTCATAGATTGTATTTTTCTTCTCCCACTTACAACATGGCTTACTGGGAAGCATTATAACCCTGGGCCTGGGGGTCAAAGGATTAGAACTCCTAGGTCTTTCAGTTGCCTACTGTGTGACCTTGGGCAAGTCCCTTAACATCTGTGCTTCAGTTTCTTCATCTGTAAAATGGGGATTCTGCCTCCTACTGAGACTGTGGAAGTTCTGTCTGACCCGAATAACTTCTAACTGCCTCAACAGGTGGGACAGTGCTTGACACAACGTAAGCACTTATTATTATTGGAAAATGCTGAGTTACCTATAGGCTAATGCTCATATTCTAGGCTTGGAGAAAAGTAAGCATATAATTGATACCATCATTATTATATGAGGGGCAATGGGAAGAGATGAAGTTGACATTATTAATTTTATCATTATTATATATTTATTAAACACACATTTATCAAGTACTCTTCTAAGATTTGGGCTAGTTAATTAGGTTGGACACAGTGACTGTCCCGCATGGGCTCACAGTCTAAGAAATGACTTATGTAATAGTGCTTAAAATATACCAGCATTATTATGTGAGGGACAATGGCATAGGAGGAAATAACATGTAATGATTTAGTGATTGCAGATACACATGAATGAGAAATAGATTTTATTTTCAAAACAAACAGTATATCTTCCATTTTCAAGGAGGCCAGTACTTCTTGTTCCATTTCCAATGCTCCTTTTAATCAATCTATCAGTCAATCAATAGAATTTATTAAACACTTTCTGTTTGCAGAGCACTGTACTAAGTGCTTGAGAGAATACAATAGAGTGGAAGGCTCACCCCCTGCCCTCAAGGGATTTAAAATACAACACTAAAGTGAATTACAGGTAGTGGAAGAGACATAGGTAGGCAGGGAACATGTCTGCATGAGAAGGGAATGTGAGAGAAGCAGCATGGCTCAGTGGAAAGAGCATGGGCTTGGGAGTCAGAGGTCATGAGTTCTAATCCCGCTCTGCCACTTGGCAACTATGTGACTGTGGGCAAGCCACTTAACTTCTCTGTGCCTCAGATACCTCATCTGTAAAATGGGGATTAAGAATGTGAGCCTCATGTGGGACAACTTGATTACCCTGTATACCCCAGTGCTTAGAACAGTGCTCGGCACATAGTAAGTGCTTAACAAATACCAACATTATTATTATTATCTCTACCAATTGTTATATTATACTCTTCTAAGCTCTGCACACTGTACAGTGCTCTGCACACAGCAAGTGTTCAATAATATGAATGATTGATTATGCACATCAGTGCTCTAAGGTTGGGGGTGGAGTGGGTACCCAAGTGCTTAGAGTATACAGATTTCACTCTCCTAACACAGTTCTGTGTAAGTCAGTTCATCTAAATACTTCTTTCTATAAAAGAGTTTTTACTCCAAAAATATTCAGCCATACTCAACAAAAAAACACAAATAAAATTAATCACTGGATTGAATATTGTCAAATTCTTTTTAGCCTTCTAAAATTCTTCAATACTAATTCAAATTCATGCCCAAGTTTCTCTTTTATGCAGAACAGCAGCATTAATTTCTGTAATTTTTCTTTGATTTATTGGTGTCCCAATCTAAAAAATGTGAAGCTAAAATCTGTGAATCAGAGCATGAAAATGCCTCAGGTTTATTATTCAAAGGAAAAGTTACTTTTCTTAACAGTGTGTGTGTGTGTTTATATGGATTTTTACCCCAGTTGAGTGTTCACATGGTAAATCTAATTACTGTGCACTGATTGCTGGTCTTAGAGTGTGAGTGCTTACCTGACTAGTTTAAACTGTTAACATAATGCTAAACCTAAAGACACTACAATGAATAGGAGCTTGAATATTTTCAGTTGCACTTTCTGACACTGGAAGTACATTTTGCTTTCACTAATATTTTTATTCCCATAAAGTCAGTTATGTTTTTGTTTGTTGGCAGGGTGCCAGCTCCAGAAGGTAAAGTGATGGTGGAGGTGATGGGGCAGGGGGTTGGTCATCACTTTTGAATTCCTCTGGCATGACCAGCCCCACCCTTCTATATCAGAGGTTGTGACCACAAGATATCTCTGAGGTGTGACTCTTTCCTGTCCATGGAGAGAGAGAGAGAGAGTGTGTGTGTGTGCGCATGCGCATGTGCGCTCATGCATTGCTCATTTTTTCCAAACTCGGTGGTTCCTGAGACCTCCACCCCAAATTCACCCTTACACTTGAGGATAAGTTGGAGTCCTGTTGCCGGACCTGATTTGCAGTTCATTTTCAGTTTTTTTAAATCCGCCCCATAAAATGTTAGCCTACACTCCAGTGACCAGTTTAAATGAACCATCGTTCCTGAACCTTCCACAAAGAGGGCCTAGTCCCTCTCATTACTTCCTCTCACTCTGCCTCATTACGTAAAAGTCCTTCTCTGGTTGATAGATTACATAAAAGTCCTTCTGTGGCTGATATTCCTCAATATGCCCTTGAATATTTGGTGGTTGAAATCTGCAGGATTTTGCAAAATGGTAAGCAGGGTGGCCTAGTAGATAAAGCACAGGCCTGGAAGCCAGAGGTCCTGGGAGACAGAGGACCTGGGCTCTACTAGAGCTCTATGAGCTCTATTGGGAAGCAGCATGGCTCAGTGGAAAGAGCATGGGCTTGGGAGTCAGAGGTCATGGGTTCGAATTCCCACTCTGCCACTTGTCAGCTGTGTCACTGTAGGCAAGTCACAACTTCTCTGTGCTTCAGTTACCTTATCTGTAAAATGGGGTTTAAGACTGTGAGCCTCACATGGGACAATCTGATTACCCCGTATCTACCGTGCTGGTGAAAGCTCTCATAATATCCTGACTGGATTATTGCATTAACCTCCTCTCTGATCTCTCATCCTCCTGTCTCTCCCCACTTCAGTCTATACTTCACTCTACTGCCCAGATTATCTTTCTACAGAAACGCTCTGCTCATATCACTTCCCTCCTCAAAAACCTCCAGTAGTTGTCAATCAACCTTCACATAAAGCAAAAACTCCTCACTCTTGGCTTCAAAGCTCTCCATTACCTTGCCCCCTCCTCCCTCACCTCCCTTCTCTCTTTCTACGGCCCACCCCGTATACTCTGCTCCTCTGCCGCTAACCTCCTCAGTGTGACTCATTCTCGCCTGTCCCGCTCAACCCCTGGCCCACCTCCTACCCCTGACCTGGAATACCCTCCCTCATCACATCCGCCAAACTAACTCTCTTTCCCTCTTCAAAGCCCTAGTGAGACCTCACCTCCTCCTGGAGGCCTTCCCAGACTGAGTCCTCCCTTTCCCTCTGCCCCTCCTTCCCTCCCCATTCCCCCACTCCCTGCCTCTGCTCATCCCCCTTCCCCTCCCCACCCACTTGTGAATATTTTTATATATTATTACTCTATTTTTTTAATGATGTGTACATATCTATGATTTTATTTATCTGTTTTGATGGTACTGATGCCTGTCTTCTTGCTTTGTTTTTCAGTCTGTCTCCCCCTTTTAGACTGTGAGCCTGCTGTTGGGCAGAGATTGTCTCTATTTGTTGCCAAATTGTACATTCCAAGCACTTAAGTACAGTCCTCTGCACAAAGTAAGCATTCAATAAATACGATTGAATGAATGAATAAATGAATGCACAGAGTCTCTGTCCCACATAGGGCTCAGTGTCTAAGGAGGAAGAGCTGGGAGAACAGGTATGGAATCCCCATTTTACAATAGAAGAAACTGAGACACAGAAAAGGGAAGTGACTTGCCCAAGATCACCCAACAATCAATCCCAGTTCCACCACTTGCCTGCTGTGTGACCTTGGGCATGTCACTTCATTTATCTTTGCCTCAGTTTCCTCAACTGCAAAATGGAGATTCAATACCTGTTCTCCCTCCTACTTGGACCATGAGACCCCATGTGGGACAGGCACTCTATCCAGCCTAATTAACTTGTATCTAGCCCAGTGCTTAGAACAGTGGTTGACACAAAGTAAGGGCTTAACCAATACCACAAAAAAAGTTTCTTGCCATAGTGATGGCATGATTTCCCAACTGTAAGTTATATCTGAAACCAGGCAGCAATCAATCCCTCTTGCATTCCTCCTTATAGCAGCTCTTCCTCTTGACAGATATCTGCCTATGTGCCAGGGATTCCTACCCTTAAAAACATTTTGCACATAACAGTGCCTTCATAGTATTTGCTGTCTAGTCCTGTATCTGCGATCAGTCAGTTAATCGTATTTGAGTTCTTGCTGTGTGTAAAACACTGTACTAAGCACTTGGGAGAGTACAATATAACTATATAACTTACACATTCCCAACCAGAAGCAGCAAGGTGCAGCGGATAAAGCATGGGACTGGAAGACAGAAAGTCAGGGGTTTTAATGCAAGTTCCACCAGTCTGCTGTGTGACCTTGGGAAGGTTGCTTCTTTTCTCTGGACCTCAGGAACCTCATCTGTAAAATGAGGTACTGATACTGTGAGTCTCACATGAGAAAGGGACTGTGTCTAGACCGATTTGCTTTTATCCACCCCAGTGCTTAGTTTTAATGCAAGCTCCACCAGTCTGCTGTGTGACCTTGGGGAAGTTGCTTCATTTCTCTGGACCTCAGGAACCTCATCTGTAAAATGAGGAACTGATACTGTGAGTCTCACATGAGAAAGGGACTGTGTCTAGCCCAATTTGCTTTTATCCACCCCAGTGCTTGGAACAGTGCCTGGCACATAGTAAACACTTAACAAATACCACAGTTATTATAATTATTATTATTATTATGACCGCAGTGAATTTACAGTTTAAAGGGAGAGATGAATATTAATATAAATAGACATAGAAAAATATGGAACGTTTCACGAATTTGCATGTCATCCTTGTGCAGTGCACTATCATTCCACATTATCTGTGATCCTACAGTTCACCCAGTAGTTTATAAGTCTGTCAAATCCCCCAAAGCCCCAGTTTTCAACTCATCTTTTTCAAATCAGTATTATAGTTCACCATGCCTCCTTATGATGCATGCACTTATATCAGGAAAAATATCTTTGGAATATTTCGGTTGTATTTTGTGAATGATATTCCGCAAATTTAGGCAATGTATTCTTTAGTTCTACATATTTATCTTCTTCAGATCTGAAGTTGTTGTACATCTCTGGGACATTCTCCCATACAATTCTCCCCAAAATGGAGGATTTTACTTTCTCACTTGTCTCCTTAGCAGCAATGGGGCTAAGGAGACAAGTGAAAAAGTGAAATCCTCCATTTTTCAATGCGAGTGAAGTTGAGAAAAACTGTACAAACTGCATCAGATGATCTGTCCAAATAAATTTTGAAAACTCTTTGCAAAGCTGATGTGCACAATTGCATTCTGGAGTAAAATCAGAATAGCCATAAAAGGCAAGAAAATAATGATAAATACTCAGTTCAGAATCAAACTAAATGAGGGAAAGTGACATCTGAACGAAATAGAACAGTACTTAGAAAGAGTCCCTAGAATGCAGGCAATCCTAAAGGCACAAATGATTCTTCTTCAGAGTTGATGAAATACTAAACCTCCCCAGCTACCTAACATCAGTTTGTACAGTGATTGTATTGGTCTGTATCCTAGGTAACTGCTCCACAGATCATTGGGTTGAAGAGGGAAAACATCAGTAGGTGAGAATTGCTCCAACATCTGTTCTCTGTGTATGACCCCTCCAACACACACACCTTCCTCCTCCACCACTCCCACCCCATGTACTCCTCCCCATTCTCTTCGAAGTTCATGAACCAGGGACCATGGTATACAGAACTGTAACCACCCCCAGTACTTATCTGTGGCTGCAGTTCTGTGTATCCTCTGTATACCAGAAAACATAGCTCAATGTGCCTGCATCATCTGCGGGATAGTTGTGATATTTCTTTAGCACTTACAAAGTTCTAAGCACTATACTAAGCACTGGGGTTGATACGAGATAATCAAATTGGACACCATTCCTGTCTACACAGGACACTCAGTCTAATGTATGGGAAAACAGACATTTAATACCCATTTTCAGATGAAGAAACTGAGGCACAGAGAAGTCAAGTGATTTGCCCGAGGTCACACAGCAAACAAGTGGCAGAGCCAGGATTTTAGAACCACACTGTACTGATTTCCAGTTCTGTACTCTTTCCATCTGTACTCTTTCCACTTGGCCATGTTGCTTTTCTAAAATAAGCAGATTGGACACAGTTCCTGTCCCACATGGGGCTTACATTCTAAGGGTGAAAAAAACAGGTATATTACCCCTTTCTTATAGGTAAGGAAACTGAGGCACAGAGAAGTAAAGTGACTCATCCAAGGTCAGCCAGCTCAGAGGATTTTATGCTCATAAAATCACTCTAAAAGATGCAGAACAATATGGAACAATAAAATAATATAGCAGTAGGGAAGAAACGTTCAGTCTTTACTATATTATCTGCCTTTGATTCATTCTCCAAAGTACCTATAGGATTTTATATTAGCAATCCTTTCATCAGCTGCTATAAACAAAAAATGAGTCTCCTATTTTGTTTTCAGGATGCTTTTTTCTGATGGTATATCTAAACCCTGCCAAGAAAGAGCCAGGCTTCTGATATGTTCCTGAATGGAATTTCTGCATAATTTCTAATTTTTGTGAATCACATGTAAATACTGTATTTTCATTGTCACAGTGTAAAACAGTAGAAATCGGCTTCATGTACAGTTTTTCAGAGGAATTATTTCTCCATCTTTGCACTGACACCACCTTCAAAAATGTCAGTTCAACTTACACAATAGATATAGGTATTAATTACCAAGGCTAATTAATAATAATAATTATGGTATTTGTTAAGCGCTTACTATGTGTCAAGCACTGTTCTAAGCACTGTGGTAGAGACAATTTAATCAGGCTATTACTGTGATTAAACAACTTCAATCAGTTTCATTTTCCCATAACAACTAACTGAAAAGCATGAACTTTTTATGACTAGTGAATTACACCAATATGATTTACGACTGAGAGAAATGTGTTCTGCATTCATGCAGAGAAGGTTCTCACAAAGCCCAAACCTGGGCCTGCATAAAAATGTCTGAAGGAAAGATCTTACTGACTCAAACAAGCCTTTTTCTCCTTCTCACCTATCAATCAGTGGTGCTTATTGAGTGCTTCCTCCATGCAGAGCAGTGTAGTAAGCACTTGGAAGAGCACAGCATAACTCCTCATGGCTTGAGGACTGGGAACAATACAGTGCTCTGCACACAGCAAGTGCTCAATAAATACAATTGAATGAATGAACAATACAGAAATTAGGTTTATGACAAATTCCCAACAAAGGGAAGGAAAAGCAAATCACTTCATTTCTCTGGGCCACGGTTACCTCATCTGTAAAATGTGGATTAAGACTGTGAGGCTATGTGGGACAGAGACTGTGTCCAACCCAAGTTGATTGTATCCACCCCAGTGCTTTACCCAGTGCCTGGCACATAGTAAGCACTTAACAAATACCATTATTGCTATTACTGTTATTATTATTATCAATAGCATGTGCCACATGCATGTTAACACAGACTAGACCACTTAGCCTATGGTAGCTATTTCCATAAAACTGTGGATCTATGTGTGCCAGTAAAATTGCAAAATTATCCTGTTCCCCAGCTGCTGCTTCTCCAAAGGGGAGAATGTAGACTATCAGTCACTCTCTGCTATAGGCTTTTCCTACACTTCAAGCTGTCCACCCTTACCCGTTTTATCGAAGACACATCTCCCTGAGTGCTGCTGAATTAGACTTTTGTTACTTTTTGCTCCTTGTGGGAAGCTGGGCTTTTGTTTGAGGCCTTTTGTACTTTAATCAGCACACCGAACATGTCAGTTGTTAAAATGTTCCCTTCCTTCTAGCCACTCTCTTGAGTCTAAGAGGTTTTCCCTAGGATCTCCCTGCTGTTCTTGTTTTTCCTGTTTGAAATTCAGGTTCAAGTTATAGACTACAGAAAGCTCCCAGCATTTCCTGAAAAATGAAGAGTAGGCCAATGGGGATATCTTCTTGTGGCACATACATAAGCACACACTATTTTTCAGTTAAAATAACAAATCAAATGGAAAGATGTAAGATATGTATAAATAGTATTGATAATGATATTTATTGATAATGGTATTTATTAACCACTTACTATGTACTAAACACTGTTCTCAGCACTGGAGGAGATATAAGGTAATCAGGTTGGACACACTTCCTGTCCCACATAAGGCTCACAGTCTTAATCCCTATTTTACAGATGAGGTAACTGAAGCCCAGAGAAGTGAAGTGACTTCCCCAAGGTCACACAGTAGACAAGTGTCATAGTCAGGATTAGAACCTATGACCTTCTTACTCCAAGACCTGTGCTCTAGTGACACTATGCTGCTTCTACTCCTGTGTTTGATACTGTCAAATAGTAAGTTTTGAAAATACAAAATGCTGAGGATACCCAGAGCCAAGTTCACATCATTTTGGGTGGAGGAATGTCAGGGAGCTGGGAGAAACAGTCCTGATCCCCAATGCCCCCTTTATCACCCCAGTAGAGCTGCCCCTATTGCCTGTATTTGCAGCCTTATAGAAGTGCAGCAGAACAGAATGTTTTGGTATCTAAAGAGGGAGGGGGAAACATTGATGTGATTTCACTTAAAGTGATGAGCCTGAGTCATTTAATATTCCTAGAGCATTTCCCTTCAAACTTAGGTTCACTTTGTGTTTCAGGAACCACCATTAAATCAGAATCTATGTAGTTTATAAAGCATAAACCTGCTCCAAGATTCAGTTCTGAACACCTGAGTCACCTCAGCTAGCTTCTCATAAATCAAACAACTGAAAGAAGTATATCACCATGTTCCCACTAACATTCCAATCACCCGCTTCTCTCCCTCCTCAGCTCCACACATCTGCTGCCCCATCATACCTCACCCATTCACCAACTGGGGCCCATGTTGGATCTTATAACTATTTACTGTATCATTTCTAGCTTTGTCATCTTTGAAATCCCACTTCCTGACCCCAAGCTTCTAACTTCATTCGTTCATTCAATCACATTTATTAAGTGCTTACTGTCTCACATTTATTAAGTGCACTGTATTAAGCACTTGGGAAAGTACAGTACCACAACAAACAGTGACATTCCCTGTCCACCCACAATGAGGAGCTGACAGTCTACAAGTGGGGAGGCAGACATCAATACAAATGAATAAAATTACAGAGATAAGTGTTGTGGAACTGGTAAGGAAAGAGTAAAGGGAGAAAGTCAGGGCAACCCACATCACTTTTCCTCACAAAACTGTTCTCTCCCCCACAGAAGCCTCTAATAATAATTATTATATTTGTTAAGCATTTACTATGTGCCAGGCACTGTACTAAGCGCTGGGGTGGATGCAAGCAAATTGAGTTGGACAGTCCCTATCCCACAGGGGCTCACAGTCTTAATCCCCATTTTACAGATGAGGGAACTGAGGCCCAGAGAAGTAATAATAATAATGTTGTAATTTGTTAAGTGCTTACTATGTGCAGAGCACTGTTCTAAGCACAGGGGTAGATACAGGGTAATCAGGTTGTCCCACGTGAGGCTCATAGTCTTAATCCCCATTTTCCAGATGAGGTAACTGAGGCACAGAGAAGTTAAGTGACTTGCCCAAAGTTACACAGCTAACAGTTGGCGAAGCCGGGATTAGAACATATGACCTTTGACTCCTAAACCCGTGATCCTTCCACTGAGCCATGCTGCTTCCAACCCCAATCCTCTCACCCAATTAAAGTACTTGCACCTACTCTTCTTCCCTCCCTTCACCTTCATTACCAGCCATTCCTCTCTGATAGCTTTTCCCCCTCTGTCTTCAAACATGTTCATGTCTCCATTATCCTAAAAATGGAATTATTTTAATTCTACTGCACCCTCAGCTATCATCCAATATCCCTCCTCAGAGTCCTCAAAGACGACGTATATACCCACTGTCTCCACTTTCTTTGCTAACTCCCTTCTTGACCATTTAGTATTCAGTTTCCTCCCAGACAGCTCTCTCCAGAATCAGCAGTTATCTTTTTGTTGTTGTTGTTGGCTTATGCTGTCATTTCTGACCCATAGTGATGCCATGGACACATCTCTCCCAGAATGTCCCTCCTCCATCTGCAATCGTTCTGGCAGTTTATCCATAGAGTTTTCTTGGTAAAAATATAGAAGTGGTTTACCATTGCCTTCTTCCACATAGTAAACCTGATTCTCCACCCTTGACTCTCTCCCATGCCACTGCTGCCCAGCCTAGTGAATTTTGACTTATAGCAGACTGTCTTCCACTCACTAGCCACTGCCCAAGCTAGGAATGGAAATGCCTCTGCTTGACTTTCCCTTCCATGGTCAAGACTGGTAGAGTACTGGAAACTCTCCAGGTGCAACCCTGAGAGGTGACCAGTTACCAACTTGTTCCAAAATCTAACAGAATACTACTCTGTCTTAATTATCCTCAACCGCTCAGCTACTTGTAACAATGTGAACCAATCCATTCTCCTGGAAGTACTATCTAGTCTTTGTCTAAAAGACACAGTTCTCTCCTGGTTCTCCTCTTACCTCTCTGGCCATTCCTTCTCTGCCCGTTTTGAAAACATTTCCTTTTCCTTGCATCCCACAGTTATGGGAGTCCCTCAGGTTTCCCCCCTTACCTTTTTTTCAATGATATTTGTTAAGTGCTTACTATGTGCTGGGCACTGTATTAAGCACTGGGGAAGATTACAAGATAATCAGGTTGGGCATTGTCCGTGTTCCATATGGATCTCCTATAATCCCCATTTTACATATGGAGTGACTGAGGCCCAGAGAAGTTAACTGACTTAGCCAAGGTCACACAGCAGATAAGTAGAAGACCCAGGATTAGAATCCAGGTCTTCTGACTTATAGGCCTGTGCTCTTTCTTATAGGTCACACTTCACCCACTCCCTTTTCCTTACTGATGTTCTCCCTAAAAGTAACAATGCTACCCCATCATTTTTCTAAAACATCCTTCTGCATACAATTTCCCATGCCTCAGACACCTCCAATGTGTATCTGTTCCTTTCTTCATCAAGCAGAATCAGTCAATCAAACAAATCACTGGTATTCACGGAGCATTTATTGTATGCAGCACTGTACTGGTCACTTGGGAGAGTACAACATAATTGGTAGACATGATCCCTTCCCCTCAAGCAACTTATGGTGTACTGGGGGAGAAAAAGAATGAAATGAATTCAACATAAGGGAAGCAACAGACTATAAGAATATGCACATAAATGCCGTGGAAGTAGGGAAGGGATGAGTATCAAAGTGCTCGCCAATTTGGGTGCAAATGCATAGATACTGCAGAAGGGAGGGAGATGAAAGGTTAATCAGGAAAATCGGTTAATCAAGAAAATCTTCCTGAAGGAGCTTTGATTTTAGTAGGACTTTGAAGATGGGGAGAGTGGTGTCTGCTGGATATGGATAGGGAAGGAGTTCCAAGCAGGAGAGAGGGTGTGAGCCAGAGTTTGGAAGAGCAAGGTAAGGTGGAAGCATAGTAAATAGATTGATGTTAGAGGATCAAAACATGTGTTGGCCTCTGACCACCGGTTTTCAGGCATGCCATTAGGTTTCTTTTCCCACTCTTCTCCCACCATATCTCAGCTCACATTCTTGGTTCTTCTCAAGCTATTCTATTCATTGGAACTTATTCTCATCTCTCAACAATGTGCTGGCCTGAACATCCTCCCACTTCAAATCCAACAAACCATAGCTTTTCCCATCTTTAAAGCCCTTCTGAAATTACATTTCCTCTGAAACACCATCCTGAATAGTGTTTAGTTTATATCACCCTCTACTGCTTCTTCAGCTCTTCTGTACCTCCTAAGCACCAATGTACTTACAACTGCCCATAATACTTACATATGTGTCTTTTATACCATATTACTTAAGCACTAACTCGTGGACATATCCTTTTTTACTTCTTTTTCTAGTCAGCAAATTATTTTAGCATCTGTTCTCCCCCTCTACATTGCAAACTCCTTGAGGTCAAAGATCATGTCTAGTTATTTTATTTCAGTCTTCCTAGGGCTTAGTTCAGTCAATAAATCTTATCAATTGGTTGCTTATCACAATTCTCCCTTTCAGTGTGACTCCATGCTTATGTCCCATCGTTGGAAGGTGTTAGGTATTTAGCTGTTGCAGTGAAGAAACTTAACAGCTCCCTGGTGACCTGAAAGAGTTATTGTTCTTTTGTCTGCCCCTGATTTACTCCTGAAGAAGAACTTGGACATGGGAGGAATTGGGCTCACAAACTGAAATACTCCCAGGGCCTAGTAATGCAGGGACCATTAATTTCATTGCAAAAGTGTATGCTCATTGTGTGCAACAGAGCACTCAGTGACTCCCTAATGGTCCCAGAGAGTTACTACTTTGTCCATCGTGCCTGACTTACTACCAGGGAGTTGAATTTAGATTCTGAGAGAATCAGGATCAATACTATTAAAATAGAACATGTCTTAATGCCTCATTACCCCAAGACCAGTGCTTTTTAAAGTTTATGGCTTGTATACCTTGCTGGGTGGAAAACAATACTACGTACCATAAATACATCTTTAAAACACTCAATCCCCTTGGCCCCTCCTGCCTCACCTAACTTCTCTCTTCCTACAACCAAATTCGTGAAGCGTTCCATATTTTTATTCTCGGTCTCCTACGCTGGAGCCTCCTCCCCCTCCCATCCTTTAACTGTTGAAGTTCCTCAAGGGTCAGTTCTTGGCCCTCTTCTGTTCTCCATTTACACTCACTCCCTCGGTGAACTCATCCGCTCTCACGGCTTTGACTACCATCTCTACGCAGATGACATGCAGATCTACATCTCCGCCCCTGTCCTCTCCCCCTCCCTTCAGGCTCGCATCTCCTCCTGCCTCCGGGACGTCTCCACCTGGATGTCGGCCCGCCACCTAAAACTCAACATGAGCAAGACTGAGGTCCTCATCTTCCCTCCCAAGCCCGGTCCGCTCCCAGACTTCTCCATCACCGTGGATGGCACGACCATCCTTCCCGTCCCGCAGGCCTGCAATCTCGGTGTCATCCTTGACTCGTCCCTCTCGTTCACCCCACACATCCTATCCGTTACCAAGACCTGCCGGTTTCACCTCTACAATATCGCCAAGATCCGCCCTTTCCTCTCCACCCAAACGGCTACCTTACTATTACGGGCTCTCGTTATATCGCAGCTAGACTACTGTGTCAGCCTTCTCTCTGACCTCCCTTCCTCCTCTCTCGCCCCGCTCCGGTCTATTCTTCACTCCGCTGCCCGGCTCATCTTCCTGCAGAAACGATCTGGGCATGTCACTCCCCTTCTTAAACAACTCCAGTGGTTGCCTATCGACCTCCGCTCCAAACAAAAACTCCTCACTCTAGGCTTCAAGGCTCTCTATCACCTTGCCCCTTCCTACCTCTCCTCCCTTCTCTCTTTCTACCGCCCACCCCGCATGCTCCGCTCCTCTGCCGCCCACCTCCTCGCCGTCCCTCGGTCTCGCCTATCCCGCCGTCGACCCCTGGGTCACGTCCTCCTGCGGTCCTGGAACGCCCTCCCTCCTCACCTCCGCCAAACTGATTCTCTTTCCCTCTTCAAAACCTTACTTAAAAATCACCTCCTCCAAGAGGCGTTCCCAGACTGAGCTCCTCTTCCCCCTCTACTCCCTCTGCCATCCCCCCTTTACCTCTCCGCAGCTAAAGCCTCATTTTCCCCTTTTCCCTCTGCTCCTCCACCTCTCCCTTCCCATCCCCACAGCACTGTACTTGTCCGCTCAACTGTATATATTTTCGTTACCCTATTTATTTTGTTAATGAATTGTACATCGCCTTGATTCTATTTAGTTGCCATTGTTTTTACGAGATGTTCTTCCCCTTGACGCTGTTTAGTGCCATTGTTCTTGTCTGTCCGTCTCCCCCGATTAGACTGTAAGCCCGTCAAACGGCAGGGACTGTCTCTATCTGTTGCCGACTTGTTCATCCCAAGCGCTTAGTACAGTGCTCTGCACATAGTAAGCGCTCAATAAATACTATTGAATGAATGAATGAATGAATACAACCCAGGCCACATACTTCACTCGTTTATTACCAAACTTCTCACTGTGCCTCGATCTCGTCTACCTCTCTGCCAACCTCTTGCCCACCTCCTGGCTCTGGTCTGGAATGCCCTCCCTCTTCATATCTGACAGACATTACTCTCCTTTCCTTCAAAGCCTTATTGAAGGTGCATTTCCTTCAAGAGGTCTTCGCTGACTAAGTTCTTTTTCTTCTTCTCCACGTCTTTCTGTATCATCTTGACTTGCTCCCTTTAGTCATTCCCCCTCTCAGCCCCAGAGAACTTATGAACATACCTGTAATTTTATTCATTTATATTAATGTCTGCTTCCCTTTCTAGAGTTTGACTGTTGTGGGCAGTGAATGTGTCTTGTCTACTGGTATATTGTACTCTTCCAAGGACTTAGTACAGTGCTCTGCACACAGTAAGTGCTCAATAAATATGACTGACTGACTTACCAACTGAGAAGTTTCATCAACTTCACTTATGATCCAGGCAAGACAGGATCATCAACAATGAGGACCTGGTCACGCTCGGCTCCCCAGCACTGAAGCAGTGATCATAGCAACAGACCTTCACTGAGCAGTATATGTGAGGAGAGTGGATAAGAGCAGGATACCCCAACAGCTGTCCTATGGTGAATGAAAGGGAACACACATAAGCAAGTAGAGTAGAATACGTGTTATGAAGATACTGAGAAGCATAGTTTCAAATATTGTGTCATAGCAACAGACCACTGGGAGACAACTGGCAGCCGACAATTGGCAGCAAGTTTGCTCAACCTCAAATCAGGAGAGGGATTTTTCTCCTGGGACAAACACTGGTGAATAAGAAGTATCTATGAAATCAGTCACAGGAGCTGCAAGTGGCAAATGCATTACTGAGTCAAAATATCATGTTTACAAGCACGTAAGGTGGAAGGATACTTATCATAGTTTTTTTTTCAGAAACATACATTCACATGCATGCATACACATACATACAGAGACTGCTAGGATCAGTAGCACCAAAGAATTAAGGTGAGCTATATGTATGTTTCCCTAACTTTAGTCCAAATGTCCAGAGAGAAAATTAAAAGATCTAATAAATATGAGTTGCTTTATTTTTGCTTTCCCTTGAGGTGACTAGTATAGATTTACAGATATGGAAAAAAAATTATTCTGCCCTTCTTCAATTAACTATTTAGCCTAAATCTGCACCACTAACTGTACCAATATTCAAAAGGTAAATAGCTATATCATTTCAAATAGCACTGACAACATTTTTTCATACTTATTCTTACTTATTCATATTAATGTCTGTCTCCCCCTCTAGACTAAGCTCATTATGAGCACAGAACATGTCTGCTAATTCTGATGTATTATACTCTCCTATGTGCTTAGTACAGTTGTCTGCAAATAGTAAGCATTCAATAAATATGATTGATTGATAATATCCTCTACCCAGCAGTAATTCAAAGCACCTTCTTACCTATCTTTGTATGAAGTTTGCTTTAAATTGAATGTTCCCTCTGGGCCATCTCCCTTCCCTGCATGTGGTTTTTCCACACTTCCATTTGTTTCCATTTTGCCTAATACAGTAGGTTACAATATTACTTTCCTGGATTTGCCAGACCTCTTTAAGAAAACATCAATTCCACCTTCAATACTTGCTCTTTGAAAGCATCCCTTCAGCTGTGCATTCCAGACTTTAACTGGGGGTTACTAGGAGAGACCGAATGTGGCACATCTCACATCACAGTCTTCTGGATTTTCCTGATTTTAAACTAAATTTTAAAACGAGTCATTTCAGTCACCTTTTTTTTTCCAAGCCAGGTGATAATTAACTGGTAACATAAAATCTACAAAGAGCCTCTCTGCCCTGGGGCAATTCATTTTACATTTTATAAAAATAGCCTCTATGCCCTGCACTGGGGCAGCTTTGGTTCTAATACCAATATTTTCTCTGAAATCAAAATCTGGCATCTCTCATCAAATCTCAAACTGCATAACAAACAAGATGAAAACTGATATTTTGTTAAAAGACACTACTTAGAAGGAAATATGACTGCCTTCTTGCTGAGAGGGCACAAGAAGCCACTAAAGCCTCAGCCTCACATTCCCAGTATCCTCCTACATTGGAGCTGTGGGTCAGAAAAGAGGTGTTTGAGTTTATATTTTTCCAATTTAGGCTTCAATTGCTCTCACCTTTCTCCTCACAGTGACTGTGAAAGTGTGAAATTAAAAGTCATCTACACAACCAATATTTAAGGAATTCTGTTAACAAAATTTCCTAAAATTACCAACTTTTTTCACATACCTTAATTATATCTTACTATTCCGGAGAAAAACATTAAAGTCCAAACATTCAGAAGATATGTTTACCAAAGTTATCCATGATTGTACCATCATCCAGAACTAAAATGGAAGATTGTGAAGATTTGAAAGAGAAATCCTACTCTTATTCTGTTCCTATTCATTGCTACTCCCATTGTACCTAATCTTCTCTCAGGTTTTCAAATATTACATATTAAAGAGAAAGCAGTCATTTTATTAGGGCATAATCCAATTAGACTGTAAGCCCGTCAATGGGCAGGGACTGTCTCTATCTGTTGCCGATTTGTACATTCCAAGCACTTAGTACAGTGCTCTGCACATAGTAAGTGTTCAATAAATACTATTGAATGAATGAATGAATAATCCATCAAAAGCTTTTGATCAAGTTGCTTGAAGTTCTAGAATGCAGCACAGCTTTCTGTTTTATATATTGATATATAAAACTCGTGGCACCTAAAGGGCATTATATAAAGTTAGTTTCTATAATAATAATAATAATAATAATTGTTAAGTGCTTACTGTGTGTCAAGCACTATTCTAAGCATGGGGATAGATATAAGATAATGAAGTTGGATATAGTCTCTGTCTCATATGGACTTACGGTCTAGGTAAGAGGGAGTAGGATTGAATACCTATTTTACAGATGAGGAAACTGAAGCACAGAGACATTAAATGACCTGTCCAAGGTCACACAGAAGTCAAGTGATGGAGATGGGATTAGAATCCAGGTCCTTTTACTCTCAGACCCATGGTTTTTATGCTGTTACACTGCTTCTCATATTCGTACATTTTGCAGTGTTACTGCTATTGCAGTTACAGAACTTGGAATTATTCTTTCCACCATATACACTGATTCAGAGGATTTAGTATCTCAATCATTGAAAATTACCTAGAGTTGCGTTTTTTACATACAAGTTGCCAGTCCAAGTGAAATGTTTGCTCCCAAAAGCCTATAAAACCTTCTTAGAGACCTTTATTCAGAACACTGCCCACCTTGCCTGTAGAGTGATGTTTGCCTATTGATTTTTGCCCTCAATGAAGTGCTAATAAAGGCCCACAATCTAATATAAAGCACTTAGACTTTTTTATGGTATTTGTTAAGCACTTACTATGTGACAGGCACTATATGAGTGCTGGGGTATTCATTCATTCATTCAATAGTATTTATTGTGCACTTACTATGTGCAGAACACTGTACTAAGCGCTTGGAATGTACAGATCGGCAACAGATAGAAACAGTCCCTACCTTCTGACGGGATTACAGTCTAATCGGGGGAGACAGGCAGACAAGAACAATGGCAATAAATAGAGTCAAGGGGAAGAACATCTCATAAAAACAATGGCAAATAAATAGAATCAGGGTGATGTACATCTCATTAAACAAAATAAATAGGGTGATGAAGATATATACAGTTGAGCGGACGAGTACAGTGCTGAGGGGGTGGGACGGGAGAGGGAGAGGAGCAGAGGGAAATGGGGGGAGAAGAGGGTTTAGCTGCGGAGAGGTGAAGGGGGGGTAGAGGGAGCAGAGGGCAAAAAAGGGGGAGCTCAGTCTGGGAAGACCTCTTGGAGGAGGTAAGCTTTAAGTAGGGATTTGAAGAGGGGAAGAGAATTAGATTGTCGGAGGTGAGGAGGGAGGGCATTCCGGACCGCAGGAGGATGTGGCCCAGGGGTCGATGGCGGGATAGGCGAGACCAAGGGACGGTGAGGAGGTGGGCGGCAGAGGAGCGGAACGTGCGGGGTGGGTGTTAGAAAGAGAGAAGGGAGGAGAGGTAGGAAGGGGCAAGGTGATGGAGAGCCTTGAAGCCTAGAGTGAGGAGTTTTTGTTTGGAGCGGAGGTTGACAGACAACCACTGGAGGTTTTTAAGAAGGGGAGTGACATGCCCAGAGCATTTCTGCAGGAAGATGAGCAGGGCAGAGGAGTGAAGAATAGACTGGAGCAGGGCAAGAGAGGAGGAAGGGAGATCAGAGAGAAGGCTGACACAGTAGTCTAGCCGGGATATTACAAGAGCCCGTAGCAGTAAGGTAGCCGTTTGGGTGGAGAGGAAAGGGCGGATCTTGGTGATATTATAAAGGTGAGACCGGCAGGTCTTGGTAACGGATCAGATGTGCGGGGTGAACGAGAGAGACGAGTCAAAGATGACACCGAGGTTGTGGGCCTGAGAGACGGGAAGGATGGTTGTACCATCTACGGTGATAGGGAAGTCTGGGAGAGGACCGGGCTTGGGAGGGAAGATGAGGAGCTCAGTCTTGCTCATGTTGAGTTTTAGGTGGCGGGCCGACATCCAGTGGAGACGTCCTGGAGGCAGGAGGAGATGCGACCCTGAAGGGAGGGGGAGAGGACGGGGCAGAGATGTAGATCTGCGTGTCATCTGCGTAGAGATGGTAGTTGAAGCCATGAGAGCGAATTGAGTTCACCAAGAGAGTGAGTGTAAATGGAGAACAGAAGAGGGCCAAGAACTGACCCTTGAGGAACTCCAACAGTTAAAGGATGGGAGGGGGAGGAGGTGCCTGCGAAGGAGACCGAGAATGACCGGCCAGAGAGATAAGAGGAGAACCAAGGAGAGGACGGAGTCCGTGAAGCCAAGGTGAGATAAGGTGTGGAGGAGAAGGGGATGGTCGACAGTGTCAAAGGCAGCTGAGAGGTCAGAGCTAATCACAGTCTTAATCCCCATTTTACAGATGAGATAACTGAGTCAAAGAGAAGTCAAGTGACTTGTCCCAAGTCACACAGTGGACAAGTGGTGGAGCCCAGAGTAGAACCTAGGTCTTTCTGACTCTCAGGCCACTACTCTATCCACTCGGCCATGCTGTTTCTGAGGAAATTTTTTGAGGAATGTTCAATTTCCATCATTCAAGCTACTATACAAAGTCAAAGGGAAATGGATAGGTGCACCTCTGATATCTAGGTGAATACACCTCATTTATTTAATTTCTTTAAGGTTTCCTCAAGATAGAAGCTGAAGCCCAAGGGGAACTGTGGTTTCAACTGTAATGTATGTATGGTTGGAGGAGAAAGGCAACAGCTGCAATTAAGCCAGTATTAGCCAATGGAGTGAGAAGCTCAAGTAGATGTTTAGTCTTTTGATTTCCAGTTCCATGGAAACTGCATTTAGGAATCTGAAAATTCAACATCTCCAAGAATAATAGAGGATGCAGCTTCCACTTCTTATTTTTGAGATTTGTTTGTCAAGGTTTAAACACTAAAAACAACTATCTCTTCCAAATTAAGGTTTTTCAGTAATTTTAAATGTAAATCTGTGTCCTTCCCTATGGTCCCCAATTTGATAATAATTTTTACAATTATTTTATAAAGTCACTTTAGTCTGATTAACATACACTTTAAAATCATTTGGCACATTCACATAATAATAATAATAGCATTTGTTAAGTGCTTACTATGTGCAAAGCACTGTTCTAAGTGCTGGGGGGGATACAAGGTGATCAGGTTGTCCCACATTGGCTCACAGTCTTAATCCCCATTTTACAGATGAGGTAACTGAGGCATAGAGAAGTTAAGTGACTTGTCCGAAGTCATGTTCAGCAACAGAAATAACCGATTGTTCTTTCTAGGTACCAAGACTACTTAAGGGTAGAAAAGGGCTTGGATAAATTCATATTATTGCCCTGAAGGAACATAATCCATAATGAATTCCAAAAGAGGGATTGGCGAGTGGAAATGAGGATCTGAGGAAAATTCTGAATAGGTTATAATTTCTGTGGCAAATGAACTCTATTCCAAATCACAGGGTGGATCATTAACTAATAAAAGGAAAGCACAAAATATTATTTAATATGAGGCATTGTGCAGTGACAAGCAAGCTGAATAAAGCAATATGTACTTGGCTTCCATCAACAAAATCTTATTTTGGAAGATGCTTCTTGGCCCTCCCTAGTAGCCACTAAACATCTTTTATTTGAACATGATGTCAGTGATGGCCCAGACATTTTGCTATTCTGAGAAATCAGCATCTCATAAATCAAAACCAAACTCAAGAATAAACCTTTTTTTTTTTTACATAGAACACACTTTAAAAGAAATGTCATGAACTTGAGCAATCATAAAAATTAAATAGAATTCTACTGGAATAAAATTTCAGTAGAATGCACTGAGAGCTGAAATCCAAAGGAAAATTCATTTTTTTATGGTAGAGTTCATTTTCTCATTTCCACCCATATTGAACACATTTTTCTGAAAGTTTTGTAGTCCTAGCTGTTCCTTACATAACTTTCATTCATTTATTTAATTGTATTTAGTGAGTGCTTACTGTGGACAAAGCACAGTGGTCAGTGCTTGGGAGAGTACAATATAGCTATAAACAGATACCTTCCCTGCCCACAGTGAGGTCACAATCTAAAGGGAGAGACAGACATTAATACAAATGAATAAATTATAAATATATACATAAGTCCCATGGGGCTGGCACTGTCTGGCTAGCTGTCCTTCTTCCTGCCTGGAACTTTCTTCTCTTTCAAACCTATCAATTTGCCCAGTCATCCAATCAATGCACATATTAAACACCTACGTAGAAGCAGTGTGGCTTAACTGCTAGAGCTCGGGCCTGGGAGCCCGTCATTGGGCAGGGATTGTCTCTATCTGTTGCCAAATTGTACATTCCAAGTGCTTAGTACAGTGCTCTGCACCCCAAGAACCCCCTCCCCTACTTTCCCATCCTTCCCTGCAGTATCCTCAGAGGAGATCTCCTCCCTCCTCGCAAGCGCCACCCCCTCCACCTGCGCCTCGGACCCCATTCCCTCTCACCTTCTTAAAACCATCGCCCCTGCCCTCCTACCTTCCTTAACTTCTATTTTTAACCACTCAATCTCCAAGGGCTCCTTCCCCTCTGCCTTCAAACATGCCCACGTCTCCCCCATCCTAAAAAAACCCGCTCTTGACCCCACTTCCCCCTCCAGTTATCGTCCTATCTCCCTACTACCCTTCCTTTCCAAAATCCTAGAACGAGTCGTCTACAATCGATGCCTAGAATTCCTTAACTCCCATTCTCTCCTAGACCCCCTCCAATCTGGCTTCCGTCCCCTCCACTCTACCGAGACTGCTCTCTCTAAGGTCACCCATGACCTCCTTCTTGCCAAATCCAATGGCTCCTACTCCATTCTGATCCTCCTTGACCTCTCTGCTGCCTTTGACACTGTCGACCATCCCCTCCTCCTCCATTCCTTATCTCACCTTGGCTTCACGGACTCTGTCCTCTCCTGGTTCTCCTCTTACCTCTCTGGCCGATCATTCTCGGTCTCCTACGCTGGAGCCTCCTCCCCCTCCCATCCTTTAACTGTTGGAGTTCCTCAAGGGTCAGTTCTTGGCCCTCTTCTGTTCTCCATTTACACTCACTCCCTCGGTGAACTCATCCGCTCTCACGGCTTTGACTACCATCTCTACGCAGATGACACGCAGATCTACATCTCCGCCCCTGTCCTCTCCCCCTCCCTTCAGGCTCGCATCTCCTCCTGCCTCCGGGACGTCTCCACCTGGATGTCGGCCCGCCACCTAAAACTCAACATGAGCAAGACTGAGCTCCTCATCTTCCCTCCCAAACCCGGTCCGCTCCCAGACTTCTCTATCACCGTGGATGGCACGACCATCCTTCCCGTCCCACAGGCCCGCAATCTCGGTGTCATCCTTGACTCGTCCCTCTCGTTCACCCCACACATCCTATCCGTTACCAAGACCTGTTGGTTTCACCTCTACAATATCGCCAAGATCCGCCCTTTCCTCTCCACCCAAACGGCTACCTTACTATTACGGGCTCTCGTTATATCCCGGCTAGACTACTGTGTCAGCCTTCTCTCTGACCTCCCTTCCTCCTCTCTCGCCCCGCTCCGGTCTATTCTTCACTCCGCTGCCCGGCTCATCTTCCCGCAGAAATGATCTGGGCATGTCACTCCCCTTCTTAAACAACTCCAGTGGTTGCCTATCGACCTCCGCTCCAAACAAAAACTCCTCACTCTAGGCTTCAAGGCTCTCCATCACCTTGCCCCTTCCTACCTCTCCTCCCTTCTCTCTTTCTACCGCCCACCCCGCACGCTCCGCTCCTCTGCCGCCCACCTCCTCACCGTCCCTCGGTCTCGCCTATCCCGCCGTCGACCCCTGGGTCACGTCCTCCCGCGGTCCTGGAATGCCCTCCCTCCTCACCTCCGCCAAACTGATTCTCTTTCCCTCTTCAAAACCCTACTTAAAAATCACCTCCTCCAAGAGGCGTTCCCAGACTGAGCTCCTCTTCCCCCTCTACTCCCTCTGCCATCCCCCCTTTACCTCTCCGCAGCTAAAGCCTCATTTTCCCCTTTTCCCTCTGCTCCTCCACCTCTCCCTTCCCATCCCCACAGCACTGTACTTGTCCGCTCAACTGTATATATTTTCGTTACCCTATTTATTTTGTTAATGAATTGTACATCGCCTTGATTCTATTTAGTTGCCATTGTTTTTACGAGATGTTCTTCCCCTTGACGCTGTTTATTGCCATTGTTCTTGTCTGTCCGTCTCCCCTGATTAGACTGTAAGCCCGTCAAACGGCAGGGACTGTCTCTATCTGTTGCCGACTTGTTCATCCCAAGCGCTTAGTACAGTGCTCTGCACATAGTAAGTGCTCAATAAATACTATTGAATGAATGAATGAATGAATAGTAAGTGCTGAATAAATACTATTGAATGAATGAATGAATCTGGGTTCGAAGCCGGGCTCTGCCAAATGTCTGTCATGTAACCTTGGGCAAATTGGTTAACTTCTTTGGGCATCAGTTACCCCATCTGTAAAAAGGGGATTAAAAGTGTGAGCCCCATGTAGGACAGGAACTGTGTCCAACCCGATTAACTTGTCTCTATCCCAGTGCTTAAGAAAGGTGCTTGGCACTTAGTAAGTGCTTAAGAAGTACCATAATAATAATTATTATTATTTCTACTGTGTGCAAAGCACTATGCTAGGCCCTTGGGAAAGTACAATATAAGCAGAAGACATATTCCATCCCTCAAAGAGCTTAAAATCTAATAAGAGAGACAGTCAATAAGTAGTCATGGAGAGTGGGAGCAGGAGGAAGAGGATATGCTGCAGGGAGATATGCAGTAACAGGTAGGAATGTAGCATGGACATGGCAGGATGGTCTCTCTGACTAAAGTAGCAAATACACTTACTAAGCTTCCTCGGAGGAAATATATTTGTGTATAGAGTTCAGGCATTCGGGGATGACACACACTTAAATTCACTGTGCTCTCTCCTTCCTTCAAGGAGATTAAGTTCAAATCCACCAGACCATGTCCTTCTCCATCCTCAAAGTCCTTCTTCAAAGTTACCTAGTCCAGAAGGCATCTCTCAACTAATCCCCAATTCCCAGATCATATCATTCTATTAGCCACCCTTAGCACTCAAGTATATATCAATTTATTTATTTGTATTCTCACTTTTGTTTTGTACAAATTGTACAAACAAAATCTGTGTCTGCCCAGCTCTCCCATTAACTTGTAAACTCCTACAGAGAAGAAATTATGTCTGCTAGTCTTATTAATTATTATTATGATATTTTTATCATATTTGTTAAACTCAATGTGTTAAGCACTGCTCTAAGTGCTGGGGCATATACATGTTAATCAAGTTGGATACAGTTCCTGTCCTACTTGGGGTTCATGGTCTACTTAGGAGGGAGAACAGGCACTGAATCCCCATTTTACAGATGAGGAAACTCAGGTACTGAGAAGTTAAATGACTTTCCCAAGGTCACAGAGCAACAATTGGCAGTGTTGGGATTAGAATTCAGGTCTTCTGATTCCCAGACCCAGGCTTTTCCCTTAGTCCAGGCTGCTCCTTAGCATAGAATTTATTTAGTGTTTGCTGTGTCAAGAACACTTTATTAAGTGCTTGGGAGGGTACAGTACAATACAGTTGGTAGACATGATCCCTGCCCTCAAGGAGTTACTGTCCAGTGGGAAGGACAGAAGTTAAAATAAATGATAGAGAGAGGCAATGGGAGAGTAAAATGTTATTATATATTGTAGCTCCCAAGTAGCAACAACAATAACAGTATTAATAATTGTGATATTTGGTAAGTGCTTACTATGTACCAGGCACTGTACTAAGTGCTAGGGTAGATACAAGCTAATCAGTTTCTGTCCCACATAAGGCTCATTGTCTTAATCCCCATTTTACAGGTGAGGTAACTGACGCACAGAAAAGTAAAGTGACTTGCCAAAGTTCCTAGGAAAGTTGCCTGACCCAAAGTGCCCCCAAAATACTGATGAATATATGAAGGACTTGTGACTTACACTCCTTTGCCTTGTGATTGCTCTAATTCCATTGCTCCTGATTTATCTTAAATTCTGATTCCTCCATTTTCTCTTTCTCAGCTCTGCTTTCATTTTGCCTCTTCCCCTCATCTGTTTTGTTTTCCCTCCCTCTTTCCTCCATGCCTCACTGACCTCCGTGCCTCTGTTTCTCCCCACTTCATTCTACACTTCACTCTTCTGCCCAGATTATTTTCTAAAAAAAAACGTTCAGGCCATGTTTCCCCATTCTGCAAAGACCTCCAGGGGTTCAGACATAAACTCTTTACCCTGGGCCTTTAGGCACTCAATGAACTCACCCCCCCTACCTTATCTCACTGATTTCCTACTATAGCCCACACACCTCAATCCTCTAGCACCAGCTTGGTCAGTGTGCCTTGAATTCATCTACCTCACCAGTGACACTTTTCCCACATCCTCCTCTCCCTACAACATGAAACATGGTCAAAATGGTGAATCTTCCCTAGGAGTGCCAGTACCCCTGGAAAATTGGATATGGAATGGATGTTACCAACCACAAAGAAGCCACAGGACAGGACTGTATGCTTAACAAATACCATCATCATCATCACCATGAGCCCTTCCTTTCCCCCCCACCACATTACTTTTCATTTCAATGTCCTTCCAAATGTCTCTTCATCACCCTATTTCCTCAAGGTTGTCAAATTCCCATAAAAAACATCCTTTCCTGTGACTTCTTTGTGGTTGTAAACATCCATCCCCTATCCAATTTTCCAGGGGGTACTGGCACTCCTAGGTAAGATTCACCGCTTTGACCATGAAGGACAACTAAATTTGTATTGTCTGAGTCTGAACACACACAAGCAATAGCCCTAATATCTCTCAGTGTCAGAGACATTGCTTAAGATTTTTACACCCTGACAAGTTCCATTAAAGACTTAACAACAGATTTTCTTCTTGGGGCAGTAGCTTTTATTCTTGAATGTCATTTTTGGAAGAGTGGGAGGTTTAGTGATACATTGAGTTGGGGGGAATCATCCTAGTGTTTTCTTTTACCCTATCACTGTTTTGGGTTATTATTTAAAAGTAAAATGTACTGGGGAAATCAGCAAGAGTTGTATGGAGCAATGCTGAGGTCTAACTTACCAGAATGAAGCTGGACATAACTTTGTTTAAAAAAAAAGTATAATCCTTGAAATAGATCACATTTTATGAATTATGCAATTTGTAACTAATCATCTTCCTAGTATCTGTCCCTTCTTCCTATTTTCCTCACCCGACAAACCCATTTCTGTTTTCTTTCCTTGAATCTCTTGCTCCAGTCTAGCAAGATGACTATATCTTTTAGGGCTCAAAGACAGATGGGGATCTAGACCCGGGTCATGGGATTTTAGTTAGCATTGAAAAGATGGACTAAGCAGAAAAAACAAAAATGAAATCACAGAAAACTACCGAAGGGGGGAAAAAAGCCAGGGGTAAAAAAGATGGACAGGAGAAGGCTAAGACAGAGAAGGAAGTGGTCCCAGAGAGAGGTTTAGGAAGAGATGAACTTTTCCAGGGTGAGTGCGGGCACCCACGGGACAAGCTTCAAAGTGTAGGAACTGAGACATTGTAGCTCAGAGGCTTCTAGGGCCTTTGGCTTGAAGGGTGCACAAACACTGGCCCCAGCCTCCCTTAAGGTCTGGGTACTTATTGGAGAAGGGTCAAAGGCTCAAGTCCTGGGAGAGTACAATACAATCAATCTGTAAATCAATGGTATTTATTGAGTGCTTACTGTGTGCAGAGCACTGTAGTAAATGCTTGGCAGAGTATATTACAATGGAGTTGGTAGTCACCATCTTTTCCCTTAAGGAGCTCACACTCCGGAGGGGGAGAACCACTGTAATCTAAATTATAGATAGAGGAAGCAACAGAGTATGAGGACATGTATATAAGTCCTGTGTTGCTGGGGGTGGAGTGAGTGTCAAAGTGCTTTAAGGGTATGGAACTGGATAGAGCATGGGTCTGGGAAACAGGAGAACCTGAGTTCTAATCCTGAGTTATTTTTATTAAATTGATCTAAACTAATCGATAAATATGATTGAATGAAGGAATGACCTGAGTTCTAATCCTGACTGCCATATTGTCAGCTTTGTGACCTTGGGCAAGTCACTTCACTTCTCTGGGCCTCAGTCACCTCATCTTTAAAATAGGAATTAAGATGTGAGCCCCAAGTGGGATGGGCACTGTGTCCAAACTGATTAACTTGTATCTACCCCAGCACTTAGAACAACAGTGCTTGGCACATAGTAAGTGCTTAACAAGTACAACTCTTCATATTAAGTGCATAGATGAAGCAGAGGGCAGGGCAAATAGGGTGGGGAAATGCATCACCCTTGGGACATTCCAGCCAGAGAAAACAATTGTTGTCTCGTCCCCCTCTACTGGAGTTAAATAGGATGAAAATGGAATCATAATAAAACGACAAAAACCAGATAGAATGAGCTCCACTGTGATCACTACCAGTAGGAGGAGGGGAAGGAGAAAAGTAGAATTGCTTATCCTGCTCTCCTCCACCCCATAAAATTCCAAGCATAACAAGGACTAATGCCAATTTCACCACTGCAGTGGGGATGGAGAAGAACATAAGAAAGGATTCTGGTTTAGTGGAAAGAGCAGAGACCTGGGAATCCTGGGTTTTAATCCTGGGTCTGTCATTTGCCTGCTATGTGACCTTGGGAAATCACTTAACTTCTCTGTCTCTCATTTTCCTCATTTGTAAAATGGGGATGAAATAGTTGTTCTCTCTTCTCCTTAAACTGTGAATCCCAACTGGGACATGGAATGTGTCCTAATTAATGATCTTGTATATACCCCACTGTTTGGCCAATAGTAAGTGCTTAACAATCAATCAGTGGAATTCACTGAACACTGAGTAAGGACCGAGCACTGTACGAAAGTGTTTGGGACAATATAATACAACAGGTTGGTTGATATGATCGCTGCCCAATAGGGGCTTACTGTCTAGTGGGGGAGAGAGACATTAAAATGAATTACAAATATGCACATAAGTGCTGTGGTGCTGAGGATGGGCCATTGTACCTCTCTGGTACCTCTTTTAATTCCCTGATACTTTATTCATTTATATTAATGTCTGTTTTCCCCTCAAGACTGTAAGATCATTTTGGTCAGGGACCACGTCTACCAATTCTGTTATATTGTTCTCTCCCAAGCATTCAGTACAATACTCTGCAAACAGTAAATTATCAATAAACATAATGGATTGATTGATTGATACTCCATGAGTGGAGCAGGTAAGGTGGGGAGGGAAAGATTCAATAAACTGTATCCATTTGTATAAATGTATTATGTAAACATATATAATATATGGATTATATATAGTATATGGATTATATTATATAATATGGATTATATTATATTTGTATAAATGGATTATGTAAGATTGTATAAATATACCATCCCCTTCTCTTGGAAATGTTACCTAACCTTGGCTTCACTGAAACTGTTCTCTCCTGGTTCTCCTGATTCTATCTCTCTGGCGTTTCTCCTCAATCTCGTGGGCTCCTCCACTGCCTCACAGTCTCTAACTGTGGGACTCTCTCAGGGTTCAGTTCTGGGTCCACTTCTGTTTTCCATCTAGACCCACTCCCTTGGAAAACTCATTTGCTCGCACAGCTTCAACACCATCTCTTTGTGGTTGATTCTTAAATCTACCTCTCCAATCGTGACCTCTCTCATCCTCAAATTTCACACGTCCCTACAAGCACTCATCTTCCCACCCAAATCCTGACCTTCTCCGACTTTCCCATCACTGTGGATAAAACTACTATTCTTCCAGCCTCACATGTCTACAACCTTGGCATTATCCTCAACTCATTCATTCAACTGCATATTCAATCCGTCACAAAATACAGTTAGTTCTACCTTCCCTTCACAACTTATCTAGAATCTGCCTTTTTCCCTCCATCCAAACAGCTATTACACTGATCCAAGCACTTATTATTTCCCACCTTATGATTTCCCACCTTGACTATTACCTCAGCCTTCTCTCTGACCCCCCGTCTCTTGTCTCTCCCCTCTCCAGTTCATACTTCACTCTGCTAGCAAGATCATTTTCCCCCCAAAAAAATTCAGTCTTTGTTTCCCCACTCCTCCTAAACTTCCAATGGTTGCCCATCCACTTCCGCATTAAGCAGAAATTCCTAACCATTAGTGTTAAAGTGCTTGATCAATTCCCGTCATTCTAATTTATCTTACTTCCTGCTACAACCCAACACTAAAACTATGCTCCTCTAATGCCAGCCTACTCTCTATACTTTGATTTTATCTATTCCTCCACTAACCCCTTGTGCCCTTTCTCCCTTGGGCCTAGGGTTCCCTCCCCCTTCTTATCCAACAGTCTACCACTTTCCCCACCTTCAAAACCCTGATAAAATTAATAGCAATAACCTCCAAAAGGCCTTCCCTGACTGAGTCCTCATTCCGCTTATCCTCCTGCTCTGTGAGTCATCTATGCACATGACTGTGTACCACTTAAGTGCTTTGATGCCCATTCCAGCCCCACAGCTTGTCTTGCATTTTCTTATGCCATCGAGTCATCTTCGACCCATAGTGATGCTATTGACACATCTCTGCCAGGACGCCCCACCTCCACCTGCAATCATTCTGGTACTGTATCCATAGAGTTTTATTGGTGAAAATAAGGAAGTTGTTTACCATTGCTTCCTTCCGTGCAGTAAATTTGAGTCTTCACCCTTGATTCTCTCCCATGCTGCTGCTGCTCATCACAACATAAGCTTATACTCTACTATGTCCCAGATTTGTAATTTTAATGTGGGTCTCAAGCCACAGACTGTGGATAGGGATCACATCTACAAATTTCATCAAATTTCATCTTAGTACAGAGCTCTACAGAAAGTAGACTTAATGACTATTATAGATTGATTAATTAATGTTAATCCAGTCACTTATCCTATCCTGCCCTGATTAGTCTATCAGCCTTCTTGCTGATCTCCCTACCTCCTGTCTCTCCCCATTCCACGCTATACTTCATTCTGCTGCCCAGATCATTTCCCTACAGAGACTTTCAGACCATGTTTCTCCACTCCTCAAGAAACTCCAGTGGTTGCCCCTCTACCACTGCGTTGAAAAGAAACTCCTTTCCACTGGCTTTATTCATTCATTCAATAATATTTATTGAGCGCTTACTATGTGCAGAGCACTGTACTAAGCGCTTGGGATGAACAAGTCGGCAACAGATAGAGACAGTCCCTGCCGTTTGACGGGCTTACAGTCTAATCGGGGGAGACGGACAGACAAGAACAATGGCAATAAACAGCGTCAAGGGGAAGAACATCTCGTAAAAACAATGGCAACTAAATAGAATCAAGGGGATGTACAATTCATTAACAAAATAAATAGGGTAACGAAAATATATACAGTTGAGCGGACAAGTACAGTGCTGTGGGGATGGGAAGGGAGAGGTGGAGGAGCAAAGGGAAAAGGGGAAAATGAGGCTTTAGCTGCGGAGAGGTAAAGGGGGGATGGCAGAGGGAGTAGAGGGGGAAGAGGAGCTCAGTCTGGGAACGCCTCTTGGAGGAGGTGATTTTTAAGTAGGGTTTTGAAGAGGGAAAGAGAATCAGTTTGGCGGAGGTGAGGAGGGAGGGCATTCCAGGACCGCAGGAGGACGTGACCCAGGGGTCGACGGCGGGATAGGCGAGACCGAGGGACGGTGAGGAGGTGGGCGGCAGAGGAGCGGAGCGTGCGGGGTGGGCGGTAGAAAGAGAGAAGGGAGGAGAGGTAGGAAGGGGCAAGGTGATGGAGAGCCTCGAAGCCTAGAGTGAGGAGTTTTTGTTTGGAGCGGAGGTCGATAGGCAACCACTGGAGTTGTTTAAGAAGGGGAGTGACATGCCCAGATCGTTTCTGCAGGAAGATGAGCCGGGCAGCGGAGTGAAGAATAGACCGGAGCGGGGCGAGAGAGGAGGAAGGGAGGTCAGAGAGAAGGCTGACACAGTAGTCTAGCCGGGATATAACGAGAGCCCGTAATAGTAAGGTAGCCGTTTGGGTGGAGAGGAAAGGGCGGATCTTGGCGATATTGTAGAGGTGAAACCGGCAGGTCTTGGTAACGGATAGGATGTGTGGGGTGATAGCACTCAATCACCTTGCCCCCTCTTACCTCACCTTGCTACTTTCCTACTACAACCCAGCCTGCACACTCTGCTTCTCTAATACTAACTTTCTCACTATATCTGATCTCATCTTTCTCGCTGCATATCCTGCCTCTGGCCTGTAAGTCCTTCCCTCCTCAAATTCAAGTGATATTTATTCTTGCCTCCTTCAAAGCCTTATTGAAGGCACATCTTCTCCAAGAGGCCTTCTCTGACTAATCACTTCTTTCCTCTTCTTCCTCTCCCTTCTGTGTCACCCTGATTTGCTCCCTTCATTCATCCCCCTCCCATAGCTTCTCAGCACTTATACACATATCGGTAATTTATTTATTTATATTCATGTCTGTCTCCCCTTCTGGAGTGTAAGAGTGTTGTGGGCATGGAATGTGTCTATTTTAGTGTTATAGTGTACTCTCCCAGGGGTAAATACAGAGCTCTGGATGCAGTATGTGCTCAGAAAATGTGATTGACTAATGTGAGTGAGTGTGCACACATGTGTGTGTGTGTGTGTCTGTGTGTGTGTGTGTGTTTTTCAGAAGGTGTTGTCGGATTTAGAGTAGGCATGGGTTTGGCCAAGGGATAAAGCAGGGAAAAAGCATATGAATATTGTGAGAAACTAAAAATTTTAAATTTCTAAAGTCTTTCCAGGTAGAGGTTATTGGCCTAAAACATCCTATGCTAGAAATTTAGAAGTCACTTTCACACAAATCAAACATTTGAATGATCAAATGTTTAAAAAAAGAACTTTTCATCATTTTAAAATAGCTAAAACCTTAATAAGAAACAGGGAAAGTTTAAAGTAACTCATTTTCTCTTCGCTCCACTTCTGCCTTCAGCACACTCTAACTCCCAGATAATCGCAGAGCTACTTCTCTGGAAAAAAAAACAAAAAACATTTTCCCCTCCATTTCCTAAGTGTTAATTATGCAGACCATCATCCTCTGATGTGAAAATCCAAAGCGAATTAGACAGCGGCTCCATTTGAAAATAAGTCTCCAAAGCCTAACTCAAATTTTGGAGACCCTGTCTCCAAGTAATTAGCTGACTCCATGCTCACTCCTGCTGCAAAGAATTTTCATTTTTTGCCTGAATCTGAGGCAGGTTCACTGTCAAAAGCCCCCAAAGGAGCAAACTAATGGGGGACGCAGTAGATTAGTCTGCAGTTGGGGCCCATCAGTTTCCTAAACCACTGGTGTTTTTGAAGTCCTTTCAGGATTACAACTGAGCACTGAGGCTCATCTTTCTTGAAAATAGAAATAAGATGAAATAAGGATGGGCTGGATGGACTACTGGTCTGAGTAGTTTATAAAGAGGTGAAAGCAAATAACGAAATGAATGCCTTGACTTATTCCCTCAAAAAAGGAAAAAGAAAAAAGCAGGAAAAGCTCCAGATAAGTATTAAATGAGAAAAACAATCAATCAGGGGCATTTATTGAGCACTTACTATGTGCAGAGCACTATAGTAAGGAGTTGGAAGAGTACTATACAACAGAATTGACAGACACCTTCCCTGCCCATAATGAGTTTACAGTCTTAGAGATACAGGATACCAAATAAGCATGAATAGAAAAGTCATATAGAATATGAAATTTTGAGCTGCTGAAATCAATAAGTGATGGCGTACAAAATTACCAGTGCCCTAATAATAATGATAATTATGCTATTTGTTAAGTGCTTACTATGTACCAAACACTATACTAAGCACTAGGGTGGATACAAGCAAATCAGGTTGAACAGAGTTCATGTACCACATGGAGCTCACAATCTTAATCCCTGTTATACAGATGAGGTAACTGAGACACAGGGAAGTTAAGTAACTTGCTCAAGGCCACCCAGCAGACATGTAGCAGAGGCACGATTAGAACCCATGACCTTCTGACTCTCAGACCCGTGTTCTATCCACTCCATCATGCTGCTTCCCCTAATCAGAGCAAATAATGGTTTTGTTAAAAACTTACTAGGTGCCATGCACTATGTTATGCCCTAGGATAGATATCGGATAATCAGATCAGGGGTAGTCCCTGTACTATGTGAGACTCACAGTCTAAAAGAAAGGGAGAACAGATATTTTATCCCCATTTTCTAGATGAGGAAACTGAGGCACCGAGGAATTAAGTGATACAGCAGGCAAGTGACAGAGCAGCAGTTAGAACCCAGATCCTCTGACTCCCAGACCCAAGCTCTAGCCAGTGGGCTGTGTTGTTTCTCCCGTAGCTTATGTTAATCAAGCAGAAAAGGTTAACCTTCTACTTCTTTGCCTTGACAAAATGAATCCTCAGCTGCTGTACATCTATATTAATTAATTCCAAATGACAATTCCCATGGGTTTCTTTCTCAGGGAGACAAAAAAGCAGACAGCGGCAGCAAGATCAGGAGAGAACTAGGTCCTGGACGGGAATGTGGGGGTGGAGTGTATGCTCTTGCAATCTCCAATTTTCTTTCTCCTACTGCACCAGTATTTTTCAAATCTCCATTTCCTCACTTATTTTCTCCTTCTTCACTGCCCCAAATAAAAAGAAGCTGTGGATTGGTCACGGAAGAGGATGGAAACCTCCATTTATTTGAGTTCCCACTGACTAATGATAATAGTAATAATAATAATAGCATTTGTTAAGCACTTACTATGTGTCAAACACTCTACTAAGTGCTGGGAAAGATGCAATGTAATCAGGTTGGACATAGTCCATTTTATTTATACTGTCTGTCTCCCCCTCTATTTTGTTGTGGGCAGGGAGTGTCTGTTTATTGTTGTATTGTACTCTCCCCAGTGCTTAGTACAGTGCTCTGCACACATTAAGCTCTCAATAAATACAATTGGCTGCCCGACTGACTGACATGGGCCTCACAGACTAGGTAACTGCCTCTTGGGTAACTGCTTGACAAGAAGACATGTCAAGAATGTAGCTAAGCCACCTGGCAGTGAATTCACCTCATTGAGCATCATGTCTTGCCCTCCTACCCCACCCACATCTCCAGGGATGGAGAATGAGCCAGGGATGAATTCACAAAGCTCTTTTCTCTGGGAAGCTGGTTTGTCCTCCGTGGTCCCGGGACACTTCCCCAAGAGAATGGGTGTCAGTTCTGGACTCCCTCAGAGGGTGCAATCCACTTGGGAGTTGGCCCAAGTTGGTTAGTGATCTCCAGGATCCTCTCACTCAAAGTCATCAAAATACTCAGAGAACTGGGGACTAATCCAGTTTTCCAGAGTTTCTGCCTGCCTGGAGGAAGCCCTGGGAATCCAGAACCAACCAATATCTGCTGAAGGAAGCCAAAATTGGGTCTTTCTGATGCTCTCTAGATTGTAAGGTCATTATTCTGTTTTGCTTTGTTGTCTGTCTCTCCCATTTAGACTGTGAGCCCGTTGTTGGGCAAGGATTGTCTATACCTGTTGCCGAATTGTACATTCCAAGTGCTTAGTACAGTGCTCTGCACATAGTAAGTGCTCAATAAATACGATTGAATGAATGAATGGGTCTGCACCCTGACTTGCTCCCTTTGCTCTTACCCCATCTCCCTGCCCCCCCCACACATATATATGTGTGTATTTTTATTTATTTATACTGATGTCTGTTTATGTATATTGGTGTCTGTCTCCCCCACTGTAGACTGTGAGCTAGCTGTGGGCAGGGATTGTCACTCTTTATTGCTGTATTATATTCTCCCAAGCACTAAGTACAGTGCTCTTCACACATTAAGCACTTAATATGATTGAATATTACAAAGCACTAAAATCTGGTGTAGATACAAGTTAATCAGGTTGGACACAGTTCCTGTCCCACATGGGGCTCACACTCTTAATCCCCATTTTACAGATGAGGAAACTGAGGCACAGAGAAGTGAAGTGACTTGCCCAAGGTCAGTCAGCAGACTTGTGGCAGAGCAGGGATTAGCTCCAAGGTACTTCTGACTCCCAAGCTTGTGCTCTATCCTAAAAATAATGATAATAATTATGGTATTTGTTAATTACTTGCTATGTGTCAGGCATTGTACTAAGTGCTGGGGTGGTTACAGCAAATCCGGTTGAACACAGTCCCTGTCCTACGTGGGGCTCATAGTCTCAATCCCCATTTTACAGATGAGGCAACTGAGGTCCAGACAAGTTAAGTGACTTGCCCAAAGTCACACAGCAGACAACTGGCAGAGCCAGGATTAAAAGCCATGACCTTCTGATTCCCAGGCCCGTGCTCTAACCACTATGCTATGCTGCTTCTCTGCCATGGTGCCACTAAACCAACGTGCTCTGGTAACTGAGGTAACTTCACTAACAGAGAAGTTAGCGACTTGCCCAAGGTTACACAGCAGACAAGTGATGGAGCTGGGATTAGAACCCAGGACCTTTGACTTCCAAGAGTGACTTTCCATTAGGTCACACTACTTTCCAAGTACTTGCTTACTATGTACTAAGCCCTATGAGATCAGACCCAATCCCTGCTCCATAAAGGGCTCACTATCTGCATTATATACATTTTACTGATGAAGTAACTAAGGCCCAGAGAGTGTAAATGACTTGCCCAAGGTCAGACAGTAGTCAGTTGACAGTAGGCTCAAAATCCAAATATCCTAACCTCCAGTCCAATATTCTTTCTTCTAGGCCATGTTGTCTCGCTGATAGATGTAAGAGGCTTTGTCTCCTGTTCTATGGAAGTTTATAACAAAATGGAAGAGCGAGACACAAAATTATTCACAGTTAAGTGCAAAACAAGACTTCTGGTCACATCCTTTCTTATCATTCCCATCGAATTCCAATGAGTTATAGTTAATACTGGGAAAAAAGACCATAGATTTTGAAAGCATGTAATGAAGTGGTAGCTAGAAGGATAAGATTTGATTGCAATTCTGATGTAATTCCTTGAATAAAGGGAAGCTACACAGGGACTGCAAAGACTATATGCCTTTCCAACCAACCTAAAAGAAAATGTTATAATTATTATTGTGTCCTTTAAAGTAGATTTCTAATATTTGGTAATAGATATATTTATGAGAGTATTCTTTAGACTAGAGTGTTGCTTTTCCAGGCAATTTAATATTTATTTTAGGCTATCTACTCTCTGAATTTGTAATTCTTGAAGTATTAGCTATGGCTTATGTGGGACATAAGAGCAAGAAAGGGCAGTAAGATGAAGACATTGTAAAGAAAAAGAATTCAATTTGGTTTCAATATTCCCCTGGGCTAGGTAGCCCTAGAGCTATGAGCAACACATGTTTCAAATTGTAACTGGGGTAGCAGAAGGTTACAAAATGAAGATCTTAGGTGATACATGAGCCAAAGCATCTCTCAAAGAAAAAACCCTCAAACCACTGAAGGACATTCCTCACAAGGATTACTCTTATGCTGACCTGAGCCAATCTATTCCTAAATTCATTCATTCAATCATATTAATTGAGCGCTTACTGTGTGTAATGCACTGTACTAAGCTCTTGGGAGAGTATGATACAACAATAAACAGACACATCCCATGCCCACAACAAGCTTACAGTCTGGGGGGGGAGGGGGGGGCGGGGAACAGGCATCAATACAAAGAAATAAATTACGGATATGTGGGGCTGGGGGAAGGGAAGAACAAAGGGAGCAGGTTAAGGAGACACAGAAAGGAGTGGGAAAAGAGGAAAAGGGGGCTTAGTCTGGGAAGGCCTCTTGGAGGAGAGATGGAGAAGATAATTTTCTGTAGGATTTGAGGAGGGAGGGCATTCCAGGCCAGAGGCAGGATGTGGGATAGGGATCAGCCAAGAGATAAGTGAAATCAAGGCACAGTGAGTAGGTTAGCACTAGAGGAGTGAAGTGTGCAGGCTGGGTTGTAGGAGAGTAGCAAGATGAGGTAGGAGGGGGCAAGGTGGTGGACTGCTTTAAAGACAATGGTGAGGAACTATGATTTGATGTGGAGGTGGATGGACAAGCACTGGAGTTTTTTGAGGATGGGGGTGACATGTCCTGAACAGTTCTGTAGAAAAATGATCCAGGCAGAAGAGTGAAGTATGGCCTGAAATGGGGAGACAGGAGGCTGGGAGGTCAGGAGGAGTCTGATGCAGTAATCCAGGCGGGATAGCATAAGTGTTTGTATTAACGCGGTAGCAGTTTGGATGGAGTAAAGGGGGATAATTTAGCAACGTGGATGTGTGTGTGTACGTATGTGTGTGTTCATACGTATTAACCTCTCCTTACTTCTTTTCTTTAGTGACCAAATTTAGAAAAATAGAAATTAAGGATTCACTTCCCCTATGGAGTAGTGGCTACAGCCCGGGCCTGGGAGCCAGAAGGTCATAGGTTCTAATCCCGGCTCCACTACTTATCTGCTGTGTGGCCTTGAGCAAGTCACTTCATATCTCTGGGCCTCAGTTCCCCCATCTGTAAAATGGGGATTGAGACTGTGAGCCCCACGTGAGACAAGGGAGTTTATCCAACCCATTTGACCCAATTCATCCTGGAGCTTAGTACAGTGCCTGGCACATAGTAAATGCTTAACAAAAACTACAATTATTATTATTATTATGGATTATTTATCTTTTCCTTAAGGAGCTTCCCAGAAGGACATTCTAAACCTGTTTAGCAATCCATTCCAGTACAAATGATCCCCATTGTCAGAGACTTCCTTCTTATACCATATAGAACTTTAAAATCTTTATCTGAGATGATTTATTCTTATTCTGTCCTCAATAGAAGTGAGGACAGCAAGTCAAAATATATCTTCACAGAGAAACAGTTCATATTTCCAGAAACATCCTTTAGCCTCTCAAAGAAGAGTGTTTCTATTCCTCTAACTTTTCCATAATTTCTCATGATCTCTGTATTTCTGCTCAGAATCCTTCCTAAGTGGTCTGCTCTGTATCTCTTTTAACACCATAAGAACCTAACTGTGACCTGGGTGATAAATATAACCCTAACCTGTGGATTTTTTTTAAAATCACTAAATTCCATATGCAATTTTTTCAACAGTTTTCTAATTGGATTGGGACTTTGAGACGGGACAAGACTAGAAAAAATGAGCTTTTCAGGGTTAGCCTGTGAACAATTCCAATTTTTCCTTTTTTGTTATTTGTAGGCACACTGTTGTCATCTACATGTTAATGAAGGATAGTGGTTACTTATGGCTCAAAAGTGGATAAAGCATTTGCATGACTAAATGGAATGGTACCTTGAAATTATAATGGGGACCAGAACTCTACATAATAGAGCAATAAGAGTAATAATAGTAATAATTGTAGTATTTGTTTAGGGCATACTATGGGCCTAGTGGTAGCATAGATCATTTAATCTATAGCAATCTATAGCCTATATTTAGCACTTACTGTGCTCTGCGTACAGTACTAAACACTTGAGAAAGTACAATGCAACATAGTAGACATATTTCCTGCCCCTAAGGAGCTTACAGTCTAGAGAAACAGTTCCTATCCCTCCTGGGACTCACAGTCTAAGAGGAATTGAGTTCAGACCCTATTCTACAGATGAGGAAACTGAGGCATGAGCAAGGTAATTGATTAGTCCAAGATCTTCCAGCAGGCAAGTGGCAGAGCTAAGATTAGAAGCCAGGTCTCCTGGTTCCCAGACCCATGCTCATTCCACGAGGCTACATTGCTTCTCATCATACTCCCCTATAGATAGTTAAGATGTATGAGTGCTATCTAGTAGTTTCTCTGGATATTTATATACCTCAATAATCTGTGTCCATGCACCACAATAACATCCTTATACCAACAGTGCTATATTGTTTGTTTGGACTCTAATAAGATTTACTTTGACCCAAAGATCTTTCTTCATACCAAGTCATTCCCCAGCTTCTATGTATCCATTTTGATTTTTACACCCATGTAGTTATGTTGCCCCTTACCCTACTCAGTGAAAACGGAATTAGGTCCTGCATTTTTTACTTCAGAAGTTTCATCCATTTATCAGCAGAGATCATGAATGAGAGACTGAGAACAGAGCCATTTAATCAAAGGCAGGATATAAGTTTTTGACTCTTCAGAATTCTCTTTCTTTCCTCCTTCTCCACTCTTATATCTTTTTTCCTGAGTCATGATTAAATGTTAGCATATTAAAAATTTAGAAATGGAAAATATTACATTTGTACATTTGCATAATTTGGTCTAAGACATGTTATAGGATAGTTTCAAATGGAAAGCCACTTTATGTCGAATTAAGATGACTTGGCCACTTCATTGTCCCACTGTCATGTTGGGGAAAAAAAGGGTTAATATTGAAATGCTCCTGATAGGGAGAGGTCCCAGTTTCTAGGGGAATCCAGTTCCCCAAGATAAAGGTAGTACTGTCTGGGTGTAAAGGGTGAGGAGACTGACCTCCAATCAAATCAGAGGATTTTCAAGCATTGATTGGAAATTGACCGGTCAGATGGAGTTTAGGAGGTGACTTGTGCCCTCTTTACAGCAACCAGACATGTGCTGTGACAGAGATGATGATTTTTTGTGTAGTAAGAGACTCCTCTGAATGATCATACCAAGCAGAAGCAATACACAGGTGCACTCAAAGACAACACAATAAATAGTGGAGGAGGAGGAGGAGGAGGAATAAAGATCAAGCAGCTGGACTTTCAGGGTGGGGCTCATGCCAACCTTGATGATAAAACCTGAGTCTGAATGTGGGACAGAGTGCTCTCTGAGCTCTGACCTGATCATGGATCTCTTAGTCTTTAGCTCTTTTCATTCATTCATTCAACTACTGTATTTATTGAATGCTTACTGTGTGCAGAGCACTGTACTAAGTGCTGGGGAGAGTACAACACAACAGTAAACACACATTCCCTGCTCACAGTGAGCTTACAGTCTAGAGGGGGGCAGACAGACATCAATACAAACAAATAAATTACAGGTATGTACATAAGTGTTGTGGGCTGAGAGCTAAAGACTAACAACAAAGAGAGCTAATCAAGGCAACGCAGAAAGGAGTAGAAGAGGAAAGAGGGGCTTAATCTGGGAAGGCCTCCAGGAGGAGATGTGCCATCAGCAAGACTTTGAAAGAGACCCTCTCCTTCCTCCTCCTCAATTATGCACATGGCTGAGGACTTCTTAAATACCTTGATAGTCAGACCCAGAGAACTTATATGCGTATCTTTATGTTCTGCTATAGCCCCTGTCTGTAATTAATTTTAATATCTGTCTCCTCATCTAGACTGTAAGGTCGCTATGGGCAGGGAACGTATCTACCAACTCCCTTGTACTGTACTCTCCCAAGCAGTTAGTGGAGTGACAGTGAGCTCGTTGTGGGCAGGGAATGTGTCTGTCTGTTCTTGTATAGTACTCTTCCAGGCATTTAGTACAGTGCTTTGCACACAGTAAGCACTCAATAAGGAAAATTGAATGAATGAATTAAGGACACACAAAGTCAAGTAAATACCATGGGTTGATAGTGAAGCACTGTCAGGGAGCAAGGGTCTGTGAGGAACCAAGGCAATAAATTCAGGTCTATTAATAATAAAGGTATTTATTAAGTGCTTACTATGTGCCAGGCAGTGTGGTAAGCACTGGAGTAGATACAAACAAATTGGGTTGGATATAGTCGCTGTCCCAAGTGGGACTCATAGACTCAATCTCCAATTTTACAGATGAGGTAACTGAGGCCCAGTAGAAGTGAAGTGACTTGCCCAAAGTCACACAGCAGACAAGTGGCAGAATTGGGATTAGAACCCATGACCTTCTGATTTCTCAGCCCATGCTGTATCCACTACACCATGCTGCTTCTAATCTCCATGCTGCTCTATTCACGAAGTAGATGTTGCTTGCTGTTAGATCATTTATAACTGCTTCAAACCAATATACAAATACTTCCAGCATGACCCATGGACAGGGAATAGGGGGAAGAATGTGTGAGGTCCTCACTAACAGTACATTCAGTAACTCAAATAGGACACAGTACAAATGCTGTCAGAGTTCCATATAAAGAGTCAATAACAATAATAATGATTATGGAATTTGTTAAGTGTTTACTATGTGTAAGGCATCGTACTAAGCACTGGGTTGGATACAAGCAAATTTTGTTGGACACAGTCCTTGTCCCACGTGGAACTCACAGTCTCACTCCCCACTTAACAGATGAGGTAACTGAGGCACAGAAAAGTGAAGTAACTTGCCCAAGGTCACACAGAAGACAAGTGGCAGAGTTGGGATTAGAAGAGAGTGGAATTCCTCAGGATGGTTTTGGTGGGCTATTTGAAATGTTTCTTTGATTGTTTTAATGGTATTTGCTAAGTGCTTGCTATACGTTCTAACTGTTCTAAGCTATATAGTAGATACAAGTTAGATAGGTTGGACACAGTTCCTGTTCCATATAGCACTTTCAGTCAAGTAGAAGGAACAGCAGGTACTGAATCCCCATTTTGCAGTTGGGGAAACTGAGGCCCAAAGTCACCTAACAGGAAAGTGATGGAGACAGGATTTGAACTCAGGTCCTCTGACTCCCAGCCCATGCTTTATTGACTAGGCCATGCTACTTCTTTTTATTTATTTATTTATTCATTCATTTATTTTATGGTATTTGTTAAGCGCTATGAACCAGGCATTCATTCAGTCTCAGTGGAAATAGCCTGGGCTTGGGAATCAGAGGTCATGGGTTTGAATCCCAGCTCTGCCACTTGTCAGCTGTGTGACTGTGGGCAAGTCACTTAACTTCTCTGGGCCTCAGTTACCTCATCTGTAAAATGGGGATGAAGATTGTGAGCCTCACGTGGGACAGCCTGATTACCCTATATCTACCCCAGTGCTTAGAACAGTGCTCTGCACATAGTAAGTGCTTAACAAATACCAACATTATTATTATTATTATTTATTGGGCGCTTACTATATGCAGAGCACTGTACTAAGCACTTGGAATGTACATTTCGGCAACAGAATGTACTAAGCACTGGAGTAGATACAAGTTAATCAGGTTGGACACAGTCCATGTCCCACATGAGGCTCACTGCATTAATCCCCATTTTGCAAATGAGGTAGCAGGCCCAGAATAGTGAAATGACTTGTCCAAGCAGTCACTTGTCACACAGCAGACAAATGGCAGAGACAGGACAAGAACCCAGGTCCTTCTGACTCCCACGCCCATGTTCTATGCACTAGACCATGCTGCTATTTTATTTAAGTTTCTAGAACGTAAAGTAATTTGGAACAATCCCAAACCTAAGGAAAATGCTGGCAAGATGAGATATTATTTTATCGTTGTCCTTAGAGAGGATTGCATTAATCCACACACAGCCTTACAATTCTAAAAACAATTCACTGGCAGGAATTGAAGTGACAAGTCCTGCAAAAAAGCACTCTGGAGAATCACAAAAGTTCCAGTTTTTACTGGATGTTTGTCTTGGGGCAGAGCACCTTAGTTGAGTGACTCTATGGAAAAAGAAGAGGGCAATTCTTTACCAACTCTATTATACCGTACTCTCCTAAAGTAGAGTGCCTTGCACATGGTAAATGCATAATAAACATTGTCCCCCGTTTAGACTGTGAGCCCGTTATTGGGCAGGGATTGTCTCTATCTGTTGCCGAATTGTACATTCCAAGCACTTAGTACAGTGCTCTGCACATAGTAAGCACTTAATAAATACTATTGAATGAATAAACAAAATTGATGATTAGCTCAAAGGTGTGGAGAGACTGTGGAATCCTGAAGGAACCTCAAAGAACTGCAGAGAGTACAGCCATTATAACAGACAGTGGATAGATAATGGGTACTCCATGGGGTCTCCGCAAGAAGCAGCAGCAGCAGCAGTACAAAAATAGATAATGAGAGACGCATTTAAAAGTTGTTCTCTTCTGTCACCTAATAATGACAATCATATTTGTTCAGCACTTACTCTCTGCAAAGCATTAGGGTAGATAAAGGATAGGCTTAGTGGAAAGAGCACAGGCTTGGGAGTCAGAGGTCGTGGGTTCTCATCCCATCTCTGCCACTTGTCAGCTGTGTGACTTTGGGCAAGTCACTCAACTTCTCTGTGCCTCAGTTACCTCATCTGTAAAATGGGGATTAAGGCTGTAAGCCCCACGTGGGACAACCTGATTACCTTGTATCTACCCCAGCACTTAGAACAGTGCTTGGCACATAGTAAACACATAACAAATGCCATTATTATTATTATTATAATGAGATTAAACACCTTCTCTTTCCCACAGTGTAAGAGCCGGCATCTCTTGTCACCTAATAACAATAATAATAGTATTTGTGGCTCACTCATTCTATGCAAAGCACTAGGGCATGCCAAGCTTCCTTTCCTCTGTCACCTAATAGTAATGTTATCTGTTATTTATTCTGTGCAAAGCACTAGGGTAGAGGATAATGAGCTAAAACACAATCCCTTGCTTGGGGATCCAAGAGAGGCATTCTTCTCTCTTCTAATAATAACGTGCTTGTTACTCACTTACTCTGTGGAAAGAACTAGTATAGGTAGAGGATAATGAGCTAGGACAGGCCCTATCACACAGTCTAAGGAAGGGGGAGAAGAGGCATCAATCTATGAGTCCATCAATCAATTGTATTTATTGAGTACTTCCTGTGTATCTAACACTGTACTAAGACACTGGGAGAGTACAATATCACAGAATGCCTGGAATTCTGATTTTACTAATGAGAAGACTGTCATGGAGAAATTTAGTGACTTGCCCAGACTCACACAGCAGGCAAAATGATAGAAGGTGAATTAGAAGCCAGTTCTGACTTCCAGTCCTGCCTACTGCTGCTACTGCTGCAGGTCTCTACACCTCTAGAAAAGGTAATTTTTCAGAAGGCTGGACTGATTAAGGGTGGTGCATTAGAGGCCCGGGAGGGGAGGAAGGAGAACACATCCTGTGAAACCTTGAGAATCAATCAATCAATAAATCATAAGCATTTACTGTGCTTTACAGCAAAATAATACTAAGTGCTTAGAGGAGAACAGTGTTGAAAATAGATCCCTGCCCCCAAGGAACTCACAATCTAAAGGTGGTGGAAGGGGAGAGGGGGAAACAAATGAAAGCAAATGAAGATATGTACACCGCAGTTGGATTTGCACACTTTATTCACACCTCCCTCAGCCCACAGCATTTCCAAGATCTAATTATTTATATTAACCTCAATCTCCACTTATAGATGGTAAGGGAATGTGGCTGTTGTATTGTTATATTGCACTATTGGCTTCCCTCCTCTCCTTCTATAGCCCAGCCCTCACACTCCACTCCTCTGGTGCTAACTTTCTCACTGGGTCTCGTTCTCACCTGTCCCACCGGCTGACCCCCGGCTTCTGGCCTGGAATGCTCTCCCTCCTCAAATCCACCAGTCATACTTCCCTCTTCAAAGCCCTACTGAAGGCTCACCTTCTCTGGGAGGCCTTCCCAGACTAAGTCCCCCTTTTTTCTTTAATAATAATAATAATGTTGGTATTTGTTAAGCGCTTACTATGTGCCAAGCACTGTTCTAAGCGCTGGGGTAGACATAGGAGAATCAGGTTGTCCCACGTGGGGCTCACAGTCTTAATCCCCATTTTACAGATGAGGGAACTGAGGCACAGAGAAGTTAAGTGACTTGCCCACAGTCACACAGCCGACAAGTGGCAGAGCTGGGATTCAAACTCATGAGCCCTGACTCCAAAGCCCATGCTTTAGCATCTCCTCCCATCCCCATCGCCCCAACTCACTCCCTTTGCACTTAAAAGAGTGCTTAGCACATAGTAAGTGCTTAACAAATACCATTATTATTATTACTCCCCCTCCCCATCCCACAGCACTTGTATATATGTGAACATATCTATAATTCTATTTATTTATAATTAATGCCTGCTTAGTTGTTTTGATGTGCATATACCTATAATTTCATTTATCTATATTGATGCCTGTTTATTTGCTTTGATGTCTGTCTCCCCCCTTCTAGACTGTGAGCCCACTGTGGGCAAGGATTATCTCTTTGTTGCTGAATTGTACTTTCCAAGCACTTAGTACAGTGCTCTGCACACAATAAGTGCTCAATAAATATGATTTAATAAATGAATGAATGAATACTCTCCCAAGTGCTTAATACAGTGTCTGCACACAGTAAATCCTTAATAAATTTAATTAATTGATACAAAAGTGCTCCAGGGGTGGGTTGGGATGAATACCTAAGTGCTTAAAGGGTAAAAACTCAAATGCAGAGGTGGCACAGAAGAGGGGGAAAATAGGGTTAGAATATGAGGGATTTATTAATCAATTAATCATATTTATTGAGTGCTTACTGTATGCAGAACACTATATTAAATGCTTGGGAGAGTACAATATAACAGAGTTTGTAGACACGTTCCCTACCCACACTGAGCTTACAGTCTGGAAGGGGAGACAGACATTAATATGAATAAAGAAATTATGGATATGCACACAAGTGTTGTGGGCTGAAGGAAGGGTGAATAAAGGGAGCAAATCTAAGTGCAAGGGAGACACAGAAATGGGTGCGAGAAGAAGAAATGAGGGCATAGTCAGAGAAGGCTATTTGGAGGAGATATGCCTTGGTGATAAGCCTTTGAAGGTGGGGTGAGTAACTGTCTGTCAGATAATTAAGAGGGAGAGTGTTCCAGGCCAGTGGAAGGATGTGGGGGAAGTATATTTGGAAGGAGTTTGGGCTCTTGTGTTTTGCCAATACAGCCTCGTACACATGACACCAAAGCAAAATCAAAGCTTCGGTTTCATACCTTTGTTTCAGGATACTGCGAGAGATATTCTGAGAATATATTACAAGTTGCTACTTTGAAGAATTAAACAAAATATGTGAAGTGTACGAATGGTGATATTTAATATGAGCTTACTAGGTGACAGGCACTGATTGACACACTGGGGTAAAATCAAGATTATTCAGAAACTCTTCCATCATGTTCCATCTTCCTTTGAGATAACTAAAAATCCTCCTGCCACAAACCTACACAACAATGACTGTTTCTGTGAAAGACTAGCATGACATCAAATACATGCAACAATAATGGCAATCAGGAAGATAGAGAACAGAATTTATAAATCACATTTTCTAAGAGCTTTTTTTTCTTTTTGTGAGATCATAGATTAGATTCAGACATGCCCTCTTCAGAATTGTTCATGGCTGACACCTGAATCTTTATCTCTGCCCAGGGAGAATTCATTTATAAGATAAGAAACAGGGGTAAATATTTTCAGGCAGTTTTGAAATAAAGCTTTAGAAGGCTCTGCTGTGCTTGGGATAGGTCGAGATCTCTGTTTCTATTAATCTTTATTCTTGTAGTTGAAATCTTGATCTTTTGTTCCATACAAGACTCCTTTTCCATCAGATCCAAAGCTACATAAATGTTGTTGCGAAGGTAGTTAATATTCAAGGTGCCAGAAGAAGCTCTTCCTAAATTAAATGAAATTTCAGTATGGTTATATAATATCATATTGGATTGTCTGATTTGAACTGAGATTTAGTTAGACTCAATTTTATGTGTAATTTACTATTTGTAGGAGCTAATAGAAGAAAATTGTAATAGACATGAAAGAGAACAGATATGTTATAGAGTTTGTCATAGTCTCTCTTGTATATTAAAGTGATAACATTGATTTTTATGGTGAGCCATTCTATTGAATTTCCTACTGTCATTACTGCTTTTATAATTTAAAAATCCTAAATTCGATACAGAAATTACTACATATTTACAACTTTCCCTTACTTGAGGCAATCAATTAAATAGAGTTGTTCCCTTAAAGTGGGATGTGATTACCTTCTGCCCTGCCTACATGTTTTGACTTGAGCAGCCAGAAGAACGAGATCATTTATAAAAATATGTAACAGCTTGTTAGGTTGGAATTCAATAAAAACAGCTACATATAATGAAAAAGGTTAGTGTTCTCTTAAGGCTATTTTGGCTGGGATCCTTGAAAGGCTCCATTTCGATTTCCTATGTGGTGAAGGATGATAGAGGCTTCAAGGCATCTGGATCTAGTCAATCAGCCAATTGTATTTATTGAGCAGTTAATGTGTGCAGAGCACTGTACTAAGCACCTGGGAGAGTACATTATAACAATATAACAGACACCGTCCCTACCCACAATGACCTTACAGTCTAGAGGGGGAGACAGACATTAATATCAATAAATAAAATTATAGATATGTACATAAGTGCTGTGGGGGTTGGGAGGGGGAATGAATAAAGTGAGCAAGTCAAGGTGATGTAGAAGGGAGTGGGAGAAGAGGAAAGGAGGGCTTATCCAGGGAAAGTCTCTTGGAGGAGATGTGCCCTCGACGAGATTACTTTGAAGTGGGGGGAGAGTAATTGTCTGTCGGATATGAAGAGGGAGGGTATTCCAGGCCAGAGGAGGGACATGGACGAGAAGTCAGCAGCAAGATAGATGAGACTGAGGTACATTGAGAAGGTTAGCATTAGAGGAATAAAGTTTGTGGGTTGGGCTGTAGTAGGAGAGTAGCGAGGTGAGGTAGGAGTGGGACAAGGTGATTGAGTGCTTTAAAGCAGAACATAAGTATTTTCTGTTTGATGAAGAGATGGATGGACACCCAACCATTGGAGATTCTTGAAGAGTGGGGAAACATCCCGAAAGTTTTTGTAGAAAATTGGACAGCGGTGTGAAGTATGGACTGGACTAAGGAGAGACAAGAGGCAGGGAGGTCATCTAGGAGGCTGATAAAGTAATCCAGGAGGGGTAGGATAAGTGCTTGGATGAATGTGGCAGCAATTTGGATGGAGAGGACAGGGCAGATTTTAGCGATGTGGTGAATATCGAACTGACAGGATTTAGTGATGGATTGAATATGAGAGTTGAATGAGAGGGAGGAGTCAAGGATAATGCCAAGGTTACTGGCTTCTCTGACACTAAGGGTAGTGTTGCTATCTACAGTGATCAGAAAGTCAGAGGAAGTACTGGATTTGGGTGGAAAGATTAGGAGTTCTGGTTTAGACATGTTAAGTTTGAGGTGATGGTAGGACATCCAAATAAAGCTGTCTTGAAGGCAGGAGGAAATGTGAGACTGCAGCGAGGGAGAGATCTGTGCTGGAGATGTAGATTTGGGTATCATCTGCATAGAGGTGATAGTTGAAGCCATGCGAGCAAATGAGTTCCCCAAGGGAGTGGGTGTAGATGGAGAATAAAAGGGGACCCCAAACTGAACCTTGAAGGATCCCCACAGTTAGAGGGTGGGAGCAGAGGAGGAATCCCTGAAAGAGACTGAAAATGAGCAGCCAGAGAGATAGGAGGAGAAGCAAGAGAGGACAATATCCATGAAGCTGAGGTTGAATAATGCTTCCAAAAGAAGGGGATGGTCGACAGTGCCTAAGGAAGCTTAGAGGTCAAGGAAGATTAAGATGGAGTAGAGGCCTTTGGATTTGGCAAGAAGGTGGTCCCTGGTGACTTTTGAGAGAGAGGTTTCTGTGAAGCGAAGGAGACGAAAGCAACATTGAAGGGGCTCAAGGAGAGAACTGGAAAAGAGGAACTTGAGACAGTGGGTATAGGCAACTCGCTTAAGAAGTTTGGAGAAGAATAGCAGGAAGTAGATGGGACAATAACTGGAGGGAACCAAGGGGTCAAGGGAGGGTTGTTTTAGAATAGAGAGACATGAGCATGTTTGTAAGCAGTCTTTCACAGCTACCGATACAGCATGGGCTTGGTAATCAGAAGGACTTGGGTTCTAATCCTGACTCTGCCACAAGTCTGCTATGTGATATTGGACAAGTCACTTAACTTCTCTGGGCCTCAGTTGCCTCATCTGTAAAATAGGGATTAAGAGTGTGAGCTCCTTGTGGGACAAGGACTGTGTCCAACCTGATTAACTTGTATTTCATTCATTCATTCATTCATTCATTCATTCATTCATATTTATTGAGTGTTTACTGTGTGCAGAGCACTGTACTAAGCACTTGAGAAGTACCATTCGGCAACAGATAGAGACAGTCCCTACCCAACTCATTGGCTCACAGTCTTAAAGGGGGAAATAGACAATAAAACAAAATAGGTAGACAGGAATGACTACCATCAAAATAGGTAAATAGAACTGTAGATAAATGCACTTCATTAATAAAATAAATAAAGCAATAAATATGTACAAATATATACAATTGCTGTGGGGAGGGAAAGGGGGTAGAGGAGAGTGAGGGAGGGAGTAGGAGCAATGGGGAGGGGAGGAGGAGCAGAGGGAAAGGGAAGGCTCAGTCTGGGAAGGCCTCCTGGAGGAGGTGAGCTCTCACTAGAGCTTTGAAGAGGGGAAGAGAGTTAGTTTGGTGGATCTGAGGGGGGAGGACATTCCAGGTCAGAAGTAGGACATGGGCCAAGGGTCAACAGCAGGTCAGGCGAGAATGAGGCACAGTGAGGAGGTTAGCGGCAGAGAAGAGGAGTCTGCGGGCTGAGCTGTAGGAGGAGAGAATGGGGGGAAGTAGGAGGCATGGTGATGGAGAGCTTAGAAGCCAATAGTGAGGAGTTTTGTTTCATGAGAAGGTTGTATCTTGTATCTACTTGTATCTACCCCAGCATTTAGAACAGCGCTTGGCACATAGTAAGAACTCAATATGTACCACCCATGTGGATAGGGCATGAGCCTGGGAGTCAGACAGACCTGAGTTCTAATCTAGGCTCTCCCACATGTAAGTTGTGTGACCTTGGATAAGTCACTTTACTTCTCAGTTACCTCATCTATAAAATGGGGATTAAGACTGTGAGCCCCATGTGGGACAGGGACTGTGTCTAACCTGATTAGCTTGTATCTACCCTATTGCTTAGAATAGTACTTGATGCACAGTTAGCTCTAAACAGATACCATCATCATCATCAGTCATTATCAGTATTACTATTATTATTATCATTATTTTTATTACTGTCTACTCTTCCAGATGCCTGTAAGAATATACAAGGTAGAACCCAGGCCAGTTGAGATTATTTGACACTTACTTTCAGCCTGGTTCCATATCATGAATAAATGAATGAATCAATGGATATCAACAACTTCCTGCTTACCTGTCAACACAGCCACTTGTTTAGACATCAACGTTCAACTCTTCACTCTCAAAGATCCCTAGGGTGACAGGGTGTGACAGGGTGTGACAGGGTGAGACTGGCAGGGTGTGTTCTTCTCCTACCTGGAAGGTCCTGCAATTCAATCCTGCAGTCGGTCAGGGGAAAAACCAGATTAAGCTGCAACTGCTTTGGCAAACTCTTTTAAAACCTTTTAAATTCTCTGACCTCACCATGTCCCCCCAAGTTCCTCCCTCTAATCACCCCATCCTTATCCTTTTCCACATTGACCCTCATTCCCCTTCCCCCACATCACTTTCCCCACACCCTCATTTTACTCCCTTCCAACGTCTCCCCACCCCTCATGCCAACCCCTTCCCCCTCTTCCAGCCCAAGTCAAATGCAACCTGTGGAAGCTCTGCTCTGTCATAGGAAAGCTTCCCATTCACCTTGCCCTGTTTCTGACCCAATCAGATCATCCGGGTGGATATAGCTCTTCCTTGCTATTACTTACTGAAACCTGGCTCTACCCAGATGACACCATCCCCCCTGATGCTTTCATCTGGGGGCATGGAGAGAGCTCATCTTTTCTCTTTCCCCAAGACTCACTAGGAAAGGGGGAGGAGTTTATTTCTTTCTTGCTTCTCAATGCCTCCTTTGCTCCACACCATTCCCCTCTGTTACTCTCTTTCCCTTCCTTTGAAGGCCACACAATCTGCTCCTACTATTACTCTCCCCCAGGTCCCAGCTTTCTGAACAATGTTGACATCTTCTTCATATTCACATTCTCCAAGAGGCCTTCCCAGTCCAAGCCCTCATTTCCTCTTCTTCCAGTCCCTATGTGTCGCCCTGATTTGCTCCCTTTATTCACCCCTCCCTCAGTTTCAAAGCACTAATGTCCACGTCCAAAATTTATTTATTTATATTAATGTCTGTCACCCCCGAGACTGTAAGCTCACTGTGGAGGGGGAATGTGTCTACCAACTCTGTTATTCTGTACTATCCCTATCATTTAGTACAGTGTTCTGCACACAGTAAGTGCTCAATAAATATGATTGATTGAGTCCTTCTGTCTTCCATTCCTACAGTGATTCCCAGGGAATTCCATATTCACCATCATTAGCGTGGCTTAGTGGCAAAAGCCCGGGGTTGGGAGTCAGAAGCTGTGGGTTCTGATCCTGCCTCCGCCACTTGTTTGCTGTGTGACCTTGGGCAAGCCACTTCACTTCTCCAGGACTCAGTAACCTCATCTGTAAAATGGGGATTGAGACTGTGAGCCCCATGTGGGACAACCTAATTACCTTGTATCTACCCCAGCGCTTAGAACAGTGCTCAGCAAATAGTAAGCGCTTAACAAATACCAGTATTATTATTATTATTAGCCCCACCCTAGGGATTGCTCCCTCTTAACACCAAGCACTTGACCTACAAGCCCTTCACCAGGGATTTGACTCCCTTTTTAATTCAGGTGCTCAAATGACATGTTCCAGAACTGAAAACAAACACCACTGTAACAGAGGAAAGCTTTATTTTATACTAAAACCAGAGGTTAGGCACATACACAAACACACACACACATACACACATACAAATGAATTACAATGCCTATAGTTACCAATCCAACTGGTTTATCCCAAGTCTTCGTGAAGATGATCCCGTGATCCCACGTTGGAGGAGTTTCAAGGAGTCTGACCGCCCACAGTTCATCGTCATCCTAGTTCAAGTCTTAGGTGCTTTATGTGTTTTTTGCAGTGGCAGCATTAGGTGTCAGTGTGTGGTTAACATGGTTTCACAAAGGGCAAAGCAGGCCAGTTCTTTCCCCTTTGTATCTGTTGTTTTAGGCGGGGTGGGGAGAGTGCATTAGGGGACTGCTCAGGATTGCCTGCTGTCTTCTACTGTTTAATAGGTAAGCCGGAGGGACTGCGACCCTTCCTCTGGGCTTATCCCCCTTGGGTATAGCCCCATCCAGTAGTCTTTTTCTTGCCCAGCAGAGTAATTTAGCCCTTCCTCAACTCCTCTGCCAAACAATTCAGTTTCTCTTCAACAATTCAGGTCCTCAAAACACCTCAGAAAGACAACACAGTTTCTCCTCCAGTTCTTCCTTCAGCCTTGCTGCTCCCCAGGTCAAATAATCTTCTATGTGACAAGATGGAGTCACTTTTTTTCAAATCATCCATTGGCCTGGTTGCTCTCGAGATCAAATAACACAAGACGGTGTCACTCTTGTTCACCACAATCCACGTGTATGTTCCTGACATTCTCCCAGCTGTCCCCTACCTCTCCCTCCTCAAATCCATCTAACTTCCTGCTCTGACCCATCACACCCACTCAGAACCTGCTATCCCACCTTTCCTTTCCCAGCAAAACTATTCTTTCCCCACACAGAGGCTGCCAATATCTTCATCCCATATGGTCTCCATACCTACCTTACCATCTCTCAACACACAAATCTATTCATTATTTCATTTATTCATTCATTCAATTGTATTTATTCAGCACTTACTGTGTGAAAAGCACTGTACTAAGCACTTGGGAGAGTATAGTACAACAATAAACAGACACATTCCATGCCCACAACAAGCTTACAGTTTAGAGGTGGGGGAGAGAGACATTGGTACAAAGAAATAAATTACAGATATGTACATAAATGCTGTGGGGCTTGGAGAGTGGAAGAACAAAGGGAGCAAGTCAGGGTAACACAGAAGGAATTGAGAGAAGAGGAAAAAGGGGGCTTAGTCAAGGAAGTCCTCCTGGAGTAAATATGCCTTCAATGAGGCTTTGAAGGAGGGAGAATAATTGTCAGTCAAATTTGAAGAGGGAGGGCGTTCCAAGGCAGAGGCAGGTTGTAGGCGAGATAGGCAAGATGGAGGCAGAGTGAGAAGGTTAGCATTAGAGGAGTGAAGCATGCAGGCTGGGTTGTACTAGGAGAGTAGTGAGTTGAGGTAGGAGGGGGTAAGGTGATGGACTGCATTAAAGTCAATGGTGAAGAATTTTTGTTTGATGAGGAGGTGATGTGATGGGCAACCACTGGAATTTTTTTTGAGGAATGGGGTGACTGTGAGCCCATTATTGGGCAGGGATTGTCTCTATCTGTTGCTGAATGGTACAATCCAAGTGCTTAGTATAGTGCTCGGCACATAGTAAGCGCTCAATAAATACTATTGAATGAATGAAAGAACATGCCCTGAACGTTTTTGTAGAAACATATCCAGGCAGCAGAGTGAAATATGGACTGGAGTAAGGAGAGACAGGAGGCCGAGAGGTCAGCAAGGAGGCTGATGCAATAATTCAGGCAGGATAAGATGAGTGATTGTATTAATATGGTAGCAGTTTGGATAGAGAGGAAAGGACAGATTTTTAGCGATGCTGTTAAGGTGGGACTGACAGGATTTAGTGAAATCCATCACTGAAATGTAGTAAAATCCTGTCAGAGAAATTCAACTCCATCCTCTCCACTGAACTCCTCAATCTCCTGTATCTCCGATGATCTCATACCATCACCTTGTAGCCCTGGATCATCTCCACAGTATGTCTCCTCTAGTCTTGTGCTAGAGCTTTAGAGCACTGCTGGTGGGAATGCAGACAACAAGCTGACCTTATCCATCACAAACTCACCTTCACTTGCCCTAAGCCAGCAACACTACTCTCCATTCATATTAACTCCAATTTCCACTACCCTCACCATCTGTTTCAGACTTTATCTCCCTCCTCCAAATCTGGACACCCCCAACCCGGCTCCATCTCTTGCTCCTAATGACCTGTCCACTTATTTAAAAAATTGAAACAATCATGCATCATCTCTCTAGAATTTCCCCGATACCTCTCCTGTCCCACCCTCCTCCTGCCCCCATTTCAACTCTCTCATCCTTCCCAGGCGTGTTTCGCCTGACTCCTCTAAAATCCACCCCTTCCATCTGTGCCTCCGACTCCAACCCTTCTGGTTTAGTAAAACACTTTCTCACATTCCACATCGATTCAAGGGCTTCTCACATTCTGCATCACTCTTGTACTTGGATTTGTACCCATTATTCACCCCGCCCTCAGCCCTGCAGCACTTGCAAATAACCATAATTTATTTTAATCTCTGTCTCCCCCTTTAAACTGTTAACTCCTTGTGGGCAGGGCACCTGCATTCCAACTCTGTTATATTGTACTCTCCCAAGCATTTAGTACACTACTCTGTACACAGTAAGCACTCAATAAATACAATTGATACTTTGACACTTGAGTCTTCATTCAATAGTATTTACTGAGCACTTACTATGTGCAGAGCACTGTACTAAGCGCTTGGAGTACACAATTCAGCAACAGAGACAATCCCTGCCCAATAACAGGCTCACAATCTTCCCTTCTTTCCTCTCTGACCACCATCTTCAACTACTCACCCCATGTGAGTCAGGGACTGGATCCAACCCAATTCTCTTGTACCTACACCAGAGCTTGGTACTGTGCCTGGCACAAAGTAAGCACTTAACAAATACCAAAGGTATCAATCATTAGGAAGAACAGGGGCCTGGGAGTCAGAGAAGTGGGTCTGCTCCCGGCTCCGCGACTTGTCTGCTGTGTGACCTTGGGGAAGCCATGTGATTTCTCTGTGGCTCAGTTACCTCATCTGTAAAATGAGGATTAAGACTGTGAGCCCCATGTGGGTCAACCTGATTACCTTGTATCTACCTCAGTGCTTAGAACAGTGCTTGGCCCATAGAAAGCGCTTAACAAGTGATGGTATTTGTTCAACCAACTTCTGTTTAACTGGAGAAGAGTTCACTGAAAACCTGAGGCGACACAGAGAAACTGATATGATGGATTTTGGATACTGCTTCTTATGTTTGCAAATTAACTGTGTGCAAAAACAAAGTATATTTTATTTTATCATTCCTAGCATCGAATCTTCTCTTTTAATAGTCTTACCCTCTATGGACAGAAGCTACCTATTCTGACACAGTGAAAAACCTCAGTGCTAGAGAAGCAAAGAGCCAAATGTCTTTGGACAGTTTCAACAACTGATAAATAAACAAAATGGAATTTTGAAACAGCTTCACAGAGTTTATGAATAAATCAATTATTCATGAAGACAAAGACCATCAAGAAATAAGGCCAATGATTTATGTACGTTTCCTGAACATTATCCGGATTGTCTTGTAGGGAGTGAGCAGACGTTTCTGCTTCTTTGATTGTGATAGAGAAAAATTCAGATCCTTGCCCTTTCCCCATTAAAGCAAAGCATTGCTTAGCAAAACAATCAGTTATCTGGTCGGTCAGTCAGTTGTATTAATTGAGAATTTAGTGTGTGCAGAGCACTGTACTAGGTGCTTGGAAGAGTAAAATATAACAATATGAGACACATCCCTCCACACCGTGAGCCTACAGACTAGAGGGACTGTAGTGGAAGGGAGCGTTAAAACAATGCTCCATTCTGCTTTTGATTTATTTTAGTAAACTATAAACTCCTTGTGGGCAAGCAACGTGTCTACCAACTAGATTGTACTGTAGTTTCCTAAACATTTAGTGCAGTATTCTGCACATAGTTAGTACTCAATAAATACTGCTGTTGATTGGTTGATTGAAAATCTCTGTAGAATGCTTTTGCTTGCCAAAAAAAATTAAAGGGAAATTGATTGGGAAAAAAAAATTCTGAATTATGGAGAGGAATCTAGTCTTACTAAAATGTCAAACAGCCCTGGAAACTCAAGCAGCATTCCCATATTTCCATACATAGCCATAAATTATTGCTATTAATGTCTGTCTCCCCCTCTTGACTGTAAGGTCATTGTGGGCAGGGAATGTGTTTACCAGGTCAGTTGCATTGTGCTCCTCCAAGTATGTTGCACAGTGCTCTGCACACAGTAAGCACTCAATGAATGCCTCTGATTGATTGATCCAGTGTAATTCCCGGCACATGACCATCCCTTGCTCTAAAACAGCATATGTGGTTCCAACCTTCATATACCCCATTGCAGCCAAACAACATAACCTCTCAGGTATGGTAGTTAAAAATACTCTCAAAGACCTCAGCAGAAAGACCATCTTTCCACTCAGGACACACCACAGGGTCACTGGGTAATCAAGCTAATGATGCAGGGCCATTGAGAAGTGAATACGACTCTGAAACTCCATGAAACCCTTCAAAGTTCTGGAATAAATACCGTCTGGAAGAGGGCTAATAAAAGAAAGATATGATAAATTAAACCTACATTTGCTTGGAATTAGGGAGGGCCAATTCTGGCTTCATTTGGAATTTTCAAATATAAAATACCATTTTCTGAATGGTTAGCATTGGATAAAATTCCCAATATTTTCACTTTTTAAGCTTGCAACTATTTTAAGCCAAATTCAATCCACATTACTGCTATATCACACTTACCTCATTAAAATATTGCACTGAAGAGCCATTTAATGAGCAGGACACTTCCAAGCCTCTTTCTGAGGTCTTTTAATGAGCAAACTTGCAATACTGAAACAGCAGCATATCAAAAGTGGGTAGCATAGTTCAAGACCCACATTTTTTAAATCTTTTAATATGTTCATTCTCCCCACTCTAGCAAACACTCACTGAACTTTAAGAAAACTTTCTAACTTTCTTCTCCTTTTTCTTAAGATGCTTTGGGGTGTGATTTTTGCAGTACAGAAGGGAAAAAAATGGAATCAATTCTGACAAGTCAGAAGTCAGAACATTACAACCTTACTTGGAGTAATACCACTTTGCTCAGGAAGGCCTCCAAAGCCTCTCTCTAGCTATATCCAATGGACTTCACTCTTTCTTAATCTCCCTTAACTACTCAGATGCCTTTAGCATTTTTGATTACTACCCTTTCCAAGAAGCTTCAGCCTATTCTCACTCTAGGAGCTCCAGCCTACCTCTCTAACTGCTCTTTCCCCATTTTCAGTGGGGATCTACATTAATAATACAAATAATGAGAGTAATAAAAATACTTTGGCATTTGTTAAGGGCTTACTATGTCTCAAGCAATCAATCAGTGGTATTTATTGAGCATTTACTATGAGCAGAGCACTGTTCAAAGCTCTTGGGAGAGTACAACAGAATTAGCAGAGACATTCCCTCCCTAAAATGAATTTACCATCTAGAGATATGTTTATAGTCTAGAGATGAGTTTACAGTGTAGAGAAGAGCTTATAATACAGGACAATTGGTTCTCACAGAACAAGTAGGAGGGAGTACAGCAATTAAATCCCCATTTCACAGATGAGAAAACTGAGGCACAGAGAAGTTAAATGACTTGTCCAAGGTCACAGAGTAGACAACTGGCAGAGCTGGGATTAGAATCCATGTCCTCTGATTCCCAGATCTGTGCCTTTTCAACTAGGCCACACTGCTTCCCATTCTCTCCTTCACTGTTTAGCAGAGGGTGCCCAACAATTTCTACTACTCTTCTTGAGCTAATCTCATCATTATCTATCCTCTCCTTGGAAATCTCAAATGGCTACCTATTAATTTCTACATGAAACAAAAAATTAAGAACTATTGACTTCAGGTTCTTCGCCATTTTTTTCCCTTTTACTCAGCCACACCCTTCTCTCTGTGCACTCAAGCTCTGTAATTTATTCCTCCTAAACTAACTCTCTAACTGCATCTTGCTCCCAATTCTCCTCCTTTCTCAGGCTCTGTGCTCCTAACTTTCTCTCTGCATGGGAATCCTTCTCCCATTAAATCCACCAAAACAAATACCAATTCATCAGTCCCAAACAGTGTGGATTAGTGGAAAGAGCCCACCTGAAAGTCAAAGGACCTGGGTTCCTCCCTACTGTGCCAGTTGTCTTCTCTGTGACCTTGGACAAGTCACTTAACTTATCTGTGTCTCAGTTTCCTCATCTGCTAAAGAGAGATTCAATGCCTGTTCTACTTCCTACTTAGTCTGTAAACCCCATATGGGACAAGGATTGTGTCCAACCTGATTAATTTGTACTTACCCCAGAGTTTATAACAGTGCTTGACACATAGTAAACTCTTAAGAAATATAACAACAATAGCAGCAACAATAATGATAATGACAATAACAATAATAACAGTAACTTGCAAATACCTGCAAAATGTATTTACTGAATAGTTCTATTTTTACCTAACAATGTCATAATAATAATAATAATAATTTTTGTATTTAAAAATAATAATTCATTCATTCATTCATTCAATAGTATTTATTGAGCGCTTACTATGTGCAGAGCACTGTACTAAGCGCTTGGGATGAACAAGTCGGCAACAGATAGAGACAGTCCCTGCCGTTTGACGGGCTTACAGTCTAATCGGGGGAGACGGACAGACAAGAACAATGGCACTAAACAGCGTCAAGGGGAAGAACATCTCGTAAAAACAATGGCAACTAAATAGAATCAAGGCGATGTACAATTCATTAACAAAATAAATAGGGTAACGAAAATATATACAGTTGAGCGGACGAGTACAGTGCTGTGGGGATGGGAAGGGAGAGGTGGAGGAGCAGAGGGAAAAGGGGAAAATGAGGCTTTAGCTGCGGAGAGGTAAAGGGGGGATGGCAGAGGAAGTAGAGGGGGAAGAAGAGCTCAGTCTGGGAACGCCTCTTGGAGGAGGTGATTTTTAAGTAAGGTTTTGAAGAGGGAAAGAGAATCAGTTTGGCGGAGGTGAGGAGGGAGGGCGTTCCAGGACCGCGGGAGGACGTGACCCAGGGGTCGACGGCGGGATAGGCGAGACCGAGGGACGGCGAGGAGGTGGGCGGCAGAGGAGCGGAGCGTGCGGGGTGGGCGGTAGAAAGAGAGAAGGGAGGAGAGGTAGGAAGGGGCAAGGTGATGGAGAGCCTTGAAGCCTAGAGTGAGGAGTTTTTGTTTGGAGCGGAGGTCGATAGGCAACCACTGGAGTTGTTTAAGAAGGGGAGTGACATGCCCAGATCGTTTCTGCAGGAAGATGAGCCGGGCAGCGGAGTGAAGAACAGACCGGAGCGGGGCGAGAGAGGAGGAAGGGAGGTCAGAGAGAAGGCTGACAAAGTAGTCTAGCCGGGATATAACGAGAGCCCGTAATAGTAAGGTAGCCGTTTGGGTGGAGAGGAAAGGGCGGATCTTGGCGATATTGTAGAGGTGAAACCGGCAGGTCTTGGTAACGGATAGGATGTGTGGGGTGAACGAGAGGGACGAGTCAAGGATGACACCGAGATTGCGGGCATGCGGGACGGGAAGGATGGTCGTGCCATCCACGGTGACGGAGAAGTCTGGGAGCGGACCGGGCTTGGGAGGGAAGATGAGGAGCTCAGTCTTGCTCATGTTGAGTTTTAGGTGGCGGGCCGACATCCAGGTGGAGACGTCCCGGAGGCAGGAGGAGATGCGAGCCTGAAGGGAGGGGGAGAGGACAGGGGCGGAGATGTAGATCTGCGTGTCATCTGCGTAGAGATGGTAGTCAAAGCCGTGAGAGCGGATGAGTTCACCGAGGGAGTGAGTGTAAATGGAGAACAGAAGAGGGCCAAGAACTGACCCTTGAGGAACTCCAACAGTTAAAGGATGGGAGGGGGAGGAGGCTCCAGCGTAGGAGACCGAGAATGATCGGCCAGAGAGGTAAGAGGAGAACCAGGAGAGGACAGAGTCCGTGAAGCCAAGGTGAGATAAGGTATGGAGGAGGAGGGGATGGTCGACAGTGTCAAAGGCAGCAGAGAGGTCAAGGAGGATCAGAATGGAGTAGGAGCCATTGGATTTGGCAAGAAGGAGGTCATGGGTGACCTTAGAGAGAGCAGTCTCGGTAGAGTGGAGGGGACGGAAGCCAGATTGGAGGGGGTCTAGGAGAGAATGGGAGTTAAGGAATTCTAGGCATCGATTGTAGACGACTCGTTCTAGGATTTTGGAAAGGAAGGGTAGTAGGGAGATAGGACGATAACTGCTGGGGGAAGTGGGGTCAAGAGCGGGTTTTTTTAGGATGGGGGAGACGTGGGCATGTTTGAAGGCAGAGGGGAAGGAGCCCTTGGAGATTGAGTGGTTAAAAATAGAAGTTAAGGAAGGGAGGAGGGCAGGGGCGATGGTTTTAAGAAGGTGAGAGGGAATGGGGTCCGAGGCGCAGGTGGAGGGGGTGGCACTTGCGAGGAGGGAGGAGATCTCCTCTGAGGATACTGCAGGGAAGGATGGGAAAGTAGGGGAGGGGGTTGTTGGGGGGGAGGGGAGAGGCGGAGGGGTGACTTTGGGGAGCTCAGACCTGATCGTGTTGATTTTCGTGAGGAAATAGGTGGCCAGATCATTAGGGGTGAGAGATGGGGGAGGGGGAGGAACAGGGGGCCTAAGGAGAGAGTTAAAGGTCCGGAACAATCGGCGGGGGTGACGGGCATGGGTGTCGATGAGGGAGGAGAAGAAGCTTTGCCTGGCAGAGGAGAGGGCAGAGTTAAGGCAGGAAAGGATAAATTTGAAGTGTGTGAGGTCGGCTCGGTGCTTGGACTTTCGCCAGCAGCGCTCAGCAGCTCGAGCATAGGAGCGTAGGAGGCGGACGGAGGAGGTGATCCAGGGCTGTGGGTTAGTGGAGCGAGAGCGGCGGAGGGAAAGGGGGGCGAGAGAGTCGAGATGAGTAGAGAGGGTGGAGTTGAGAGCGGAGACCCGCTCGTCGAGAGTGGGAAGAGAGGACAGGACGGCAAGGTGAGGCGAGATGCTATTGGAAAGACGGATGGGATCGAGAGAGCGGAGGTCTCTGTGGGGCAGTAGCGAAGATTTGCAGGGGGAGGGAGTGTGAGAGATGAGGCAGGTGAGAAGGTTGTGGTCAGAGAGAGGGATTTCAGAGTTGGTGAGTGAGGAGATAGTGCAGCGGTAGGAGATGACGAGATCGAGGGTGTGACCGAGTCGGTGAGTGGGCGCGGTATGGTGGAGGAGGAGGTCGGCAGAGTCAAGGAGGGATAGCAGGCGGGCGGCAGAGGAGTCGTCGGGTACATCCATATGGATGTTGAAGTCTCCAAGGATCAGAGTGGGCAGAGAGAAGGAGAGGAGGAAGGTGAGAAAGGGGTCAAGGTGGTTGAAGAAGTCGGAGGTGGGACCGGGAGGGCGGTAGATGACGGCGACAAGTAACTGGAGTGGGTGGTAGAGGCGAATGATATGGGCTTCGAAGGAGGGGAAGGAGAGGGAGGGGGGAGGAGGGATAGTGCGGAAGCGGCATCGGGGCGAGAGGAGGAAGCCGACGCCTCCTCCCTTACCGGTGAGTCTGGGGGAGTGGGAGAAGGAGAGGCCTCCGCCGGAGAGAGCGGCGGCGGAGACCGTGTCTTCGGGAGAGAGCCACGTTTCCGAAAGGGCGAGGAGGAGGAGAGAGCGGGAGAGGAAAAGGTCATGGATGAAAGGTAGCTTGCCTGTAACAGAGCGGGGGTTCCAGAGGCCACACTTGAAAGTAGCTGTGGGTGCAAGGGGAGGAGGGGGGGAGGGGCGGGGGGAGGGGAGGGTTTGGATGGGAAGGAGGTGGCGGGGCCCTGGACGAGGAGAGGGGGATGAGGGGTGGCGGTGGGACAAGAGGACTGGGATGGGGCGTGGGTGGGGAAGAGAGAAGGGGGGAGGGGGTGAAGAGGGGGTTAGGTGGGGGGAAGAGTAGGGGGAGGGGGAAGAGGGGTAGCGCTGGTAAAGTGGGGTTCTAGGGCGGGAGAGGGGGGGGGGAGGAGACAGAGGAGAGAGCGGGAAAGAGCTGAGCGAGAGAGGGGAAGGGGAAGGGGAAGGGGAGGATAGGAAGGGGCGGGAGGGGGGAGGGAGGGAGGAGGGACATGGAGAGGCCAGAGAGGTGGGTGGGAGCACTGACAACAATAAACAGTAATAAACGAAATCGGTAATATAGCAACATGATACAATATGATACAATACAGTGGTGCTAATATAGCAACATGATACAGTATGATACAATATAGTCGTGTTAATAAAAGGGGTGATGACCAGGGTCGGGGGTAGACTCGATTAAGGGGCGACCTGATCAAATTCAAAATCTGACGACAATAAACAATAAAAAGCGAGATCGCAAATATAGCAACATGCTACAGTAAGGCACACTACAATAGTGTTAATAAGCAGGCGATGACCAGGGTCGGGGGACGAGCCGACCCTACCCGATCAGACTCAAAGTCGAGCGGCCAGCGGCCGAGAGAGTCCCAGAGCTCATGACCAAATAACCCTGTGGCGGCGGGGGGGCCCTGAGGTTGTCCGGGGTGGGTGGCCGCCGTAGGCGGCGGCTAAGGTAAGGTAAGATGGTGAGAACAAGGACATCGTCGCCCGGGGCGGGGGCGGGAGAGATGAATCACCTCAAGAGGGAAAAGGGAGTGAGGCCTTCCCAAAATGGCCGCCTCAGGCAGAGTGGGGGCTTCCTAAAATGGCCGCCTCGGGCGGAGTGGGGGAGCGGTTGGGGAGCACAATGTCCCCGGGCCCGAGCAGGGGGACACAATGTCCCCCGAGGACACAATGTCCTTGGGGCCGAGAAGGGGAGCACAATGTCCCCAGGATCGAGAAGGGGAGCGCAATGTTCCCGGGCCCGAGCGGCGGGGGGGGCGGGTGGACTGGAAGCTGGTGGCTGGGGGTCTGTGGGGGCGAAGATCCGTAGTGTCGGAGTTCCCGAGCGGGGGTGCGGAGATCCAGGTTGTGAAAGGCTGAGGCGGGCGCGGGTCCGGACGGTCCGAGGCTCAGCTCCCCGGGAGAGGGGGGGTGGTCTCGGCGTGGATGAGTCGGCGGTCGGCGGCCAAAAAGCCGCTAAAGTCAGCGGTCGGTGGCCCAAAGGCTGCTAAAGAGCTAGGCTGGAAACGGGGGGGCAGGCAGCCCAAGGAACATTTGTTAAGTGCTTACTATGTGCCAAGCACTGTTCTAAATGCTGGGGTAGATACAAGGTATTTAGGTTGTCCCAAGTGGAGCTCACAGTCTTAATCCCCATTTTACAGATGAGGCAATTGAGACACAGAGAAGTTAAGGGATTTGTCCAAAGTCACACAGCAGACAAGTGGTGGAGAGGAATTAGAACCCTCAACCTTTGACTCCCAAACCTGTGCTGCTTCCCTATTTGCTAAATATTTGCTAAATGCTAACTATGCACCAGACTCTGTTCTAAGCATTGGAATAGATAGAAGCTAGAAGCTATACCTGAGGCATATCTGCTCTTTATTATTTTTTTAATTATATAGCTATCCTTCATTTTCAAAGATAACTTTACTGATGGAGAAGCACTCAGATGTGGCTGAGAAGGCCGATATGGGTTTGACACACTCATGTGTATTGTTTACAAATAAGGATAAATCACCAATGAGATAGGTTTATTCCATTCCAGGAATGATTTCCATCCATTGCTATAGGGGTTTGAGACTATGATTCACCATATTTTTATAACTTTTTTTCTGCCTACCAGGTTTGCATATACCATCTTACAGTTCTCCATAAGGCAGCTTCTTGGTTATGCTGCTCTTGTTCACGCCCCTCATATATCCTATGCAGCAAAACTCCATTGCTCATTCATTCATTCCACCATATTTATTGAGCGCTTACTGAGTCAAGAGCACTGTACTGAGCTCTTGGGAGTGTATGATATAACAATAAACAGACAATTTCCCTGTCCACAACGACCTTACAGGGAGCATTGCTTCGGTGTTATCGAGCTGACTGCATTCCAGGATCCCATGGTTAGTTGTCTGATCCTGACATTTTAAAATAATACTAATAATTAAGGTATTTGTTAAGCACTTACTATGTGTCAGGCACTCTACTAAACTCTGGGGTGGATACAAGCAAATCGAGTTGAACGCAGTCCCTTTCCCACACAGGGCTCACAGTCTTCATCCCCATTTTACAGATGAGGTAACTGAGGCACAGAGAAGTGAAGTGACTTGCCCAAGGCCATACAGCAGACAGGGCCAGGATTAGAACACAAGACCTTCCGACTCCCAGGCCCGTGCTCTGTCCACTAGGCCATGCCGTTATAGGTCACTGATAAGCAGGATCTTTCTTCACATTATCTCCAGATTCTGCCCCTTCCTCTTCATCCAAAGTGTCAGTCCTCTGGTCCAAGCACTTGTCATATCCTGACTCTACTACTGCATCAGCTTCCTGTCTCTCCCCTCTCCAGTCCATACTTCACTCTGCTACCTGCTTCATTTCCTAAAACACGTTTTTTTTCCAAGTCTCTCCAATGGTTGACCCTTCTTCTCCAAATCAAGTAGAAATTCCTGATCAAACAGTCACTCTCGGTCAACTCAATCACTCAATCAGCTCACTCCTCCCTACTTGTTAGTCAGTCGATTATTATTTAGTGAGTGCTTGCTGTGTGCAGAGCACTGTGCTAAGTGCTTGGGAGAATGAAAGATCACAATAAATAGACATGTTCCCTGCCCACAACAAGCTTACAGTCTAGAAGGGAGACATATTAGTATTAATGTAATATTATCAGATAATATCAGATATTAATATAAATGAATAAATTCATTTCATAACATCTCATAACAATTATTCTTGCTCTTCTCTCACTACATGTCAGCCTGTTCACTTTGCTCCTTTAATGCCAACATTAATATAAATAAATAAATTACAAGTATGTACATAAATGTGGGGCCAAGGGAAGAGTTAAATAAAAGCAGCAAATCCCAATGAAAGGATAATAGTGATGGTTTATGTTAAGTGCTTACCATGTGCCAAGCACTGTTCTAAGCGCTGGGGTAGATACAAGGTAATCAGGTTGTCCCAGGTGGGGCTCACAGTCTTAATCCTCATTTTACAGATCAGGTAACTGAGGCACAGGGAAGTGAAGTGACTTGTCCAAAGTCACACAGCTGACAAGTGACAGAGGCAGGATTAGAACCCACGACCTCAGACTCCTAAGTCTGTGCTCTTTCCATTGAGCCATGCTGCTAAAGGATGACAGAAGGGAGAGGGAGAAGAGGAATTGAGGGCTTAGTCAGGGAAGGCTTCAATAAAGTTTTGAAAGTGGAGAGAGTAATTGTCTCTCGGATGTGACGAGGTAGGGTACTCCAGGCCAGAGGCAGGACGTTGGTGAAAGATCAGTGGTGCAGTAGATGAGATTGCATAGACTGGCAGTAGAGGAGTACATGCGATGGCTGTGTTGTAGTAGGAAAGCAGCGAGATAAAGAAGGAGGGAGCAAGGTGAAACATGGACTGAAATTTTGGTAGAAAAATGATCCAGGCAACAAAGTGAAGTATGGACTGGTATGGGGAGAAATAAGAGGCAGGGAGATCAGCAAGGAGACTGATAGAGTAATCAAGGCAGGGTAGAATAAATGCTTGGATTAATGTGGCAGCAGTTTAGAGAGGAAAGGGCAGATTTTTGAGATACTGTGGAGGTTAAACCGACAGGATTTAGTGATAGATTGAATATGTGGGTTGAATGAGAGAGATGAGTTGAGAATAACGCTAATGTTACTGGTTTGTGAGATGAAGGATGGTGGTGCTGTCAACACTGACAGGGAAATCATGGGGAGGACAGGGTTTGTGTGGGAAGATAAAGAGTCCTGTTTTGGACATGTTAAGTTTGAGGTGTCAGACGTACATCCAAGTAAAGATGTCTTGAAGGTAGTAGGAAACGTAACACTGCAGAGAGGGAGAGAGATCAAGACTGGAGATGTAGATTTGGGAAGCTGGGCATAAAGGTGGAATTTGGGTATAGAATTGGAAGTTGAAGCCATGGGAGAAAATGAATTCTCTGGAAGAGTGGGTATAGATTGAGAATAGAAAGGGACACAGAATTGAATTTTGAAGGACTCTCATATTAGGGGGTGGAAGGCAGAGTAGGGGACCATGAAAAAAACAGAGAGTGAGCAGCCAGAGAGATAGGAGAACCAGTAGAGGACAGTGTCAGTGAAGCCAAGCTTGGATAATGTTTCCAGAAGGTGGTGGTCAGCAGTATCAAAGGCAGCTGAAAAGTTGAGTTGGCTTAGGATGGAGTAGATTGAATATGGCAAGAAGATCATTTGTGACCTTTGAGAAGATGGTTTCTGTGGAGTGAAGGAGACAGAAGCTAGATTGGAGGGGGTCAAGAAGAGAATTGGGAGAGAGAAACTTGAAGCAAAGGTTGTAGACAACTTGCTCAAGGAGTTTGGAGAGAAGTGGTAGGAGGAAGATGGGATGATAACCAGAAGGAGCTGTGGAGTCAGGAATGGTTCTTTTTAGGATGGGGAAACATAAGCATGTTTGAAAGAAGTGGGGTAAAGCCATTGGAGAGCAAACAGTTGAAAGATGGTAGTTAGGGAGAGAAGAAAGGAGAGGGTAAGTGCTTTGATAAGGTGATAAGTGATGGGGTCAGATGCACAGGTGGAGGGGATGGATTTTGAGAGAAAACAGGAGATCTCCTGTTGAGATACTGCTGGGAAAGATGAGAGAGTTGAAGAAGGTTAGGAGGAGAGAAGGACCGCAGGGGAGATTTTAGGGAGATCACACCTGATGGTTTCAATTTTCTCAATAAAGTAAGAGGCAGGGGCATTAGGGGCAAGAGTTCGGGGATGTGGGCGGGGGGGGGGGGGAATGGGGTTTAAGGAGGGAGTTGATGAGGGATTGATTGATGAGGGCACTGAGCACTGGTGTCAATAAGAATGGAGAAATAATTTTAGCTGGCAGAGGAGAGAAGAGTTAAAGTCAATGGTAAGGAGTTTCTGTTTAATGTGAAGATGAATGGAGTTGTTTGAGGAGTGGGAAGACATGGACTGGACTATTTTATAAAAATGATCCAGGCAGCAGAGTGAAGTATGGACTGGAGAGAGGAGAGACAAGAGGAAGGGAAGTCCTGGATAAGGCTGAAGTAACTGTCAAGTAGCCAGGTTGGACACAGTCCCTGTTCCACATTGAGACTCACAGTCTTAAACTCTGACTTGACCAATCAGTCCTCTGTGAAGTTGCCATATAATGAACATATAACAACAGACAAAAAGAGCCCTTTTCTGCTGATGGTGTCCAGTGCTTTTGTAAGGTCAGTAAACAAAGAATAAAGGTCTTGGTGTTATTTTTTGTGCTCTTCTCAAATCAACTGCACAGCAAAGATCCTATCAGCTGTGCCACAATTTGGTCTAACAAATTGCAGCTCTCAGTTGACTGTGTTCTTTAGTGATCTTTTTAAATATGACAGCACAGAGAAAGGACAGTCTTGTAATGTGTGCAGTGTTTCTGGATTGCAGGTTCCATGTTGACTTTTTCAGTACAAATACACCCATAAGTATATTTCACCCTAGTTACCTCTTCCTAAAGTATATACAGTGTATTCTTAGGAATGTGAGTGTATGTGTATGCATTTGTATGTGTGTGTGTGTTGTGTTTATTGCTTTCAGAAGGACTGTGTCAAAAATCTTGGGTGCAGTGGAAAATTAGTCTGCATTTATTGGCTTCCTCTTTCTTCATTTGTGACTTTGCTAGCAGCTTCACCTATTGTAATGCCGATTTGTGGCCTCTTACCTCCTCCATTCAATTGTAAACTTTTCAAGGACAGGAATTTTGACTTTTTTTTCTAATTTTACATTCTCAGGCATCTAGTAGAAGCAGGCAGCGAGAAGCAGTGTGGCCTTATGAATAGATAATTAGTAATAATAATTAAAGTATTTATCAAGTGCTTACTATACGCCAGGCACTGTACTAGCACTGGGGTGGATACAGCAAATCGGGTTGGACACAGTCACTGTCCCATGGGTTCTCACAGTCTCAATCCCTATTTTACGGATGAAGAGTCTGAGCCCCAGAGAAGTGAAGTGATTTTCCCAAGGTCACACAGTAGACAAGTGGCATAGCTGGAATTAGAACCTATGACCTCCTGACTCCCAGGCCCATGCTCTATCCACTATTCCAAGTTGCTTCTCAGCATGGACCTAGGAGTCAGAAGAACCTGAGTGATAATCCTGGCTCTGCCACTTATCTGCTGCGTGACCTTGGGGAAGTCATTTCACTTCTCTGGGCCTCAGTTCCGTCACCTGTTAAATGGGGATTAACACTGAGCCCCATACAGGACATGTACTGTGTCCAGCCTGATTACCTTGCATATAACCCAAAGCTTATAATAGTGACGGCACAAAATGAGCACTTAAATATTTTTTTAAAAAATCAGGTACAGTTCCCTAAGTTACTGCAATAAATAAATGGTTATTTATTGATTGTCTACTGTGTGCAGCTGGGCACTCAGTAATACCACTGCTTGTTTGACTGACAATTTGATCTATTCCCACCAGGTTAACACAGAGCCGAGTGCCTATCCTGCAAATCCACTTTCTCAGCTTGCCAGTGACCACCATTAATGTTCACTTCCTCTTTTCCTTGGAATCTGATCAGACACTAGCTTTTGTAGGCCTGGATAGGAGGAAAACATTCTTCTCCCCTCTTTCCAGAAGCTTTGTCTTCATCAGGAGAACCTGTCAGTCCCCACTTGACACTGCCGTGGGCACCAACCAGCAGTAGCTCCTTTGCGTGGTGGGTAGGTAAAGTCCCAAGCAGAGGGACAGACAAGGTGGTGAGGACACCCCAGAGAAAGCCAGGCTTCTTCCTGCTCCCTGTCCTTTCATGGCCACCATCCTTTTGACCCCTGCATCACCTCTTGCCTGTGTTTAGTTGGGACCACAGGAAGGGTGTCATGGGCATTGCAAGTTCACTGGGACTGAGTCTCCCCTACCCAGCACTGAGAAAAAATCTGGCTATATGAGGATAAAAACGTGTAGGTAACCTTAGGGGTAAGGGATGATTGCTTTTGGGGGTTATCATTCAGGAAGCAGCTGGCACAGTGGAAAGGGCATGGGCTTGGGAGTCAGAGGTCATGGGTTCTAACCTGGTTCCGCCACTTGTCTGCTGTGTGACTTTGGGTAAGTCACTTAACTTCTCTGTGTCTCAGTTACCTCATCTGTAAAATGGGGATTAAGACCGTGAACCCCACGTGGGACAACCTGATAACCTTGTACCTATCCCAGTGCTTAGAACAGTGCTTGGCACATAGTAAGTGTTTAACAAATATCATTATTATTATATCACAGACTGTGAGCTAGTTGCAGTCAGAGAACAGGTCAACCAACTCTGTTGTATTATATTCTCTCAAGCACTTAGTACAGTGCTCTGCATACAGTAAGCGCTCAAGAAATACCTTTGATTGATTGATATCATGTAAATTCATGGCATATCAAAGTATATCATCATATTATCTCATACAGCCCTGTCTGAGCGCAGGGATCATGTACACCAACTCTATCGTATTGTGCTTTCCAAAGAGCTTAGTACAATGCTGTGAACAGAGTAAATGCTCAGTGAATATCATTAGCTGATTGATTGATTGATGTGGGTATTTATCTGAAAGACTGAAATATTGCCTTCTGCAATATTCTGGAAAAAATAAAAGTATTCATAATTAGATAATAATTATAAATTATTTTTCCTCTGGAATTGCAGGAACAATAAATAGAATAATGACCCAGGGTTCCAGGAGACCTATAATAATTATGACACATTAAGTACTTACTATGTGCCAAGCACTGCGGTAGATATAAGATATTCAGATTGTATACAATCTCTTTCCGAGATGAGGCTCACAGTCTGAAGAGCACTGAGCACTGAGCAGTTTAAAAAACACTGAGAAGCAGCCTGGCTCAGTGGGAAGAGCCCAGGCTTGGGAATCAGAGATCATGGGTTCTAATCCCTATTTATTTTGTTAATGAAATGTATGTCGCCTTGATTCTATTTAGTTGCCATTGTTTTTACAAGATTCAAACGGCAGGGACTGCCTCTATCTGTTGCCGACTTGTTCATTCCAAGCGCTTAGTACAGTGCTCTGCACATAGTAAGCGCTCAATAAATACTATTGAATGAATGAATGAATAATCCCGCTCTGCCACTTGTCAGCTGTGTGACTTTGGGCAAGTCACTTCACTTCTCTGTGCCTCAGTTTCCTCATTTGTAAAATGTGGATTAAGGCTGTGAGCTCCACGTGGGGCAACCTGATCATCTTGTATCCCCCCAGCACTTAGAACAGTGTTTTGCACATAGTAAGCGCTTAACAAAAACCATCATTATTATCAAAGAGGAGGAAGAGCAGGTATTTCGTCCCTTTTTCACAGAAGCACAGAGAGGTGAAGTGATATGCCCAAAATCACACAAATGGACAAGAGGAATAGCCAAGACTAAAATTCCGGTCCTCCTATCTCCCAGTCCCATGCACTTTCCATTAGGTCAGACTACCTTACATCTCCTCCAAGAGGCCTTCCCCAAATTAAACCCTCATTTCCCTTACTCAGTCCCCATTCTCTGTCACCCTTGCACTTGGATTTGTACTCCCTTTATTCCTACCACCCTTAGCCCCACAGCATTTACATACCTACCCATAATTTTTTAAATGACTGTCTCTCCTTCTATAACTCTGTTATACTGTACTCTTCCAAGTGTTTTGTACCATGTTCTGCACAGAGTAAATGCTCAATAAATGTGATTGATTGATTGATTGATTGCTTCCCAGTGTCTACTGGAGCAGGAGTGGCAAAGGATACAGAACCTCTTTTCCCAAATTTGTCCTAGTCTCCAGCATGGTTCTGAGTATATCCCAGGCCTCTGTGAACTTAAGTAAGCCAGGAAGTCACAGGTTTTCATGACTAGCCCATGACTGTCAGGAAAAGGGTCAAGAACGATAGAGACCTGTCTTCCCTAACTCCTCTCTGATCTTTCATTGGTCATGAGGGCATCTTGGCCTTTAAGACTTTTAGGAGGATGAATCCATCCTCCCCCCAAAATGAGATCAAGGCATAGAAGGCCACTGGAAAAGATCTTTTGGGAGTCTATCATAGGTATGCTTAGAGAAGACTTTAAGGAAGAGCAAGTAGATGAAGAGTTAGAGCAAGATTGGACCATAACTGAGTTCAAGCTTCCAAAGCCATTATTTAACTTGTATTCTTCAAAACCTTTTTGCCTTCAACATTAGAAATAATCATCCATGGAAAACTTTGGACTAGAAGTCTAATACAAAGACCCTGAAAATGGGGAACCATTATTACTCCCTGTCTTCAAATCTGATAATGTTGTCATTTGAAGTGGGGCAAATGAGAAAATGTGAAACAGTTTTTGCTGGAGGGTTGGGACAGAATTCTTAGATCTTCAGAATAAGGTTGATTCTATTTGAAAATCATTCCAGATGTAGTCCCAAGCAACAAAAAGTCAGTGTAGAGCAGAATGAACATTTGAATTTAATTCATGTTATTATGCTGATGCTACATTTGTAAAACACCTTTCAAGCAAGACTGTCAGGAACAAAACGATATATTCCGCAGTATAGAATTCAAAATCCTGAGTAAAGTTGCTGAATTGTAAGTATTTTGGTTCACTCTGAATCAAATGATTTAGGCAACAACAAAATCATATTCCTTATGGTTTTTCTGTGAGTATGAAAAATGAAAAATCTACTATAGTGGTCCTTGGGATACATCTCCTAATCTTCATATTCTTCAATGATTGATTCTATTTACAGCTGGAGAGTCTCCTAGCAGAAATATGTATCTTCTAATCCCGTTGTACTTTACCAACTGCTTAGTACAGTGGTCTGCACATAGTAAACACTCAATAAAGTTGCAGCTTGGCCTGGTGGATACAGCAAAAGCCTGGTAGTCAAAAGGACATAGGTTCTAATCCCATCTCTGCTGCTTTTCTGCTGTGTGGTCTTGGGCAAGTCACTTAACTTTTCTGTGCCTCAGATACCTCAGTTGTAAAATGGGTGAGGGAGCCCAGTGTGGGACAGGGACTATGTCCAACCCAAATGCCTTGTAACTACTTCAGTACTTAGTCAGTGCCTGGCACATAGTAAGCACTTAACAAATGCCATTATTATTAGTCACAGTCACCTTAATCATTTGATGGATCAATAGGCTGTATTGTGCATCCTCTGTGTGCAGAGAACTGAAAAGCACTCAGTGCATGAGAGAATACAAAAGAGTTAGAAGAACAGGTCCCTGTCCTCAAAGCACTTAGATTAGATAATGAGAGAAAGAAATTTAGAGTCAGATTGAGGATTAAATAAAATAGGTAAGATATGGACATGTGTTATGGGAGTTATGGAAAGTCAAGCACTTAGATGGTGGAGAAGGGCTGGAAAGGAGGGTGCGAGATTTAAAATGGGAAGGTGAGCATTTAATCAGGGAAGGCCTCCTGGAGGAGCCATGATCTCAGAAGGCTCTGAAGATGAGGAGTGTCGGTCTGCCATATATGAAGGGGGAGGGCATGCCAATCAACCAATAGCATTTATTGAGTGCCGACTGTGTGCAGAGTATTGTACTAAATTGGGAGACATGTTTCCTCCCTATGAGGAGCTTACAGAGTGAAGTGTGCAAGCTGGCTTGTTGGAAGTGACATGGCCAGGGTTCCAGACAGGGTAGAGGTTGTAAGGAAAAGGTTTGTGGTGGGAAAGACAAGAACAAGGCACAGAGAGTAGGTTAGCATGAGAAGAACAAAGACTGTGGAAAGTGATCTGGGCAGAAAAATGGAGTATTAACATGAGATTATCTTGATTATCTTGTAGCTCTACCCCAGTGCTTAGTAGCTTGATGCTTGGTGGTAAACATTAAACAATAATAATAATAATAATTGTTTAGTGATAGGGAAAATAGAAGAGTATTTACATGAGTATTCTGGGGCTGGGGTGAGTATCTAAGTGCTTAGGGGGTATCAGGAGATTGGGAATGATCTGATTATTCTATAACTTCTTCAGTGCTTAAAATAGTGTTTAACACAGTTAATGCTTAACAAACATTATTATCATCATTATTATTATTGCTATTGCTATCATTATTAATATACAGCCAAGTTCACAGTTGAAGCAGAGGAGAGGGCAGATGGGGAAAATAAATTAGGTCACCGATGCAATTTAAAGCCAGGATTTCATAAGTGATAAGGTTTGATGACAGACCAAATATGGTGGTTGAAATAGAGGGAGGAATCCAGAATGAATGCCAGTGTTGAGGGCTTGAGAGGAGAAAGGAAGGAGGAAAAAGTGGCTTTACACTCACCACCTTCATGAACACATTTCTGATCCAGCTTTTCCTTTCTTGAATGCTCACTCATTTTGCTCAGTTCATGTTTCTACTGTAATCCATTGAATTAACACACCATATAGTTAAAAAAAATCATTTGAACTAATCTTGACCAAAACCAGTTGAAAAAATCTTAAAATCAAATTACAGGACCTAATTGGATTTGACTTTCTCAGATAGGTGGGTGTGCAATTTAGTTCCGTTTTCATAATTTAGTTTGGATAGCTAGTCAGTCCAGATAACCAACGTTCAGATGATCAGCTTTCCATGTAATTAACCAAGTTATTTATAATCATATTCTGATTGTGTATTAATGTACTGAGAGAATTTGAGGCTCAGGCAAACCCACTCCCTTGACAGTTCTGAAAAGCTAAATCCCCATCACTAACTCGGCAATAAATTACAAATGAAGCCCAAAGTTTCAAAAGGAAGCGCAGGTTAGGGCAGCAATAAAGGCATACTTGACCTGCTGCATTTTAAATAACATTTAGTTTGCAGGTGTGGGGGAATGACAAATTTAAGCTGTTCAAAGACTCTAGCACCCTTCAGTGACTCTCCTGCCTGAAGGAATCTAATAGCACATAATGGCATATCATTGCTGCTGCTTTAAGGTCAGAGTGACTCAAAAGGAAATATGGTGTTCGTAGCATGAGCACACAATTGTTATTCACCAAATCCAAAAACAACTGGGCAAGGCAGCATCCACTGAAGCTTGAAGGAAGTAGATTCAAGGAAACAGCCAGTGGCAAGCATACGGAATTCATTCCCAGGGAAGTTATGCAGCTCTAAAATAGTAATAAGTTCAAAGCAGGTTTGAGTGAATTAATGAATGAGGAGTTGATTAGTGGCCTGTTAGGGGGAAAAGTTAGAGATATTGACTGGAGAATTAATCATGTTAGAAAGTCCATTCGCTTCTTGGAAATGGTCCTCTCTACGGTCACCAATGACGTTTTTCTTGACAAATCCAATGGCCTCTAATCCATTCTAATCCTCCTTGTTCTATGATCTGCCTTCAACGTAGTAAACCATCCCCTTCTCCTGGAAACATTAAGCAACTTTGGATTCACTGACACTGTCCTCTCCTGGTTCTTCTATCTCTCTGCTGCTCCTTCTCAGTCTCTTTTGCTGTCTCCTCCAGTGCCTCCCACCCTCTTAACTGTGGGATCCTTCAAGGTTTCGTTCTGGATCCCTTTCGATTTTCCATCTACACCCACTCCCTTGAAGAACTCGTTCCCTCCCATGGCTTCAATTACGATCTCCATGAGGATGATTCCCAAATCTATATCTATATCTGACCTCTCTCCTCTGTAGTCTTACATTTCCACCTGCCTTCAGAACATCTCCACCTGGATGTCCTGACAACACCTCAAACTAAAAATGCCCAAAAGAGAATTCCAAACCCCATCCACACTGCTGTCTTTCTTATCACTGTAGATGATACCACTACCCTCCCTATTTCACAAGCCTGTAACCCTGGTATTATCTTCAACTCATCCATCTCATTCAACCCACATATTCAATCTGTCACCAAATCCTATTGGTCCTACCTTTACAACATCACTAAAACCCTCCCTTTCCTCTCCATCCAAACTGCTGCCATACTATCCAACCACTTATCACATCCCTCCTTCAATCCTGTGGCAACCTCCTCTCTGACCACCTTACCTCAAATTCCTCTCCTCCACTTCTCTCTTTTACTCTCTTCAATCTAGCTTCCATCCCCTTCACTCCATAGAAACCACCCACTCAAAAGTCCTTCTTGACAAATCCAACAGCCTCTACTCCATCCTAATACTCCTCGACCTCTCAGCTGCCTTCGACACTTGCTGCTTCTCCTGGAAACAGTATCCAACCTCGGCTTCACTGACACTGACCTCTTCTGTTTCTCCTCATCTCTCTGGCTTCTCATTCTCAGTCTCTTTGGCAGGGTCCTACTCTGCCTCCCACCTCCTAACTGGGTTCTGGATCTCCTTCTATTCTCCATCTATACCCACTCCCCTGTAGAACCCATTTGCTCCCATCTCTTCAACTACCACCTCTATGTGGATAATACCCAAATCTACATCTCCAGCCCCCTGTTTTCCCTCTCTGCAGTCTCACATTTCCTCCTGTCTTCAAGACATCTCTATGTGGGATGTCTTCTTCTCACCTCAAGCTTAAAATGTCCAAAACTGAACTCCTTATCTTCCCACCCAAACCCTGTCCTCTCTCTGACTTTCTCATCACTGTGGACAGCACCACCATCCTTCCTATCTCACAAACCCATAATCTAGGCCTTTTCCTTTATTCATCTTTCTCATTCGACCCATATATTCAAGCCATCTTTCAATCCTATTGGTTCCACCTTCACAAGATCATTAAAATCCTTCCTTTCCTCTCCACCCAAACTGCTCTCACATTAATACACTCAGCCTATTCTGCCTGGATTACTGCATCAGCCTCCTTGCTGACTTCCCACCCTCCTGTCTCTCCCCGTTCCAGTCCATACTTCACTCCACTGCCCAAATCATTATTCTACAAAGATGTTCAGAACTTGTTTCTACACTCAAGAAATTCCAGTTGTTGCCCATCCACCTCCGCAAGAGACAAAAACTCCTCAACATTGGCTTTAAAGCACTCAATCATCTTGCCCCCTGCAACTTTACCTCACTACTCTCTTACTAAAACCCAGCCTGCACACTTTGCTCTTCTAATGCTCATCTTCTCACTGTACCTCCATCTCTTCTATCTCACCACCGACCCCTCACCCACCTCCTGCCTCTGGCCTGGAATGCCCTCCCTCTTAAAATCTGACAGACAATTACTCTCCTCTCTTTCAGAGTTTTTTTGAAGGCACACCTCCTCCAATTGGCCTTCCCTGACTAAGCCCCCTTTCCTCTTATTCTCTTCCCAGCTACGATGCCTTGACTTGCTCCGTTGTTCTTCCCCACTCCTGCCCAGTCCCACAGCACTTATGCACATATCTGTAATTTATTCATATTAATGTCTGTATCCCACCCTGCAGACTGTAAACTCATTATGGGCAGGGAATTTGTCTGGTTTTAGTTGCACTGTACTCTCCCAAGAGTTTAGTACAGTGCTCTGCATGCAATAAGCACTCAATAAATATGATTTAATTCATTCATTCAGTAGTATTTACTGAACGCTTACTATGTGCAGAGCACTGTACTAAGTGCTTGGAATGTTCAATTTGGCAACAGATAGAGACAATCCCTGCCCATTGATGAGCTTACAGTCTAATCGGGGGAGACAGACAAAAACAATAGCAATAAATAGAATCAAGGGGATGTAATAATAATAATAATAATAATGTTCGTATTTGTTAAGCGCTTACTATGTGCAGAGCACTGTTCTAAGCGCTGGGGTTGATACAGGGTAATCAGGTTGTCCCACATGAGGCTTACAGTCTTAATCCCTATTTTACAGATAAGGGAACTGAGGCCCAGAGAAGTGAAGTGACTTGCTCATAGTCACACAGCTGACAAGTGGCAGAGCTGGGATGCACACCTCATTAACAAAATAATGTAATGTACACCTCATTCACAAAATAAATAGGGTAATAAAAATATATACAAATGAGCAGACCAGCACAGTGCTGAGGGGAGGGGAAGGAAGAGAGGGAGGAGCAGAGGGAAATGGGGGAAAGGGGGCTTAGCTGAGGGGAGGTGAAGGGCAGGCAGAGAGGCAGCAGAGGGAGCAGAGGGAAAAGGGGAAGCTCAGTCTGGGAAGGCCTCTTGGAGGAGGTGATCTCTAAATCAAGGAGATGTACACCTCATTAAGAAAATAAATAGAGTAATAAATAATATACAGAAATGAGCACAGTGCGGAGGGGAAGGGGGAAGGGGGAGGATCAGAGGGACGGGGGAGCTCAGCGTGGGAAGGCCTCCTGGAAGAAGTGATGAATAAACAAATCCCTCCTCCCCACTTCAGTCCATAATTCACTACACTGCCTGTATTTTTTTTCTAAAATAACATTCAGTCCATAACTCCCCACTCCTCCAAAACCTCCAGTGGTTGCCCATTCTCCTCTGTATCAAACAGAAACTCCTTGAAATCACCTTTAAAACACTCAGTTAACTTCTCCCTCCTACCTTACCTCACTGATTACCTACAAAAACCCAACCCATTCCCTTAGTTCCTCTAAGACCAACTTACTCACTGTACCTCAATCTCATCTATCTCACCATCAATCCCTTGCCCACATCCTCCCTGTGGCCTGGAACTCCCTCCCCCTTCATATGTAACAGACCACCACCCTCCCCATCTTCAAAGCCTTATTAATATCACATCTCTTCCAAGAGGCCTTCCCCAACTAAGTCCTCCGTTTCTCTACTCCCTCTCTGTTATGCACTGCCCACGCACTTGGATCTGTTCCCTTTAAGCACCTGATATTCACTGTACCCTCAGCCTCACAACACTTATGTATATTCCCAAAAAGTATTTATTTATTTTAATGTAATAATAATTGTGGTATTTGTTAAGTGCTTACTGTGTGCCAAGCACTGTACTGGGCACTGTGATGGAAACAAGCAAATCAGTTTGGACACAGTCCCTGCCTTATCTGGGGATAACGGTCTCAATCCTAATTTTACAAATGAGGTAACTGAGGCACAGAGAAGTGAAGTGACTTGTCCAAGGTCACACAGCAGGCGCATGGCAGAGCCAAGATTAGAACCCATTACCTCTGACTCCCAGGTCCTGCTCTATCCGCTACACTAGGCTGCTTACTCTGAACTTCTTGTCGGCAGGGAACGTGTCAATCACCTCACTTGTATAGTACTCTTCCAAATGCATAGAACAGTGCTTTGCACACAGAAAGGGATAAATAATACCACTGATTGAATGATTGATGAGGATTGATGCCTAGGTGGGCCACCATTACACTGACCACTTCCAGAATCCTTTGGTGTCCTACTAGGACAGAGTCCTGAGCTGGATTGACCACACCACTGTTCTAAATTAGAATGGTATTGCTTATTTTCTTAGGAAATTTTACTTGATGACAATTTGGTAAAACAAAGAAGGTATTACCTAATTTGAAGAGGGATTATAATTAGGAAGGGAAGAGTTGCCTCCTCCTAAGTCCATTTGCAAACTTTATTCATTCATTCATTCATTCAATAGTATTTATTGAGCGCTTACTATGTGCAGAGCACTGTACTAAGCGCTTGGGATGAACAAGTTGGCAACAGATAGAGACAGTCCCTGCCGTTTGACGGGCTTACAGTCTAATCGGGGGAGATGGACAGACAAGAACAATGGCAATAAATAGAGTCAAGGGGAAGCACATCTCGTAAAAACAATGGCAACTAAATAGAATCAAGGCGATGTACAATTCATTAACAAAATAAATAGGGCAATGGAAATATATACAGTTGAGCGGACGAGTACAGTGCTGTGGGGAAGGGAAGGGAGAGGTGGAGGAGCAGAGGGAAAAGGGGAAAAAGAGGGTTTAACTGCGGAGAGGTAAAGTGGGGGTGGCAGAGGGAGTAGAGGGAGAAGAGGAGCTCAGTCTGGGAAGGCCTCTTGGAGGAGGTGAGTTTTAAGTAGGGTTTTGAAGAGGGGAAGAAAATCAGTTTGGTGGAGGTGAGGAGGGAGGGTGTTCCAGGACCGCGGGAGGACGTGGCCCAGGGGTCGACGGCGGAATAGGCGAGACCGAGGGACGGTGAGGAGATGGGCGGCGGAGGAGCGGAGCGTGCGGGGTGGGTGGTAGAAAGAGAGAAGGGAGGAGAGGTAGGAAGGGGCAAGGTGATGGAGAGCCTTGAAGCCTAGAGTGAGGAGTTTTTGTTTGGAGCGGAGGTTCATAGGCAACCACTGGAGTTGTTTAAGAAGGGGAGTGACATGCCCAGATCGTTTCTGCAGGAAGATGAGCCGGGCAGCGGAGTGAAGAATAGACCGGAGCGGGGCGAGAGAGGAGGAAGGGAGGTCAGAGAGAAGGCTGACACAGTAGTCTAGCCGGGATATAACGAGAGCCCGTAGCAATAAGGTAGACGTTTGGGTGGAGAGGATAGGGCGGATCTTGGCGATATTGTATAGGTGAAACCGGCAGGTCTTGGTAACGGATAGGATGTGTGGGGTGAATGAGAGAGACGAGTCAAGGATGACACCGAGACTGTGGGCCTGAGAGACGGGAAGAATGGTCGTGCCATCCACGGTGATAGAGGAGTCTGGGAGAGGACCGGGTTTGGGAGGGAAGATGAGGAGCTCTGTCTTGCTTATGTTGAGTTTTAGGTGGCGGGCTGACAACCAGGTGGAGACGTCCCGGAGGCAGGAGGAGATGCGAGCCTGAAGGGAGGGGGAGAGGACAGGGGCGGAGATGTAGATCTGCGTGTCATCTGCGTAGAGATGGTAGTCAAAGCCGTGAGAGCGAATGAGTTCACCGAGGGAGTGAGTGTAAATGGAGAACAGAAGAGGGCCAAGAACTGACCCTTGAGGAACTCTAACAGTTAAAGGATGGGAGGGGGAGGAGGCTCCAGTGAAGGAGACCGAGAAAGACCGGCCAGAGAGGTAAGAGGAGAACCAGGAGAGGACAGAGTCCGTGAAGCCAAGGTGAGATAAGGTATGGAGGAGGAGGGGATGGTCGACAGTGTCAAAGGCAGCAGAGAGGTCAAGGAGGATTAGAATGGAGTAGGAGCCATTGGATTTGGCAAGAAGGAGGTCATGGGTGACCTTAGAGAGAGCAGTCTCGGTAGAGTGGAGGGGACAGAAGCCAGATTGGAGGGGGTCTAGGAGAGAATGGGAGTTAAGGAATTCTAAGCATCGATTGTAGATGACTCGTTCTAGGATTTTGGAAAGGAAGGGTAGTAGGGAGATAGGGTGATAACTGGAGGGGGAAGTGGGGTCAAGAGCAGGTTTTTTTAGGATGGGGGAGACGTGGACATGTTTGAAGGCAGCGGGGAAGGAGCCATTGGAGATTGAGTGGTTAAAAATAGAAGTTAAGGAAGGTAGGAGGGCAGGGGCGATGGTTTTAAGAAGGTGAGAGGGAATGGGGTCCGAGGCGCAGGTGGAGGGGGTGGCACTTGCGAGGAGGGAGGAGATCTCCTCTGAGGATACTGCAGGAAAGGATGGGAAAGTAGGGGAGAGGGTTGGTGGGGGGGAGGGGAGAGGCGGAGGGGTGACTTTGGGGAGCTCAGACCTGATTGTGTTGATTTTCGTGAGGAAATAGGTGGCCAGATCATTGGGGGTGAGAGATGGGGGAGGGGGAGGAACAGGGGGCCTAAGGAGAGAGTTAAAGGTCCAGAACAATCGGCGGGGGTGACGGGCATAGGTGTCGATGAGGGAGGAGAAGAAGCTTTGTCTGGCGGAGGAGAAGGCCGAGTTAAGGCAGGAAAGGATAAATTTGAAGTGTGTGAGGTCGGCTAGGTGCTTGGACTTTCGCCAGCAGCGCTCAGCAGCTCGAGCATAGGAGCGTAGGAGGCGGACGGAGGAGGTGATCCAGGGCTGTGGGTTAGTGGAGCGAGAGTGGCAGAGGGAAAGGGGGGCGAGAGAGTCGAGATGAGTAGAGAGGGTGGAGTTGAGAGCGGAGACCTGATCATCGAGAGTGGGAAGAGAGGACAGGGCGGCAAGGTGAGGAGAGATGCTATTGGAAAGACGGATGGGATCGAGAGAGCGGAGGTCTCTGTGGGGCAGTAGCGAAGATTTGCAGGGGGAGGGAGTGTGAGAGATGAGGCAGGTGAGAAGGTTATGGTCAGAGAGAGGGATTTCAGAGTTGGTGAGGGAGGAGATAGTGCAGCAGTAGGAGATGACGAGATCGAGGGTGTGACCGAGTCGGTGAGTGGGCGCGGTATGGTGGAGGAGGAGGTCGGCAGAGTCGAGGAGAGATAGCAGGCGGGCGGCAGAGGAGTCGTCGGGTACATCCATATGGATGTTTAAGTCTCCAAGGATCAGAGTGGGCAGAGAGAAGGTGAGAAAGGGGTCAAGGTGGTTGAAGAAGTCGGAGGTGGGACCGGGAGGGCGGTAGATGACGGCGACAAGTAACTGGAGTGGGTGGTAGAGGCGAATGATATGGGCTTCGAAGGAGGGGAAGGAGAGGGAGGGGGGAGGAGGGATAGTGCGGAAGCGGCAACGGGGCGAGAGGAGGAAGCCGATGCCTCCTCCCTTACCGGTGAGTCTGGGGGAGTGGGAGAAGGAGAGGTCTCCGCTGGAGAGAGCGGCGGCAGAGACCGTGTCTTCGGGAGAGAGCCACGTTTCCGAAAGGGCGAGGAGGAGGAGAGAGCGGGAGAGGAAAAGGTCATGGACGAAAGGTAGCTTACCTGTAATAGAGCGGGGGTTCCAGAGGCCACACTTGAAAGTAGCTGTGGGTGCAAGGGGGGGAGGGGGGGAAGGACGGGGGTGGGGAGAGTTTGGATGGGAAGGAGGTGGCGGGGCCCTGGACGGGGAGAGGGGGATGAGGGGTAGCGGTGGGACAAGAGGACTGGGATGGGGCGTGGGTGGGGAAGAGAGAAGGGGGGAGGGGGTGAGGAGGGGGTTTGGTGGGGGTAAGAGTGGGGGGGGAAGAGGGGTAGCGCTGGTAAAGTGGGGTTCTAGGGCGGGGGAGGGGAGGGGGGGAGGAGCCAGAGGAGAGAGCGGGAAAGAGCTGAGCGAGAGAGGGGAAGGGGAAGGGGAGGATAGGAAGGGGCGTGAGGGGGGAGGGAGGAGGAGGGACATGGCGAGGCCAGAGAGGTGGGTGGCAGCACTGACAACAATAAACAGTAATAAATGAAATCGGTAATATAGCAACATGATACAGTATGATACAATACAGTAGTGCTAATATAGCAACATGATACAGTATGATACAATATAGTCGCGTTAATAAAAGGGCGATGACCAGGGTCAGGGGTAGGCTCGATTAAGGGGCGACCTGATCAAACTCAAAGTCTGACGACAATAAACAATAACAAGCGAAATCGCTAATATAGCAAGATGGTACATTAAGACACACTACAATAGTGTTAATAAGCAGGCGATGACCAGGGTCGGGGGACAAGCCGACCCTACCCGATCAGACTCAAAGTCAAGCGGCCAGCGGCCGAGAGAGTCCCAGAGCTCATGACCAAATGTCCCTGTGGCGGCGGGGGGGCCCTGAGGTTGTCCGGGATGGGTGGCGGCCGTTTAGTTTACATATAGAGAATTTGTTTGGACAAAAATTCCCACCCTTTATACGTAGTTATCCCTGGCTATTTCTTTTCCAAAATGTAAAGTCTGTGCATTCCATTTCATTTCATTACATTTCCAGAAAAAAGGTTTTGTAAGTCTGTGTCATACATATTATACAAAGGGAATAAAATGTCCTTTCCCAGAGGGATGCCACTATAAACCAAAGCAACAACTAGATGAAAATGAATCAAGGGAAGACCTATCAAAGCCAGTCAAAACAAGGATGTCAATCTACAAAGGTAGTTCAATGCTATCAGCATTATTGAGATCTAGTTTCAGACCCACAGTTCTCCCTGGCAGGCAGCAAAGTATCTTGTCCAGAATATACTATCAGAACAGCTTCTAAAATTGCCTGGATGAGTAGAGGAAAAAGAAGAGAGAATGCTCAGTGAAGGACGTTAGCATTGATTTTCCCTTTCTCTTTCCTTCTTCCTAGAGCGTAGGGGAGTGCTAGCTGCAAAACTCCACACTGGATAGCTAACATGGAAAGTTAGCTTACCCTCTCCATAAAGAAAACTAGAGTGACTTTATATACACCTCAGCCCCAACTCCCGTATAGCACCATTTCAAATCTGCCTAAGGACACATAGTATGGCTGATCAGAGGTGAGCACAACAAATGTATATGCAGCTAGTTCCTCGGCAATCCCTAATGTGTGTCGTATAGCAATATCTGGTTGGTTTTTCCAGCAGCCATGAAGGTAGTAAGGGATCCAGGCAACAATTCTTTCCTCAAGATGGACATGAACCCGACCTGAAGGGAGAATCTGGAAACTGTGAAAAGTGTTGGAGGGATCACTGTTAGAGCCCCCCTGGTTCCTGAAGGAAGAATTGGGCTGAACATTGTCTGGGACTACCAGGTTCCCTCATCTTTGGAGCCCTCCAAAATTTAAGAAGCCAGACATAGAACTTGGACTCAGGCTATCTGATCTTCACTCTAAGGTCTGTCCTTGTCTCATTATATAATCATAGAAAAATAACTTAAGCCTCTCCTTTTCTGGGTCAAATAGAGTTAATTTACACATTCACATGCATGTGCATCTTTTCCTTTCCTCCAAAGATTAGGAGTGGGTTCAGTGAAGAGAGCATGGTCCTGTCAGTCAGAAGAACAAGGGTTCTAATCCTGTCTCTGCCATTTGTCTGCTGTGTGACCTTGGTCAAGTCACTTCACTTCTCTGAGCCTCAGTTACCTATTCGGTAAAATGGGGTTTAAGAATATAAGCCCCATGTGAAAACAGGGATGGTGACCGGCCTGATTTTCTCCAGCATTTAGAATAGTATTTGGCACTTACTATGTGCTTAACAAGAACTATCATTATTATTATTATTGTTATTATTAGGAGTGCAAAGGACCAGAATTAAGAGACTAGAACCTCTGTTTAGAAGCAGAAATTCTTTATGAGCCTTTATGGGCCTATGAGTATTCTGCCACACTATGCTCTCTTCCCTTGTTAGGCTTTGAGCTGCTGACTGCCAACATCATTAAAATCACAAGAGGACTCAGGTAGAGTATTAAGGGTAGATCTCTACAGCTAGTAATTAACTTGAGTCCCTAAAGATACTTGGGTGACTGGGCTGTCTCAGAATTATTCATTAGCACAAGTAAGATGTTCATTAGCTAGACACTGGAGTAACACCAATGAAGAGTGTTGAACCAACTCACACTGAGGATAGGAAACCAAGGAAAAGAGAAGGAGGCTAATTAAATTCATTGTGTTATTTTTCCCCCTACAAAGGGATTTGCCGAAGCAACTATTTCCGAATAGCTAGACTTTATTTCCTGGTGTTTTGTTGCCTCCCGCAAAATGTCCAGGGCTGACCATCAGGCCTGCTCCACCCCAGCAGGAAAGAGAAAAGTAACCTCAGAATGGAGACACTTCCACAGAAGCTCAGAAGACTGTGGCGGCAACAGCTTTTGCATTCACTGTGACTGTGGTTGTGATGAGGGCTCTGAACTGTGAGAAGATTGAAATTCTGCTCCTCTAGCCATAGCACCCTACTGATCTTTGTCGTCTCTCTTTTTGTTATCCTAATGTTTTTTTTCATCTCTCTTCATCTCTTGTATCTGTCATCAGTTCCTTCTGCCCCATTTTATTATTAGACAGGGAGAGAGTTGGAATGGAAGCAGGTAGGGAGAGGAATGCTCAGTTGTGTAGTGGGGGGAGACTGGATGGGGTCACATTCAGGGCTCAACTTTGTCTTCCGCCTCATCAAGGTTCTGTTCAGTTAAACAACCCAGTACTGCTCTGGCCCAGTTTCTGTTCTGCCCAAACTACCGTCACCACGGGAATGGGTGACTACGCTACTCTACACCCAGGAGGGCCAAGGGTGTGTGTGAATCTTAGCAAGTTATTAGTGGGGTAAAGTGGGCAGGAATCTGTGGAGGGGTGAGGCTAGTAGGAGGGATGGGTGAGGGAGAAAGTGAAACCTGGCCTGTCTCTCATAGGTCTCAATCCTGTGGGGATCTGGAAATAGGAATAGTATGATGACATTATCATAGTGTTCCCTCTGAACTGGAATCTCCTTATGGGCAGGGAATTTGTCTATTTACTGTTGTACTCTCCCAAGTGCATAGTACAGTATTCTGCACACAGTAAGTGCTCAATAATTACGATTGAATGAATGAACGAATGAAATGCTCCAAAGGCAGCGTGACATAATGGAGCACTATGTAAGGAAAGGCCCTACACATTCAATTAGCCGGAAGTTCATGCGGGGGAACTTCATCTAGCCTCTAACTAGTTCTAAATCAAATATATGTCCATCAAAATGGTTAATATCATAGTATTCATTAAGCACTCACTAGTTTGCTAACTGCTGGGGTTAGATACAAGATGAGTCCCTATCTCTCACAGGGCTCATGGCCTAAAATGTGAAAATTGAAACTCAGTGAGATTCAACGAATTGCCCAGGGTCAGTGATCAGGCAGAACTGGGATTAGAACCCTGGTCTCCTGATTCCCGAACCTATGTTCTTTCAGTTTGTCCATGATGCCTTCCTGATAAATTAGTTAACAAAACAGTTAATACATGATCATCCATAGAATAAATTATGAGCCATTGATCCAATTTCCAGAGTCTTGTCAATCTAAAGATCAATCCTCTAGACTGTAAGATCCTTTAGACTCTAAGCTTGTTATGGACAGGGAATGTGTTTGTTATATTGTTATATTATACTCTCCCAAACACTTAGTACAATGTTCTGCACTCAGTAAGTGCCCAAGCAATATGACTGATTGGCTGACTGAGTGCTTAAGGCCCTTAGAGAGGGACGTTCGTGACTGGAGCAAGCCTCTGACTGGATGGGTGAGGCGTCACCTCTCTCCCCACTTTGCCCATCCTACCTGCAGAGATTCAGAATGGCCAACAGGGATCAGCCAGGGGTTCATTCAGCAATGAATAACCAATCTGAAATCAGAAGCCTAAGGCCGGGACCTCAGTGGCCAGGAGGCTCTCTGTAGAAACTTGTGAATTTTTATTTGCTATAACAGAATTTACTATCTGAGTTTTTGGGTCTTCTGGAGGGCAACTAAGATCAAGAATGATTCAATTTAAAACACAAATCTTGGCCTCTTAAAAGGTACTTCAGGTTAAGAAGGTACTCTAAATCCAACACGGTGTCTTAAATGCCACACATTTCCCATAAAAAGTTCTCTTCTCCTGTTTCTATCTGGAACGGTGAGAATCCATCCACTATTCCCTCCCCTCTCCTGTCCCCAAGATGGAATGGGAATGGAGTTTTTCCATCACCCCCTCCCACGTTCTCTCTTTCATCTGGATTTATGCAGCAAACACAGTGCAATATAAAGAATAATCATTTCCTTGTATGCTTCTACAAGAATTCATTCATTCATTCAATAGTATTTATTGAGCGCTTACTATGTGCAGAGCACTGTACTAAGCGCTTGGGATGAACAAGTCGGCAACAGATAGAGACAGTCCCTGCCGTTTGACGGGCTTACAGTCTAATCGGGGGAGACGGACAGACAAGAACAATGGCACTAAACAGTGTCAAGGGGAAGAACATCTCGTAAAAACAATGGCAACTAAATAGAATCGAGGCGATGTACAATTCATTAACAAAATAAATAGGGTAACGAAAATATATACAGTTGAGCGGACGAGTACAGTACTGTGGGGATGGGAAGGGAGAGGTGGAGGAGCAGAGGGAAAAGGGGAAAATGAGGCTTTAGCTGCGGAGAGGTAAAGGGGGGATGGCAGAGGGAGTAGAGGGGGAAGAGGAGCTCAGTCTGGGAACGCCTCTTGGAGGAGGTGAGTTTTAAGTAGGGTTTTGAAGAGGGAAAGAGAATCAGTTTGGCGGAGGTGAGGAGGGAGGGCGTTCCAGGACCGCGGGAGGACGTGACCCAGGGGTCGACGGCGGGATAGGCGAGACCGAGGGACGGTGAGGAGGTGGGCGGCGGAGGATCGGAGCGTGCGGGGTGGGTGGTAGAAAGAGAGAAGGGAGGAGAGGTAGGAAGGGGCAAGGTGATGGAGAGCCTCGAAGCCTAGAGTGAGGAGTTGTTGTTTGGAGCGGAGGTCGATAGGCAACCACTGGAGTTGTTTAAGAAGGGGAGTGACATGCCCAGATCATTTCTGCAGGAAGATGAGCCGGGCAGCGGAGTGAAGAATAGACCGGAGCGGGGCGAGAGAGGAGGAAGGGAGGTCAGAGAGAAGGCTGACACAGTAGTCTAGCCGGGATACTGCAAGGATTCTTTCTGAGAGCCCCTAACAAGAAGATAATATTTTGATGTAGAAGCAGGGTGACCTAGTGGAAAGAGCATAGAACTAGAAGTCAAAAAAGATTCCTTCCAATCGCGACTCTGCCACCTTCCTGCTGTGTGACCTTGGTCAAGCTAATTAACTTCTCTGTTTCTCAATTTTAAAAAAATCTGTTCTATCTCCAATTTAGGCTGTGAGCCCCAGGGAAGACAGGACTGTGACTGACCTGTTATTTATCTTGTATCTACCTCAATGCTTAGTACAGTGTTTGGTACATAGTGCATGCGTGGCCCAGTGGAAAGAGCCTGGGCTTTGGAGTCAGAGGTCATGGTTTGACTCCCGGCTCTGCCACTTGTCAGCTGTGTGACTGTGGGCAAGTCACTTCACTTCTCTGTGCCTCAGTTACCTCATCTGTAAAATGGGGATTAACTGTGAGCCTCACATGGGACAACCTGATTACCCTGTATCTACCCCAATGCTTAGAACAGTGCTCTGCACATAGTAAGTGCTTAACAAATACCAACATTATAACAAATACTATTTTTTTTCTGGTATTGTTAAGTGTTTATTATTTGCTATTAGTACTAAGTGCTGGGATGGATACAAGAAAATTGGGTTGGACACAGCCCCTGTCCTACATGAGGGTTCACAGTCTTAATCCTCATTTTACAGATGAGGATACTGAGCCCAGAGAAGCGAGATGACTTGCCCAAGGTCACACAGCAGACAAGATTAGAACCCAGGTTCTTCTGACTCCCAGGCCCTTGCTCTATCCACTAGGCCATGCTGATTCTTATGTCTAGGAAGAATTTAATGAGTTTCCTTCCAGTGAGTGAGGAAGCAACTTGTTTGAAAGTGATGGTGTCAAGCGCAAGCTTAACAAATCCAAAATCTAATTCCTTATCTTCCCACCCAAACCCTGTCCTCCTCCTGACTTTCCTATCACTATAATTGGCACCACCATCCTTCCTATCTCACAGGACTGTAACCTTGGCTTTATCCTTGGCTCCATGGGAAGCATGAGAAGCAGCATGGTGTAGTGGGTAGAGCACAGACATGAGAGACAGAAGGTCATAAATCTTAATCCCAGATCCACCACTTGTCTGCTGTTTGACCTTGGGCAAGTCACCTCGCTTCTCTGGGCTCAGTACCCTCATCTGTAAAATGGGGATTGAGACTGTGAGCCCCATGTAGGACAGGGGTCTGTGTGTCGGCTTCTCTGGTGGTCTAATGGTTAGAATTGAGCACTCTCCCTACCGTGGCCAGCGTTCTGTTCTCGTCAGGGAAGTTTAATTTTTGTGCAATGGCATTTGCTTGTATCCACCCCAGTGCTTAGTACAGTGCCTGGCACATAGTAAGCCCTTAACAAATGCCATTATTATTATTATTGACTCCTCTCTCTCATTCAACATATGCATTCAGTCCATCACTAAATCCTGTAAATCCACCTTCACAGCATCACTAAAATCCATCCTTATTTCTTCACCCAAACTGCTCCCACATTAATACATTCACTTATCCTATTCCACCTAGATTATTGCAGCAGACTTCTTGCTGACCTCCCAGCCTCCTGACTCTCCTCACTCCAGTCCAAACTTCGCTCTGCTGCCTGGATTATTTTTCTACAAAAACATTCAGGACACGTCTCCCCACTCCTCAAAAATCTCCAGTGGTTGCCCACCCACGACCACATCAAACAAAAACTTCTTGCCATTGGCTTTAAAGAACTCAATCACCTTGCCCCCTCCCACTTCACATAGCTATTTATTGTCCTACTGCAACCCAGCCCGCCAGCCTGCTCCTCTCATGCTAACCTTCTCACTGTCCCTCAATCTCATCTATCTCACCTGTTGCCCACATCCTGCCTCTGGCCTGGAATGCCCTCCCTCCTCAAATTCTACTGACAATTACTCGCCCCTGCTTCAAAGCCTTAAAGAAGGCACCTCTTCTCCAACAGGCCTCCTCTAACTAAACTCCCCCCTTTCCTCTTCTCCCACTCTTTTCTGCTTCACCCTGACTTGCTGCCTTTGTTCTTTCCCCCTCCCAGCCCCACAGCACTTATGTATATATCTCATTTATTGATTTATATTAATGTCTGTCTTCTACCCTCTAGACTGCAAGCTCATTATGGGCAGGGAATGTGTCTGGTTATTTTTGTATTGTACTCTCTCAAGAACTTACAGTAAGCACTCAATAAATACGATTGAATGAATGAATGAATGGTGTCAACCCCACCGTATTCATACCACCGTATTCATATTAGAGAAGCAGCATGGTTCAGTGGAAAGAGCTTGGGCTTTGGAGTCAGAGGTCATGAGTTCGAATCCCAGCTCTGCCACTTGTCAGCTGTGTGACTGTGGGCAAATCACTTAACTTCCCTGTGCCTCAGTTACCTCATCTGTAAAATGGGGATTAAGACTGTGAGCCCCACGTGGGACAACCTGATTCCCCCGTGTCTACCCCAGTGCTTAGAACAGTGCTCTGCACATAGTAAGCGCTTAATAAATACCGACATTATTATATCAACTCCGCCTCACTTCATTCATATCAACCCCACTCTCTGGCCTTGCCGGTCTTCTTCCCACTAAGGTGTGGAGTGCAGTGAGCAAGGAGATTGGCAGGGTGCTACACACTGCAGCACCCATTTATGAGCCTGAGGAATCGTGGAATTGTTTTGATGCTGTCGTAGCTCCCTGGATTAAGAACTGCTCCAGATTTCACTCCCATCCTTAGTCCCACAGGATTTATGTCTATAAATTGTTTATTTACATTAATGTTGTCTCCCCCTCTAGACTGTGAATTCCCTGCATGCAGGGAATGTTTCTGTCAACTCTGTTGAATTGTACTCTTCCAAGAACTTAGTAGAATGCTCTGCATACAGTAAGCACTCAATAAATGCCATTATTGGCAGATTGACTGATTGACTTAATCACCCATGTTAACAGCTAGTTTCAGGAGTCTGTGATGGTAGAACCATCTCCCCTCATTCTTAGCTGCTGGACCCTGGCCCAGATCCACTCAGCTATCTCCCAAGGTTGCCAGGTTTTCTATCAATCTGCAACCAGAAGAAGGATGGAGAGAGTAGCAAACTGACTTGTCGCTACATTGTTTCAATAATTTTCCATTGGTCTAAATCAAGTTTTCCTTCACCTACTAGGTGAAAATTCTATCTTACTGGTTCCTGGAAAGGCATCTTCGAACATCAAGAAGATTTGGAAGCGGTGGCAGCAAGTTCGTAACTGAGAAGCTGTGAGAGTCGATGGCAAATGGAGAGAATGTGAATGAAAGAGTGAAGTGTGGGCTTGGTGTTCATTTAAGTGTCATACTTTATAACAGGAGCAAGAACTCTTGATGGTCTAAGGAACTGAAGCGTAAGTGATGATTTTGCAAGTAAAGTGCTTATGGAATGTAATAGACCAATGTTCAAGCCTGCTACAAAAGAAAAACTACTGTCTTACTGCACTCCTGAAGAGAGTCTGCTTTCAGTAACAGGAATTGAAATTGTTCTTCTCTTTCAATTCTTTGAAGTCCATTTCAAAATAAGCAGAAGCAGCAGTAAAAGAAGCAAACATCTCCCACACAATTCTCTGTCTCCTGAGTTAAACTGGAACTCACTAACTGCCCAGGAGGAATCTATTACGTATTCTGAATCCAGAAAGAGTAGCATCTGATACTCTGAAACTCTGATAACATCTGATACTCTATTTCCTCCAACTGCCCTTTGTCTTCCTCTGGTACCCCCACAGATTTGAGGGAGAAGCCATTCCTTAAAACTAAGACTCAGCTTGACTTTTATAAACCTGTTGGAGTCCTACTTAGGCCAGAAATTGGAGGTCCGGCCCAACTGAATTTAACCCGAATGACCCAGACCTTTCTAGCCCACTCTTGGCCTCCCTCGTCCCTTAACGGGAACAAGCTCCAGTCCGCAGTGAGTGGCAAACCAGGTCAGAAGTGAGTTCCAGCAAAATTGAAGCTGGTACAAGATATTTCTGAGGATACTGCCAACCAATCAACAATGATTGTGGCATTTGTTAAGTGCTTGAGAAGCAGCGTAGCTCAGTGGAAAGAGCACGGGCTTGGGAGTCAGAACCCATGGGTTCTAATCCCGGTTCTGCCCCTTGTCAGCTGTGTGACTTTGGGCAAGTCATTTAACTTCTCTGTGCCTCAGCTACCTCATCTGTAAAATGGGGATTAAGACTGTGAGCCCCGTGGGACAACCTGATCACCTTGTATCTCCCCAGCCCTTAGAACAGTGCTTTGCACATAGTAAGCATTTAACAACATCATTATTATTAGCAAGCTCTGTACTAAGCACTGCGGTGAATACATCCAAGTCAGAGTGGACAGAGTTCCTGTTCCACATAGGGCTCATAGTCTTAATCCCCATATTACAGGTGAGGGAACTAAGGCACCAAGAAGTGAAGTGACTTTGCCCAAGGTCACAGAGCAGACAAGTGGCAGAACAGGGGTTAGAACCCAGCTCTTTCTAATTCTCAGGCCTGTGCTCCATCTCTGATTCTCGAGGAATCAGTGGTGTTTATAAAGCACCTTTAGAGTGCAAAGCACTGTACCATATGTCTAGGACAGGACAACAAAAACAAAACTGGTGTTCCCTGCCCTGTCACTTCACTTCTCTGTGCCTCAGTTCCTTCATCTGTAAAATGGGGATGAAGGCTGTGAGTCCCCCCGTGGGACAAACTGATTACCTTGTATCTACTCCAGTGCTTAGAACAGTGCTTGGCACATAGAAAGCGCTTAACAAATACCATTATTATTATTAATATTATTATTAATATCAGCTCCTCCATTTTTCTGCTTCTACAGCCCACCCCATACACTCTGCTCCTTTGCCGCTAACCTCCTCACTGTGCCTCGTTCTCACCTGTCTCGCAGTCAACTCCTGACTCATGTCCTACCACTAACCTAGAATGACTTCCCTCCTCACATCTGCCAAACTAACTCTCTTCCCCTCTTCAAAGCCCTAGTGAGAGCTCACCTCCTCCAGGAGGCCTTCCCAGACTGAGCCCTCCTTTTCACTCTGCCCCTCCTCCCCTCCCCATTGCCCCTACGCCCTCCCTCGACTCTACCCCCTTCCCCTCCCCACAGCATTTGTGTATATTTTTATATATTACTTCTTACTCTATTTTATTGGTGATGTGTATATATCTATGATTCTATTTATCTATTTTGATGGTATTGATGCCTGACTACTTGTTTTGTTTTGCTGTCTGTCTTCCCCTTTTAGACCCGGAGCCCATTTTGGGGCAGGGATTGTCTTTATCTGTTGCCAAATTATACATTCCCAACACTTAGTACCTTACTCTGCACACAGTAAGCACTCATTAAATATGATTGAATGAATGAATGACTTTCGGCAAGTCACTTCATTTCTCTGTGCCTCAGTTACCCCATCTGTTAAAAGTGGATTAAAACTGTGAGCTCCATGTGGGACATGGACTATGTCCAAGCTGATTAACATGTATCTACCCCAGGTCTTAGTACAGTGCCTGGCACATAGGAAGAATTTAACAACAAAAATGCTATCTTTTTCCCATTTATCTTGCTATCTTGCTTCTGCAGTGCTAGTGTGTAAGTTTCTGTGAGAAATGTGAAAAAGGGGCAAATGAAATGCAAAGTTGCTGCAGTTAGACTAATAATGAATTAGCATATTCTTGATGGAGGGTGAAGAGGAAGATGAGATCATTGTTAATCCCCAGTCTCCCCAGAGTTCTCAGAAAACTAGTCAGTTGTTTCACCACTTAACATTTTTCAATACTATTTAACATTCAACCACAGTAAGTAGAAACCAGCAATGGCTATTGCACTGAACTTATTAAAGCCATCAGAGCATTACAAAGAAAGATATCTAGTTAGAAGCAAAAATAAGGGTATATCCAGTAAGGATGAATATAAAATGGATTAAAACAAATGACATTTAGAGTTTGGCAGCATTCAAGATTCATCTATAACCCATGTAGCACTGGAAGAATAATCATTTTAGAAGCCCCTATTAAAGGCAGACTATTCCCTCCCACCCACCTCTACAAAAATAAAACCCTTTCTCTCTGCCAAAAGAGTGGGTGGCTAGAATCCCTTCAATCAGTCAGTCACTCATATTTATTGTGCACCTAGAGAGGATGAGGCATTGAGCGAAGGGCATTGGAAAGTGACAGAGAAGGAAGACACAAGTTCCCTGGCCTCAAGGAGCTTACAAACCCCAAATTTATGACTTGGAGAAGGAAATGGAAATTTTTTTCGGGATTGGTTTTGCCTGGAGCAGTGAGGATCCTGAAGACTGAGATGCCTCTCACCTCTCTTCTCCACCACCACCCCCAACCCAACACCACCCTTCACCTCCAAGCAATAAAGAATGGTTGAATTTTCAACACTTAACACTTTTGAGCTACCCATTTTGAAAGGATGCAGGAGAAGAAAAGCAGAGGGAAATTATTTGATGGACCCAGTAGTTTAAGACCCAAAGCCCTAGCTCAGACAGAGGGAGAAACAGCGTGGCCTAGTGGATCGAGCATGGTCCATGAAGTCATGAAGACCTGTGTTCTAATCCCACATCCTCCACTTGTCTGTTGTGTGACTTTGGGCAAGTCATTTCACTTCTCTGTGCCTCGGTTAGCTTGACTGTAAAATGGAGATTGAGACCAAGAGCCCCATGTGGATGTGGACTGTCCAACCTCATTAGTTTGTATCTACCCCACTGCTCAGTGCGTGGTGCATAGAAGACTTTAACATATATCATAAAATTATAGGGAGATGAGCAGACCCATGGTAGAGGATCCTGCTAGGTCCCTTCTGGATTCAATTAGCAGCCCCTGTGGGACAGCACATCATGATGATTGTGTCCATTTGCAGTTTCTAGCCAAGAGACTTTCCCTGCATTGAAATGGGTTTTCAGGGTGACACTAAATTGGCATCCAAATGGCCAGATGAATCTCTTATGGGGTTACGGGCAGACTTTGGGTACAGGTGAGACCCTGACATATTCCTAGTACCTGACATATACTCTACTCCTGAAACACAAAGAGAAGGACTCATCGGGTAAACTGCCTGACTGCCTTAGAAGACTCCTACCTGAGTGTTCCAATTCCAGTTCATGCACCCACTTCAGGAACTGGTGCAATGAGCGGATCCATTATTCATAATTTTGGTATTTGTTAAATGCTTAACAACATGTCAAACACTCTACTAAGTGCTGAAGTAGATACAAGATAATCAGGTCAGACACAGTCTGTGTTTCATATGAGACTCACAGTCTATGGGAGAGGGAGATCAGGTATTGAATCCCCATTTTACAGATGAGGAAACTGAGACAAAGAGATTTAAGTGACTTACCCAAGGGCACACAACAGGTGAGTGGTGGAACCGGGTTTAGAACCATTAACAGCATAGTCTAATGAATACAGCACGGACCTGGGTGTCAGAAAGACCTGGGTTTTAATCCCAGCTCTGCCACTTTGCTGTATGACTTTGGGCAAGTCACTTTGCTTCTCTGTGCCTCAGTTACCTCATATGTACAATGGGGATTAAGACTGTGAGCCCCATATGGGATAGGGACTGTGTCCAACCTGATTATCTTCTATCTACTCCAGCGCTTGGAACCATGCTTCACACATAGTAAGCATTAACAAGTACCAGCATCATTATAAGAATGGTTTCAAGGGAAAAAGGAAGAAGGAAAGAAGAGGCAGGAGAGGGCAATTAAGACCTAGGAATTCTCAAGGAAGGTAGTGCCTGAGATTTGTAGTCCCATGTGGGAAGAGAACATAGGCTGTAGGAATATGACAAGGGGAGCATTGATTCTCTGTTCCAGAGCGGGGGAAATACTGGACTTCCACTTGATGGGAAGCTCCTTCAGGACAGAGTCCCTGTGTCTTGCTTCTGACATACTCTTCTAGGAACTTAGTATAGTGCTTCACAAGCAGTAGGCATTCAATAATGCCAATGCTTGATTGTTTGAAGGACAAACCCTAAGCTAAAGTGTTCCAGTTCATCGAGGTAGGAAAGGAAAAGATGCTGGGGAGATTTCTAGTTCCCTTTCTCCTAAAATTCTTCACCAGAAAATCCAAGAAAGGAAGTACCAATATCAGTGGCTTGGTCAGAGAGCAGAAAACCTGGAAGCAGCCTTGTTTACTGTCCCCCTGTAGACTTTGCCAATTTTCTGTTATAAGAACTTGAATTCACTTTGCTACTGGGCCAAAATGGATATTTCGTTTAAATACCTTCTTATATTTTTATTGCAGTCCAATCTTCCTTTTGCCCCCAAATGATTTTGGATATGAATCTATAATTGGCTTTTATCTCTAACCCTGAACTGAAATTTGCTCTGCTCTATGCCCAAAATTCATTCTGGTTTTGAATTTGTTATTGACTTTTGTTTAAAGTCTCTTCCATCTCAAGATGCTTAAATTCAAGCTAGCTTTGGCTCAGATTTTTTTTGTTTTGCTTTTAACATTCATTATTGTTTTTAAATCAGTTCAATTTATTTTGCTTGAGGTGCCACTTTTATATGGTGGACGAATTGTTCCCCAATGTACACATTGGACTAGTAACATCAGACACTGATATGCATCTCCAACTGAAGCTTTTCGGGGCTCAGCCACTCCAGAAGGATGAAGACTGGGTCATGAATAATCCTAGGCCTTAATGCACAGCTAAATAACTGATTTTCTCCAGGGTTAGAATATAGTCAAAGAGCTTAATCGATCAATCAATCAATGGTATTTATTGAGCACTTATTACATGCAGAGCACTGTGCTAAGGGCTTGGGAGAATACAACAGAGATGGTAGATACGTTCCCTGCCTCTAAAAAACTTATAGTCCAGAGGGAACTTAAAAACAATCAATCAATCAGTGGTAATTCTTTATTTTTATGGTATTTGTCAAGTGCTTACTATGTGCCAGGCACTGTACTAAGCGCTAGAGTAGACACATGCTAATCAGGTTGGATACAGTCCTTGTCCCACGTGGAGCTCACAGTCTTAATCCCCATTTAACAAATGAGGTAACCGAGGCACAGAGAAGTGAAGTGACTTGCCCAAGTTCATGCAGCAGCAAATGGCGGAGCTGGGATTAGAATCTGCCCCCCAGACCCAGGCTGGCGGGACTGAGGCTCTGGGCCCACTTCTCAGGCCCTGCCCCAGCTTGGCTCATGCTCATCAGAAATGGCAGGCCCTTCCTCTCCCATTTTTACTCTGTCCTCCTTAGCCTGAGGTCTCAGGTTGCGTGACTGCAGTTAGAATTTATGACTTCATGGGCGTCTTTTCCCGCGGCCTCCCAGATGCCGGGGTGCATCATCAGAGCAAGATGGAAGAGGACCAAGAGCTCACACCTACAACTCCAGGTGCAGGCTAAGACGCTCTCTCCTCTCTGCAAAGAATGAGCAGTAGTGCAGCCATGCTCAGAAGGGGAAGGATTAGAGGCTCATTCATTCATGATTCAATTGTATTTACTGAGCACTTGCTGTGTGCAGAACATTGTACTAAGCATTTGGAAAGTACAGTTCAGGATCAAAGAGAGACAATCCCTACCCACAGCAAGCTCACAGTCTAGAAGGGGGGAGACAGGAATCCAAACAAGTAAACAGGCTTCAATAGCATCACTATAAATAAATAGAATTATAGATATATACACATCAAAAGGGTAAACAAGCATTAATTATACAATAGAATTATAGATTTGTACATATATACACAAGTGCTGTGGTGGAGGGCTGGCGGTAGAGCAAAGGGAGCAAGCAGGAACGATGGGGTAGGGAGGGGAGGCTGAGGAAAAAAGGGGGGCTTAGTCTGGGAAGGGCTCTGAAAAGGAGGAATAGGGAGAAGCGGGGACCATCTCATCTGAGCAGAGATGAGAGGAGAAGAGGAAAAGAGTTGGTCTGTATCTGCTTCTCCACCCCCGGTACATGTCTACTCTTTTCCTCCATTTGCCACCATTGATCTCCACCACCTATCCCCCACAAAGCCCGCATGCTATTCCGGTAAAAAATAATTTTATTTTATTTTTTTACTTTCACCCTTGTGAATCTATTGAATGCATGGATGCTTGGCTCATGCAGTTAGCATACACCTGAACTTGGGGTACCAGAAAGAGATAAAAAGTCAGACTTAGGCAGACCTTGGAGTGTGTGTGTGTGTGTGTGTGTGTGTGTGCGTGCAGACACATGAACACAGCCAGCTTGCAGGGTGGGGATTATCAAATTTATGTACGGGAGTCCTGAATTAAATCATTAAGCCACACTTTAACTTCACCTTTAATAAATATGGTATTTGTTAAGTGCTTACTATGTGCCAGGCAATGTACTAAGTGTTGGGGTGAATACAACCAAATCTGGTCGGACACAGTCCCAGTCACACCTAGGGCTCACAGTCTTAATCCCCATTTTACAGATGAGGTAATTGAGGGACAGAAAAGTGATGGGACTTGTCTAAGGCCACAGAGCAGAGAAGTGGTGAAGCTGGGATTAGAAAACATGACCTTCTGACTCCCAGGCCCCTTCTCTAACAATGCATGATGCTGCACTGACTTATGGATTGGAGGGTTGGGAAGTATCTGCAAAGTTTGGGGGAGTGCCCTCAATCTCCTCTACAAAGTCATTCTAAAAGACATAAGATAGAACCTTGCCTGTGAAACTCTATGCGGTATTCTCAACAGAAACCTCCCCTACGTGGGTATCAAGCCCTTGATAACCACTGTCTCCAGAAAGCCTTCTCTGATTAATTCCCAACAACCCAAGTCATGTTAACCCAGCACCCACTCCTAACATCTATATATTTATACTCATCTTTACATGTGTATATTCAATTGTACATTCAACTCTATTCTGAAAATTCCATCCCAGAATATTCTTTGATTTCCTTATCTGTTCCTTAGTCTTCCTACTGTACCCAGCACATGGAAATAATTTGTATGTCACCCCCATTCTATTCCTTGTTGTTAGGAATGTGTCTTTTGCTTCAGTTTGTTCATTCAATTGTATTCACTGAGTGCTTACTCTTTGCGGAGCACTATACTAAACACTTGGGAGAGTACAGTACTCATTCATTCATTCAGTTGTATTCATTGAGTACTTACTGTTTGCAAAATACTGTACCTAGCACTTGGGAGAGCACAATATAATGATAAACAGGGTTATTTCCTGCCCACAGTGAGCTTACAGTGTTGAATTTTCCCAAGAACTCAGTGATGTATGTTACTCCATAAAAAACATTAATACTACTATCTGTTGGATGTGACTTCAAACCAGAAAGGCCCTACCTAATCGTAATAAGTCACCTGTGCTTAAGTCCAGACCCACTAAGTGCTTTGATACTCACCCCACCCCCTCCCCCAGAACACTTTTGAATCTATTTTCTTTAAAGTCTGTCTCCTGTACTAGACTGTAAGCTCCTCAAAGGCAGCTAACATATCTACCGATTCTACTGTAGTCTCCCAAGCACTTAGTACAGTATCCTGCACACAGTAGGTGCTCAGTAAATTGCTCACCTATCAATTGACTGAATTTCCCAGTTTGTAAGTGATAAAGTCATTTGGGATGAAATCAACAGCTTTTCAGGTCTATCTAGATTGTCACTTGTGCTTCTTCCTTGTTACATGTTCTGCTCCTTAATAAAAGCAAATTAAATCTGTCTAGAGTGATTGGCTTTTCCCAAAGCCATGCAGACAGATTCCCTTATTCTATTCTAGGTAGCTGCATTGTGGCGATTTAATTATTTGATTTAATTATTCCCCCTGGTTTGAAGTTGACTCACCTGTAATTCCCAGGGTCATCTTTGCTTCCCTTTTAAAAAACCAGCACAGTTGTCCCCTCTAATTGTCTAAATGATCCTCTGAGAATTCTCAAGATACTTGACAGTGACTCTGCAGTGTTATCTGTCAGTTTCTTAGGTACCTTGGGCTCCCTGCCAACAGACCCAGTGGCTTAAATGCATCCAGTTGTTTTAAAAATCTTTTGCCTATTTTCTCCTCTCTCCCACTTGCAACATTCCAACCTTACTTCCCAAATAGGATTTATCTTGGTCAGCTCTTCACTCTGATCAAAGACACAAGAAACAAATAGTAAAAACAACACTCTCTTCACAATAATCTGTTGCCAGTTTTTTTTTTCCTTTCCCAATCTTCCTCAGTTTGCATCGCTTAATTTAACTGTAATCCTCCAGTAGATTGTAAGCTCATCAGTGATAGGGACCTGACCTTTTACTGCCACTGTATGTTCTTAAATGTCTATTACAGGAACTGATCATTGAATCCATCAATCAATCATATTTATTGAACATTTACTATGTGCAGAGCACTGTACTAAGTTCTTGGGAGAGTACCATATAACAGACACATTCCCTGCCCACAGTAAGTTTACAGTCCAGATGTGGGGACAGACATTAATACAAATAAGTAAATTACAGATATATGCCTACGTGTTCTGGGGCTGGAGTGGAGATGAATAAAGAGAGCAAGTTGGGGTGATGCAGAAGGGAGTGGGAGAAAAGGAAAAGAGGGCTTAGGTAGGGAAGGCATCTTGGAGATGTGCCTTCAATAAGGCTTTGAAGGTGGGGACAGTAATTGTCTTTCAGACATGAAGATGGAAGCAGGATGTGGGTGAGAGATCAGGGGCGAAGTACTGTGAGAAGGTTGGTACTAGAGTCAATATGAAGTAGAGTCACTGAAGTCAGTGTGGTGTAGTGGATAGAGCATGAACCTGGGAGTCAGAAGGTCATGGGTTCTCATCCCAGCTCTGCCACTTATCTGCTGTGTGACCTTGGGCAAGTCTTTTTACTTCTCTGTGCCTCAGTCATCTCATCTGTAAAATGGGGATTGAGACTGTGAGCCCCACACGGGACAGGGACTGTGTCCAACCTGATTTGCTTGTAACCATCCCAGTGCTAAGTACAGTGCCAGGCACATAGTAAGTGCGTAACAAATACCATAATTATTATTAGAGGAGCAAAGTACATGGGTTGGGTTATAGTAGTAGAATAGTGAGGTGAGGTTTGAGGGGAAAAGGAGATTGAGGATTGAGGGCTTTAAAATGATGATAAGGGGTTTCTGTTTGATGCAAAGGTGGATGGGCAACTCCTGGAGAATCTTGAGAAGTTGGGAAACATGGACTGAATTTTTTTGTAGAAAACTGAGGATGAAGAGAATGAGGAGGATGGGAAAGGAGAGGAAGGAGCAGGAAGAGGAGGAAGAAAGGGTTTTGTTTGGGGGGGGTTGATATTTGTTAAGCATCTTCTGGGTATCAGGCTCTGTACTAAGTGCTGGGGTACATACAAGCTAATCAGGTTGGACACCATCCATTTAATAATAATAATAATAATAATTCATCCCACATTGGACTCCCAATCTTAATCCCCCTTTTACAGATGAGATAACTGAAACTCAGAGAAGTTAGTTAACTGACTTACCCAAGGACTCAAAGCAGACAAATGGCAGATCTGGGATTAGAACTCAGACTCATTAGGCCTGACTCTAAGGCCTGTGCTCCATCCATTAGGCCACACTGCTGCCCTTTAGTCACCTTTTATGTCTAGCTGATACCCTTCTTGGCTTTGGCTTCCCTACTATTGTCCCTGCAGAGAACTGTGGTATTTCTTTGTACTTGTCTTTAGTGATTTGGCCCATTTTCTTTTTTTTTTAGCTTTCATTTAGGGTGATATGGGCTCAGCATGGGATATGCTGGCAGGAGGACTTGCTATGCTCCAAATATTTCTGGCATGGACAGCTAGTTACCTAGACATTTTTCCTAAGACTATATTTTTCAGGACAACATATTCAAGAAACTACCAGAGAGGAACAAAGGAACTGGCACAGCCATAGTGCAAAAGTTGCCACTTGACTGCTATGGGACCTTAGGCAAGTAAGTCACAACTTCTCTGACCCTCAGTTTTGTCAACTGTAAAATAATAATAATAATCATATTTATTAAGCGCTTACTCTGTGCCAGGTACTGTTCTAAGCGCTGGAGTAGATACAAGGTAATCAGGTTATCCCACCTGGGGCTCACAGACTTAATCCCCATTTTACAGATGAGGGAACTGAGGCACAGAGAAGTGAAGTGACTGATAAGTGGCAGAGCCAGAATTAGAACCCATGACTTCTGATTCCCAAGTCCGGGGTCTTTTCACTAAGCCATGCTGCTTCTCAATGGGGATTTAATACCTATATAATAATAATAATAATGGTGGTATTTGTTAAGCGCTTACTATGTGCAAAGCACTGTTCTAAGTGCTGGGGGGATACAAGGTGATCAAGTTGTCCCACGTGGTGCTCACAGTCTTAATCCCCATTTTAATGAGGTAAATGAGGCACAGAGAAATTAAGTGACTTGCCCAAAGTCACACAGCTGGCAAGTGGCAGAGCCAGGATTAGAACAAATGAAATCTGACTCCCAAGCCCGGACTCTTTCCACTGAGCCATGCTGCTTCTCAATTCCTTTCTACTTAGACTGTGAGCCCCATGTGGGACTCTGACTGTATCCAATATGATTAATTTATATCTACTCCAGTGCTTTGAAAAGTGTTTGGCACATAGTAAGTGCTTAACAAATACCATTAAAAAAGTTAGCTATTTTTTTTAGGACTTACCCTGTGTCTAACTTCTAAAGCAATCAATCCATCAGTGGCATTTATTGAGTGTTTATTACGTGTGCAGACCTGAACTAAACACTTGGGAGAATACAACAAAGTTGGCGGACTTGCTCCCTGCCCCAAAGGAGCTTACACTCTAGAGGGGAAGGCGGAGTGGTAAAGGATAATCAGCTCAGTGGGGAAGTGCAGGGAAATTTACCACAGTGGAAACAGAGATCCAGGTTCACTTCCACATTTCAGATTCAGATATGCAATCATTCTACCAACTGCTCCATTTATTATTTCACAGATTTAATGACACTGGTTAATAAGAACAATTTTTCATTATTTCCTTTCCCTTTCTTTTGAGGATAGAAAGAGTAGCAGTACTAGCAACATCATTATTATCATTATTATTATTATTATTGTATTTGTTAAGCACTTACTGTGTCAAGCACTCTGGAATAGATGCAAGTTAACCAGGATAGACACATTCATTCATTTATTCATTCAATAGTATTTATTGAGCACTTACTATGTGCAGAGCACTGTACTAAGTGCTTGGGATGTACAATTTGGCAACAGATAGAGACAATCCCTGCCCAAATATGGGCTCACTATCCCACATGGGCTCACAGTCTCAGTAGGAGGGAGAACAGGTATCGAATCCCCATTTGACAGCTGAGGAAACTGAGGCACAGAGAAGTTAAGTGACTTGCCCATCATCACGCAGCAGGAAAATGACAGAGCTGGGATTAGAACCCAGGGCCTCTAACTCCCAGATCCGTATTATTTCCACTAGACCATGCTGCTTCCCTATTAGCTGTTAGAGAAAAATGCTCTCACTTCCAGTAATTAGCCTACCCTCCTTGTAAAGAACACAATAACCATGAAATCCAAATTAATAAACCATCACAACTGCCCTAACAACTAGTCTCTGAGATGGCAATATACCTCTCTATGCAACACTAGCCATGTTTGTGATTTGCTGCTGACTGTGATGGAAAATGCTCTGCAGTTGCCTCACCATCTGCTCTCTTTATATTGAAATCCGTGAGAAGTGCAATTTAGAAAAAAATGTTTCAGGTTTATTATTATCCACCCACTTCAAACTTACATAACACAAGGTAAATGATCTTTAATTCAGGGCAATTGTGCAGAATACTCTCCTAGGATGCAATTTGAATTAATGATTTTTCCAGAACAATTCAGTTTAGATTCTTCATTTGGATTTCTTAGACTCAAATGGACTAATGAGAATCGAGCACTCGGAGTTTTTATGATTTGAACACTGAAACCTTGTATTTCATAATCTTCCCATGATCCATCTGTGAGGAGAGAGTCTCATTATAGGAAAATGCTAGAGCAATGAGATTATTCAATAATTACCTTGCATCCTACAAAAACATCAATAATACCTTTTATGAATAGATAGCGGTTGATTATGATATCATCGGGCTTTCACCAAAGAAGAATAGCTGCTTCCAATACTTAACTTTAATAGGTAAGTGTACTCTTCCTAGCTCTTTATGTAGATTGTCAGCAGTCATTCTGGCAGAAATAAAATTTAAAAACATTAAGCGATAACTGAGAATGGTTGTTTTGCTGAACCCAAAAAGTATGTGAAGCCAATAATAAAAGCACTTGGAGCCTGAAATGCACTAGAGATGATGGCATATTGTAAATCATGTGCTTTTCCACCTGAACAGAGGGATGGTTTCCACTCTAGGAATGAATTTGCATTGCTTTTAGGATTGATCACATTTTACCACTCCACCCTTATCAATGGCATATATTGAGCACCTAATGCCTAACGAGCACTCTACCAGGCACTTGAGAAAATAATAGAAATAAGAGATGATGACTATCTCTAAGGTGTTTACAATCTCATTTCTTGACTAGGTATTATTAGGTCTCTTAGAATCTAATAGCTCTTCCTTAATGTTGAAGGATTCCCATTACCACCTGTAAGTGTAATCAACCTGTTTTTTATCACAGCTTCTAGGCATTAATGAGGCTGTTAAATAAAAATTGTCTCCTAGTGGTCAACATTCTCCATCTCCCCATTCAAAGTATGGCCTTGTTTTTTGGTCCCAAAGCCAATTTTCAGCTTTAATAAGATAGCGTGGCCTAGCGGAAAGAGCACAGGCCTGAGTTCTAATCACTGATCTGCCAGTTGCTTGCTGTGTGACCTTGGGCAAGTCACTTAACTTCTCTGTGCTCAGGTGCCTCATTTGTAAAATGGAGATTAAGACTGCGAGCCCCAGGTGGGACATTTACTCTGTCCAATCTGCATCACTTGTATCTACCCCAGTGCTTAGTACAGTGCCTGGCACCTAGTTAGCACTTAACAATTGTCATTAAATAGAGGAACAGAAAAAGCAGACCAAGATTAGACAGTGGTGGTGATCTGGAGCTAGGGATTGGTTCTGTGAAAGCAACTAAGGGATGGGCAACAAGAGAATTGAGAGGGCAGAGTTGAGGACATGTATTTTTCCATCTTGGGATGAAAGGGCTGGCAAGGAGCTCAGGAGAGGTGAATGAGCTAGATGGAATGGGTCTAGAATAAAGAAGTTACGATATAGGGTGAAGTCTGAATTTTAAGGAAGGGCAGTTTGGGTGGTTGGGGTAGTGAGTTAGAAGGATGATTTTGGAAAGTGTTAAATAAGAGCTGGTGAGGTTAGAGATGAAGTATTGTGTGGAAATGGTTAGATGAAGCCCAGATGAGTGGCTGAGGTAAGAGGTCAATGTCACTGTCAATGGAAAGCAGACAAATCATTAAAGCAAAGATTGTAGTCCCCTAAGGATTAAAAAAGTGGGAGAGAATGAGACTAGGAAGGTGAAAAAAACCATGAAAATAAGGGAGAAATGCAGAAGTGGGACTGGGAAGATCGTAGATAACTAGTAGCTAAAGAGAGTGATAAATGTAGATAATGAGGGATTCAAAGGAAGAGACAGAAGATCAGGGATAAAATAGAGTAAAAATGGCACTAGGGGACAAGGAAAAGGCTGACTCCTTCCTCTTTCTCAGCGAGTCTCGGACAGTGGGAGAAGACGAATGCACGAGAGAGGGATAAAGAGAAATTTGATTACGATGGAGCAGGAATGCCACAGACCACTGTGGAATTAAATCACAGAAACTGTGAGGAGATGTGACGACAGTGAGTGAGGATTCAGGGGACCGAAGCAGGATGTCAGAGGGATTCGGGGGGAGGGTGTGTGGAATAGTGGGGGAAGATCATCAGCCATATGGGGTTCACCTGCTACTCTCTTAACAAAATTCCAAAAATTGAGAAAGCTTTGAGATCTCCTACTCCATTTGGGGAGGGGAGAGGAGGGATGAGGCAGGAAGCTGTGGTCTCTTTGCTGTTTCAAAGGGACTCAATCATTGGGGGCTGGTTGCTTGGTGCTTGACTGAATGGCAGTATTCCAGGAAAGTGTTGGTGCTTTGAAATGCCCTGGTCAGTTCCAGAAGCAGAATGACTTGCAACTCCACCAGTCTTGGAGACGTATGAGTTCTTGACACTCAGGAATCGTATTTCCAGAGTCCAGATGATGGGGACTAGGTGAGCATGAGGTCCCATGACTTTGGAATTTCCAATTCCACATTTTCAATCTGGGAGGGGGGTCCGGGGCAGAGGGTGGATTGGATGAAGAACCCATCGTTAAGACTGTGAGCCCATTGTTGGGCAGGGATTATATCTATCTGTTGCTGAATTGTACAAGTGCTTAGTACAGTGCTCTGCACATAGTAAGCGCTCAATAAATACGATTGAATGAATGAATAAATAATGGACATTTGCTACTCAGGATGGATTGCTCAGAGCTTGCAGTATTTTTATTTTAACATTCTAGCATCCCTCTGTTTCAGCTCATGCTACTGAGTTCCATTAATTGGAAGCATTGTGCCTTAGTGGAAAGAGCATGGATCTGTGAGTCAGGAGACCTGGGTTCTAATCCTTCTCTACCACTTGCCTCCTGGGTGAATTAGGGCTAGCATTTATCTTCTCTGTGTTTCAGCTTCCTCACATGTAAAATGGGGATTAAATTCATTCATTCATTTATTCAATCTTATTTATTGAGTGTTTAGTGTGTGCAGAGCACTGTACTAAGCACATGGAAGTACAATTCAGCAACAAATAGACAATCCCTATCCAACACCAGGCTCACAAGCTAGAAGGGGGGAGACAGACAACGAAACAAAACAAGTAAACAGGCATCAATAGCATCAAAATAGATAAATAGAATGATAGATATATACACATCATTAGCAAATAGAATAATAAATATGTACGAATATGCACAAGTACTGAAGGGCAGGGAAGGGGGTAGAGCAGAGGGAAGGAGTTGGAGTGATGGGAGGGGAGGAGGAGCAGAGGAAAAGTGGGGCTCAGTCTGGGAAGGCCTCCTGGAGGAGGTGAGCTTTCAGTAGGGCTTTGAATGGGGAAAGTGTGCTAGTTTGGTGGAAGTGAGGAGGGAGGGCACTCCAGGCCAGAGGTAGGACGTGGGCCAGGGGATGACGGTGGAACAAGCGAGAACAAGGCACAATGAGGAGGTTAGTGGCAGAGGAGCAGAATGTGTGGGCTGGGTTGTAGAAGAAGCTGTTCTCCCTCTCAGGTGGGACAGGAACTCCCATGTGAGCTCCAAGTGAGACAGGGACTGTGTCCAAACTGATCATCTTGCTAGAGATCTAGTGCTTAGTACAGTCTCTGGCACATAGTAAGTGCTTAAAAAAGGCCACAGTCTTTTTTGTTAACTGGGGTGGGGAGTGGGTTCCTGCAGCGTTTCCCCTGCAGAAATACTTTAAAGTTAAGTGGCCACCACCATAGTTCCACAAAAATCAGTCAATGGTATTTATTGAGCACTACCTGGAGTACTGTACTAAGCCCTTATGAGAGGACACGACCCCTACCCCACAAGCCACTTACAGTCTGGAGGATTGTAAATGGCACAGTTAGCATCGTAACTTAAAGCGACAGGACTGGAGTAATGCATGGGATGTCCCATGCACTTCCTTATCACATGTTCATGGAGGCCATCAGTGGCAGCTCTAATCATCCAGGGCATGAAGTGTCATGCTAAATTCAAGAGGCTTTTATCATGCTGTATGTAAGATAACCTAAAGGTAGTCCATTTCTGTTCTTTCACAAATGATTTCAAACTCAACTTTCAGGACATGTTTGAATCATGAGAAATGATTCACTAGTGTTTCTCACTAGGGAAGATTTGACCTTCATAAACTTATACGGGCTCCAAAGCAAGTGAAGGTTACCTGCCAGATGATTCTAGATCATGGCAAGTTCATCAGTTTAATGGTAACTAATTTCACACTGTAAGTTAGCACGTGGCCAATCACCTAACATGTAATACATCCAGTGATTCTATGAGCCAAGCAAGAGAGATAATAAGTTGCTTAGTGTAACTGCTCACACTCATTAGTGTGTTCATAATCGTTTAAAATATGATTTTCAAGCTCATAATCATTTTAAGCACCATTACTTTACAAGTACGAATGTTTTCAGTGTCTCTAGAATTTCATAGTTATCTGCAATACTTTAAATCCACAGACTTTGCTATTTGGGGTATTTGGGAAATAAAGACAATTTTGAGGATAATTTTAAAGGTGCAGAATTAACCGGTGAAAAAGAATACTGTTTCCATACCAGGTATCTTGTTTTGGTAACACTTGAAATTTCACAGTGGGAAATCTTTAGTAAGTTCAGAATCATCTTAAATCTTATGTTAGAAGGAAAAGATGATGCAAACTGGGGGAAAAAAACAACTGTGGAACCTCCAAAGAGTCTAGTTTTCTTGATCTTTTTCAGATTTGGCATTACATCAACTCTGCTTCTGAAAAACTGCATCAATCTCAGTGATCTGCTCAAGAAGGGACACTGTCCTTTAGACTTTTTAGCATCATTATGACTTTTTGGAGGCAATTGAAGAATAATTTTGTACAGATGGCAATATAATATAGTGTTGCTCTGAATCAGACAGACTCGTTTTTTGTTTGGCTTGAAGACATACTGTGTTTCCATCTCTATAGTGCATGTTCTGAACACAATCTTAGTTGTCCCTACAGTTACCATACCTGGCCTGAATATTTTGTGGTAGCATTCAGTGTTACATCCCACCGCAGTCTCAAAAATAAGTCCTTTCATTTTCCTGGAGCCAGAGATTTAAAAAAAATGTTTATCATTTATTTGTACCTCTATTTAGGTCCACATACTTAAGTCTTATATGTATCCTATAGACTTTAAGGTCACTATGGGCAGGGAATTTGTCTACTAACTCTGTTACACTGTATTCTCTGAAGCACCTAGTACAGTGCTCTGAACACAGTAAGCACTCAGTAAATACCATTGATTTTACATAATTAACTTTCTATCTCTAAAATAGAGTATATTACTAGTTTGCAGTAAAATTGTTAGTAGAATGAAGGGAAGAGTGGACTGTGGCAAGGTTATACCCAAGAAGCAGTGTGGCCTAGAGGAAAGATAATGGGTCTAATAGTCAGAGGACTTGGTTCTAATTCTGGGTCCACCACCTGGCTGCTTGGGCAAGTCACCTAACTTTTCTGTGCCTCCGTTCTTCATCTGTAAAAATTGCAATTCAATGCTTGTTCTCCCTCCTACTTCACGTATGGAACAGGAACTCTGTCTAAACTGATTATCTTATTCTACCCAGTGATTGTACCATGTTTGGTACATAGGAAGCTCTTAACACATGTCATTATTATTATAATTACACACTATTATTATTATAATTATCTCAACTGCTTCCTGCTCAAATGTTGGTTGGGGCAGAAGGCCACTGGGCAATTCATTGCTTTTAAAATGCTTCACACCCATTTTGCCCTGAGCATTTCAACATCTGCAAGAAGCCCCAAAAAAAGGTAACCTTTTTTATGACTGTTTACCTTTATACCTTTAATGAGGTGCTTTGTTAAGAATGTGCACCTAGAGGCCTTGGAAAATGATATTAAAAAAAAAAACCCACCTTGAATTCTGTCCAACATTCCCCTATTCAATAAAATGTGCTCTGTGTCTAAAGCTGTAAATATATAATAGCTGCACAATTTGCCTACAGTCACTACTTTACTAATGTTTGCTTTATAAAGTGCCCTGAAGCACTTTCAGCATGAAAGGCACTCTAAGAAAACCATGTCTGTTCCATTCCGTTTGTTAATCCTTTAGTTATTTGGGCTGCTGAGAAGACTTAAGGTAAGGAAAATATGTCTACCAGCTAAGACCTCATGAAAAAAGTATGCAACAAGACTGTAACACTGGAAAAAAACTTTTATTTAACTGAAATGTTGAAGTTTTACTTTTGAGCAAAACAAAAGTATTCATAATTATTAAAATGACAAACATAGTAAAGCTCTATGGACAGGTAACATTATCACTATTCTATTTTGTCTTACACTTCCATTTTTTAACAACTTCATTTGATGAATGGGAGAAAACTGGTTACACAGAAAATGAAATTAGATATTTATATTTCTATGGAATATGATATTTTGTACATATTCCAGGATTTACAAAGAGCAATCTCATCATCCCATATTTTATATTAAGCAGTAATTTCTTGGAATAATTACTCATTCAAGCTTTCCTACAATGGGTCCAACATGACACACCCTGATTCATTTTTCTCCTATATATCACGTACCACAGGCATTATAAATTCAGAGTTGCTTCTAGAAAACATGTGCCCACAAAGCAAACCTCCTTATTTCTTTATGTATAATTGATAACTATCAATTGATCTGCCCCAGACAAATGAGCCACAGATTTTCATTAACTGCAGCATGTAATAATTCTCTGGTTAGTGATCGATGCCAAAAATATCATTTCATCAAAGAACATAGATGGAATCCCCAAACTGAATTTATAGTCTGATTTTTAACAGGCGGTGGAAAGAGTTATGAATCCTTCTTTGTGCACCAACTTCCCTGAAATACATGAGTAACATTACAAAGCTGAAGAAAATTTAATCCTACGAATTGCCACAGTATGGCCAGTGGTACTCAGACAAAGCAAAACAACAGGTGGTGGAATTCCTTAGGATACTCAGGGCTGTCTGAAAGCCAGTGCAGGTGATTTAAGTAAATAAATGCCTTTTGGACTGGATTTTGTGGCCAGGTCATTTTGCTGTCCCTAAAGACTCTGATCCCCCTCTAGACTGTGAGATCATTGTGGACCAGGAATGTGTTTGCTATTACATTGTACTCTCCCAAGCTCTTAGTACAGTGCTTTGCACATAGTAAGTGCTCAATAGATATGATTAATAATAATAATAACAATAATAATTACATTATTTGACATGCTCTGCTTTTTGTCTGGAGAGAAGCCTAGTTTTACCCATGTTGCTATAATATTCTACCTAAGTTTTGTTAATTCAATTTTCTAGGAAAACCACATCTGTTGTGTTTCCAAAGTAGATGCTTAATTTAAATATGGAAAAATCATGAAACCCCACAAAAGGAGAAAGTTGAAAAAAATTTTAAGAGGAGAGGAAAAAATAGCACTTAGAAGCAATACACGACAGGTACCGTCTCCGCCATGAACAGGTACAGTAATTTCCTAAATGAATTCCAGTGACCTAAAACAGTTGAAGCACATTATTCATTCTCAATGGCTAGACTTTTCCCAATCTGCTCAAAGTCTGTTATGTATTTGACACCATATATTCAAGCCCAATTATAGTCCCAGATAATTTTACCGTAATTTATGTAAGCCCATAACTTAGAAACTACACTAACAATATGGATCATAAATAGTACCTTGGCTAACCCAAGGAAGCAGACTGCTTTGAATAAAAGAAAAAAAAATATGTCCATTTATATAAGGAAACACTTGCAATGATTATTTTGAAAGGGATGTCCAGCTGAGTTTTGACATTGGCTTGGAAAGATTTTTTTCCCCCCAGGCAAAATGGAAAAATGTTCAGGATGGTGTTGAACAATCAAACTAAGTAGCAGCTGTTTGTAGTTGTCCTTGAATAAATCTTTTTCTTCTCTGGATTGAATCCAGTTCCTTACTCTTTCCTTTTAGGGCATAATTTCTAAATATTTGATCACTTCCTTTGCATTTTTATGAACTCTATAAATTCTTCACACCTCCCCTTATTGTAGGTCTGAAAATTAATCTTGCTATTCAAATAGAAACAATGTGTCTTAGTGGATAGAGCACGGGTCCAGGAGTCAGAAGGACCTGGGTTCTAATCTTGGCTCTGCCTCTTGTCTGCTGTTTGACCTGGGGCAAATCACTTAACTTTTCTGGGCCTCAGTTACCTCATCTGTAAAATAGGGATTAAAACTGTGAGTCCCATTTGGGACAGGGACTGTGTCTAACCTGATTAACTTGTATCTACACCAGGGCTTAGAACAGTGCTTGACATATAGTAAATGCTTAACAAATACCAACATCATCAATATTATTATTATTACTACTAAGGGCTCTTTGAGGAGATGTGCCTTCAATAAGTCTTTGAATAAGGGAGGGAGTAATTGCCTGTCTGATATGAGGAGGGAGAGCATTCCAGGCGAAAGGCAGCATGTGGGTGAGAGGTCAGCAGTAAGGTAGATGAAACTGAGGTACAGTGAGGAGGTTAGCATTGGAGGTGAGAAGACCGTGGATTGGGTTGTAGTAGCAGAGTAGCGAGGTGAGGCAGGAGGGGGCAAGGTGAATAAGTGCTTTAAAGCCAACAGTGAAAAGTGTCTGTTTGATGCAGAGGTGGATGGGCAACCACTAGAGTTCTTTTGCAGCGTGGAGAAACGTGGCCTGAACATTTTGGTAGAAAAATGAGCCGGGCAGTAGAGTGAAATGTGGACTGGAGTGGAGAGAGACAGAAGGCAGGGAGGTCAGCAAGGTGGCTAAAGGTGGGTTAGAATGCCTTACTGGATTAACGGGGTAGCAGTTTGAATAGAGAAAAAAGGGGGGATTTTAACAATGTTGTGAAGGTTGAACTGACAGGATTTAGTGATGGATTGAATATGTGGGTTGAATGAAAAAAAAACAGTCAAGGATCATGTCAAGGTTATGGGTTTGAGCAAGGGCTTGGGAGTCAGAAGGTCATGGGTTCTCATCCCTGCTCCGCCACTTGTCTGCTCTGTGACCTTGGGCAAATCACTTCACTTCTGTGTGCCTCAGTAAACTCACCTGTAAAATGGGGATTGAGACTGTGAACCCCACGTGGGAAAAGGGATTATTATTATCCAACCCGATTTGCTCGTATCTACCTCAGTGCTTAGTACATTGTCTGGCACATAGTAAGTGTTTAACAAATACAATTATCATTATTATTATTATTATTATGGGCTTGTGAGACAGGAAGGATGGTGGTACTATCTACAGTGATGGGAAAACCAGGGAGAGGATAGGGTTTGGATGGGAAGATAAATTCAGTTTTTGACATTGTTTGAGGTGACAGGAGGCCATCCAAGGACATCAAGTCTTGATTCACTGTATTTCCTGCCAGTGTCCAGGGTGAATTTCTGATCTAAAACAGGATGCTAAGGAAAGCAGGAAGAACATCTGAGTCAAGCTGAGTTCGACTCGTCACTAAGCTGGTCTTGCTTTGGGGCTCAACACCTGCAGATTTTCCTGAGCCCACAGTAGACACTAAGCCGGAGTCCAGTGATTCCACCTGGGCAAATTTCAAACAATTCCACAATTATAATAAAATGATGGTATCATGTGGCTCAGTGGCAAAAGCCTGGGCTTAGGAGTCAGAGGTCATGGGTTCGAATTCCAGATCTGCCACTTGCCAGCTGTGTGACTGTGGGCAAGTTACTTAACTTCTCTGTGCCTCAGTTACCTCATCTGTAAAATGAGAATTGAGACTTTGAGCCTCACGTGGGACAACCTGATTACCCTGTTTCTACCCCAGCACTTAGAACAGTGCTCTGCACATAGTAAGTGCTTAACAAATACCAACATTAGTATTATTATTATTAAGTGCTTCCTATGTGCCCGGCACAGTACTAAACACTGTGGTGGATACAAGCAAATCAGGTTGGACTCTGTCCCTGTCTCTTGTGGGGCTCACAGTCTCAATTCTCATTTTACAGATGAGGTAACTGAGGCACAGAGAAGTTAAGTGACTTTCCCAAGGTCACACAGCAGACAATTGGAAAAACTGGGATTAGAACCCGGTTTCTACAGAAATGCTCTGGGCAAGTCACCCCCCTCCTCAAAAATCTCCAGTGGTTGCCTATCAACCTTCACATGAAACAAAAACTTCTCACTCTTGACTTCAAAGCTCTCTATCACCTTGTCCCCTCCTACCTCATTCTCCTCTGACACTAACTTCCTCACTGTGCCTCATTCTGGCCTGTCCTGCCGGTGACCCCAGGCCCATATTCTACCTCTGGCCTGGAAAGCCCTCCCTCCTCAAATCTGCTAAACTATCTCTCTTCCCCCCTTCAAAACCCTACTGAGAGCTCACCTCCTCCAAGAGGCCTTCCCAGACTGAGCCCCCCTTTTCTTCTCCTCCTCCTCCCTTCTCCATCACCCCTACTCCCTTCCTTTGCTCTATCCCCTGCCCCACCCACAGCACTTGTGTATATTTGTACATATTTTTCTCTTTATTTTATTAATTATGTGTATATATCTATAATTCTATTTATCTATTGTGATGCTATTAATACCTGTCTACTTGTTTTGTTTTCTTGTCTGTCTCCCCCCTTCTAGACTGTCAGCCTGTTGTTGGGTAGGGATTGTCTCTGTCTGTTACCGAATTGTACTTTCCAAGAGCTTAGTACAGTGCTTTGCACACAGTAAGTGCTCAGTAAATACGATTGAATGAATGAATGAATGAACCCATGACCTTCTAACTCCCGGGCCTGTACTCTAGCTACTGTGGAGGTTAGCAAACCAGAAGCCAATCACAAATGAAGGGGAGAACTTGACTGTCTGGTTTTAAGATGCCCAGGAAATAGAAAGCTGCAAGGAGCTGGAAGTACCACAAGAGAAAGTTAAGAAGTCCGCCTACACTGTAAGCACTCTGTGCAAAGAATGTGTCCACCAACTCTGCTGTATTGTACTCTCCCAACTGCTTAGTACAGTGGTCTGCACACAGTAAGTACTCAATAAATACGATTAATTGATTGACTGAAGCAAGAGGCAAACAGCTCTAAGCCAGAGTGAGGTTGAGAGGAAAGATAGCTAGTTAAATTTTTTTTCATATATGAAGGCTTGGATTACAGGAAATGAGATCCTGTTGGAGAGTTAGGATGAATAAATAGAAACGTAAGAAACATTCCTGTCTACAGCCAACAGAGATCTGGTACTGGACTCCCACTGAAATAAACACACTTAGCTCCATTCCTTATTGAATATCTTGGAACCATTCTATCCTGAGTAGCTCATAACAAGTATAATTACTTCTATATTACCCATGGGGATAATAACCAACAAAAGGTAGGTGGAGCTGGAAAAGTGCTGCATTGACTCTGGTGGCTGGACTAGTGATAGTGGTGAAAAGATCATGGTGCTCAGCAGAAAGAACAGAAGCGACCAGGAGAAGTAATCCACTGAGAGGGTCCATGAAGAGCAGCACAGCCTAGCAGAAAAAACATGGGACTTAGAGTCAGGAAACCTGGATTCTAATTGCAGCTCCACCACAAGCCTGTTTGGTGACCTTGAGTAACTCACAACTTCTCTTTACTTCAATTTCCTCATTTGTAAAACGGGATTAAATATTTTTTCCCTCCCTTTTAAACTATGAGCCCCAAGTGGAACTGGGACTGTCTGATTTGATTTCATAATAATAATTAATAATTGTGGTATTTGCTAAGTGCTTACTGTGTGCCAGGCATGGTACTCAGCTCTGGGCTGGGTAAAAGGAAATCGGGTTAGACACAGTCTCTGTCCTGCATGGAGCTCACAATTTTATATTTTAGATACCTTGGGACTTAGCACAGGGCTTGGTACATAGTAATTGCTTTACCAATACCACAATTCTTATTATTGCTCTTACCAGGAGGAAGTAGCTGAGAACAGTTGCCATCACTATTAGTTTCTCATATTTCATGTCGTTGTTGGCCCCAGAGATGTTCTGCCAGGAGGCTCGGACAGGTTGCCATTTTGGAAACTCCAGGAGCCAGTAGTGGTTGCTGTCTTCAGTGGCTGCTTTCTTTCCCTTTATAATAATAATTATAATTATGGTATTTGTTAAGCGCTTATTTTGTGCCAGGTACTGTACTAAGTGCTGGGGGTGTATACAAGAAAATCGAGTTGGACACTCCCTACTCCACTTGGGGCTCACAGTCTCAAACCCCATTTTACAGATGAGGGAACAGTGGCACAGAGAAGTGAAGTGATGTGTCCAAGGTCACACAGCAGACAAGTGGTGGAGCCGGGATTAGAACCCATGACCTTCTGTCTCCCATATCCGTGCTCTATCCACTAATAATGTTGATATTTGTTAAGTGCTTACTATGTGCAGAGCACTGTTCTAAGCGCTGGGGTAGACACAGGGGAATCAGGTTGTCCCACGTGGGGCTCACAGTCTTCATCCTCATTTTACAGATGAGGTAACTGAGGCACAGAGAAGTTAAGTGACTTGCCTACAGTCACACAGCTGACAGGTGGCAGAGCTGGGATTCGAACTCATGAGCCCTGACTCCAAAGCCCAGGCTCTTTCCACTGAGCCACGCTGCTTCTCCAGCCTCTGCTGCTCTACACAGAACACATCTGTCTGGGTGTGTGCCTTTTGCAGGTGACTATGTTAGTGAGTGTATGCAGATCCACTCCTGCTACCTATGTCCGTTTGGTTCTTTTTCTGTATCTTTCTCTTCCTGTTTCTCTTAATCTCCTCTTTTGTCTCTATTCTTTCCCTCAGCTTTTTCTCTATCATACCTTTGACAAGACCATTGGTTCCACCTTCCGGAAGCCTCATCTCTAGTTTCTCTTTGAGCTCCAGAGTGTGCTGTTCCCTTGAGGGCTGAGAGTGGGAAATTTAAATAACTTGGGGCTTTAGCTTCAGGGCTTAAGGTGAAGAGGAGAATGGAGCAGACAGAGAAGATCAGAAAGGGTTGAGCTGGAGCTTGAGAAGTGGAACTTCAAATTTTGAAGTAATAAAGTCTGAAAGAGAAAGATTGTTATCCAGACCACAGTAAAGCAGTTTGGGTTTTGCTTTCTGGCACCATCATTCCCTCAGATGAGAGAATATAAAGCCAGAAACTAAGGCTGGCAATCAGGGTTTCTAAACTCCTAATGATTTAATAACTCTTAATTTGTGAGTGCTTGTGCCTGGAAGACGCTGAATCTTCAAAAATCAAAAAAGGAAAGCATGGCTAATAAATGGGCTACAATGTTTAACTATATATTAGAGAAGGAACAAATCAACATTCGAAACAACTCAAAGTATCAAAACATATAATCTTCAAGGAATATGGTGAGCAGAATATTACTGTGAAGAGAAGCAGCATCGCCTAGTGGAAAGAGCACAGATCTGGGAGTCAAAGGACCTGGGTTCTAAACCCTGCTCTGGCAAATGAATGTTGTGTGACCTTGGGCAAGTCACTTCACTTCTCTGTGCCTCAGTTCTCCTATGCTCCCACCTACTTAGTTGGTGAGCCCTATGAGGGACAGGGTCTGTGTGGAACCTAATTAACTTGTATCTACCCCAGCACTTACAACAGCGTTTGACACATAGTAAATGCTTAAGAAATACCATAATGAGTGGCACTTCTCACGTGCACATCTCCAAAAGTCAAGAATCTTACTATTAAAGACTATTTTATAGTTTATCTTCCTTGGGACTTAGCACAGGGCTTGGTGCATAGTAATTGCTTTACCAATACCACAATTCTTATTATTGGTCCTCCCTCCTTAAGATAGTTCATTAGAATAATGAGTCCATTGCTTCAATCCACTTTTCATTGTTCATGTAGATAATAAGTGATAGTCTCATGCTGTCAGTCGTATTTATTGAGTGCTTACTCTATGCAGAGCACTGTACTAAGAGCATAGGAGAGTATAATATAACAACAGCCACATTCCCTGCCTATAACGAGCTTACAGTCTAGTGGTTGCCTCATATAGGTCCCAGATTTCACATAAAATAGCAAATACCAAAGCACACTTGTTGAATTACACTATGTCAATGCAAAGCCCACTTGTTAAATAGCACACTGTCAGTGCAGGTGGCAAAGTTTACGACTTGGTCTCTTAATAAATCATAATTCTGAATTTTTAGCTTCAGTTTGCTGTGCTGAAGCAATGTTGAACTGCAAACAAAAGCAGTGATTACTAAATATTTTCAATGGTTTTCTTTGTCACGTAGTAAGCAAACTTCATTTTGTATAAGCCTGTTTTTAGGTAAATGGCCCTTAACAGTCACCAAAGTACAATTTACTGGCATACCAAACCAGATTTAGAGCTGTTTTTACCAGCAGAAATCATACCCTTTTATGATACATCTGGCCACCTACTTCATCACAAAAATCAACACAATCAGGTCTGAGCTCTCCAAAGTCACCCCTCCCCTTCTCCCCTCCTCCCCACCAACCCTCTCCCCTACTTTTCCATCTTGCCCTCCAGTGTCCTCAGAGGAGATCTCCTCCCTCCTCACAAGTGCCACCCCCTCCACCTGCGCCTCGGACCCCTCCCTTTTAAAAAAAATCACCCCTGCCCTCCTCCCTTCCTTAACTTCTATTTTTAACCACTCAGTCTCCAATGGCTCCTTCCCCTCTGCCTTCAAACATGCCCACGTCTCCCCCATCCTAAAAAAACTCTCTCTCGACCCCACTTCCCCTTCCAGTTATCGCCCTATCTCCCTACTACCCTTCCTTTCCAAAATCCTAGAATGAGTCATCTACAATCGCTGCTTAGAATTCCTTAACTCCCATTCTCTCCTGAACCCCCTCCAATCTGGTTCTGTCCCCTCCACTCTACCACCCGTGACCTCCTTCTTGCCAAATCCAATGGCTCCTACTCCATTCTAATCCTCCTTGACCTCTCTGCTGCCTTTGACACTGTCGACCATCCCCTCCTCCTCCACACCTTATCTCACCTTGGCTTCACGGACTCCATCCTCTCCTGGTTCTTCTCTTATCTCTCTGTCTGGTCATTCTCGGTCTCCTTCGCAGGCACCTCCTCCCTCTCTCATCCTTTAACTGTTGGAGTTCCTCAAGGGTCAGTTCTTGGCCCTCTTCTGTTCTCCATTTACACTCGCTCCCTTGGTGAACTCATTTGCTCTCACGGCTTTGACTACCATCTCTACGAAGATGACATGCGGATCTACATCTCTGCCCCTGTCCTCTCCCCCTCTCTTCAGGTTTGCATCTCCTCCTGCCTCCAGGATGTCTCCACCTGGATGTCGGCCTGCCACCTAAAACTCAACATAAGCAAGACTGAGTTCCTCATCTTCCCTCCCAAGCCCGGTCCTCTCCCAGATTTCCCTATCACCGTGGATGGCACGACCATCCTTCCCGTCTCTCAGGCCCGCAATCTCGGTGTTATCCTTGACTCGTTTCTCGTTCACCCCACACATCCTATCTGTTACCAAGACCTGCCGGTTTCACCTTTACATTATCGCCAAGATCCACCCTTCCTCTCCACCCAAACAGCTACCTTACTCCTATGGGCTCTTGTTATATCCCGGCTAGACTACTATGTCAGCTTTCTCTCTGATCTCCCTTCCTCCTCTCTCGCCCCGCTCCAGTCTATTCTTCATTCCACTGCCCGGCTCATTTTCCTGCAGAAACGATCTGGGCATGTCACTCCCCTTCTTAAACAACTCCAGTGGTTGCCTATCAACCTCCGCTCCAAACAAAAACTCCTCACTCTAGGCTTCAAGGCTCTACATCACCTTGCCCATTCCTACCTCTCCTCCCTTCTCTCTTTCTACTGCCCACCCCGCACGCTCCGCTCCTCTGCCGCCCACCTCCTCACCGTCCCTCAGTCTTGCCTATCCTGCCGTCGACCCCTGGGCCACGTCCTCCCGCGGTCCCGGAATACCCTCCCTCCTCACCTCCGCCAAACTAATTCTCTTCCCCTCTTCAAAACCCTACTTAAAACTCACCTCCTCCAAGAGGCCTTTCCAGACTGAGCTCCCCTTCTCCCTCTACTCCCTCTACCGCCCCCCCTTCACCTCTCTGCAGCTTAACCCTCTTTTCCCCCTATTTCCCTCTGCTCCTCCCCCTCTCCCTTCCCATCCCCTCAGAATTGTACTCGTCTGCTCAACTGTATATATTTTCATTACCCTATTTATTTTGTTAATGAAATGTACATCGCCTCGATTCTGTTTAGTTGCCCTTGTTTTTACGAGATGTTCTTCCCCTTGACTCTATTTATTGCCATTGTTCTTGTCTGTCTGTCTTCCCCGATTAGACTGTAAGCCTGTCAAACGGCGGGGACTGTCTCTATCTGTTGCCGACTTGTTCATTCCAAGCGCTTAGTACAGTGCTCTGCACATAGTAAGCGCTCAATAAATACTATTGAATGAATGAATGAATGATAAGCCCACCATGTGATACCCTAAACATAAAAACCATCTTTGAGGGTTTGTTTCTTCATCTTCACTTCACATACAGACCCACAGCCCATACAAAGAAACACACACAACCACCTACTCAAACCTGAGAAAGAAGCCTAGAAGAGACCAATATTGGTTTGGTACATTCAAATTCATGAAACCGAGACAACACTTTGCAGAGGTCAGCAGTTTTTAGGATTCTACGCACTCAGTAACATTATAAATGAGTAGCACAGAAATTTTAGGAAGGGAAACAGCATTAATATTTCACCAGTTTGTTAGTGCTCTTCCCTGTGCTGTTGATAATATTCTGAGAGGCTTGAAATTGAAATTTGTTCCTCTCTTCAAGAGTGTAAATTGCCTTGTTGAAGAGTTAAAAATGAGCAAATGATTGTGGAATATTTGCCACTCTAGAACTGGTCTATAAAGTGCAATTTCCTGTATAATCAGGTAAAAACTCACACTTTTTCCTGAATAGCCCAGATCATGCTATTTTGCTTTGATGTTTTGGAACTTGGATTCAGTGTCTCCAGGAAATAAAAGATTAGAAAAAAAGAAGTTCTTAATCAATCAATGGTATTTATTGAGTATGTACTGAGTGCAGAACACTGTACTTGGGAAGAGTACAAAATAACAGAGCTGGTAGACATGTCCCCTGCTCACAAAGAGTGAAAGAATGAAGATCTTGGGAGAATGGTCTTGGGGTCTTTCTTGTTTACTTTTGAATATCATATCTGGGTGCTCTAGAAAGTCCCTGATGAGAAGCAGCAAGGCTCAGTGGAAAGAGCCCGAGCTTGGGAGTTAGAGGTCATAGGTTCTAATCTCAGCTCTGCCGCTGGTCAGTTGTGTGACCTTGGGCAAGTCACTTAACTTCTCTGTGCCTCACTTACCTCATCTGTAAAAATGGGGATGAATACTGGGAGCTCTACTTGGGACAATCTGATTACCTTGTATCTACCCCACTGCTTAGAACAATGCTTGGCACATAATAAGTGCTTTACAAATGCCAGCATTATTATTATTATTATTTCATTCAATTCAATTGTATTTATTGAGCATTTACTCCGTGCAGAACACTGTACTAAGTGCCCAAGTGAGTACATGCTAATGATAATTGTTACCCTTCACCTTTTCCACTCTGTTTCCTCTGGGTGACAAAGATGGGGCCATTGGGCAAAGCCATTTTTAGGGCAAGCTTGAGAAGAATGGGGTGGTCACCCCTTGCAGCTGTGGCCTGTGGCTGTATGCCATGTAGGAAGTGGAGGGCATCATAAGCTTCTGGGTTCAGGAGCCTCATGGGGCATCAAACAGAAACTCTCAAACAGAAACTCCTCAACATTGAGGCACTCCATCACCTTGCCCCCTTCTATTTCACCTTGCTACTCTCCTACTACAATCCAGTCCCCATATTTTGCTCTTCTAATGCTCACCTTGTCACTGTACCTCCATCTCCTCTGTCTCACTGCCTGCTTTCACTCATGTTCTGCCTCTGGCCTGTAATGCCCTCTGTCCTTATATCTGACAGACAGTGACTCTGCCTCATACTTTAGAGCCTTATTGAAGGCACATCTCCTCCAAGAGACCTTCCCTGACTAAGCCCTCCTTCTTCTCCCATTCCCTTCTGCTTCTCTCTGGCTTGCTTCCTTTATTTATGCCCCACCCCGAGCCCCACAACACTTGTATACGTATCTGTACTCTATTTAGGTCTGTCTCTCCCTCTAAACTGTAAGCTCATTGTGGGCAGGGAATATGACTGTTTATTGTTACCTTGTATTCTCCCAAGAACTTAGTACAGTGCTCTGCACACAGTAAGCATTCAACAAATACAAGTGACTGACTTACTGACCCACAGGGCTGGTCAAATGGGCTCAGAAAATCCCAGCTCAGGATCGGTAAATCAGGAACAGGGGAGAGCCTCCATGAGAACAGGAAGAGGGTGACAATCCCTTCCCTCTCTTACATTGCTCCAAAATCATTTACTCAATCAACCAATCAATGGCATTTGTTGATTGCTTACTATGTGCTGAACATTGTACTGAGCTCTTGGCAGAATTCAGTACAACAGAATTAATAGAAATGTTCCCTGCCCACAGTAAGCCTACTGTCTAGAGGAGGATACAGACATTAATATTAATAAATAAATCATTTATAATATAAAATTTAAAGATATGTACCCCAGTGCTGTGGGTTTGGGGGTAGGGCAAATACCAAAGATCACAGATCCAAGTCCACAGATGACGCAAAAGGGAGATCGAGCTGGGGAAAGGAGTGCTTAAATGGGGAAGGCCCCTTGGAGGAAGTGTCCTCAACCATGCTTTGAAGGTGGAGAGAATGAGCCAAAAATGGGTGATTGGACACCATTAGTGGGAAGGTACCTGGAGTTTCCAGGGACAGCAATCCTTAGCAGATGGGAAAAAAGTCACCTTGGATAAGCTTGAAGGGACTGGAAAGGCAGAAGACTGGGAAGACTGGCAGAGTCTGGAAAGCTTCTCAACGAGACCAGTGAAAGAGGGATGGCATCCAGCCAAGTCAGAAAGCAGCCCTGATAGGAGAAGCAGCAATGGAATAGTGGATAGAGCACAGGCCTGAGAGTCAGAAGGTCATCGGTTCTTAACCAAGTTCTGCCACTGTCTGTTATGTGACCTTGGGCAAATCACTTCACTTCTCTGTGTGCCTCAGTTTCCTTATCTGTAAAGTGGGGATTAAGGTTGTGAGCTCTCTGTAGGACAGGGACTGTGTCCAACTTGATTAGCTTGTATCTACTCCAGCCCTTAGAACAGCACTTGACACATAGTAAGAGCTTAACAAACACCATTGTCATTATTATTCCCTGCTCCACCACTTGCCTGCTGTGTGATCTTGTACCTTGACATACTCTGGTGCTTGACACTTAGCAATCGCTTAACAAATACTGTCATTATTATATTTATTATTATTATGTAGTTCTGATGATGGAATCTCCTGTCATAAACAGTAGACAAGGCACAGTCCAGCCACAAATACCTTGGAATTGAGAACCTGTACAAAACAACTGATGGAAGTACTAGTGATTTGAACAATGATCCTCACACCCTCTCCCCCTTCAGACTCGTGTTCTCACTGGGGCACGGACTGCAACAAGTGAGTTTGAAGGTAGGGGTGCACCCATTACACAGCTCTTGCAAATGGATTTTTTACTTCCAAAACCTGTTTAATGCTGAGGAAACCATAGCATTATGGCAATACTCCTCCACAACACAATAAAACAGCAGCTGATTGGGTTGGTAGCTATTAAAGTGTTTGTTGCCCAAGCTTTGCAAGGTATTTTTTAAGATTCCCTTGCACCTCAGGGAGTGCCCTGAGTCATTCTTTGTTCTGAAGTTTTTGCCACCGATGACTTAGCCCCAGAAGAGGTAGCCCTGCGTGCAGAACCAGAAGGAGAACCCAGTTCCCCTGATTCCTGTAGCCATGTTCTTTCCCCTGGACCACCTCCAGATCTATCCAGTACAGTGTGCTGAACACTGAACTCAGTAAATACTGAAGGGGATAACGATGTTAAGGCTATTGATGGTGAATTACCCCGGACCCATGTTGGCTCTCCTCTGGAGTTTGCACCCTAGTGATACCATTCAGATTGAATAAACCATCCTTGTTTCACGGTTACAAGACAGTTCACTTTTTGTGGGATCCCAGAACCAGTCAATGCCCCAGATTTATGAGGTACTCAAACAATGAATGGTATACTCCTAATATTGCAGACACAGTCATTCTTGCAGAGAGGAGGATGGTCAAATTTTCATGCATTTGGGAAATAAGAAATAAGAATAACTCAGGGCCAAAAGGCTAACCTCATTGTGTAAATTAAAAATGACTTTTCTGAGAGAACACTTGCTTTTATTTCATTCAGTGGGTGGATTTAGCCCTTCCGGAATTAACTGGAAATCAGCTCTTCCAGACCATTTTTCCTTGGGCAAGAGAAGCAAAGAAAGTGAATTTAATGCTATCCTACCTTTGCTTCAGTGCCGTCAATATGTCAGAATAGCATCTTCAGAAAGAATAAGAAATGTATAGGAAGGTTTCTAAGAATAGGATAACTTATTCAGAGAGCTGCTGGCTCCTAACAGGATGAAACTACAGTCAACATAGCCTTGGAAGAATGTTATTCATGGTTGTGGGCAGGGAATATGTCTACTAACTCTGTTAAATTGTACTCACCTTCTCACTGAGCCTCGATCTCTCCTCTCTCAGAGCCAACCTGGCCCACGTCCTGCCTCTGACCTGGAATGCCCTCCCTTCTCAGATTCACCTGGCAATTACTCTCCCCCTGCCCTTCAAAGCCTATTTGAAGGCACATCTCCTCCAAGAAGCCTTTCCAGACTAAGCCCCACTTTTCCTCATCTTCCACTCCCATCTGTGTCGCCTGACTTGCTTTCTTTGCTCGTTCCTCCTCCCAGCCCCACAGTGCTATGTACATATTTGTAATTTTATTTATATGGATTGATATATGTTTATTTGTATTGATATCTGTCTCCCTCCCTGCTGCTGTAGACTGTGAGCTTGTTGTGGGCAGGGATTGTCATTGTTCATTGTTGAATTTTACTTTCCCAAGAACTTAGTACAGTGCTCTGCACATAGTAAGTGCTTAGTAAATGTGATTGAATGAAAGCACTCCCAAGTGTTTAGTATATTGCTCTGCACACAGTTAATCACTCAATAAATACCACTGATGGATTGATTGATTAATGGAGCTTCCAAGTATGTACCCTGGGCAGGTCAAAGCCTTGCATCACACAGCCCCCAAACCCCATACTTGGCCCCCCATACTAGTAGAACTCCAGGGAATATGTTCTAAATCTGATCTTGATCTCCTCTGTCTCGCTGCTGACCTCTCGCCCACCTCCTGCCTCTGGCCTGGAACTCCCTCCCTCTCATAACTGACAATTACGCTCACTCCCTTCAAAACCCTACTGAAGGCAGGTCTTCTCTAAGATGCCTTCGTTTACTAAGCCCTTCTTTCCTCTTCTTCTCCCTTCTCCATCATCTTGACTTGCTCCCTTTATTCATCCCCCCTCCAAGTCTGATAGCACTTATGTATATAGCTGTAATTGTATTTATTTACATTAATGTCTGTGCATTACTGTAAGCTCTAGACTGTAAGTTCGTTGTGGGCAGAGAATGTGTCTGTTACACTGTTATGGTATAATCTCCCAAGAACTTAGTATAGTTCTCTGCATGTGGTAATTATCTGTAAATATATTTTATTTATTATATATGTAATTCTTTTATTTGTATTGATGTCTGTTTATTTGTATTGATGTCTGTCTTCCCATCTCTAGACTGTGAGCTTGTTATGGGCAGGTATTATCACAGTTTATTGTTGCATTGTACTTTTCCAAGTGCTTAGTACAGTGCTCTGCACACAGTAAGTGCTTAATAAATATGATTAAATGAATTGAATGAATGAATGAATGAATGAATGGTAAGCACTCATTAAGTACCATTTACTGACTGACTGACTGCCTTCCTGGGGCTCACAGTTTAAATAGGCAGGAGGAGGGGTATTGAATTCCCATTTTATAGTTGAGGAACTGAGGCCCAGAGAAGCTGAGTGACTTGCCCAAAGCCACACAGCAGATGACTGGGAGAGCCAGGATTAGAATCCAAGTCCTTTGACTCCCATGCTTTTTACGCTAGACCATGCTGCCTCCCAACAGGGCTTGGCAACACTGTGACTCTTGAATAGGAATTGAATGACTTTCACTATGGATAGTTTTTCAGGCATCCTGGTCAGCAAGAGGACTGGAGATAAATTCAGTTTATTAAGCAGTTAGTGTGTGCAGACCATTGACCCAAACACTTGGGAGAGTGCAGTACAATAGAGAAGCAATGTGGTTTAGTGGATAGAACATGGGCCTGGGAGTCAGAAGGTCATGGGTTCTAATCCCACCTCAGCTACATGTCTGCTGTGCGGCCTGGGGCAAGTCACTTCACTTCTCTGAGCCTCAATTACCTCATCTGAAAAATGGGGATTAAGAATGTGAGGGACTGTGTCCAACCTGACTGCCTTGTATAATAATGTTGGTATTTGTTAAGCGCTTACTATGTGCCGAGCACTGTTCTAAGCGCTAGGGTAAACACAGGGGAATCAGGATGTCCCACGTGGGGCTCACAGTCTTAATCCCCATTTTACAGATGAGGTAACTGAGGCACAGAGAAGTTAAGTGACTTGCCCACGGTCACTTGTATCTGCCTCGGGGCTTAGCACAGTGCTAAGCATATATAGCACAGCATATAATAAGCACTTAGCAAGTACCATATTATTATTATTATCATTAGAGGTGGCAGATATGTTACTTGCCTCCAAGGAGCTTACAATATAGTGAAGATCTCCCTGCTCCACTCCCAAGGAAACAGGAATTAACTGTTGGGTTTTTCTACTGGGGACTTCTGAATTGGGAACTTTTAATTTAGGATTTGTATGTTAAGCATCAATGCCTGTCCTTAAAATTGTGAACTCACTGGGCTCAGGGATCTTGTCTCAATTTCCAAAATTACATTTCTCCCCAGCACTTATTGCAGGACTTACTGTACACAATAAAAGTGCTTAAATGATTGTGATGATCATTGTAAACAGGATGAAGAAGAGGAGAAGGAGGATTTGCATGGTAAATCACAGATCACCAAATTTGGCCTATTGGAATAAGGCAAGAAGATTAAAAAGTAAATGAACATGTCTCATTTGTGTTCAACCCATACTGGGTAATGTAGCAACTTATTCTAGGAAATGTATATTCAGTGCATCATAGATTCCCAGGGAGCTAGACAAAATTGTCTTTATGATCACAGTCATTATAATCTAATCCTTCATGAGCACCAATAATGTATCACTATAAGTTTTTCTATAACATATGTTCTCATTACATGTTTTAGAGAGATGCCTTTAGGAAAAGGGGGAACATCATTCTAACAACATGTGTATGTCCGGTTAGAATTCAATGCCATTTTGGAGAAAACAGCTGTAGGCTTGTGCAAAGTGTCCCATCAAAGCAAACATACCCTAATGGGGGGGAAGGGGAGGAGGGAATTCATCAAGAATGTATCCCTCCACAGCATGTATGTAGTTCCCAAGATGATGCATTGTAGTCTAGTACATCAAGATCTGAAATTCTTTTCCAATTTATTTATAGACAACCAATAATTAACTATCATTAAGTACTTTCACAAACATTCTCAAAGACTGAAATTAAATCATTCACTAAACAATCACTAAGAAACTACATTAGGATCAGGAAGAAATATGGCAAGAGTAATAATTGGTTGTGGTGCTATAGCTAAAGCTAAGGTAAGGATAAGGGTTTGGAGTTAAGAATAGAGTTCTCTGTTAGGTTTGTTCAACTCTTAATATGTCAGTATCAATGTTCATTGATTGGATGTTTTCATGCTTCATCATTTGTGGGAAGTGCTATAATCTCAGTGGGTATTCTCTCATGTGCTTAGTACAGTCCTCTGCAGAAATGTTGTGTTCAAAAAATACCACTGATTGATTGATTGATTGATTGAATGGATTAAACTTAAACCCCAAAATCAAAAATTCTAAAATCCTGACTAGCTAAATGACTTTGAAACAGTAAAGGTGGATTTTATTGTCAGGTGTTTTTTGGTACATGACTAGAAGATGCTAACCATAGGTTCAGAACTAAGTTTGAACCAGATAGAGCAGTTATATCCTACTTACCGATAAATCCTATGAAATTTCAATTATGCTTTAGCTGTTCTTCAATTTATTTTCTTTATTGAAAAGAAAATAACAGCAACAACAAAATACTTCAAAGAACTGGTATGATCAAAACCATTAACACAAAGAGAAAAAGGGAGATTTTCCTTATTTCACTATCAGAGTTTTATTCATGAGAATCACTAGGATATCCACCAACCTGATTTGCCCAGTGAAGTGAATGTTTTAATAATAATAATAATAATGTTGGTATTTGTTAAGCGTTTACTATGTGCAGAGCACTGTTCTAAGTGCTGGGGTAGATAAAGGGTAATCAGGTAGTCCCACATGAGGTTCACAGTTAATCCCCATTTTCCAGATGAGGTAACTGAGGCACAGAGAAGTTAAGTGACTTGCCCACAGTCACACAGCTGACAAGTGGCAGAGTCGGGATTCGACCCCTTGACCTGTGACTCCCAAGCCCGGGGTCTTTCCACTGAGCCACTCTGCTTTTACTTGATTCTCTTCTTCCTGTGCATAAATGTAGATTCACTGGGGCAAGAGAAGAAAACAGTTTTTCTGCCTGTTTCATCAACTCTCAGAATCAATCATTCAATCAAGCAATTAGAAGTGATTATTAAGTGCCTACTGTGCGCAGAACACTGTACTAAGTACTTGAGAGAGTACAGTAGATGTAGGAGACATGATCTCTGTTCACAAAGAGTTTGCAATCTATCAGTGCTATTTAATGAGCAATTCCTGGGTGCAATACAACAGAGTTGATAGAAAAGATCTCTGTCCACAAAGAGCTTACAGTATATAGATGAGATGGACATTAAAATAGAGTAGAGATAGGAGAAATACTAGAATATAAGAATTTTGACAAAAATAATTTAGGATTGGGGTAAATATCAAAGAATTTAAGGGGTACATGGCTAAGTTCATAGTCGACTCAGAGGGAGAGATGGAGAGGGGAGATAAAGGGCTAAGTCTGGGAAAGCCTCACTTCCAATAATAATAATGATATTTCCAATGCATTACTAAAATCACTTAATAATTATGGTATTTGTTAAGTGCTTACTATGTGTCAAGCACTGTTCTAAGCACTGGGGTAGATACAAGGTAATCAGGTTGTCCCACATGGGGCTCACAAGTCTTCATCCCCATTTTACAGATGAGGTAACTGAGGTACAGAAAAGTTGCCCAAAGTCACACAGCTGACAAGAGGTGGGGCCGGAATTAGAACCTATGACCTCTGAGTCCTAAGCCCGTACTCTTTCCACTAAACCAAGCACTTCTCTTCCAAGAGACTTTCCCCAAGTAAACCCTCATTTTCCATATTTCCTCTCCCTTCTGCATCACAATGCATTTGGATCTGTACCCTTTAAACGTTTGACATTCACCCCACTCCCAGCTTCACAGCACATATGTACATACCCGTAATCAATTTTAATATCCGTCTCCCCCTTTAGGCTGTGAGCTCCTTGTGGGCAAGATCATGACTACCAAATCAGCTGAATCGTACGCTTTCAAATGTTTAGGAAAATGCTCTGCATGAAGTAGTGCTCAATAAATACTGCTGACCGACTGACTGAGAGTGATTTTAAGAGGGCTTTGAAGGTGGGGAGAGTGGTGGACTTCCAGATATGAAGGAGGAGGGAGAATGTGGGCAAGGGGTAGGTTGAAGGATAGATAATAATAATACTACTAATGATAATTATAGTATTTGTTAAGTGCTTACTATGTTCCAGGCATTGTTCTAAGCACTAAGTTTTGGACATGTCACCTACTAGGTCAATGTTCCAGGCATTGTTCTAAGCACTGGAGTGGGTGGATACAAGCAAATCAGAATGGACACAGTACCTGTCCCACATGGGGCTCATATTCTCAATCCCCATTTTATAGATGAGGTAACTGAGGCCCAGAGAAATGAAATGACTTGCCCGAGGTCACACAGCAGACAGGTGGCAGAGCCGGAATTAGAACTCATGACCTTCTGACTCCCAGGCCCGTGCTCTCTCCACCTCACCATACTGATAGATGAGAGCGAGGTACATAGAATAGGTTGTTATTAGAGGCGCAGAATGTGCAAGTTGGATCACAGATGGAAATCAGTGAGATTAGGTAGAGAGAGCTGATTGAGTGCCTTGAAGCCGATGGTAAGAAATTTCTATTTGATGCAGAGATGAATGGGCAACCATTGGAGGTTTTTCTGAGGAGTGGGAAGATATGGACTGAATGTTGTTTCAGAAAAATGATCCAGACAGCAGAGTGAAATATGGACTGGAGAGGAAAAAGAGAGGGGAGAGGAGGAAAGGGAGGTCAATGAGGAGGCTGACGCAGTAGGCAAGGCAGAAAATGGAAAGTGCTTGGATCAGCATGGTAACAATCTGGGTGGAGGAGAAAGGGTGGATTTTAATGATGTGAAGGTAGAACCAATAGAAGTTCAAGATAGTTGAGATGAGAAGCAGTGTGACTTAATGGAAAGAGCATGAGCTTGAAAGTCAGAGGTAGTGAGTTCTAATCCCTGCTCCACAATTTATCAGCTCTGTGACCTTGGGCTAGTCACTTAACTTCTCTGTGCCTCAGTTACCTCATCTGTAAAATGAGGATTAAGACTGTGAGCCCTCAGGGGACAATCCGATTACCTTGTATCTACCCCAGCGCTTAGAACAGTGCTTAGTGAGCGTTTAACAAATACCAACATCATCATCATTATTATTATTAGATGGATTGTGTCGACTGAAATGGAGGGATGAGTTGAGGAAAAGGCCAAGGGTTATAGGAAGGATAGTGATGCTGTCTATACTGATAGGAAAGTCAGGGGAAGGACAGTGTTTGGGTGAGAAAAGGAGTAGTTCTGTTTGAGTCAAATGAAGGTTTGGTGTGACATCCAAGTAGAGGTGTACTGGAGGTGGAAATGCAAGACTTCAGAGAAGAAGAGAGGTCAGGGCTGGAAATGGAGATTTGGGGTTCAGCTGTGTAAAGATAGCAGTGGAACCCATAGGAGTGAATGAGTTCTCCAAGGGAGTGGATTCAGATGGAGAATAGAAGAGGACACAGAACTGAAAGTTGAGACAGGCCTGGAGAAAGAAGCTGGGAGGCACAGGTGCAGTCTGCATGAGACTGAGAAGGAGCAGTTAGAGAGATAGGAGGAGAACCAGGAGGGCATAGTGTCAGTGAAGCCAAAGTTAGATAACATTTCCAGGATAAGGAGGTGGACCACAATGTCAAAGATGAAAGAAAGGTAGATGAGGTTTAGGATAGAGTAGTGGCTTTTGGATTTGGGAAGAAGGAGGTCATTACTGATCATAAAGAGGGCTCTGTCCAGGGAGTGGAGGAGGCAGAAGACAGATTGGAGGGAGTCAAGGTAAGAGTTGGAGGAGAGGAAGTGGAGGCAGTGAGTGTAGACAACTAATTCAATGAGGTTGGAAAGAAGGAGCACGTCATCCCAGAAATCTTTCAGCTGGGCCCAATGGCTGGGTAGAATCCTTCAAAATCAATCAATCAATGCTATTTATGGAGCACTAATTATGTGCAGGGAACTATAGTAAGAGCTGGGGACAGTACAATAGAGTTAGAAATCATGATCCTTGACCTCAAGGAACATAAAGTCTAGTGTATAGGGAGCCCCATCACAGTGAGAAAAGAGTCTGAGAAAAGGCCAAATTCATGAATATGGATAACTATGGTCCACCACCTCAATCTCATTTATTTCACCATCGCCCATGTCCTTCCTCTGGTCTAGAACTCTTTCCCACTCCATATCTGATAGATCACCACTTTCCCCACCTTCAAAGCTTTATTAAAATCATATCTCCTCTAAGGGGCCTTCTCCGATTAAGCCCTCATTTCTCCTACTCCTTCTCCCTTCTTCATCACCTATGCCCTCGGATCTATAGTCTTTATTCATTCATTCATTCAGTCGTATTTATTGAGCGCTTACTGTGTGCAGAGCATTGAACTAAACACTTGGAAAGTACCATATAGCAATAAAGAGAGACAATTCCTGCCCACAATGGGCTCATAGTCTGGGGGGGAGATAGACATCAATATAAGTAAACAGGCATCAACATAAATAAAGAGAATTCTATCTTAATATAAATATACATTATTTGATTTTATTATTATTTTATTACATATATAAATATAATTATCTTTAAGGACTTGATATTCACCCCACCTTCAGTCCTGAAGCATTTATGTACATAGCCATTTTATTTATATTATTATTATTAGTAGTAACAATAATAATGGTACTTGTTAAGCACCTACTATCTGCAAAGCACTGTACTAAGCACTGGAGTAGATATAAGCAAATGGGTTGGACACAGTCCCTGTTCCATGTGGTGAGAGCAGACGTGGGAAAGTCAGGATTAGAACCCATGACTTTCTGACTCCCAGGCCCATGCTCTATCCACTACACCATGCTGCTTCTCTAATGGCTGTCTTCCCCTCTGTACTGTAAGTTTCTTGTGGGCTGGGAATACTCTGTTGTATTGTACTCTCCCGAACACTTAGTACAATGCTCTGCACACAGTAAGGGCTTAATAAATGCCACTGGTTGATTGATTGGTAAATATTCCTTCACCTCTCAGCTCTGAGCACATAGGCTGGCAAAATTTGCCTCCGGTGCCTTCCTCTTTGTGTTACATTTTATAGTCTGTACAGTAAACTCTCCTCTTTAAACACATTATCCAACTTCATTTCCTAATTTGAAAGGTAAAGGAATGCTAATTTGGAAGGTCTGCACGGGGCAAAGTTGTTGTAAATGCACACTCTCCAACACTCTGTCCTAGTTTTTGACACCTTAGCTCACACCACACAATTTATCGAAACTCAGATTAAGCTAGAATCAAGCCTGATCCAAGTGCATTAATAGTGAGCAAGTAGTTTTATACAATTTAAGAACAAAGAATGAAAACGACTGTCCTCATATCACACCTAATCCATCCACCAATGATATCTGTTGACTGCCTAAGCCCTGAGTTCGATACTAAACCCTTGGGACAGAGTACTAGAAAGACATACTAAAGGACTTTACAGTTCAATGGGGGAAGAAAACAAAACAAAAAAATCTTTACAAATAGTGAAAGCAGAAAAAGAGATATCCTAGGAAGTAGAATGAAATCAAATGAAATCAGCTCAGATCAATGCTTGATGCATAGTAAGTGCTTAACAAAGCACTGAATAAATAATTGCATGTACACATATAGATACAGATTTACATATAAATAAATAACAGTGAGTGCTGATGATAGGAACAAGATACATAAAATGGTAAGGGTGAATGTTGGTTGTTCCAACTTGGGTGTTAAGAATTATTCAGCAAAGTTTTTTGGAGAAGGTGAAATTTTAGAAGGGTTTTTGAAAACAGAGAGAGCTGTGGTCTAGTGGATTTCAGAGGGAAGCAGGTTCCTTCCAGATTAGAGAAAAGTTGGTGAAAGGTTGGTGGTGGGAAAGTCAGCGGTCCTGTAAAGTTAGAAAGTGAGTTTGAGAGGAATGAAGGGTGCAAGCTAGGTAGTAATGAATGAAAATTAATTAATCAATGGTATTTTTATGGTATTTGTTAAGCTCTCACTATGTGCTGGGGTAGACACAAATTAATCAGGTTGGACACAGTTCATGACCCAAACAGGGCTCACAGTCTTAATCTGCATTTTAGAGATGAGATTGAGGCATAGAGAAGTTAAGTGACTTGGCCAGGGTCACACAGCAAAGAAATGGCAGAGAGTGCATTAGAACTCAGGTCTTTCTGACACCCAGGTTCATGGTGTTTCTAGGCAACACTGCTTCTCTTATCAAATGCTTATTGTGTTCAGAGCACTGTGTTAAACACTTGAGAGAGTACAATATAAAAGAGTTATTAGTCACGTTCCTGTCCACAAGAAGTTTACAGGATTGGAGTCAGAACGACCTGGGTTCTAATCTATGATCCCCACTTGTCTGCTGTGCAACCTTGGGCAAGTCACTTAACTTATCCATGCCTCAGTTACCATATTCTGTAAAATGGGGATTAAGACTGTAAGGCCCATGTAGGAGGTGGACTGTGTCCGACTTGATTAGCTCGTAGCTACCACAGCACTTAGTACAGTGCTTGGCACATAGTAAGTGCTTAACAATTGCCATTAAAAGAAAATGTAGTGGAAAGAGCTAGTGTGACAAACTGGATGGGTGGGGTGAATGAGAGAGCTGAGTCAAGGACGGCACCAAGGTTGCGGGCCTGTGAGACGGGAAGGATGGTAGTGCCGTCCACAGTGACAGGGAAGTCAGGGAGAGGACAGGGTTTGGGAGAGAAGATAAGGAGCTCAGTTTTGGACATGTTGAGTTTTAGGTGGCAGGCAGACATCCAGGTAGAGAGCCTGGAGGGAGAGGGAGAGAACTGGGGAGGAGATTCATTCATTCATTCATTCAATAGTATTTATTGTGCACTTACTATGTGCAGAGCACTATACTAAGTACTTGGAATGTACAGTTAGGCAGGAGAAAGAGACATTCCCTGCCCAATGACGGGCTCACAGTCTAATCAGGGAGATGTAGATTTGGGTGTCAACCAAGATGAACCAGGCAGCCATGTGGAATAAGAGCTAAAAGGGGAAGAGACTGGAAAAAGGGAGACTAGCGAGGGGGCTAATTAAGCTTCACTATATAGATGCACAATGGATGGTTCATCCCAGACTTGGAAGCCCCCCTAAAGAATGTGACTAAGACCTAACCAGGGCTGGGAGAAGTGGGAATACATCAGCATGTTTTGACAATTTTGTCTCACTGTGATGCTGTGAGCGGCTTTGCAAAGGAACATACTCTGCAAAAATGTTGGCAAGTCTGTGATCGAGGTTAAAACAGAGGTGAAGCCAGGTTCTCTGTCCCCTCTCTGACAACAGGAGTAGACATAGATGTACTTTCTTTGGTTTGGAGGGGAAAATAGAGCTCAATTCTCCATAAACAGCAAAGGCCAGAAAATTACCATTCTGAGAATCCTATTTAGAATGAGAATAGTGCCTGGATAATTTTATGGAACAAGACATATGAGATGTACTTTCCAACTACTTTGTTCATAATCCAAGTATAATCATCCAAAAAGACTCTTTCATAAAGAATAACATACATATAATGAATATAATGAATGCTCACAGCTGATACTTTTTCTCAAGTAAGAAAGCTTGGAACTGCTGCTCCTTCACGTATGGGGCCTTAAATAATACCAACTTTGTCAATTCCCAAAGCTATCCTGGATAGGGATGGGTATTAGCCGAGAGGGGAAAAAATAGGTAAATTCTGCAGGGTTAAATGGAGGAGCCAGCCACTCAGCAATTCAGCTCTGTTACAAATCTAAGGTTCCAAATATTTCTGAAGAAGCCCTCAGATAAATCCATTTTGGTTGTTCACAGAGAGGAATAGAGCACAGAAGAAGGTCTTCATGTCTAAAATCGATACTCATTCAAAATCCATAGTCCTGATCAAAGGCATAACTATAGTTCCTATTTTTGAATCTGAGGCGTTTTACTAATTTGCGCCTCGATTTGTTCCACATATTTACATATATTCCATATGGTATTTAGAAGTCTGCACTGGGAAGGAGCATGGCCTAGTGAAAAGTCACTTAACTTCTCTATGTTATTATTAACAAATGACAAATAAAACATCATTATTAATAATAGAAATAATAATAACTGTGGTGTTTAAGTGCTTATTACATGCCAAGCACTGTACTAGATGCCGGAGTGGATAAATCAGGTCCCACATGGGATTCACAGCCTAAGCAGAAGGAAGAACAGATGTTGAATCCCTATTCTGAAGATGAGGGAACTGAGGCCCAGAGAAGTTAAGTGACTTTTCCAAGGTCACACAGCAGAAAAGTGGCAGAAGTGAGATTAGAAGGCAGGGCCTGTGACTCTGAGACCCGTGTTCTTTCCACTAGACCACACCGCTTCCACAGTCACCACAATATCACAATTATAATTACAGTTAGGTATATAAAGCGTTCTGGTGAAATTACTGCTGCTCAGACTATAACCTTGGGTTTAGAAGATACGATCAACCAATAAATCCATCAATTGTATTTATTTGAGTGTTTATTGTGTGCAGGGCACTGTACTAATCACTTGGGAGAATAAAATATAAGGGAGTAGGTAGGCATACTCTCTCCCCACAAGAGGATTACAGTCTAGAGGGGAGCTTGCGTGATGATGATGATGATGATGATGATGATGATCGGGTGGGTATTTTTCTCCCAAATCTTCTGCCTCTGATCCCTAGGACATGTTGATCCCATAGCCTAGAATTTCAATTCTCCTCAAATCCACCAGACCTCAGCTCTTCTCAACCTTTAAAGCCTTCCTAAAAATCCCACCTACTCCAGGAAGGCTTCCTTGATTAATCCACAACACACCTGTTGTGTCAGACCATCACATCTTTCAAGCGCTTATGCTCCTTAACTGTATTCTCAACACTCGTATGTGTAGATTTTTATTTATTTGACTTTTGTTTATCTTGACATTCACTGATTTTTTTCTGTTGTTTTGTCCTGATGAATTTGTATTGCTTCCTGCTTGAACTTAGTCTTCTTCTGGCTTTCACAATAGATTGTACATTTTAACTCAAGAAATACATCTGAGGACTGTTGTACTTTTCCAAGTGCTTAGTACAGTGCTTAGGTCTCAGTAGGTACTAAGTACATTGATTGATAGATTATGTAAATTTAGTTGTGAATGCTGCTTAAATCAAATGTTGAATTTCTGAAATCAAATAATGTAGCAGTGCTTTTCCCAGAAATGTTAGAACACTTGTTTGTTTCCCAAAAATAGGTTTCCCCGATGGAACTGTAGCAATCTTACCTCAGACGCAATGACCTATGTTTCCATGGTTTTGGTACCTTAGTCATTTTATTCATTCATTCATTCTTCAATCGTATTTATTGAGCACTTACTGGGTGCAAAGCACTGTATTAAGTGCTTGGGAGACTTAAGAGTAACAACAAATAGACACATTCCTGCCCACAAGGAGCTCACAGTCTAGAGGGGGAAACAGACATTAATATAAATAGATAAATAGATATATAAAAGATATAGACATATGCTGTGGGGATGGGAGGGAGGATGAATGAAGGAGCAAGTAAGAGGGGCACAGAAGGGAATGAGAGAAGAGGAGAGGAGGATTTAGTCAGGGAAGGCTTTTGGGAGGAGAGGTGCCTTCAATAAGGTTTTGAAATGGGGGAAAGCAAGTGATTTGAGGCACTCTGGAGGATCAAAAAAATCTGCCCCATATTGTTCTGATGGCTAGGCCAATACCTGGAATTGGTTTATCTGATCTTAAAAGGAAACTAAATATGCTCATCATTGAGGCAAAGAAGACATCAATACTAAAACAGAATAACTTCAGCCTGGATCTTTTTAGATCTTTCCCCTTTTCCAACCTTAACCCAGAATTCGTGGAAGTCAAAACTGGGATGATAAGCTCTTACACATTGAAAGTTACATCTAATTGGCTAACTTGAAATAGTACACAGCATAGCACCAAATAAATCCTAATAAATACTTTTGCTGCTGTTGATAAAGTAGAATTTCCAGGATGTGAAAATGAAAGTAATAGGAGTAAAATGCGAAAAATAAATTTTTGTCTGCTTGGCTCCTGTAGTGTGTAGGCGCATCCTCAATACCGTAGCTCATGTGTCTGTTTATTGCTGAATTCTACTCTCCCAAGCTCTTAGTACAGTGCTCTGCACACATTTAACGGCTCAATAATTGCAACTGAGTGGAAGTGACAGGGTTTGGCTCTTATATAAGTTGGAAACCATCTTATACTGATGGTTTCAATAATGATAAAATTGGTTAATTATTTTATACTAGATAGATCTGACAGCATGCAGTCACTTGCACTTTCCAATTTCATACTTTGCATTTTGCCCAGTGGGGTTTGAATGGAATTTGACCCAGGAGCCTAGGCAATAACTGTGAGTATACTCAGTCCTTTAGTGGCTAAAATACCACAAAGTGCAGGATTCCTTCATAATCTGTTTTTCCTGTCCCAATTAGTATATCCTCAAATCCTTTCTTATTGCTATGCCCACCCACTGACAGAAAAAGATAGTCTTTCTTAGATCCTGCCCAATTTAAGTCTTGACATGCACTGTGTTCTAGGGACACAGGTAATCACAAAGTCAGTATCCTCAAGGCAGACATAATAATAATAATTATGGCAGTTGTTAAGTGCTTACTGTGTGCCAGGCTCTGTACTAAGCACTGGGGTGGAAACAAGCAAATCGGGTTGGACACAGTCCCCTGCCCCACGTGGGGTTCACAGTCTCAATCCCCATTTTTCAGATGAGGGAAGTGAGGCCCAGAGAAATGAAGTGCCTTGCCCAAAGTCATACAGCAAACAAGTGGCAGATCCGGGATTAGAATCCATGACCTTCTGACTCCCAGGCATGTGAAGCAGCACTGTCTAGTGGAAAGGTCACAGGTCTGAGAATCGGAGGACCTGGGTTCTAATGTGACTCTGATACTCACCTGCTGTGTGACCTTGGGCAAGCTGTTTAACTTCTCTGTGCCTCAGTTTTCTCAACCGTAAAATGGGGATTAAATAACTGTTCTCCCTTCTTCTTAGACTATGAGCTCGGGCTGGGACAGAGATCATATCAAACCTGATTATGTGGCATCTACCCCAGTGTTCCCTAATGCTTTGGACATTGCAAATAATTAACGAATACTGCATTATTATTTTCTGCTTTGCATTATGGCTCCTGACAGCTAAAGCTTGATTAAGTGTTGCAGAGAGCACCTACTACCATCTTTCATGATTATTCAGTTGTTTCTGAAGTCTGTACTAGATAGTTGGGAACAGTGGTCTGTGTAATATAGAGTAACGATTATATCTTTGTCTCTGCTACGAGCACGAGTGTGCTTTCAGAAACTGAAGATGCGGCCTTAGATTAATGTACAGGCTTATTTTACCTCCAATAGAAGTGTTAATTTACTTGTCAAGTCTATTATTTATGTGATTTTAAAATATTTTAGAATTTTTCCCACTTAGATATATATGTATATACCTAAGCATATTAATAAATGATCATTAAGGTTTTTTTATCTACTTCTTTGGGAAAGTTAAAGGGTTTATATTTATATGGAAATAGGCTGAGCAGAAAAGCCACAACTTCGCTCTTATTTTCAATACAAATATGTCGTGTGTGGTAGTTTTCAATACAAATATGTCATGAGTGGTAGATTTGAATTCCTAATCTTGTCCCACTGTGCTGTAAGTTCAATGTGGGCAGGGAATGTGTCTGCTATTTTGTTGCATTGTAATAACAATAATAATAATAATAATGTTGGTATTTGTTAAGCACTTACTATGTGCAGAGCACTGTTCTAAGCGCTGGGGGAGATACAGGGTAATCAGGTTGTCCTACGTAGGGTTCACAGTCTTCATCCCCATTTTACAGATGAGGTAACTGAAGCACAGAGAAGTTAAGTGACTTGCCCAAAGTCACACAGCTGAGAAGTGGCGGAGCAGGGATTTGAACCCACGACCTCTGACTCCCAAGCCCATGCTCTTTCCACTGAGCCACGCTGCTCCTCCGACTCTCCAAAGCACTTAGAACAGTGCCTTGCACATAGTAAGCACTTAATAAATCCCATTGATTGATTCTCAAATCCTGCAAACTACATGGAGGTGGGTTTGGGGGTCAGTCACTTTTTTTTCCCTTTTTTAGTGGAATTTTAATCAACTCAATCCATCAATCAATGGTATTTATTGTTTACTATATGCAGAGCACTGTACTATTGGTTAAGTACGTATGACATGCCAGGCACTGTACTAAGCGCTGGGGTAGATATGAGACAATCGGATTGGACACATTCCCTGTCCCACATAGGGCTTACGGTCTTATTATCCATTTTATAGATGAGGCAACTGAGGCACAGAAAAGTTGCGACTTGGCCAGAGTAACGCAGTGGGCAAGTGGCAGAGCCAGAATTAGAACCCAGGTTCTCTGACTCTAAGGCCCGTGTTCTTTCCACTAGGCTATGACACTGAGAAGGGATTTTCCCTGGCCACTTTGTGAATTGATGTTGGAGAAACAATGGCCCTTAGGTCACACTAAGACATGATTCATTCAATCATATTTATTGAGTGCTTACTGTGTGCAGAGCGCTGTAGTAAGCGCTTGGAAGAGCACAATTCAGCAACAGATAGAGACAATCTCTACCTAACAGTGGGATCACAGACTAGAAGGAGTACTGGGTCAGCAGTGACAGAGTTGGTTGTTGCAGCCAAAGAATCAATCAATCAGTGGCATTTCTTGAGCGCTTACCACATGCAGAGCACTGTACTAAACATTGGGCAGAGTACAAAACAGTAGAATTAGCAGACACATTGTCTGGGCCTAATGAGTTTACAGTCTAGGAGGGGAGACAGACATTAATATAAATAAGTAGTTTATTGGGTATAATTTTGGTATTTTTAATAATTTTATATTACTATTTAATATATGTACCTAAGTGCTGTGGGGTTGGGGTGGATATCGAATGTCCAAAGGTCATGAATCCAAGTGCAGAGAGCAACCTAAGGTGAAATCTTTTCATCCAAAGTAATGTGCAGAGCCAATTAATTTAACAATTCAGGCAAAACACTAACAAAAAAGCAATTTCATTGTCTCTAGACAATTTCACATCTATCTCTGGTGGGCATTTGACACATGGGCTAAGCCTTTGCCTCACCTCAAAGCCTTATTGAAGGCACATCTCCACTAAGAAGCCTTCCCTAAGCTCTCCTCTCCTCTTCTCCCACTTCCTTCTGCATCGCCCTGACTTGGTCCCTTTATTCACCCTCCCTCCAATCCCCACAGCACATATTCATTCATACAATCGTATTTATTGAGCACTTACTGTGCGCAGAGCACAGTATTAAGCCTTGGAAAGTGCAATTCAACAATAAATAGAGACAATCCCTGCCCAACAACGGGCTGACAGTCATATGTATATTTCCGTATATATCTGTAATTCATTTATTTATGTATATTAATGTCTGTCTCGCCCTCTAGACCGTGAGCTTGTTGTGGGCAGGAAATGTGTTTGTATGCTGTTATACTGTACACTCCCAAGTGCTTAGAACAGTGCTCAATAAATACGATTGAATGAATGAACGAATGAATGAAAGCTGAGAACCAAGGTAATTAAACATTTCACTTTGGCAGAAGAGGCTTCCTGATCTAAGTTGTCTTGGGTTTCTTAATACTTAAAATAATTAAGCTCGATTTTTATCTGAACCACAGCAGTTTTAAAGTGGGCCTTCTGAAGAGGCATCCAGGACTTTAGACATTCCCAAAGATCAAGTGAATATCATCAGAATGACTTCATAACCACAGGTTGAAAGAGGTAATCATGTCCATACATCATAATGGCTTTGTAAATAGTCGCATATGCTCAGCGAGTAATAACTTGCCAGGTGAGGAGTAAAGAATATTGATTTCCTTATTAGCACCCTTGGGGTAAGGAAGTTATGATCTAAATATTTTCATGGGATGATCATTTTTCTAAGGTTAAAATGTTGTAAGCATCCGATAATTGGAGCATTAGAAAAATCAATCAGTGGTATTTATCGAGGTATTTATTGATAATAATAATAATGTTGGTATTTGTTAAGCGCTTACTATGTGCCAAGCACTGTTCTAAGCGCTGGGATAGACATAGGGGAATCGGGTTGTCCCACGTGGGGCTCACAGTCTTAATCCCCATTTTACAGATGGGGGAACTGAGGCACAGAGAAGTTAAGTGACTTGCCCAGAGTCACACAGCCAACAAGTGGCAGAGCTGGGATTCGAACTCATGAGCCCTGACTCCAAAGCCCATGCTCTTTCCACTGAGCCACGCTGCTTCTCCCCTTTATTGGGTTCAGAATACTGAGCTAGGTACTTGGGAGTGTGCGGTACAATAATAATAACGTTGGTATTTGTTAAGCGCTTACTATGTGCAGAGCACTGTTCTAAGCGGTGGGGTAGATACAGGGTAATCAGGTTGTCCCACATGAGGCTCACAGTTAATCCCCATTTTACAGATGAGGTAACTGAGGCACAGAAAAGTGAAGTGACTTGCCCACAGTCACACAGTTGACAAGTGGCAGAGCTGGGATTCAAACCCATGACTTCTGACTCCCAAGCCCGGGTTCTTTCCACTGAGCCACGCTGCTTCTTCTACCAATAGAGTTGGTAGACAGGATCCCCGCCCTCAAGGATTTTACAGTTTAGAATGGGAGACTGGTGATAAAAGAAATTACAGATAGGGGAAATGTCCTCTGTAAGGATATGACCATAAGTGCTGTGGGTGTTCAAGGTGTACAGACCCCCCCATAAGTAGATAAAGTATAAGAGAGGGTGAATTGGAGGGTGACGATGAGAGCTTAGTCAAGGAAGGCTACCTGGAGGAGCTATGATTTTAGTCTGGGTTTGAAGATGGAGAGAGTAGTGCTCTGTTGGATTTGAAGGGGGAAAAAGCACGGGTCAAAATTGTGCATTTAAAGTAGTACAAAGTAGCTTAATTGCATAGAATTTAATTTTCACACTGTTCTTTTAAAAAAATTCTTTATTGTTGATTTTCCACTGAAACAGTATCAATAACGTAGCATTTTGATGCTGGTGAATTACTGCATTCCTGGGAGACAATACCTGCAAACCATGCTGGCGGTGCAGGCAGGGAAACAGAAAATGGAGTAAGATACTCAAAAGGAATAAGGAGCTTTAAGGCATTCTTAAGGGTGTGCGCAACCCACACCAGAAGCATCCAAGCTTAGGGACAGTCCATGCTTAGTACAGTGCTCTGCACATAATAAGCACTTAAATGTCACTGACTGTTTGACAGACAGAAGCTTGTTTTGGGCAGGGAATCTGTTGCTGTATTGTGCTCTCCCAAGAGCTTAGCACAGTGCTCTGCACACAGTAAGTGCTTAATAAGTATGTTGGAATGAATGAAACTAGGAAAGTTCTGAAGGAACCGCTGCTTCACTGCTCTGTGACTCTCACACCAAAGGGGCGGGCCGTTTTCAATCAATTAATCGTATTTATCGAGTGCTTACTGTGTGCAGGGCACTGTACTAAGCTCTTGAGAGTGCACAGCACAACACAGTTCACAGGCATCTTCCCTGTCCACAGTGAGCTACAGTCTCGAGGGAGGAGACGGACATTAATGTAACTAAACAAGTAATAGTTATGTAGGTAAGTCCTTGGGGCTGAGGGAGGAGTGAATAAGGGTGCAAATCCAAGTGCAAGAGCTGTTTGTTTTTTATGGTATTTTTTAAGTGCTATGTTCATTCATTCATTCAGGGGCACTTATTGAGCGCTAACTGTGTGCAGAGCACTCTACTAAGCGCTTGGAAAGTCCAATTCGGCCACAGATAGAGACAATCCCTAGCCAACCACGGGTTCACAGTCTAGACGGGTCTGGAGGGAGACAGACGACAAAACAAGCAGACAGGCGTCAACAGCATATGTGTCCAGCACTGTGCTAAGCACTGGGGTAGAGAGAAGATACTGAGGTTGGACACAGTCCCCGCGTCCCATACGATTCCCGGGTTTCACCCCCATTTGACAGATGAGGGGACCGAGGCGCAGAGAAGGAGAGTGTCTGAGCGGGCGGGATTAGAACCCAGGTCCTTCTGCCTCCCAGGCCCGGCCTCTCTGCACGGAGGTGCGCCGCTCCTCCGAAAAGGGGGGGAAGGGGGGGTGGAAGAGGGGAAGGCCGAGGGACGGTCCTTGCCCGCCGCCCCCGGGGATGGGGGAAGGGACCAACCTTGCCAGTTCCCCGGGCTCCCCGACATAAAAGACCGGGCCGGGGACCGGAGGGGAGACAGGGAGGGAGATGGGGAGGGAGAGAGAGGGAGGAGAGGAGAGAAAGGGGAGAGGGAGAAGGGGGGAAAGCGAGGGGGGGGGGGAGAGGAGACGGGAGGGGGGAGAGAGAAGAGGGAGAGAGAGAGAGAAAGGGGAGTAAAGGGGATGAGGAAAGAGAAGGGGAGAGGAGGAGGGAGAAGGGGAGAGAGGGAGAGAGAAGGGGAGTGAAGGGGATGGGGGAGAGAGAAGGGAGAGAGAGAGAGAGAAGGGGATGGGGGAGAGGAGAGGGAAGGGGAAACGAGGAGGGAGACGAGGAGGGAGAAGAGGAGGGAGAAGGGGGAGAGAAGGGGGTGAGAAGGGGGTGAGAAGGGGGTGAAGGGGATGGGGGAGAGAGAAGGGGGAGAGAAGGGGATGGGGGAGAGAAGGAGTGAAGGGGGGAGAAGAGAGCGAAGGGGAGAAATAAGGGGGGAGGGAGAAGAGGAGAGAGAAGGGGAAAGGGGGAGAGAGGAGAGGATGGGGGAGAAGGAAGGGGGGTGAAGGGGATGGGGGAGAGAGAAGGGGGAGAGAGGGAGAGAGAAGGGAGACAGAGAAGGGGATGGGGGAGAGGAGAGTGAAGGGGATGAGGAGAGGGAAGGGGAGAGGAGGAGGGAGAAGGGGGAGAGAAGGGGAGAGGAGGGGAGAGGAGGAGGGAGAAGAGGAGGGAGAAGGGGAGAGAAGGGGAGAGAGGGAGAGTGAAGGGGATGGGGGAGAGAGGGAAAGAGAAGGGGGGTGAATGGGATGGGGGAGAGAAGGAGAGTGAAGGGGATGAAGAGGGAGAGGGGGAGAGAGAAGAGGAGGGAGAAGGGGAAGAGAGGGAGGGAGAAGGGGGAGAGAGGGAGAGAGAAGGGGGAGAGAGAAGGGGGAGTGAAGGGGATGGGGGGAGAGAGAAGAGGGGGAGTGAAGGGGATGGGGGAGGGAGAAGGGAGAGAAGGGGGGAGGGAGGAGAGAGCAGAGGAGAGAGAAGGGAAGAGGAGAAAGGAGAGAGGCGGAGGGAAAGCAGAGAGAGAGGGAAAAGGAAGGAGATGGGGAGAGAGCAGGAGGCAGGGAGTCGAGGTCTGTGTGTCGGGTGGGCAGACGTTATGGGAAGCGGTCAGGCGGTGCGGGATGCCCCCAGGACAGGACAGGACAGGACAGGACAGGACAGGACAGGACAGGACAGGACAGGACAAGACGGGACGGATCCCCTCCCCTCCCCTCCGCCCGCCCCAGTCTGGCCCCTAAAGCCCTCGGGGCCCGAACGTCTCGCACTTCGGAGTCTCCCCCGCCCCCAGCGCCGACCAATCGGACGACGGGTCGGGAGCGTAATAGGGGGCGGGGCGGGGCGGCCCGGGGCGGTCCTGTCCTGTCCTTCCCCCCACCCCCCACCCGGGGAAGCCAAGTCACCAGGTTGGAGCCTCTCGGCCATCGACTCCCGCTGCCTGTTCCCCCGCTGCGGCCCCGCACCCCTCCGCGCCCCGGGGGCCCGCACGCCCGGAGCACCGGGACAAGGGGCGGGAGGGCGGAAGGAAGGAAGGACGGAGGGAGGGAGGGAGGGAGGGAGGAGCAGGAGGAGCAGGAGGAGGAGGAGGGGGCGGGCGGGCATCGGCCGGGGAAGACGGAAGAGCGGCCGCCAGGGCAGGCCGGGGATTGCCGAGCGCGCGGATGAGCGTGTCCGTCCGTCCGTGTGTGTGTGTGTGTGTGTGTGTGTCCCCGTGTCCCCCCTGCTCCCCCTCTCTCCTCGCCCTGTCTTCCCCCGCCGGCCGCGGCGCGGGGGGCTCCGGAGGAGGGAGGGGGGCGGAGGCGGTGAGGCAGTGAGGCAGTGAGGCAGTGAGCGCGCGGCCGGCGGTGGGGCTCCCCCCAGCTCCCTCCTTTTCCCCCCCCAGCTCCCTCCTTTTCCCCCCCCAGCTCCCTTCTTCTCCCCCCCCAGCTCCCTTCTTCTCCCCCCACAGCTCCCTTCTTCTCCCCCCCAGCTCCCTTCTCCCCCCCACCAGCTCCCTCCTTCTCCCCCCACCAGCTCCCTCCTTCTCCCCGGCTGCTCCCCCTCCTCCCTCCCAGCTCCCCCCTCCTTCCCCAGTTGCTCCTCCTCCTCCCCCCCAGCTCCCCTCTTCTCCCCCTCCTCCCCCCCCAGCTCCCCTCTTCTCCCCGGCTGCTCCCCCTCCTCCCTAGCTGCTCCCCTCCTCCCTCCCAGCTCCCTCCTCCTTCCCCAGCTGCTCCCCTCTTCCCTCCCAGCTCCCTTCTCCTTCCCCAGCTACTCCCCCTCCTCTCTCCCAGCTGCTCCCCCTCCTTCCCCAGCTGCTCCCCCTCCTCCCCCCCCAGCTCCCCTCTTCTCCCCGGCTGCTCCCCCTCCTCCCCCAGGCTCTCCCCTCCTCCTTCCCAGGGGCTCCCCCTCCTCCCCCAGCTGCTTTCCCTCCTCCCCGCGGCTCCCCCTCCTCCGTCGTAGCTGTCCCCTCCTAGCTCCCCCCCTCCTCCCCAGCTGCTCCTCCCCGCCGCTCGCCCTCCTCCCGCCGCGGTGCGCGCAGAGAGCAGAGCCGGGGCTCGGTCCTCCCCCCGTGTGCGTGTGCTTGTGTGTGTGCGCCCTCCCTCCCTCCCTCTGGTCCCTCTGGTCCCTCTGGTCCCTCCGGTCCCTCCGGTCCCTCCGTCCCTCCGTCCCTCCGTCCCTCCGTGGGTGCGGTGCGTGGGCGATGGCCGGTGTGTGCCCGGGCGTGGGGCGGCCGCCGCCGCGTTGGCGTTGGGCGCCGCTGTGGCTGTGTGTCGTCGGCGTGTGCGGTAAGTGTGGGCGGCCCGGGCTCCCGCCCCCTCCCTCCCTCCCTCCCTTCCTCCCTCCCTGGCTCCCTCCCTCCCGCACAAAAGCCCCGGGCCGCGGGAGGAGAGGAGAAGAGGGTGCGGACAAAAGGGTCGGGCTCGGCCGGGCCGGGCCGGGCCGGGCCGGAACGGAACGGGGGCAGCGGCGGAGGACCGTCCGGGCTTTGCAGAAGGGCGAGGCGGCCCCCGGATCCCCCCCCCCCCCCGGGTCCCCCCCCGCATCTCTCGCCCTTTGTAGGCCGTCGCTCCGACCCCCGGGGACACCAAGTTCGGGCGAGCCTGGGACGGGCCGGACCCCCAGAAATGGGACCTTTCTCCTCCTCCTCCTCCTCTTCTCCCTCCTCTTCTTTCTCTTCTTTCTCCTCCTCCTCTTCTTCTTCCTCCTCCTCTTCCTCTTCTTCCTCCTCCTCCTCTTCTTCCTCCTCCTTCTTCTTTCTCTTCCTCCTCCTTCTCTTCTTCTTCTTCCTCCTCCTTTTCTTCCTCCTCCTCCTCTTCTTCCTCCTCCTCCTTTTCTTCCTCCTCCTCCTCTTCTTCCTCCTCCTTCTCTTCTTCCTCCTCCTCCTCCTTCCTCCTCCTCCTCTTCTTCCTCCTCCTTTCTCCTCCTCCTCTTCTTCCTCCTTCTTCCTCCTCCTTCTCCTCCTTCTTCCTCCTCCTCTTCTTCCTCCTCCTCCTTTTCTTCTTCTTCCTCCTCTTCTTCCTCCTCTTCTTCCTCCTTTTCTTCCTCCTCCTTTTCTTCCTCCTCCTCTTCTTCCTCCTCCTCCTCTTTTTCTTCCCCCTCCTCCTCCTTCTCTTCTTCTTCCTCCTCTTCCTCCCACCCTCCTCCTCCTCTTTCTCCCCACACCCCCAGGCTCCCGCATCCCCAAACCGAGGAGCGGCTGCTCTCTTTAACCTGGGGCCCCTTAAAGCAGGGACCCGTTCGCTCTGGTGCACACCAGCACACACCCACACACACGCAGCCCTCCAGTGAACACATGTACACATTGACACATGAGCACATACATACATAAACACACTGATAGACATGGCCCTCCCCCTGCACACATACATACATAAACACACTGATAGACATGGCCCTCCCCCTGCACACATACATACATAATCATAATAATGTTGGTATTTAAGTGCTTACTACGTGCAGAGCACTGTTCTAAGGGGAGAGATTAGAATGGAGCACTGGGGGAGATACAAGGGCATCAGGTTGTCCCACCTGAGGCTCACAGTCTTCATCCCCATTTTACAATGAGGTCACTGAGGTACAGAGAAGTGAAGTGACTTGCCCACAGTCACACAGCTGACATGTGGCAGAGCAGGAATCGAACCCATGACCTCTGACTCCCAAGCCCGGGCTCTTTCCACTGAGCCACGCTGCTTCTCTAATAACCACGCTGATAGACATGGACCTCTGGTGAATGCACACACACACCCACCCCGACACACATGGCCCTTGGGCAAGCACATAATAATAATAATGGTGGTATTTGTTAGGCACTTACTATGTGCCATGCACTGTTCTAAGCACTGGGAGGATACAAGGTGATCAGGTTGTCCCACGTGGGGCTCACAGTCTTCATCCGCATTCCACAGATGAGGGAACTGAGCCCCAAAGCTGTGAAGTGACTTGCCCAAGGTCACACAGCTGGCAAGCCGCGGAGCTGGGATTAGAACCCACGATCTCGGACTCCCAAGCCCGGGCTCTTTCCACCAAACCACGCTGCACATATACGCACGCACACATAAGCAGCCCTTGGGTGAATACACACACACACATACGACCCTTGGATGAACACACACACACTGACACACATCCCTCGGGTGAACACACACATACACACCCACCAGCACCCAACCTTTGGGTGAACACACGTACACAAACACAGACACACACACACAGATCTTGGGTAGGAGAAGCAGCGTGACTCAAGTGGAAAGAGCCTGGGCTTGGAAATCAGAGGTCATGCGTTCTAATCCCAGCTCCGCCGCTTGGCAGCTGTGTGATTTTGGGCAAGTCACTTCACTTCTCTGGGCCTCAGTGACCTCATCTGGAAAATGGGGATGAAAACTGTGAGCCCCAAGTGGGACAACCTGATCATGGGACAACCTGATCTCCTTGTATCCCCTTCCCCTCCCCCGTGCTTGGAACAGTGCTTGGCATATAGTAGGCGCTTAACAAATACCAACATGATGAACAGACACGCATACACACACACACACCCCGCCCTCTGAATGCAGGCACGCAGGGCTCAAGAATAGTTTTCAGCTCTGCCTGTCTCCATGACTCATCCCCTCTGGTTCGACTTCATTTTTCGGTCTCTCACTCGGTGGGTGCCTTTGGGAGGCAGGGACCCCCTGGGACCTAGGAAGTTCAGGACACCCCCCAGTCCCACTTCTGGGCTGCTGACATCACCCGACATCACCCGTCGTCACTACTGATGTCGGCCCTCTGGGCTTCCAGTCCGTAAAACGAGAGCGGCTACCTGGGGAGATTCAGAGTCGGGTTTATCGAAAGAAATGCTGTCTGCCAAGGTGGGGGATAGGATCAGAGTGAAATGTTCTCAGAGATGCGAAATGTTCTCAGAGATGCGAAATGTTCTCAGAGATGCGGAAGTTTGGGGAAGTGAACACAGCCCAGCCAAGATGGGTTCATGTGCCGATTGTAACACTTCTGCAAATTGGGAAATGCTACCCCTTCCTTTTCCTTTTCAGAATGCCTGGAGTGCTTTGAGTTCCTTAGGGGATATAATTACCCAAATTAGGTGCTTTCTAATCAATCAGTCACTGGTATTTATTGGGCACCTACTCTGGGCAGAGCGCATGGGAGAGCACAGTACAATAGAATTAGCAGACCCATTCCCTACCCACAATGAGTTTACAGTCTAGAGGGGGAGACGAGCATTAATGTGAATAAATGTCATTTATAATTAAAACATCTAACGTGGCGGAAGATCAATTTTTAATTTCTCCGTTTTGAAATTCATGATCTCCCGGTTTCTCTGACTCTGGAAACACAAAAGATTTCGTAGGATTAATCAGTAGTATTATTTTATTGTGCACATACCGTGTAGAGCACCTGTACCAAGCCCTTGGGAGAGTAATGGAATTAGCTGACATGATTGTGTGTAACAAGGAACCTGAGAGAAGAACCAATAAAAACCTGAAGTTGGCTGAAATGTCTGTGCCTGGAATGAGATAACTGTTTACCGATTCACATCCAAAGTACGGCATTGCTAAGGAAGAATGGTAATCGTGCCTACCGACTCTCATACTGTAATAATAATAATGATAATTACGGTATTTGTTAAGCACTTACTATGTGCCAAACACTGTTCTAAGCACTGGGGTAGATACAAGGTATTCAGGTTGAACCACGTGGGGCTCACAATCCTAATCCCCATTTTCCAGATGAGGTAACTGAGGCCCAGAGAAGTGACTTGCCCAAAGTCACACAGCTGGTAACTGGCGGAGCCCGGGTTATAACCCAAAAACCTCTGACTCCCAAGCCCATGTTCTTTCCACTAAGCCACGCTTCTTCTCCCCAGTGCTTAGTACAGTGCTGTGCACACAGTAACCTCTCAGTAAATACCATCGAGGGATGGATAAATCAGTTTGAGACTTGGGGAACACTGGCAAGTCCTTTTGAATAACTGCAGTGTGCACAGTCCCTCGCCTGTTGTATTTTTTGTCCTAGTCATTTATCGTTCCTGGTTTTTGGAAGTGGCGCTGCCAGCATTATGGGTTTTGATGTATAAATGTGACTGAAAACATCCATCTGAAGCACCCGGTCTTTCCACGTGAAATTACGTTAGCAGCCTTCTGTCTGGACTTTGGTGCCTGGCCTGCAACCTCAGAAGTTAGTTCGGGTTTCGGCTGTGTCGTGGGTTGGACGGCTTTGCTTCTTCACTCAGAACGACTGTGGGCTGTTGGGTCTGCCCCTGGAATGGACTCTGGTGTCCACGATTGAGTCGGCTCTTCCAAGCCTGCTACAGAACCCAGTAGATCCAACTGGCTCCCTCTGCTTCTATGTTTTCATCCTTCGGCGTGGAAGTGGAGGAGGGATGGGAGAGATCAAGCTTTACTTTCCACATTAGGTGACCGACTGATTGAGTACTAAATCTTTAGGATTTTTTTTTTAAATTGAGTTTTGAAAACCCTATTGCTGTTATGCTTAGTGGAAGAGAAGTGTTTTTGCTGGGGAGATTGAAGGTTGCTTTTTCCAGACGCACTTTGATGGAACAGAGTGTATAGAGGGAAGCATTTTAACAACCGGTTTCTGATCATGCCAACCCATGACTTAGAGAACCACTTAAAACATTTGGGTCCCTGTCAAAGTACAAAGGTTGGCAGCGCTCAAGCAGTTTGGCCCCAGGACTTCAAATCGTGGGAAATTAGTGCCTTTATAACCTAGAGGTCCATTTGTTATTTCCTTAAAACAGAGCTGTGTCTTGAAAAAACTCCCCTAATATTTTGCTGGGTCAAATGGGCACTGGCTGTCATTTGCAGTTGTGTGTGTGTGTGTGTGTGTATGTGTATGTATTTTTATTTTTTTTTACAAAACATTCAGGTTAAAATAAATGACTCCCCAAACGAATTTCAACACTGTTTAAAGCAACCCGAACTCTTACTATAGTTGGAGTATAGATGGCCATACATAGGCATAATAATAATAATAATAATAATAATAATAATTTTGGTATTTGTTAGGCACTTATTGTGTGCCAAGCACTGTACTAAGCTCTGGGGTAAACACAAGCACAGTTTGTACAAAGATGTAAGCAAAGGCATGCAGAGTTCGACTCATTTAGCTAGAATGTTACTCTTTTACACCAGCTCTTCCCCAAGGGCCAGCTTTGTGCTAACTTTTTTGGAATTGAATTTTGATATCCGAATCAGATATGTGTCTGGTTTTCCTATTTATCTTCTCTGGCTCTTCTGGACTTTATGCCGCTATTCTAATTGTATCGTGGTGAGCGTGACCAACACGGATGCTAAAGTCTCGCTATTGAGAACTTTGTCCCATGCTTGATATCAAATATGTTCTATCACTGACTAATTAATTTTTCTTTTCCAGAAATTCAGTGTTGCAAGCTAGCATGCTACTCCCAGTGGCCAAAAGATTGAGTCAGAGAGGAAGGAGTGGGAATCTATTGGGTAACTTCTTCAAAAGGTTGACAGGGGAGAAACAAATTATGATAAGAGATTCCTTGTATTAGGTATGGTACTAGGCCCACTGAGTGTAGTGATGGAGGAGTTTCTTAGGAAGTCATACGTGTGTGTGTGTGTATGGGATGGGATGTGTATCTGCAGTACAGTGCTGTGCGCACAGTAAGCACTCGATGAATACCACTGATCGATTTAATTGGAACCCTGACACTTACAGTTAGTGGTAGCTCCAGAGATCATTTTCCTTTTCAAGAGATAAAGCAGCTTCATTGCGTTAAAGATTTTTACATTGTTCCAAAGCTTGCTAAGTATTTGGTAGCTACTAGGTTCTATATGCTAGTCAACCAAATGAAGCTTGAACTTTAAAGTGATTTTTTTCTTCCATTTCCCTGTGTAGAACTGAATCATTTTTCAGTCTATTGGAAAAGTAGCAACATTTTTAACAGCTTTCGGTTACATGCTGCCAGTGAGTGGGGATTTTTGGCTGAGATAAAGACTTTCCTGGTGCCTGCTGATATGTGATGTCAGTCATCTTTAAACTGGTTGTCAACCCACAACACTGTCCTGACTTTTCAAAACAATCCATGATCTGTTGCAAGTCTCTCTGTTTCCAGGGAGCAGTCATACAGTATTTTGTGCATAACATCAAAGGCCCGTGAAGCTGTCTGCATCCAAGTGAGGTAATTGAACTTGCTGGAAGATCAGAAACAAAGTGCTAACTTGGATCCAAGTTTCTCATGGCACAGTCGAGCATATTTACATGCAACCGAAAGTCCAGTTTTAGTCATTCATTTGGACTCCGATCTAAATTTGAGAAGCATCCAAGACAAAGATAGGTGGGAATACATAAGATAATGGAAAGCAGTATGTTCTCTAGAAATAGATTATCGAGTGTTGTAAATGAACAGTCCAGCATCATTTGCTTTTAGAGGGCTGATTCTGCACCAAGAAAAGCTTCAAAGGTGCCTAGGATTGGAAGAAATTTGAAAGAGCAGAATGATGTTCGTATAGCGTGGTGGAGCCCTGAAGAGTTGAATTGGAGAAAAACAGCCCAAGAGGGCTAGGGATAAGGGTGTGAATAACTGAAGCAAGTTACCAAAGACATTGAAGCGGGAGCCTAAATGGCAAGAGGTCTAGAGAGTGAGGCTAGAAAGTTTACAGGCTTGAATGAAAACAAAAAAGGTTAATCAAGAGAAATCAGAATCTTTTTGACAGGTAGGAAAATTATTTTATCAGATTTGGTGAAATGGGAAAGCTAGAAAGAGATGAGACATGATTAAAGCTTTTATGAGAGACTTAAGAAGGTTAAGAAAGGAGCAACAGCGCACTTGGTAGAAATTTTATAGGGTGGGAATTTAATAATAACCCTAATCTTTTATAAAGGGTTCTCAATCTTTAATGATTACAACCAAAAGTAGGAACTTACCAAGAAGCTTCAGGAGTACTATTAAATATATTTTGGAAACCATAATCAGTTTTCTTAAAATAGGGTAAATAATGTGAAATTAATAACTAACATGTTTCATAAAAGCCCCACTTGTCTCTTGAAAGTTTTTTTTTTTTTTAACTATAGCTCTGTCGGTTCAGTCGATTTACTGTATTTCTTTGCTTCTTGTCAGAATTAAAGAAATGGCCACTTTTCTATCATCAAATACTAGCTTTGTATTTTTAGACCATTAAATTGCTTCCTATGTTACTTTTTTAAAAAAAGGAGAATGGTTCTTTTTTTGTAGTTGTCAAGACACTCCAGGCTGAGACCCTCTAGAGCAGATGCTGAGTTTTCCTCAGTTTAGCATATCCCCAATTGTGTTGTTAGGATGCAACAAATAATACTAATAATAAATTTGGAGCCCAATTTCTACAGTAATGAACAGACCGACCAATGTCTATAGATAGTTCAGCTTTCTAGATGAGTTGGTTTGATGTGTTCAGCACTCAGAGGGGTTATTGGCCTGAATTTGATTCAACTGGAGGAAAATTTGGGTTATTTTTAAATGAGTAGTTTTCACTTTACAGGGAAACAACCTTATTTTTTTTTCATTTGGGAATATTTTGTGATTATTTTCAAGAGAAAGCTTGATGGCCATTTTTCCTTCAATTTTTTCTGACTTCATAAAATGTTTACATGACATATTCATCAATAAATCGGGGAAATTATGGCTTACCATCAGCGTTCTCTGGCCTTGGAAATGTTGGAGAGGGTTCGGGGGACTTTTTTAGTGGTAACTGTCTTGCAAGATATAGTTATATTTTCGGTGGTTGGGGGAATAAAATATTGTTAATCGACCGTGAGAAACAGCCCAGGGCAAACTGAAAAGCTGGCAGGGAGGAGCAGCTAATGAATGTTCTAGAATCAGCAGAGGAATCCTGGGGGAATTCCCTTCTGCATCTGATCCATTGAAGGTCTAAAGGACCTCTAAGAAAGAATAAAAGAAAATATGATTATAGTAGTCAATATCCTTGAGAGAGTGGGGCTCAGATGATGTGAGAATATCTTTGTTGGCACATTTCTTTCTTTTTTTCTTTTTTTTGTTTGGCCAACTCTGGTATTTTGTACTCTCCCAACCGCTTAATGTGGTGCTCTGCACACAGTAAGCACTCAATAAATACAATTCATTGATTTGTCAGGATGGTGCAGTAGAATGAGGATCCACTCTAGAGAGCCTCCTTCACTCCAGTGGTTTGCTTAAGGCCAGAGACGTATAAGACCAGTTGCATCCATTAGCCTCAGCAGCCCCATACTTCATTTTTCTGCATCCTCCAATAGGGACAGGCAACATCCAGTGGGAAGACATTAAAGCACAGTAGACATCTGTATAGGAGCCAGGAAACAAAAGGTTTGAGTCTCTTAGATTGTAAATACTCTCTTGCTGTTGAAGCAGGATCCTTACTTTGGCACCTGCAAGTTCAGGTTCTTCATGAAATGCTGATTTGTGTATCTGTGTGTGTGTGTGTGTGTGTGAGAGAGAGAGAGAGAGAGAGAGAGAGATTGCATGTGAAAAAAGTTATGACCAATGATCATCACCCTCAAATAAGCCCAGTCTAAAAGAAAAAAATCCCTTCCTTGACCCCACTGTCCTTTCCAGCTATCACCCTGTTTCTCTTATACCATGCCTGTCTGAACTCCTTGAATAAGTTGTTTTCCATTGCTTCCATTTCCTCTCCTCTAACTTCCTTCTAGACTCCCCTGAAATTGGGCTCCTACACTCCACTGAAACTCCTCTTCCCAAAGTCACCAATAACCTCATCCTTTCTAAATCAGATGGACTGTAATCCATCATAATTTACCTGGACCTCTCAGCTGCCTTTGACACTGTGGACCACCCCTTCACCTGGAGACACTTTCAAACCTTGGTTTGACTGACCCTGTCTCTCCCAATTCTCCTCCTCCTTCTTTTTTGCCAGTTTCTCTTCTGCTTCCCACCTCTAAGCAGTACAGATCCCTCAAGGCTCAGTTCCGGGTCCCCTTCTAAGCATCCATCAACACCCACTCATCTGCTCCCAAAGGCTCAGCTACCATTTCAACACTGATGGCTCACAAATCTCCATCCAGCCCTGACCTCTCCCCCCTCGGCAGTCTCACATTTTATCCTGCTTTTAGGACATCCCATTGCCACCTCCAACTCAACAGGTCCAAAAGTGAACTTTTCATCTTCTGTCCTCGACTTTCCTGTCAATGTAGGCAGCGTCACCATCCTTCTTCATTCTTCCTGTTCTGGCAACCCTGGCGTTATCCTTGACTCAATTTTCTCCTTCAAACAGCATATTCAGTCAGGAATTAAGTCTTGTAGGTTCTGTCTTCACAAAGTGTCTAGAGTTCACCCCTTTCTCTACATCCAGATGACAACTACCAAACTGTCACTTGTTCAGGCATTTTTCCTATCCCAACTCTACTACTGCAGCGCCCTCCTCACTAACCTCCCTGCACACGACCTCTCCCCTCTCCAGTCTGTACTTCACTCTGCTTCCCAGATCATTTTTCAAAGAAAATCATTCTTTGCTCATCGCTCCACTCCTCAAGTACCTCCTCAGGTGCTCCCAGTGGTTTCCGCATCAAGAAGACAGCCCTCACCATCGGATTCAAGGCCCTCAAGTCAGCTCTCTCCCCTTCACTTATCCTCGCTCCTTTCCCTCTACAACCCGCCCAAAAACTTAGAACCTCTAATATCAATCTACTTGTTATTCTTTCTTTCTTTCATTCAGTCGTATTTTTTGAGCACTTACTGTGTGCAGAGCATTTTACTAAGTGCTTGGAAAGTACAATTCAACAACAGAGACAATCCCTGCCCACAATGGGCTCACAGTCTAGAAGGGGAGAGACAGACATCAAAACAAGTAAAGAGGCATCAATAGCATCAATATAAACAAATAGAATTATAGATGAATACAAATCAGTAATAAACAGAATTATAAATATGTCCCTTCCTCTCACCATGCCGAACGTCTGCCCCTTGCTCAGGATCTCCCTCTTGACTGGAACTCCCTCCCTCAACATATTAGAGGAGCAGCATGGCTCAGTGGAAAGAGCCCGGGTTTGGGAGTCAGAGGTCATCGGTTCAAATCCCAGCTCAGCCGCTTGTCAGCTCTGTGACTTTTTGGGTGAGTCACTTCACTTCTCTGGGCCTCAGTTCCCTCATCTGTAAAATGGGGATTAACTGTGAGCCTCACGTGGGACACCTGATTACCCTGTATCTCCCCCAGCGCTTAGAACAGTGCTCTGCATATAGTAAGCGCTTAACAAATAACATTATTAGACTAGCACTTTCCACATTTACAAAGCCCATTCAAAATCATACCTTTTCCAGGAAGCCATCCTGGACTAAGCTCTCATTTCCCCACTTTATTTCCTTCCTACTGCCTCTCCCATGCATCCTAAGCACATAATTACATCGTCCTCATCTCTACAGACCTTATATACGTATCCTTACACTCAGTTGCTTCCCTCACCTGTAATTTATTTTAATGTCTGCCTTCCCTGTTAGACTATAAGATCTTTAAGAACTTGGGATCGTGTCTTCCACTTTCTCCCAAGTGCTTAATACAGTGGTTTGCACACAGCGCTCAGTAAATACCAGTGATCATTTGTGACTCTTGGGCGTAATGGCCATAGTTGCTGATCAGCACAGCGCACTTATTTCCTGTTCATTTTAGAAGGGCCTAGGGGCTGGGAGGTTCATGGAGATAGTCAAGCAAAGAATCTCTCAAAGTTTAAGCACTTACTGTATGACAGGCTGGCTATATATACTGGGTTAGATGCAAGCTAATCAGTTTGGACACAGTCCACGTCCCACATGGGGCTCACAGTCTTTATCCTCATTTTACAGATGAGATATCTGAGGCCAGAGAAGTGAACTGACTTGCCCAAGGTGACATAGCAGATGAGTGGCAGAGCCAGGATTAGAATCGAGGTCCTTTTTAATTCCCAGGCCCATATTCTGTCCACTAGACCATGCTGCTCCTCAATCAGTCATATTTATTGAGTGCTTACTATGTGCAGAGCACTATACTAAGCGCTTAGAGTACAGTACAATAGAATTAGCAGACATGTTCCCTGGGGAGGCAGATAAAATATGAATAAGTAATTTATGATGTATAATTTAATGATATGTACACAAGTGCTGTGGGGTTTGGGGTGGAGCGAATATCAAATGTCCAAAGGACACCGATTAAAGTGCATAGACGATGCGGAAGGGAGGGTGATCCGGGGAAAAGAGGGCTTAATCAGGGAAGGCCCTCTTGGAGGAGATGGAACCTTAGTAATGCTTAGAAGGTGGAATGAGTGGTGGTCTGCCATATATGGAGCGGGAGGGAGTTCCAGGCTAGGGGGATGATGTGGAAAAGGGGTTGGCGATGAGATAACAAGATCAGGGCACAGTGAGTAAGCTGGCGCTAGAGGAGCAGTGTGTGCAGGCCGGGTTGCAGTAAGAGATCACTGAGTAGGAGGGGGCAAAGTGATTGAGTGCTTTAAAGCCAATGGTAAGACGTTTCCCTTTGACGCAAAAATGGATGGGCAGCCATTGGAAGTTCTTGAGTGGGGAGATGTGAACTGGCTGTCTACCCCTTAAACACTCTGTAACTCATCCCATCCCCACAGCACTTATGCACATATCCTTATGTTGTATTTTCCTTCTCTCTGTAATTTATTTTAAATGTCTGTCTCCCCTTGTAGACTGTTAGTGCCTCATGAGTAGGGATCTAGTCTACCAATTCTATTGAGTTGTAATTTCCCAAGCACAGTGCTCTTTGCACATAGTAAACACTTAATAATTACCACTGATTGATTGAGTGATGGATTTGGGGCACTTTATCTGTATTTCCTTGAATTTCAACCTTACCATTAACGTATAATCTTTTTATACTGTTGTTTTCAGAATTGTTACTAGACTTTGTTCAACTTTGAGAGGATCCATTCTTACCTATATAAGAAATTTGCAATACGTAATCTATCATTTTCATTTTTTATTATGGTATTGCACCTTTATTAAATTTATGCTTTGTTGGATTTTTCTATAATAACATCCACATTCAGACTATTAGAATTATAACAATCACTCGGAAAACTGGGTAAAATATAATAGGTCACGAAGCTCGGAAACATAATCATTAAATCCTCAGTGCATATGCTACAACAACTGTAAGATAAGCAAAAATCAAGACTTTTCCTAATCACTTTTTTTTTGTAAAAAGAATATATTACATCAGTAAAGAATTCTCTTTTGTCTTAGCTTTTGGGAGTTGAAGGCTTGTTCCAACCTGCAGCTACAGCTGTATCTCCAACCCTCTTCTTTCCCTTTTGTTTCTTACTGTTTAAAGTGAGAGTAAAGGGAAGAGAGCCTCACCCACAGCTGGTGATGGTGGGTCTGCCTTTGGGATGGTGGAAATCCTGAAAACCAGATAAAGGGATAATAATAATCGGGTATTTGTTAAACACTTACTATGTGCCAACCACTGTACTAAGCACTGGGGTGAATAAAAGCAAATTGGACACAGTCCCTGTCCCATGTGGGGCACACAATCTCAATCCACATTTTACAGATGAAATAACTGAGGCATAGAAAAGTGAAGTGTTTTTCCCAGGGTCACACAGCAGGCACATGGCGAAACTGGGTTAGAACCCTTGATCTTCTGACTCCCAGGCCCACGCTCTATCCTCTACACCATGCTGCTTCTCCCAGCAGTATATTCATTCAGTCGTGTTTACTTAGCACTTACTGTGTGCGGAGCTCTATACTAAGAATGTAATACAACAATGAACAGATAAATTCCCTGTCTACAACGAGCTTACAATTTAGAGGACGAGCTTTCAGTCTGGAGGAGTATACAGAGTCCAGATACTCTATGAGGGTCTTTAGTCTTTGATGATCTCCCAGTTCTGAATAAATCAACACAGCACATTGGGTCAACTTGCTCCCCTTGAACCATTTCACTCTCTTACCCCTGTAATTATCTTGACCTCTTCTACAGGTCCCCTTTTATGCTTGTTCCAATAATTGAGATTCTCAGGCGGGTCTGTGGTGTGATTGGAATAGTCTTATAGAACACTATCGCACCCTCAGATCCATCTTGGAACAATTAAGCCCCATCCTACCCTTGACATTCTCATCATCTTTAATAATTGTGATATTTACTGAGCACTTTCAATGCATCAAGCACTGTACTGATTGTTGGGATAGCTACCGATACAATCAGGTCGGGCACAGACCTGAGTCCACAGTCTATGGGGGAACGAGAACAGGTAATTCACCTTTCTTCATTCATTCCGCCATATTTATTGTGTTTACCCAGTGCAAAGCACTGTATTAAATGCTTGGGAGAGTACAGTAGTAAATATAATATAAACAGACACATTCCCTGCCCACAGTGAGCTTTCTTGATATTGAGGATGATTTGGGTCCAGACTGGGCTGCTTAGAACACAGCCAACTGGAGTCTGTATGAGTTTTTGTGTTTGAGAACATCTGTTGCACAAGTGGAGACAAACAAACAAAACATGACACATTTTTCTGAGCCAGAAGTAACTTTGGATCCAAAGATAGAATAGCTTTATTGCTATTATAACAGACTTTTCATGAAAAGGAATTACAGCAGCCATAAAAAATATTATTTCAAGCTATCCAACAACCTTTCAAATTTCTGAAGCCAGCATATCTTTTGTGGGTGAATTTTAAGGGGAAATGATCTTAAAAAATAAGGTCTTATTTTGAAGGTAAATTTCAAAACATCCTTCATCCTTCTTCTGTATTTATTTTAAGTTCAATCATTTTCTCTCTTTCCTCTTCTTTCCCCAGCTCAAACTTTGGTTATATGTATTCTCGTGTTTATTAAAAGTCAAGATCTTAGTGCTGTAAAAAAAAAAAACCCAAACCTCTATCAAATATCACATCTGTGAACTAAATAGTATCCAGAAGAATGAAATCTAAAAAAGAAAGTTGAGGGGAAAAAAATCTTTCATTTCACCTATTAAATACCCAGGGTTTAACAAATCCCGGCATAGTTCACCAAACAAAAAATTCTACTGTTAGGGCTCTCTGCTTTTGTCTTTAAAGTCAGTGTTTGCACTCTCCTTTTTGTTTTAAAATCTACTACTGCTAATAACCCAAGACTTGCTTTCTTCTTCAGTTTTGATTTTTTTCCCCCACTCTAGTATATAGAAGCCTGTAAATAGTAATATCATTAAATTGTTCAGAGGAACACATTTATTTATGTATTCTGTCTTGAGATAATTTTTTTCTGTATTTTACTAGTAAAGTGAGAAGTTTTTTTAAAAAAATGCAGATTAGTCTCTATTAGCACTTCTTGTTATTTTTAGGAGGTAACAGAAGTTTGAGTATTTAAATTCTGCTGTTTTGGAAAAAAAAAATCTTCAGTGGTCCAGTTAATCATTTCATTAAGGATTGTGCCATACTTGTTTGTATCAGTCCACAAAGGAATCACAGGCTACCAGCTACCATTAGTGGTCTTGTGTCCTCGAAGTTGTCACTGACGGCACGTCTCCCCGGTGCACGGCTATCTGCAAACAGCAAATGTTGAATGACTCTTTGGAGGGTTTGGAGATGTTTAAAGTCTCTGGTAAGCTGGAAGAGTTTCGTAGAGGAGAGGAAGCACATCTAACACCCCCATCCAGATCTTACTTTGCATCCTCCAACACGGCTGTGTAGATTCATTCTGAACACGACCAGATCCACTCCACATTCCTCTCTCTTTATTCATCCCCCATCCCAGGCCCACAGCACTTGTGTTCATATCTCTACTTTATTTATATTGTCTATCTCCCCCTCTGGACTAAGCTCATTGTGGGCAGGAAGTGTGTTTATTGTTGTACTCTCCTCATCAGTTAGTACAGTGCTCTGCGCCCAGTAAGTACTCAGTAAACACAATTGACTGACTCACTCCTTTACCCTACTGGCGATGGTGAGCGGATCAGACAGGGCAGCCTAACTCTGACGTGGCCAGTGCCAGAGTGAAGAATTCTCAGAATTTTAATGACCTTTTCAGGGCAGCCCGATTTACTAAGCGACGATGGAAAGAACTAGGAACCTGGGAGTCCGAGGAACTGGGTTCTAATCCCAGCTCTGCCGCTTGTTTGCTGGGTGACCTTGGGCAAGTCACTTTGCTTCTCTGGGCCTCAGTTTTCTTATCTGTAAAATGGGGGAGGAAACACCGTCCTTCGTTCTCCTTAGTCTGGGAGCTCCACATCAGACAAGCAGGCTTATTTTGTATCTGTCCCAGGGCTTAGTACAGTGCTTGGACAATTGTTGTTGTTATCATTGCTATTCCAGGAACAGAAATGCAAATATTCTCCCATATAAAATGAATTTGGTAGGCAGTAGCACAGTAGTAAGAGTTCCATTGCAACAGAGCTGTTATGATATTGCTGCAGGCCTCCATTCGTGGGTTTTCACTGTTCTGGAGTTTAGTTGTTTTGGTCGTTTTGGAAGACACTGTGACACAGAGGTTGGTAAGGTCTGGGGGAATGTAGAAAATATCAGAAGAGCGTCCCTGCCACGCTTGGCTGCCGGAATCTGTACATACTTCAAGTCCCTCTGTTCTATTATGATTTAATGACCAAAATAAATACTAATTAGTTACCAAATAAAGTACTCAAGCCAATTATTTTTCAATGTTAAATTTTCTCCTCTGAATTTTGAGATGGCGAGCACCTAAGCATAAGTTTTCAGTGGAATCTTTACCTGAATTAAAAATATACTCCTGATAATAGAGTTGTCTGAAACCCAAGTTTAAACCTTTTCAAAAGAAAATGGAGGAGAGACAGAAAGTCAAACGGGTATTTATTGAGCACCAACTGTGTGCAGAGTGTTGGACTAAGCACTTGGGGGAGTACAATGTAACAGTTGGTAAACACAATCCCTGACCACAAAGAATTTACAGTTTAGAGGGGGAGACAGACATTAAAATACTTACATGTACGTAAGTGCTTTGGGGATGAGGGTGGGGTGAATAGCAAATGCTTGAAGGGTATCCATCCAAATGCATAGGTGATGCAGAAAGGAGGTGAATAGAGCACAGGTCTGGAGTTGGAAGGACCTGGGTTCTAGTGCCGGCTCCAACACTTGTCTTCTGGGAGACCTTGGGGAAGTCACTTCACTTCTCTGTGCCTCATTTCCCTCATCTGTAAAATGGGAATTAAGGCCGTGAGCCCCATGTGGGACAGGGACTGTGTCCAATCTGATTAGCGAGTATCTACCCCAATGCTTAGAACACTGCTTGATACATACTACCATCATCATCATCATTACTTAAGGATGATCTCTCGGAGATGTGATTTTAATAAGGCTTTGGATGTGGGGAGAGTGGTGGTCTGTCATATATGAAGGGGGAGGGAGTTCCAGGCCAGGAGGAGTATCTGGAAAAGGGGTTGGCAGCGAGATAGAAGAGATGAAGATAGAGTGAGTATTGGTGATAGAGGAGGGAAGCCTGCAGGTTGGGATGTAATAGGAAATCATCAAGGTTGGGATGTAATAGGAAATCATCAAGGAATCATCAAGTTTTTGGGAAAACTGATTGCTTTAAAGCCACTTATAAGGACTTGCTGTTTGAGCTGGATGGGTAACCACTGGGGATTCAGTCAATCAATGGGATTTATTGAATGCTAGCTATGTGCAGAACACTACTAAGTGCTTGGGAGAGAACAATACAGCAAGATTAGTTGACCCGTACCCTGCCCATATTGAGCTTACAGTCTAGACAGATGTTAATATGAATAAATAAGTAATTGATAATATATATTTTAAAGTTATGTAAATAAGTGCTGTGGGGATTCTTGAGGAATGGGGAGACTTGGACTGAACTTTTTTTAGAAAAATGATCCAGGCAGCAGCGTGAAGTGTGGATTGGTGAGGGAAGAAGTGGGAAATTAGGGAGTTCAACGAGGAGGCTGAGGCAGAAGTCAAGGTGGGATAGGATAAATGCTTGGGTCAGCATAATAGCAGTTTGGATGGACAGGAAAGGGCAGATTTTAGCATTATGTGAAGGTTGAACTGAAAGGATTTGGTGACATTGAATATATGGGTTGAATGAGAGAGATGAGTTGAGAATAATACCAAGGTTAGGAGTTTGTGAAACAAGGAGGGTAGTGGTGGTGTCTACAGTGATGGGAAAGTGGATGGGGGCCAGGGTTTGGGTGACAAGATGGCAAGTTGTGTTCCTCAGTTCTCTTTGCCAGTTTGGAAGTACCCTGCATTGCCTTTTTTTAAAAGTAACTGGAGAGTTTATAGAGTTAACCACAAGCTGAGAATAGTTTTTACTTTGACAAGCAAAACTTCCCCTTAATGATGTAGTCTTTAATACAGTCATAATCTCAAAAGTGCTTTCTCTAAGAAACTATGAAGTCAATTATTTGCACAGCATGAATTAGTATTATTTTAGCCAGTATTCCCTCGAAACCATGTCGATGTACAACCACATAGGGAATCTGCATAGGCCGCACACTGTAAGTCTCAGGCCGCACCTGCATTTTTTTTAATGGTATTTCAATGCTTACTATGTGTCAAGCACTCTTCTAAGATCTGGGGTAGATTCAAGTTAAGCAGATTGGACACCATCCCTCTTCCACTTGGAGCTCTCACAGTCTAAGAAGAAGGAAGAACAGGTATCGAATCCCCATTTTACAGGTGAGGAAACAGACACAGAGAAGTTGAGTGACTTGCCAAAGATCACACAGCAGGCTCGTTGCTCGTTGTGGGCAGGGAACGTGTCTACCAACTCAGTTATGTTGTACTCTCCCAAGCACGTAGTACGGTGCTGTACACACAGTATGCCCTCAGTAAATACCACTGATTTGATTAAAGGAGCAGAGCCAGAATTAGAACCAAGGTCCTTCTGACTTCCAAGGCTGTGCTCTAGCCATTAGGCCATGCTGCTTCCCCAACGGAGGCAAGACCTATGCTAGCAGGTCGACAAGGACCTGCTTCAGCCCTTCCTGGCTGCTTTTGTGTGTCCAAGTCCATATTTTCCAGTAGGGGTGAGACCTGCTGTATTTTCTGGCTTTAGCGATCTCTGGCCTGTAAGCCCAGGACATTCTGCTGGTTATATCTTTTTTTTTAATGGTATTTAAGTGATTACAATGTGCCAGGCACTGTACTAAGTGCTGGGGTAGATACAAGCAAATCAGGTTGGACACAGTCCATGTCCCGCAAGGGTCTCACGGTCTTAATCCCCATTTTACAGATGAGGGAACTGAGACCCAGAGATGTTAGGTGATCTGCCTACAACCACCATTGCACAGCAAACAAATGGTAGAGCTGGTATTAGAACCCAGGCCCTCCCGACTCCCAGTCCCATGCGCTGTCTACTTGGTCACGCTGCTTCCGTGCTGTCCCTTCCCATCTGGATTGAAGGTCTGGTCACACCTGTCACTCAACGGCCATGAGGTCAAACATTTTAGGGGAAATGTTGTTCTTAGCCATTCCTTTTTTATATTTTCCACCTCGAGTGAAATGTCTCAAGAAGTCATATAGTCTGTGTGAAGTGAGCAAACATTTAAAAGTACCAGCCTATATCAGAGTGTCACCACAGATCCTTGGTCTGGCATTTAATAATTTTGTCAGTGGCGTAGCAGATGTTAAGAGATTGCCTGATAAATTGGATTGTGCTGCCAACACCTTTCAAAATTGGAAAAGAATTCAAAGAGTGTGTCCGCCCTGAGAAATTTCATTTTTTATAAGAAAGTTTTTCTGAAGGAATATATCCTGTTCTAGCAGAGATGGCGTCGTCATTTAGCCAACAGTCTCCAACCAGGGTGATAGATGCCCCTGAGAACAATGATTTTTGTGTACAGAATGGGGCCGCTCCTGGGGCCCCTAGGGTGGTCATTCGAGGAGTCCAGCTGCTCTGATTTCTGTATTGCAGTGTGCTTGTAGGTCACAAACTGCACCCGAAAGGATTACACAAAGGTACCATGTCTTATTAATAAAACAAGTCTTTAGGTTTGTTGTTTTTTTTCCTGTGAAAAATGGACTCCACTCCTCAAATGTACCAATCTAGGCCAGGTCTTACAAGGCCTGTTGGGAAATGAGCCTAATTGACCCCAATTAGCCTGAGCTTAAGTGCTAAACAGTGCAAATTCTTCAGAACAAGGGTTTTCAACCATATTTGAAGAAGTTTATATTCTCATGGCTTCTTCACCTGAATTGCCACCTTCACATTGTTCAGTAGTCTTCCCTACCCTATCCTTGAGTCTTATCGATTCCTCTTAGCATCTCCCTTAGAAATACTCGCAGGAATCAAGTAGTCCTTCTGGACTAGTAGAGAGCAGCAGCAATAGCTACAGCAGGTGATGAAGAAAACTACTTTTGAGCTTCAGTACTTTCTTACATGATGCTGCTTTATCTGCGATTTCTGACGTTTCCATTTTCTGAGAACATCAGATATTCCCCCCCTCCATACTGTGCATGCATCTCTAGGGATAAGCATGCACCAGATGGATATATTTGTGTTAGAAAATAGGAAAGGAATTCAGAATCGGCATCTGCACTGGAAAGGTGGTGGTTTTTGCTTCTGGTTTGTTTTTTGGGTTGCTTTAATTCACAGAAAAAATATTGTTTAGCTCAAACTGGTATGAGATTAGCCTCCTAGAAGATTGCAAATTCCAACAGTGTTTTGGATTTCACTGTGTAGATGTCACGTGTTTTTGGAGCTAATCACAAGTGCTTAGTACTGTGCTCTCCTCACAGTAAGCACTCAGTAAATATTGTTGATCTATGTATCACTAGTTTCACTTTTGAGCTCATCCTGAGATGTTTGACTTCAGCATGTGTGCCTGATTGGGAGCACTTTGAGTGGAGGAATCCTTTCTACTCATTATCTTGTATTCTCCCAAACATTCTGTATGGTGTGCTTTATATAGATCTGCCCAGTAGATTCTATTATGGCCATTTTAATCCCTCCACCCTTGCTTCTGGTTTTGTTTTCGTCACCCTGGGTGGCCTCAGGGTGGGAGTCTCAGTAACCTAAAGAAGGGGAGGATACAATAGTAGGGAAACAAAGGACAGCAGCTGTCATTGGGTTGGGTTTCTCGGCCCTCCAGGAGGCATTCGGGAGAGCTTAGTCTCTTGGCAAAAATGCCCTGTTGGCATAGGCACAAGCTATTGGTTTTAAATCCACCCATGTTGAATTATGATTTTGAAAGTATTTTGGTATATCCTATTACTAGCTGGCCAGCGGAGAATAGATAAATTTTAGGCCTGGGACGGATGTGTCTAGAGGTGCTCGCTAAAAACACTATTGATGAGGATGATTGATATAAGTGGACTCTAATATTTTTCCAATCTTTTTATTAGTTTGACAAGATTAGAGTAACATTGGAAGGTATGGGGAAAAAACTTCATTCAAAGTAAAGTGTACTTGAGTATGGACACAAGTACAGGATGAGGGCATAATAATAATTGTGGTATTTAAGCACTTACTATGTGCTGGGCACTATACTAAGCATTGAGGTGGATACAAACAAATCGGATTGATCATGGTCCCTGTCCCACGTGGACCTCGCAGTCTCAATCCCCATTTTACAGTTGAGGAAACTGAGGCCCAGAGAAGTGAAGTGACTTGCCCAAGGTCACAAAGCAGACAAACAGTGGAGCTGGGATTAGAGCCTATGACCTTCTGACTCCCAGGTCCATGCTCTATCCATTACACCATGCTGCTTCAATGAGATGAAGATGGCTTCAGTGGCAGATGACTGGCAAAGTCCAAGTAGAGCAGAAAAAAGCTTGGAGGTCATAGCTGACATTAAGCTGAGTGAGTCAACAGTGTAGTTCTGTCGCTCAGAAGCTAATGTGATCCTGAGATTGATTAGCAGCCGGTTGGCTTGGGCAGCGATCCTTCCATTATTTTCAGCTTTAGTCAAGACCTTATTTAGAATACTGCATCCAGCTTGGGTGTGTCTCAAATAATGAAAATTTGAGATGGTCCCAAAAAGAGAAATGAAAATGAATTTCCGGTTGGAAAATAGAAACTGAGAAACAAATGAAAAGACTAGTAATTATTTATTTTGGATAAAAGGCTGCCCAAGTATAAGAAAGGTTTCTTTAAGGACAATGCTGACCATCTGTTCTCAACTCCACAGGGGTCAGAATGAGAAGACAAGGACATAGACATAAATTGCTGCAGTACAGAGCTTGCAAAGTACAGGACATAATTTTTTGACTGTGTGAATGATTAAATGCACTAAGCTCTGCCATAATGAATATTTTGACTACACATTTTGGCTGCAGTGTACTGGAGAGTTAAGGATTGTTTGTCCAACAACAGAGCCTGTTTGGACACAGTATGCCTAAAAGGGTCCAGGAGAAGTGGCTGTGTGTCTGCCTATGGGGTTTTAAACTGTGAAGGCTTCATTGTGAGTTGCAAGAACACAACAGCCACATTATAGCATAAGGGGGTATATTGGAGTAGCCATATGAAGTAAAGTGTGGAAGCCTATCAATCGATCAGTCATATTTATTGAGCACTTGGTGTGTGCAGAGCTCTGTACTAAGTGCTTGGGAGAGTACAATATAACGGGGTCGGTAGACATGCTCCCTAACTTTGGAGACATCGTTGAAGCTGGTTATCATCTTGTTGCTATAACTTATTGTTGTTCAAACTGAACTAATGCAGACAAGAGGGTCTTTAGGTTATGCATTTCCCTCCACCTCAAACAGAAACTCCTTTTCATTTGCTTCAAAGCTCTCCTCCAGTTTTCTCCATCTTGTGTATTCACTCTCTTTATGTGCTCCTCCCATTCTCCCTTCTTCCCAACTGTAACTGTGCCTTTTGCCTAGACAGCCCCCCACCCAATTTCTTCAAAAGGAAGGTATTTATTAAGTGCTTACTGTGTGCCAAGCACTGTGCTTAACATTGGAGGTAGACACAAAATAATCAGATTAGACAAAGCCAGTCTCTGTTTCACCCAGGGCTACAGCCTAAAGGAAGGAGAACAGGTATTTTATTCCCATTTAACAGATAAGGACTGTGATCTTGCCCTCTAGACTGTGAGCTTATTGTGGGCAGGATTGAGTCTCTTTGTTGTTATATCGTACTCTCTCAAACGCTTAGTACAGTGCTTTGCACACATTTGAATGAATGAATCAATGGGGATACTCCAGCGCCCAAAGGATTATTAATAATAATAGTAATAATTTTGGTATTTTTACATGCTTAGTATGTGCCAAGCACTGTTCTAAGCCCTGGGGGAGATACAAGGTAATCAGGTTGTCCCACGTGGGGCTCAGTCTTCATCCCCATTTGACAGATGAGGTCACTGAGGCACAGAGAAATTAAATGACTTGCCCAAGGTCACACAGCTGACAAGTGGCAGAGCTGGGATTAGAACCCACGACCTCTGACTCCCAAGACCGGGCTCTTCCAAGCTATACTGCTTATTAAGTGACTTGCCCACAGCCACACACTTTGCAAATGGTGGACCTGATTCCGGATGCCCTAAAGCCAAGCTCTAAGCTCCATCCATTAGGCCATACAGCCTCCCAAGTTTAGTGAAGCTTCCTCCACCTCCCAATCTGTAAGATTAACTCTCCCCATCTTCAAGGCCCTTTTAAAATTTCACCTCTGCCAAGAAGCCATCTCTGATTGATGCAACCAGTCAGAAGAATTTATTGAGGGCCTGCTGTGCAGAGCACTATGCTAAACACTTGGCAGTGTACAAGAGAGATAGTGATAGACACAATTCCTGACTTGAAGAGCAGGGAGTTTACAACCTAGCATCACCCTAACGATCATCTTTGAGCACTTACCTATTTTTACCCATCCTCAGCACTTGAGAGGTCTATTTAATATCTGTTAATTATCAGTTCACTTTTTAGTATGTAATCATTTGTTCTGCTATTTCACCCTAACATATTCATTCAGCTATTTTTCTCATAATCCTACTCCTTGTAAATCATTTTAGGTGTTGTAACAGTATCTATTAAGCGCTCATTTTGTGTCAAATGCTGCACTAAGCATAAAGAACACACAGCTGGGAATTTGACATGGTCCCTGACCCTCATGGGCTCACAGTCTAAGTGTGAAAGGGAAGGGTGGGAAACCGGTGACAGACATGTGGAAAGTGAAACAATAAAAGTGCTAAAACAGTGTAAGATGATGCATCAATCACAGTCATATTTGAGCACTTTGTGCTGACCACTGTACAAAGCACTTGGAAGAGTACATTCCTTTTTTTTTTCTTTCTTGTACTTTAACACTTACTGTGTGCCAAGCACTGTTCTAAGTGCTGGGATAGATTCATTCATTCATTCCATCATATTTGTTGAGTGCTTACTGTGTGCAGAGCACTGTACTAAATGCTTGGAAAGTACAGTTTGGCAACAAATAGAACAGTGCTTGGCACATAGTAAGCACTTAACAAATACCAACATGATGATGATGATGAAATAGAGACAATCTGTACCCAACAATGGGCTCACAGTCTAGAAGGGGGGAGACAGACAACAAAACAAAACAAGTAGACAGGCATCAAGATACAAGTTAATCAGGTTGGTCAGAGTCCCTCTCCCACATGGGGCTCACAATCTAAGAGGGAGTAGGATTAAATCCCCATTTTACAGGTGGGGCAACTGAGGCCCAGTGAAATGACTTGCCCAAGGTCACACAGCAGATGTGTGGCCAAGCAGGGATTAGAGTTCAGGTCTTCCGGTTTCCAGGACCTCAGTTTATCCACTAGGCCGTGCTGCTTGTACAAACTATAAGGAATCTAAACAGAAGCAGTAGAGTCTGATGGCTAGCGGAGCTGAGGTTCGGACTGTTAACGGCTCCGAGTCCAACCGTTTTGACCACCACAGCTGCAGCTCCCACGCGGAGCCCTGCCCGCTGTGGAGGTTGCCAACTGTGCTCTTCTTTTGACCACTGTAAAGTTTATTTCCTCTCTGCTACCCTGCTTCACGGAGGTGCTTCATAGAATTGGTACCGGGCTGGAAAAGGACCTTGAAGTCATTTAATCCATCCCTCTACTTTGTTAGGATTATTCCAAAACTATCTGGGACAGAGGAGAATCCATCCTATTTTTAAGGACCCGGAGGGAAGACAATCCATCACCTCCTTTGTGTTCATTCCTGAGTGTCGCTAGCAACTGTCACTGACCGTCAGATCTTTATCCGTGCCATCTTTCTCAAATCCCCAGCTACAGTTTAAGCACATTTCAGGGTTTTTGGCTTTCGGCAGGAAACCGTTAGTTACTATTGCATGTATAACAAGTCACCATATGCCTGAAGAGCATTTTCGAACAGAAGAAGCTTAAATTATGTCTGTATTAAACTTCATAGTATTAAAAGCAAAATTTATTTTCATAATGAGCCATAATAAGGTCAGTAGGTTCTCATTACAAAGTTTAAAATTTACCTTTATAACTGTTTGCATTTTGAAATTTCTCTGATGGCTTCAGAGTGTCTATTGTTATTTACCTATTGCTAAGAAATGGGAAAGCTTGGTTTTGGCAGAAGATTACCCAGTTTCATTCATTGTCTCTTGGGCACTTCAAAGCAAGTGTTACCTTAAAAATACCCAGTCTGTGCAAGAGGATACAGTAAGGAGAAAAAGACAGTTGGCTAATGCATGGCTGATGGTCTAACATTTGGCCATTCCTGCTGACATCAAACATAATGTCATGATGCTCTTGTATAGAGTGAAGCAAACAGCCTACAAGCAGTTTTGGCTTTTAAATTTAGTGACAAAGTGACTCAAAAATCCCTAATAGCACTTCCTTTTTTGCATTCAGTTGAACCTGATAAATGAAATTCAACACATTTCTACACTCTAAAGTTGCCCCATTCTAAGATATTTCAAAGTTGCTCTCACACTGATTTTGTAGGAGACCTCTGATGTATTTCCATTCTCTTCAGCCCTTAGTTGAATCAGAAAGCATTATTCATAAAATTATACCGGAAGTGCTGATTATCAAAATTAGTACTCTGAGTTTATTTGAATTTGAAATTAATTATGGGATAATGGTTATCCCAAGGGACTTGAGATAAGACCACAATTCCACAACTGATACACTGAGTGATGTTGCAGTATTCACTTGAACATTCTGTGTTTTTTTGCTTCCATAAAATCGAGATGATAGCTGACAGATAACACTGTTTTGGTTTTTTTTCTATTTCAACTTCTGCCTACCATATCCTTAGTTTCCTCCTTTCTATATCCTTTGCCATCCAGTTCCCTCCTTTTTCCATCCTCTACATGTTTGCTGACTCCTTTTTTTCAGCCGATACCAAATTGGCTTCCTGCCTATTTACTCCCAGTTCCTTCTCCCCACCTAATATTAGGCACAGAACTTAGGTCATAAATCAGTATATATTGATGTCACTTTGAAATGTCCAAGACTGTTTGAAAGAATTGGTATTGAAATGTTGTTTCACTTTAACTTTGCCATTTGTGAAAAGTTGGGGAAGTGGGCAAGGCTGTTGAAATATTCATTTATCCAATGGGTTCCTTCCAAAGCATAGTAATGCAATATCCATCCAGATATTGGTTATTTACTCGATTTGTGTTCAGCATTGAGGTGATGTTTTGAAAGAAACACTTCATGAGAAAATCAAATTATAGTAACCAATAATTCAGTGGAAATTAATGGGTTGGGAGTAGGTGGTTTGGTGCCACATTGGCATTTTTTGGTATCAATCAATCATATTTATTGAGAGCTTACTGTGTGCGGACCGCTGTACTAAGTGCTTGGGAAGCACAACACAACAATTTAACAGACATATTCTCTGCCCACAGTGAGTTTCAGACCTCCACTGATGCTATGTGCATGTACATGATCCTTTCTTCCTCCACCAAAGTTGTCTTTTGGTTCAGTTTACACAAGCATGGCCTAGTGGATAGAGTCAGAAGGTCATGGATTCTAATCCCAACTCTGCCATTTGTTTGCTGTATAACTTTGGGCTTGTCACTTAACTTCTTTGTGCCTCAGTTCCCTCATCTGTAAAACGGGGATTAAGACTGTGAGCCCCATGTGGGACAGGGACTGTGTCCAATCTGATAATCTTGTATCTACCTCAGCGCTTAGAAGAGTGCCTGGCACATAGTAAGTGCCTAACAGATACCATAATTAATTGTGTTTTATCAGAACATATTCTAGTCTGTGAAGGAGGTCCCCTAATTTATCCACCATGTTATAGCCAAATTGTTTATAAAACTGAGTTATATAGCGGGATAATTGTCTGAAAATTCTCCCGTTCGAAAGATCACGTTTCCAAGTGACTGTCATTGTACTGGAAATGAATGAAATGATCTGTGTGGCAGAATGCAATATACTAAAAGAATACCCTTGGGGGAGGGGGAGGTGTAAGCTCTAGTTTATTTCCTTTGGAAGGGTATTGTAGGAGATCTCTTTGTGAAGGAGTCACTGTGCCCAGAGGAAGGGGAGAACAGAGGCATGGTTGGGGAGACATTTGTCAAGGCCACTTAAAGCAAACCAGGTGACTGGCCAGCCACCAGGATGGGCAGTTAAATTGGGCAAAATGGATCCTAGAGAGGCTTGTTTTTCCAAGAGACTACTGTAAATACTAATAATTATGGTATTTGTTAATTGCTTACTGTGTGCCAGGCACTGTCCTAAGCTCTGGGCTGGATACAAGCAGATCGGGTTGGACACAGTCCCTGTCCCATGTGGGACTCGCAGTCTTAATAGAGAAGCAGCGTGGCTCAGGGGAAAGAGCACGGGCTTTGGAGTCAGAGGTCATGGGTTCGAATGCCGGCTCTGCCACTTGTCAGCTGTGTGACTATGGGCAAGTCACTTAACTTCTCTGTGCCTCAGTTGCCTCATCTGTAAAATGGGGATTAAGACTGTGTGCCCCACGTGGGACAACCAGATTCCCCTGTGTCTACCCCAGCGCTTAGAATAGTGCTCTGCACATAGTAAGCGCTTAACAAATACCAACATTATTATTATTATTAATTCCCATTTTACAGATGAGGTAACTGTGAGGCCCAGAGAAGTGAAGTGACTTGCCCAAGGTCACACAGCAAACAAGCGGCAGAGCCGCAACTAAAATCCAGATCCTTCTGACTCCCGAGCCCGTGCTCTATCCTCTAGTCCATGGTACTTCTCAACTTGTAATCACATTCTTGGAAAAGGCATATTCTTTTAAAGCAAATTGTAGCAGTCACTGAGTTAGGAATTAGAGAACTAGGCTCTCGAGCTCTTAGATCAGTGCTATTCAAAATATTAATTTTTAAAACATGAAGAGTTGTAAGAATAGTACATACTTAAAATGGCTAAACTGTTTATGGATGTGTTTCATATGTGCACTTCGGTCTATTTCAAATGGGTGTGTGGGGGGTGGGTGGATATGTGAGAGAGAGAAAGAGAGAGAAATGCACTGAATCCTTATCTCCCCCTCCCCTTCCTGCTGCTGTTTTTCTGGTTCTTGATATATTCTCCTCTTGCTCAGAGGTTTGTAAAATTAACTGAAGCTTTGTTAGTCACAGTTAGAGAAATAGCTTCTTGCTGCAGTTGAAGACTGTCCTTTCTATGGTAGAGAGTAGAAAAGGAGAGAGTCATATATAGTGTGTCAAGAATTGGAATTGTCCCTTTGTGGTACATACAGGATTCTAATTTACGGGCCACAGGTGGCATCTCAGCACTAATAACATGTTATAAATGATTTATTTTCCTAGTTTTAGAAATTGAAATTCTACACAAAGAGTTTCAATTATAACCATTTCTTTATTATAATGAGTAAAATGTCAGGGGAAAAAAAAGACATCCAAGGTAGGAAAAAGTCACGTCAAAAAGGAAAGAGGGTGTTATAAGCTTCAAACCTGATAATCATTTTAAAGGCATCATAAGATTCCATGCAGGATTATCATCAATATATTTAATACTAATTCACAGCTCTTCCCTAATCCCTGAAGAAAAGCATGTTTTATGTTGCTCTTTCCTTATTGACCAACTCTTTCAATTAGCTAAAACACGCTCTGTCTCCTCATGTCCCTTGAATAATCGACTGCAACGGGGTGCCGTTAAACTCAAGATTTACTCGCTTCCTTTGGCCTGTCTTTTCCTGGTGTCATTCTTATTACAGGGTGATGTTTTTCACCTTATTACTCTCCCTTTTATTTGGAACAGAGAGCAGAGTAGATGAGCTTCAGTTTTAAACAGGGCTGAAAGTAAAAATGAACTAACCTTGGAACGGAGCCTGGACCAGGGGCCGCCATCCCTGTCTGTGTCATGTCCTCTGGCTCTTGTCTTGTCCTCGTCCTGGAGCTGCCCCCGCGCCCCGACCAGAGCCACTCTGGTCTCTGAGTACTGCTGGTGTCCTCCTGGCAGGCCAGCATGGCTGCCGATCAGCTCCACAATAATAATAATAATAACAGTACTTGTTAAGCATGTACTAGATAGAGAAGCAGCGTGGCTCAGTGGAAAGAGCACGGGTAGGGGAGTCAGAGGTCATGGGTTCAAATGTCGGCTCCTCCGTTTGTCAGCTATGTGACTTTGGGCAAGTCACTTAACTTCTCCGTGCCTCAGTTACCTCAACTGTAAAATGGGCATTAAGACTGTGAGCCCCACATGGGACAACCTGATCACTTTGTATCCTCCCCAGCGCTTAGAACAGTGCTTTGCACATAGTAAGCGCTTAACAAATGCCATCATTATTATTAAATACCAAGTACTGCTCTTAGTGTTGGGGTAGGTACTAGCTAATCAGGTTGGACACAGTCCCTGTCCCACATGGAGCGCACAGTCATAATCCCCATTTTACAGATTAAGGAACTGAGGCCCAGAAAGGGAAGTGAATTTCCTCAGGTCACACAGCTGACATTTGGCAGAACCAGGATTAGAATTCAGGTCCTTCCGAGTCCCAGGCCCATGCTGTTTCCACTAAGCCATGCTGCTTTTCACAGCCACCCTCCGCCCATCCTCGGGCTGAAAATGGGCAGGCCAAGTTGGGCCCCCTCCTACACAAAACTACACCAGTTGAGGGGAAGCCCAACCTCACGCCTCTAATGAGGCTCCAGTTCAAGTGGCTTAGCTTGGACCCAAAATAAACAACAACCAAAAAAAAAAACCCCAAAGAAATGGCCACTTTGAAATGATTCAAACCAGAACGGATGATCTGGCACTTTTTATTTTAGTGGCACCCGATTCCAGGTTGTTCCACCCACAGCTTTAAATCAAAATCCTACCAAGGCTTTCATTCTATAGGAATAATAAATCTGGTATTTAAGTGCTTACTGTGTGCCAGGCACTGTCCTGAGCACTGGGGTGGATAATAATGATAATGATGGTATTTCTTAAGCAATTACTATGTGCCAGGCACTGTTCTAAGTGCTGATACTAGCAAATCGGATTGGACACACACCCTGTCCCACATAGGTCTCACAGTTTTAATCCCCATGTTACAAATGCAGTAACCGAGGCACAGAGAAGCGAAGTAATTGGCCCAAGGTCACACAGCAGACAAGTAGCAGAGCTGAGATTAGAACCCGGGTGTTTCTGACTCCCAGGCCTGTGCTCTTTCCATTAGGCCACGCTGAATCTGAACAGAACCAAGTCTATTACTAATGTAAATTGAAAAACATACATTGAAAACTAAGACAGTCATTTCTGCCATAAAGTGTTTTTTTTTCTCACTTTGTATGTTCAATAGATAGCAATGACAGAATTAAGGAATGTTCTTCCAACTCATGCATCTGTCTGGATAGAATATGATGCAGTGTTTAGAAGAAACTATTGGGTCCATATGCATGGTGTTGGACTACAAAGCATATTTTGTTTAACGTAGAGTTCTTTAAGGTGACATTGCCTGCATTTGAAGAACTTGCTGTAAATGTCAACTGTCCCCAAATAAATGGGAAAAATATATTTTTTTAAAAAGATGGCATGCTCCGGCCTCCTCCACCATATAGCTAATAATAATAATTTTAATAACGACTGTGGTATTTGTTAGGCACTTACTATGGGCTAGAAATTATACAAAGCACTGGAGGAGATATAAGGTAATCGGGTTGGGCATAGTCCCTGTACCACATAGGTAACTGAGTTACAGAGAAGTGAAGTGATTTGTCCTAGGTCACACAGCAGATTCTGCTAATCCTCTCTTAGAGCCAGACACAGACCAGGAGTCAGAACTGTGGTCACTTGGTATCTTCCATAGGAGCACCAAGGCTCTGCCTCTTCAAGAGTGGAGGTCGTGAAGTAGGATTATGTTCCCTTAGCTGGCCACTAAGATCTCGATAAATAGCAATCTCCTCCACAGAAGTGCTACCGCTCATCATGGAGGGGTAGCAGGAACAGAGAGTGACCCAGTAAATTTTAGAATGTACCTTTTTTAATCCCTAATTTGTGAGTAGAGTTTTTCTGATTTTTTTAATGGCATTTGTTATGTTCTTCTGTACCAGACATTGTTCTGAGCTCTGGGGTAGATAGGGGATAATCAGGTTGGGCACAGTCCCTGTCCCACATAGGGTTTACAGTCTTACTCTCCATTTTACAGATGATGAAACTGAGGCACAAAGAAGTGAAGTGACTTACCCAAATCACATAGGAGACATATGGCAGAGCTGGGATTAGAACCCAGGTTCTTTGACTGACAGGCCTGTGCTGCTTTTTTTCTGGAAGCATTGTCTGACCCTTTATACAGAATGCTGCAGTATTGGAACTTGATAAGTAATTATGATGGACCATTTTAGTACCAAAAAAAGATTCATCACTCTGGTGGAGCTTCTTTTTGCATCCATTGAAGTCTTGTGATCATTTCACTATTCTTTTCTGATTCAGGCCTTGGTAGATGTGGAGAACAGCTTAATATCTTCTATGTACAGTCCATTCAAATACTTGTAAATGGTTGACCTCTTTCATGTTGTGGATAGAGTATGGGCTTGGTAATCAGAAGGTCATGGGTTCTAATCACAGCTCAGCCACATGTCTGCTGTGACCTTGGAAAAATCATTTTGCTTCTCTGTGCCTCAGCTACCTGAGGATGGTGATTGAGACTGTGAGCCCACATGGGACAGGGACTGTGTCCATCTGATTTGCTTGTATACATCCCAGAGCTTAGTATAGTGCTCAGCATAGAAGAAATGCCTGACGAGTACCATTATTATTATTATCCTTGAAACAATCCTAATTTTTTCACTTCATGTGATCAGTTTTTCATCCCTAAAAAAATTTTTTGTCCCAATGGACTCTCTACAGCTTCCCTACATCCCTTTTAAAAGTGTGGTGGCCAAATTGAACGTAAAACTCTAGTAAGGGTCTGTCCTATGTCAAGTGAGGCAGGGAAATTGCTTCCCATTGCCTCCATGGAATACACTTGTTTACGCATCCCAAAATCACAGGATTGTTTCAGTAATGACAGTAAATTTCTGAGTCATGTAGCTGGGGTTAAAGCTGACTATGGGTGCTTAGGCTGCTCTTCTTGTGCCTATACCTATCCCTCTTTCCCCATCTTATATGTGTAGTGTTTCTGGAGTGGCCACTTGGTCCTTATTCAGTTTCATCTTAGCAGTTTGGGGCCATTCTTCCCCTAACAATTTATGTAGATAACTTGAAAGTGTCATCATTTCTTTCCAGTATATTATTCATGGCCCAGTGCAAAGAACATGGGCCAGAGAGTCAGAGGATCTGTAGTCTGACCCTGGTTCTGCCATATAACAATAATAATAACAACAATAATAATAATAATGTTGGTATTTGCCGAGCACTGTTCTAAGCACTGGGGTAGATACAGGGTAATCAGGTTGGCCCACATGAGGCTCACAGTTTTAATCCCCATTTTACAGATGAGATAACTGAGGCACCGAGAATTTAAGTGACTTGCCCAAAGTCACACACCTAACAGGTGGCGGAGCTGGGATTAGAACCCATGACCTCTGACTCCTAAACCCGTGCTTTTTCCACTGAGCCACGCTGCTTCTCATAATAATAATAGTAATTAAGTACTTACTATATGCCAGGGACTGTACTAAGCTTTGGGGTCTTGTTTTGTCTTATACTGTCGAGTTGTCTTCGACCCATAGACACTCCATGGACACTTCTCTCCCAGAATGCCCCACCTCCACCTGCAATTGTTCTGATAGTGTGTCTGTATAATTTTTTTGGTAAAAATATGAACATGGCTTTACCGTTCATTGCCACTTATCATGCAGTAAACTTAAGTCCCCGCTTTCGACTCTCTCCCATGCCTTCTAATCCTCCTTGACCTCTCTGCTGCCTTTGACACTGTCGACCATCCCCTCCTCCTCCATACCTTATCTCACCTTGGCTTCACGGACTCCGTCCTCTCCTGGTTCTCCTCTTACCTCTCTGGCCGGTCATTCTCGGTCTCCTTCGCTGGCGCCTCCTCCCCCTCCCATCCTTTAACTGTTGGAGTTCCTCAAGGGTCAGTTCTTGGCCCTCTTCTGTTCTCCATTTACACTCATTCCCTTGGTGAACTCATTCGCTCTCACGGCTTTGACTACCATCTCTACGCAGATGACACGCAGATCTACATCTTTGCCCCTGTCCTCTCCCCCTCCCTTCAGGCTCGCATCTCCTCCTGCCTCCAGGACGTCTCCACCTGGATGTCGGCCCGCCACCTAAAACTCAACATGAGCAAGACTGAGCTCCTCATCTTCCCTCCCAAACCCGGTCCTCTCCCAGACTTCTCTATCACCGTGGATGGCATGACCATCCTTCCCGTCTCTCAGGCCTGCAATCTCGGTGTCATCCTTGACTCATCTCTCTCATTCACCCCACGCATCCTATCCGTTACCAAGACCTGTCGGTTTCACCTCTACAATATCGCCAAGATCCGCCCTTTCCTCTCCACCCAAACGGCTACCTTACTGCTATGGGCTCTCGTTATATCCCGGCTAGACTACTGTGTCAGCCTTATCTCTGACCTCCCTTCCTCCTCTCGCCCCGCTCCAGTCTATTCTTCACTCCGCTGCCCGGCTCATCTTCCTGCAGAAACGATCTGGGCATGTCACTCCCCTTCTTAAACAACTCCAGTGGTTGCCTATCAACCTCTGCTCCAAACAAAAACTCCTCACTCTAGGCTTCAAGGCTCTACGTCCCCTTGCCCCTTCCTACCTCTCCTCCCTTCTCTCTTTCTACCGCCCACCCCACACGCTCCGCTCCTCCGCCGCCCACCTCCTCACCGTCCCTCGGTCTCGCCTATCCCGCCGTCGACCCCCGGGCCACGTCTTCCCGCGGTCCTGGAACGCCCTCCCTCCTCACCTCCGCCAAACTGATTCTCTTCCCCTCTTCAAAACCCTACTTAAAACTCACCTCCTCCAAGAGGCCTTCCCAGACTGAGCTCCTCTTCTCCCTCTACTCCCTCTGCCACCCTCCCTTTACCTCTCCGCAGCTAAACCCTCTTTTTCCCCCTTTCCCTCTGCTCTTCCACCTCTCCCTTCCCATCCCCACAACACTGTACTCGTCCGCTCAACTGTATATATTTCCATTACCCTATTTATTTTGTTAATGAATTGTACATTGCCTTGATTCTATTTAGTTGCCATTGTTTTTACGAGATGTTCTTCCCCTTGACTCTATTTATTGCCATTGTTCTTGTCTGTCCGTCTCCCCCGATTAGACTGTAAGCCTGTCAAACGGCAGGGACTGTCTCTATCTGTTGCCGACTTGTTCATTCCAAGCGCTTAGTACAGTGCTCTGCACATAGTAAGCGCTCAATAAATACTATTGAATGAATGAATGAATGAATGCCGCTGCTGCCCAGCTTAGCTGATTTCCTTCCACTTGCTAGCCACTGCCCAAGCTAGGAGGGGAATGGGTATGCCTCTGCTTTCATCTCCCTCCCGTAGCTAAGACTGGTGGAGTCCTGGAAACTCCTCAGGAGTGCTCCTGAGAGGGGGAAGTGTTGGGGTAAATAGAAGATAATCAGGTCCCATTTGAGGCTCAGAATCTAAGTAGGGTGTAGAACAGTATTGAATCCCCATTTTGCAGATGAGGAACTGGGGCACAGAGACGTTAAGTTCTTTGCCCAAGATCACATAGCAGGTAAGAGCCTCTGACTCCCATTTGCCTGCTGTGTGACCTTGGGTAAGTTACTTAACTTCTCTTTGCTTCAGTTCCTTCATCTGTAAAATGGGGATTTAATCATTTTTTCTCTCCTACTTACACTCTGAGCACTGGGTGGGACAGAGACCATGTTTAACTTAATTAACTTGCTTATAGATTATCAATTATAGTGCCTAATAAAGTGATTATCACAGAGTGTGTTCTTAACTTATTTATTTACTCATTTATTTATGTGTGTAAATATGTGTCTCTGCCTCTAGACTGTGAACTTGTTGGGCAGGGAATGTGTCAGCTGATTGTTGTGCTCTCCCAAGTGTTTACTAAAGTGTGTTGCACACAATAAGCACTCAATAAAATGCAATTGAATGAATAAACAGATAACACAAGTATTGTTCTAATTATTCCTCCAGCTCAATGATAGAATTATTAGTCTGCACACTCCTTGTGGGCAAAGAACATATATTTACCTACTTTATCATATTGTACATTCCCCAGTGCTTACTGAGCACTCACTTACTGAGCACTCAATAAATAGCATTGGTTGTTTGATTACACTGATCCCTGATGAACAATTTTAGTGACCTTCCTCCAAGCATCCCCACTGGGTGCAAACTTTGAGCCTATTGCTGTCAAGAACTTTTGGTTTCAACCAATTGTTGATAGTGTTTACTAAACACCTGCAGAGCACTGTGTCATTCGATGGTATTTATTGAGCGCACACTGTGTGCAGGGCACTGTACTAAGCTCTTGGGAGAGTACGGCACAACAATATAGCAGACATGTTCCCTCCCACAGTGAGCTAAGCTTTTCAAGAAAAAACATTGGATTTGGAACACGTAGTCCTTGTCCCCCAAGGATCTTATGGTCTAACGAAAAAGGACCCACAATAATTTAGACAGGAGAAAGAAAAGAATGGAAAGATAGATATATAAGTGAGTTCTTAAATAGTCATCTGTGATGGGAGATTCCATCATCATCAGAGTATTTTAGTTGATTTGTGCGGACATTTATGGGTTGTTGTGAAGATGTCAGTGTGGAGATGGTGCTGAAGTAGTTAAGAACTAACTCGGGGAGAAGAAAAATCCTCGGGGGGGTGAGTCCCACAATAAGATTACATTGCATATATTGCATTTTCCTTATCTAAGTGGTCTGTTGGGTAAGATTTTTTCCTTATTAAATCAATAAATTAGATTCAATTTCTCATTGAGATGCAATCTAGTGTATAAGTCCTGCTGCTAGATTTTTGTACCCTGTGATTTTAAAAATGAAATTATTTGCACTTCATGGAATTCTCCTATAACTTGGGTTAATGGCATTATAACGGCATGCAATTAAAAAAATGAAATTATTTGCACTTCATGGACTTCCCCAGTAACTTGGGTTAACTGTTGACCCAATAGGAATTAATGGTATGGGGGTAGATGGTTTGAAGTTGCTACCCTGATGGAACCGTTTGATGAAAGTGTCTACATTATTGGTGTGCATACCATTAGCCCAGTTGCCCTCATTGTTCTTTTACTGTATTAAATACGTGCCAAAATACGAAATATGGTACAGTCCAGTCAGGCTGATGTGGAAGCTGAGCAGTGTAGCAACAGCACCCCATCTTGACTGGCTCCATGTGCCCAAATGTGTCTCACACCAAATCTGCTTGTGCCAGTCTGAGCTCCCCAAAGTCACCCCTCCGCCTCTTCCCTCCCCCCCACCAACCCCCTCCCCTACTTTCCCATCCTTCCCTGCAGTATCCTCAGAGGAGATCTCCTCCCTCCTCGCAAGTGCCACCCCCTCCACCTGCGCCTCGGACCCCATTCCCTCTCACCTTAAAACCATCGCCCCTGCCCTCCTACCTTCCTTAACTTCTATTTTTAACCACTCAATCTCCAAGGGATCCTTCCCCTCTGCCTTCAAACATGCCCACGTCTCCCCCATCCTAAAAAAACCCGCTCTTGACCCCACTTCCCCCTCCAGTTATCGTCCTATCTCCCTACTACCCTTCCTTTCCAAAATCCTAGAATGAGTCGTCTACAATCGATGCCTAGAATTCCTTAACTCCCATTCTCTCCTAGACCCCCTCCAATCTGGCTTCCGTCCCCTCCACTCTACCGAGACTGCTCTCTCTAAGGTCACCCATGACCTCCTTCTTGCCAAATCCAATGGCTCCTACTCCATTCTGATCCTCCTTGACCTCTCTGCTGCCTTTGACACTGTCGACCATCCCCTCCTCCTCCATACCTTATCTCACCTTGGCTTCACGGACTCTGTCCTCTCCTGGTTCTCCTCTTACCTCTCCGGCCGGTCATTCTCGGTCTCCTTCGCTGGCGCCTCCTCCCCCTCCCATCCTTTAACTGATGGAGTTCCTCAAGGGTCAGTTCTTGGCCCTCTTCTGTTCTCCATTTACACTCACTCCCTCGGTGAACTCATTCGCTCTCACGGCTTTGACTACCATCTCTACGCAGATGACACGCAGCTCTACATCTTTGCCCCTGTCCTCTCCCCCTCCCTTCAGGCTCGCATCTCCTCCTGCCTCCGGGACGTCTCCACCTGGATGTCGGCCCGCCACCTAAAACTCAACATGAGCAAGACTGAGCTCCTCATCTTCCCTCCCAAACCCGGTCCTCTCCCAGACTTCTCTATCACCATTGATGGCACGACCATCCTTCCCGTCTCTCGGGCCCGCAATCTCGGTGTCATCCTTGACTCGTCTCTCTCGTTCACCCCACACATCCTATCTGTTACCAAGACCTGCCGGTTTCACCTCTACAATATCACCAAGATCCGCCCTTTCCTCTCCACCCAAACGGCTACCTTACTGCTACGGGCTCTCGTTATATCCCGGCTAGACTACTGTGTCAGCCTTCTCTCTGACCTCCCTTCCTCCTCTCTCGTCCCGCTCCAGTCTATTCTTCACTCCGCTGCCCGGCTCATCTTCCTGCAGAAACGATCTGGGCATGTCACTCCCCTTCTTAAACAACTCCAGTGGTTGCCTATCAACCTCCGCTCCAAACAAAAACTCCTCACTCTAGGCTTCAAGGCTCTCCATCACCTTGCCCCTTCCTACCTCTCCTCCCTTCTCTCTTTCTACCGCTCACCCCGCACGCTCCGCTCCTCCGCCGCCCACCTCCTCACCGTCCCTCGGTCTCGCCTATCCCGCCGTCGACCCCTGGGTCACGTCCTCCCACGGTCCTGGAACGCCCTCCCTCCTCACCTCCGCCAAACTGATTCTCTTTCCCTCTTCAAAACCCTACTTAAAACTCACCTCCTCCAAGAGGCCTTCCCAGACTGAGCTCCTCTTCTCCCTCTACTCCCTCTGCCATCCCCCCTTTACCTCTCCGCAGCTAAACCCTCATTTTCCCCTTTTCTCTCTGCTCCTCCGCCTCTCCCTTCCCATCCCCACAGCACTGTACTCGTCTGCTCAACTGTATATATTTTCGTTACCCTATTTATTTTGTTAATGAATTGTACATCGCCTTGATTCTATTTAGTTGCCATTGCTTTTATGAGATGTTCTTCCCCTTGACGCTGTTTATTGCCATTGTTCTCGTCTGTCCGCCTCCCCCGATTAGACCGTAAGCCCGTCAAACGGCAGGGACTGTCTCTATCTGTTGCCGACTTGTTCATCCCAAGCACTTAGTACAGTGCTCTGCACATAGTAAGCACTCAATAAATACTATTGAATGAATGAATGAATGAATCTTCTTTTCTTCCCTCATTGACACCCATGCCCGTCCCCCCCGCCAATTGTTCCGGACCTTTAATTCTCTCCTCAGGCCCCCTATTCCCCCCCTCCCCCATCCCTCACCCACAACAATCTGGCCACCTACTTCATCACGAAAATTAAAACAATCAGATCTGAGCTCCCCCAAGTCACCCCTCCCCCTTCTACCTCCCCCCGCTCCCAACCCTCTTCACTACTTTCCCATCTTTCCCTGCAGTATCCTCAGAGGAGATCTCCTCCCTCCTCGCAAGTGCCACCCCCTCCAGCTGTGCTTCAGGCCCCATTCCCGCTCACCTTATAAAAAACATGGCCCCTTCCCTCCTCCCCTCCTTAACTTCTATTTTTAACTTCTCATTCTCCAATGACTTCTTCCCCTCTGCCTTCAAACATGCCCATGTCTCCCACATCCTAAAAAAACCCTCTCTCGACCCCACTTCCCCTTCCAGTTATCGCCCTATCTCCCTACTACCCTTCCTTTCCAAACTCCTAGAACGAGTCGTCTACACTCGCTGCTTAGAATTCCTTAACTCCAATTCTCTCCTGGACCCCCTCCAATCTGGCTTCCATCCCCTCCACTCTACCGAGACTGGTCTCTCTAAGGTCACCCATGACCACCTTCTTGCCAAATCCAATGGCTCCTACTCTATTCTAATCCTCCTTGACCTCTCAGCTGCCTTTGATACTGTAGACCATCCCCTTCTCCTCCACACCTTATCTCACCTTGTCTTCACGGACTCCGTCCTCTCCTGGTTCTCCTCTTATCTTTCTGGCCGTTCATTCTCGGTCTCCTTCGCGGGCTCCTCCTCCCCCTCCCATCCTGTAACTGTAGAAGTTCCTCAAGGGTCAGTTCTTGGCCCTCTTCTGTTCTCCATCTACACCCACTCCCTTGGTGAACTTATTCGCTCTCATGGATTCAACTATCATCTCTATGCAGATGACACACAAATCTACATCTCTGCCCCTGTCTCTCCCCCTCCCTTCAGGCTGGTATCTCCTCCTACCTCCGGGATGTCTCTACCTGGATATCTGCCCACCACCTAAAACTCAACATGTCCAAAATTGAGCTCCTCATCTTCCCTCCCAAGCCCTGCCCTTTTCCTGACTTCCCTATCACTGTGGATGGTACGACCATCCTTCCCGTCTCTCAAACCCGCAACCTCGGTGTCATCTTTGACCCGGCTCTCTTGTTCACCCCACACATCCCATCGGTCACCAAGACCTGCAGGTCTCACCTTTATAATATCGCCAAGATCCGCCTTTTCCTCTCCACCCAAATGGCTATCTTACTGGTACAGGCTCTCGTAATATCCCGGCTAGATTATTGTGTCAGCTTTCTCTCTCATCTCCTTTCCTCCTGTCTCTCCCCGCTCCAGTCTATTCTTCATTCCGCTGTCTGGCTCATCTTCCTGCAGAAACACTCTGGGCTGTCACTCCCCTTCTTAAAAACCTCCAGTGGTTGCCTACCAACCTCCGCACGAAACAAAAACTTCTCACTCTAGGCTACAAGGCTCTCCATCACCTTTGCCCGTCCTACCTCTCCTCCCTTCTCTTTCTACTGCCCACCCCGGAGGCTCCGCTCCTCTGCCGGCCACCTCCTCACCGTCCCCCTTTCTCGCCTATCCCGCCATCGACCCCTGGGCCACATCCTCCCACTGTCCTGGAATGCCCTCCTTCACCTCCGCCAAATTAATTCTCTTCCCCTCTTCAAAGCCCTACTGAGAGCTCACCTCCTCCAAGAGGCCTTCCCAGACTGAGCTTACCCTTTTCCTTCTGCTCCCTCTGCTGCCTCTCTACCCGCCCCCATTCACCTCCCTTCAGCTAAGCCCCCTTTTCCCCACCTTTCCCTCTCCTCCTCCCCATCTTCCTTCCCCTCCCCTCAGCACTGTGCTCGTCAGTTCATTTGCATATATTTTTATTACCCTATTTATTTTGTTAATGAGATGTACATCCCCTTGATTCTATTTATTGCTGTTGTTTTAATGAGATGTACATCCCCTTGATTCTATTTATTGCTATTGTTTTTGTCCATCTTTCTCCCCCGATTAGACTGTAAGCCCGTCATTGGGCAGGAACTGTCGCTATCTGTTGCTGATTTGTACATTCCAAGCGCTTAGTACAGTGCTCTGCACATAGTAAGTGCTCAATAAATACTATTGAATGAATGAATGTGCGGATCACATTACGCCGGAACAGACTTGTGTTGTGGGAAGAAGATTCTTCTATTGTGTTAAATCCAAATTGGGTAATGCAAACATGTGTTCTGGCAGAACTGTGTTACTATAGATTTGATAGTCTTGGCTAAATTTATTCAGTTGGGGAATGAAACATTGCTGTGCTTTATTAAGACTTTCAACAGGGTGAATATGTTGTCAACATAGTAGAATCAATCAGTCAGTGTTATTTATCCAGCGCTTATCTTTGCAGAGCACTGTTCTAAGCACTTGGGAGACTACAATACAATAGAATTAGCAGATATGTCCTCTTCCTATAATGAACTTTCAGTGTGCACAATGAGTTTAAGGAACAGTATAGCTTGTGCTCCAGTGTTTGAAAGTGACATATTGTTCTGGATGGTAGGAATATAATAACTAAACTACACTGCACAATTTCAAGTGTAGTTCTCCTACAGAGCAAAATCCTGGACACAGCTATATTGTGAGGTAAAAGTCTTCTTTCTGGCAAGAATGTTGGAGAGCCAGGCAGGGCCACAACTGGAGAAGGGGGCTCTAGAATCCTTTTAATTAGGGTTGTCAGGAGGATCATAGGGAGGTGACTATGGACTACACATCCCATGATGGAAAGGAGTTGGTTCACCTATTTTTCCCAGAAGCTATTAGGTCTTTCTGGGTGGAAACTGGCTCTTTTACCAATAGTAGGAAAGCTCCACTCCCTGAAGTCAGGGCCAGATTATCAGGAAGAGACTGTACCCAGGAAGACAAGCAGTTAGAGCTTCTCTGGGAGGATGAAACTGTTCCCCCTGCTTAAGCTTTGTTGTTGTCTTATGCTGTCGAGTTGTGTCTGACCCATAGCGACACCATGCACACATCTCTCCCAGAACACCCCACCTCCAACTGCAATCGTTCTGATAGTGTCTCCATAGAGCTTCCTTGGTTAAAAATACAGAAGTGGTTTACCACTGCCTCCTTCCATGCAGTAAACCCGAGTCTTCGCCTTTGACTCTCTCCCATGCCCCTGCTGCCAAGCACAGGTGAGTTTTGACTTGTAGCAGATTGCCTTCCACCTGCTAATCACTGGTCAAGCAAGGAATGGAATGGATAAGCCTCTGCTTGACTCTCCCTCCTGTAGTCGAGACTGGTAGAGTACTGAAACTCTTCAGGTGCGACCCTGAGAGGCTTAAGCCTAATCTGAGGTAAAAGGGAAGCTAGGGAGAGTTAACTGGTGGATTGTCTTAAACAAAACCCTTCTCTGGCCATTTCCCCAAGCAAGGCCACTGGGTAGCCACATAGCTGCCAGACCCTGGTCCGTAGGAGGGAGGCTGCCCCTTCCCCCTGCCCTCACCACCACAATGTGTGTCACCCTCCCTTCATCCCCTTCTCTTCCATTCGGAAGGCGGAGGAGCAGTGGCAGCCTGTGGCCGCCTCAACTACCAGTAGGTTGGGAGGGCTATGGTCATCTCCATGGTTGGGATCGTGACTGGGACTGCTGGACTTGAAGCTACAAGGAATAGAAGAGTCTACTCCTCTTCCCATAATGCACTATTCCTCTTGTGTTTACTGTTTCCTAGGGTTTTATATCAGAATTGTTTTTTATTTCATCTTTCTGTATGTGGATCACCCATCTCCTCTCCCTCCTCCTTCCATTTTTCTTAGGTTGTGAGCTTCTTCAGGGCCAAGGATCAGATCTGATTTTCACCTATGTTTTTTTCCCTGAGTGTAACTGGGTGACTTCAAAGTTCAGTTCTGGGTCCCCTTGAATTGTCCATCCACACCCACTCCATTGGATAACTCATTTGTTCCTGTGGCTTCAACCTCCACCTCTATGCGGATGACACTGAAATCTACAGTCTCCAGCCCTGCTCTTTCTCCCTCTCTGCAGTCTTGCATTTCCTCCTGCCCACAAGGCATCTCTATTTGGATGTCTGGCCGTCACCTCAAACTTAACATGTCCTAAACAGACATCTTCCCATCCAAACTCTGTCCTCCCCCTGATTTTCCCATCACTGTAAACAGCATCATCATCCTTCCTGTCTCACAAGCCCATAACCTTGGCACTGACTCCCTTTTCATTCAATCCACGTATTCAATCTATCACTAAATCCTGTTGGTTGAACCTTCACAACATTGCTAAAATCTGCCCTTTCCTCTCCATCCAAACAGCTACAGTGTTATTCCAAGCCCTTATCCTAACCCGTCTTGATGATTGTATGTCTCCTTTCTGACCTCCATGTCTCCATACTCCACTCTGCTGCCCAGATAATTTTTCTACGAAAATATTCAGTCCATGTCTCCCACTCTTCAGGAACCTCCAGTGGTAGCCCATCCACTTCTGCATCAAACAGAAACTCCTTACCATAGACTTCAAAGCACTCAATCGCCTTGCCCCCTGCTACACCCCAGCCCACACACATCGCTTCTCTAATGCCAACCTACTCACTGTACCTCGATCTCGTCTATCTTGCCGCCAACCTCTTGCCCACAACCGATCTCTGGCCTGGAACATCCTCCCTCTTCATATCTGACAGACTCCCTTCTCACCCTCAAAGCCTTATTGAAGACACATGTCCACCCAGAGGCCTTTCCTGATTAAGCCCTCATTTCCTCTTCTCCCACTCCCTTCTGCATCATCCTACCATTTGGATTTGCACCCTTTATTCACCCCTCCCTCAGCCCTACAGCACTTTCAAATATATCCGTAATTTATTAATTTATATTAATGTCTGTCTCTCCCTGTAGACTGTAAGCTCATTGTAAGCAGGGAATGTGTCTACCAACACTGTTATATTGTACTCTCCCAAGTGCTAAATAAATATAATGGATTGAGCCAACCACATGGTGACTAAAGACAGCAAATTTAAGAGCTGTTAAATTTTAGCGTTGTGCACCTTAGAGATGTCATCTCTTAGAAGCCCTGGCCCACACTTACAGCTTTCACTTCGGCTCTTCATGCAGTTGACTTTTGCTCTCTTGGCCCCTTGATGGCTCTTATAGAAGTTAGAAACAGAAATGCCAACTGCTGGAAGATGTAGCTGCTATTCAGAGAGGCCATGAGATAGATTTTTTTAATTGACTAATGCAAGTAAAGTGTATGCAGAGACAAAATGGGGAAAATAGTTCGTGATCTTGACTAATCTGGTAGCTTTGTTTTGAGAGTGAAAGGGAATATGTATCTGAATTAATTTGCACTCTTTTTAAATAAAGGTTCTATCTGGTTTAAGGTGGACACATCTTATTAACGTTTTATAGGCTACTAGCACTATTTAGTATTATTTCTGCTACCCTTACTCCTTACGAGTTAAGCTATCACCAAAGATTTTAATACAACCATTAAATGCATAGTTACCTCCCTCAAAGTAGACCATTATTTAACAGAAGAGCAGTACTGAAATCTCAGCCCACTTCATAACCACAGCTTTTGTACAGTATCTAAAATAAGAGTAATCAAGAAATTGGTCACAAGCATAATTAGTATTTATGATTAATGTAATTGAAGCCCTGCGAAAGAGTTTTAATGTAAATAAAGCATTTAGATTCCTGGGGTGTTGGAAGTATTTAACGTTTCACAGGGGATCTACATTAAACACATTTTCTATTACTAAAAAGCATTTTTTATGTTCAAGCTACTAGCATGAGGTTGGTTAATTATTTCATAAGCCTGAATTGTATATTCTCCAAATAATTTAATGATACAATCTAGATTTGCTAATAAGGTCTGATTTTCAAGACCAAAACATTCTAAAGATGTAAAACAAATTAATTTATTTACTCTGAGACAAGAATCATTTTTTGACGAGAAACGTTCTTACATCCCACATGACTTAATTTGCTTCAGTTTATAAGTGGGCAGATGCACAATACAGTCATCAGTCTGAGGCATGTTGTTTGACGTATTTTGTGTGGGAAGTATTTGCCGTCATCTCTCCTTTGTGGATTGCTTTAGATTTAAATGTCCAAATTCAGCATGCAAGATAGACACGTTTTAGTCAGCCCATTTATTTTGCAAGTTACAATTTTATGAAGTGGTTGGTATCCTTTTTGGGGGATAGGGGTTGTTTGACTCCCGGGATGGGCCTCACAGGGCTTCACACAGGTGGGGAAGTTCAGGAAGGAGTTGCTTGTCGCACCTAAGGGAGGATCGGAAGAGAGAACCAGGGCACTTCATTATATCGGTCTGGGACTCCTTACTGGCTCTTGTGACCGGAACTCCATTTGAGCTGAGACTTAACAGTGTTTTTGAAAAATATCACACACCTAAAACGCTTTCTAAATTATGTCTCTTTTGGGATCCTCTAACCTTTTCTTGATTTGCTCCAAATGAACTCTAGCAGCTAGGTTGCCTCTCCTGGGCTTCCATAGCATTTATAGCAAGAGAATGGAGTGAGATGTTTGATAGAATGCTTCATCACTTAAGTCCTCATGCTCATCCTTACCTGGCTGAACTTCAGGAGGAAGGACCATATAGTCTGGTGAATAGAGCATGGGCCTGGGAGTCAGGAGGACATGGGTTCTAATCTCACCTCCGTCACTTAATACTAATAATAACTGTGGTATTTAATAATAATGGTATTTAAGTGCTTACTGTGTGCTGAGCACTGTGCTAAGTGCTGGGGTAGGTACAAGATAATCAGATTGTCCCATGTGGGGCTCACACTTCTAATACCCATTTTACAGATGAGGTAACTGAGGCCCAGGAAAGTAAAGTGACTTGCCCAAAGTCACACAGCAGAGAAATGGCAGAGCCGGGATTAGAACCTACGTCCTCTAACTCCTAAACCTGTGCTCTTTCCACTAAGACATGCTGCTTTTCTCATGTCTATTACCTCCATTGTACTACTGTTTTATGGACTTGGTCCAGTGTTCTGCACAGAGTAAGTGCTCAATAAATACTCTTGGTTGGTAGATGAGAAGTAGGTAAAAACAGTGTTAAACATTTACCAGTGTACCAAAGCACATTGCCAACTTTAGGGGTAAGCGCAAGATAATCCTTCCTACTTAGATTGTGTGCCCCAAATGGGGAAGGTGCAGAGTCTGTCCTGATTAGCTTTTATCTACCCCAGTACTTAGTACAGAAGCAGCATGGCTTAGTGCAAAGAGCACAGGCTTGGGAATCAGAGGTTGTGAGTTCTAATCCCAGCTCCGCCACTAGTCAGCTGTGTGACTTTGGGCAAGTCAGGTAACTTCTCTGTGCCTCAGTTACCTCATCTGTAAAACGGGGATTAAGGCTGTGAGCCCCACATGGGACAACCTGATTACTTTGTATCTACCTCAGCGCTTAGAACAGTGCTTGTACATAGTAAGCACTTAACAAATACCATCATCGTTATTATTATTACAATGCTTGGCACATAGTAATCACTTAATGCCATAATAAGAATATCCATATTAGACACAGGCTGTCCCATTTGGGACTCAATAGTCTAAGGTAATGAAAGTCTAGACTCCAAGCTTGTTGTGGGTAGGGAATGTGTCTGATAACACTGATTTACTTTCCCAAGCACACAGTACAGTGCTCTGCATGTTGCAAGTGCTCATTCAATACCGATGATAATGAGAGCAGCTCTGTGTTATTCCCATTTTACAGATGAGTCAACTGAGGTGCTGAAATTAGTTGCCCTGCCCAAGGTCACATAGTGGACCCGTACAGAGCTGGGACAAGAAACTGACCGATACGCTTTTTAAAAGACCGCAAATGATTGGGAAGGTTATATTCAAAGGATGCCTAAATTAATAGTTCATCAACAGGGGGTAGGTTCATCAGCTAGCGTTTTTATCGATCTGGTTGACAGAATGCAAAATACAGATTTACTCAGCTAGACTCGCCAAATGTGATAAGTCATTAGCACCCTGGAGAAAGAGATTAGAATGAATTCAAAATGAATATGACAATTCGGAGAAGTGGGTGGATAAAATTAGAGAGCCAAGTACTCAATTTTGGAAAGAAAAAATAGGCTTCAGAAGTACAAGCTGGAAATAATTGACTCTGTACTGGGATGACAGTGTCTAATAGAATGAGGGTGTTTGGGGTTGAGAAAAACTGGGTTTTATTTACAGCTCTGGTGCTCATCTATGTGGACATCAGAGTAATAACTTAAGTTTTTTAAGACTCAGTTTGCTTATCTGCATGATGGAGAAGGAGAATTTCTACATAATGGGAATTTTGTAAGAATAAAAAAAACTGGTAGGGAAGTGCTTTGGAAAAAATAAAAACATGTTCAAGGCATTAAGAGACACATAAAGTAGTAGCGGAAATAAAATATGAGAATCATTGTGAAATCATATGCTATGTATGAATACGGTGCAATGCACATTTTAAAATGCATATTCAGTGTATATTGGAGAAGTCAGGCATGATATTGGGTTGCACAGTTAGTGTTGTTCATACAGGAATTGCAAGAAAGTGGGCTTTGGGTCCTACAAATGAAAGGAGAATTATGAGAACTAGGTATAGACCTTAAGAGATGAATGAAAATTATTTAAAGTTTTGGACATGGACTGTAATCAAGCTAAATACCCCATGCCCACAGTTTTTATTCTTCTGTTTTATCACAGGAGGAGGTTTCTTGCCTACTTGTAAAATCCAATGCCTTCTACTTCTACCTTGGGCCCAATCTTCTCTACTTTCCTAAAAATCCTTGTTCAACATCTCCCTTTTCTTTGGTTCATTTACCTCTCCTATTCTGCCAGTAATTTTTCATCAGTGTTTTTACAGTTTTGGGGGTGGACAAAACACCAACTCATAACCCTTTCCTTGGAGTGAACCCAAATCCTAACATATTTTTTGATACCTTAGCTAAGAGTCTAGAGTGGAGAAAGCTCTACTTCCCCAGAGGGACGTCATGGAGAATGAAAAAGCACTGAACCTAAATGAGGTGACCTAACTTTCTGCCCTCCCGCTGCCTGGATCAAACATGAATTTTTATTTTAAGGATTTCAGATGTGGTTTAGATGAATTGGCAGAAAGATCTGTTATCTTTAGGCACATCACCCTATCCTTAAAGATGTGTATCTGTATGTAGGAGGGTTGATATCAATCATCAGTCCATCGATGGTCGTAATTGAGTGCTTACTGTGTGCATGTATAAGGATATACGTGTAAGTACTGAGTCAAGAAGGGCAAGTATCTTATTGTTACTCCAGTTGTTCTTAAGCTCCCTTCCTAGAGGCAGTGCTAGGTAAACCTCTGGTATGATTTTTAACAACTCCCTCATGATGTCTGTTAACTATACTCTCCCAAGAGCTTAGTACAGTGCTCTGTATCGACCCCAGTGCTTAGTACAGTGTCTGGCACATAGTAAGTGCTCACGTAAAAAAACCAATTGGAAAAAAAAAAAAGCACAACAGGGCATCTGATTCCCAAATTTGTGCCCTTTCCACTGCTCCACTCTGGATTGTGATTCTGATTCATTTATTTATTCAATTGTATTTATTAAGTGCTTACTGTGTGCAGAGCACTGTGCTAAGTGCTTGGAAAGTACAATTCGGATCTCAGTTTACTCCAGAGTAATAGTGCTAAGTGATGTTTGATTTCCCATGGGAAGTTATAGAATTTGTACTAATGCCTTCCAAAGATCAAAACATTCACAAAAACAATATAAAATATTCTTAGTGTGATAAACATTATAGTTACCAGACCCGAATAGCAATACCAAGTGAATGTATTAATTTGTTACATTTTTGTTTACGTAGGTAAAATTATCTTTCACTTCTGTTCAGCAAACATTCAGTACAGTACCTCTCTCATTCAATTCACATCATTCAGTCACTAAATCCTGTCAGTTAGCGAGGCTCAGTGGAAAGAGCATGGGCTTGGGAGTCAGCGGTCATGGGTTCGAATTCCTGCTCTGCCACTTGTCAGCTGTGTGACTGTGGGCAAGTAACTTAACTTCTCTGTGCCTCTGTTACCTCATCTGTAAAATGGGACATGGGACAACCTGATTAGCCTGTATCTACCCCAGAGCTTAGAACAGTGCTCTGCACATAGTAAGCGCTTAACGAATACCAACATTATTATTATTATTATTATTATTATTATTACTACTAAAATCCAACTTTTCCTCTATCCAAGTGATCAGAGCACTTATTCTTTCCTGTCTTGATTAATCTATCAGCCTCCTGTCTCTCCCCACTCCAGTCCATGCTACACTCTGCTGCCCATATCATTTTTCTACAAAAACATTTGATACATGTTTCTCCACTCCTCAAGAATCTCCAGTTGATTGCCCATCTACCTCCTCATCAAACAGAAACTCCTCACCATGGGTTGCAAGCACTCAGTCACCATGTTCCCCTCCTACCTCACACTCCTGCTCTGCTTCTGCAGCCTAGCCTCCACACTTCGCTGGAGAAGCGAAGAGCAGCATGGCTCAGTGGAAAGAGCACGGGCTTTGGAGTCAGGGCTCATGAGTTCGAATCCCAGCTCTGCCACTTGTCGGCTGTGTGACTGTGGGCAAGTCACTTAACTTCTCTGTGCCTCAGTTCCCTCATCTGTAAAATGGGGATTAAGACTGTGAGCCCCACGTGGGACAACCTGATTCCCCTATGTCTACCCCAGCACTTAGAACAGTGCTTGGCACATAGTAAGCGCTTAACAAATACCAACATTATTATTATTATTATTACTTCGCTCCTCTGCTGCCAACCTACTCAGTGTACTTCAGTCTCATCTGTCTTGCTGCCAGCCTCTTGCCCACGTCCTGTCTCTGTCCTGGAATGCCCTCTCTCTTCATATCTGACAAATAATAACTCTAGCCACCTTTAAAGCCTATTGAAAGCATATCTCCTCCAAGAGACCTTTCTTGACTAAGCCCTCATTTCCTCTTCTCCCACTCCCTTTTGCATCCCTTTCATTTGGATTTGCTCTCTTTATTCACCCCTCCTTCAGCCCCATGGCACTTATATCCATATCTGTAATTTATTTATGTATAATAATGTCTCTCTCCCTCTAGACTGTAAGCTAACTGTGGTCAGGGAATGTGTCTGCCAACTCTGTTATATTGTTACTGTACTCTCCCAAGTGCCTAGCACAATGCTTTGCACATACTAAGCACTTAATAAATAGGATTGATTGATTGAACAATATCAGTGGAAAACAAAGCAACAATATATTACAGAATCAATAATTTAAGATAAAAGTAAACAAATCCTTTTTGGGAGAGAAGTCCTCCCTACTAACTGATTCCAGGTACAGTATGTGCCATTATCAAATACTAAATTGAAAAAAAGTTCTAGTCACCCTATTCAAGTCAATAAAACTACTTAAAACTTTGGTGAGAAGAGGAAGGGAAGTACTTAGGCTAAAGTAAACTTTGCAACGTTATCAAAGTGCACAGGTAAGCAGCATTAAAATTCAGTAGTCTTCATTGAAAAAGGGCTAAAAGAAGAGAAATTTAATGGTACTGGTTGTAGTGTGAATTGAGTAACCTTTGGGAATAGTTTTTCTTATTTAAATGTAATGCACTAAAGAGAGAAAAAGGCAGAGTTTGGACAATGAATAATTGGTTTCTTTTCTCTGCTCATTTTCTACTCAGATTAGAGCAATTTCATAAGGATCCCAGAGGAAGGCTTCAGGCTAGGACCCTCCTGGTATCTTCACCTGAGGGAAGCATAGTAACCATAACAACAGTATTTGTTAAACACTGACTCTGTGCCAAGCATTCTGTGCCAATGCTGGTGTAGATTCATGATGAACAGGTCAGACCCATTCCTTGTTCCACCCCGGGCTTCGAAGACTGCCTTATACCTCTTCATCTCCCAAGGTCTTCTCACTGCGCACTCCACGAATATGATTAAGATGATCTCAGGCAGAGAGCGTGTCTAGTGCAGTCAGGAGGCCCGGGTTTGACTCCCTGCGCTGCCACTGGCCTATTGTGTGATTCGGTTAAGTTACTTCATCTCCCCAGGCTTGTTTCCACATCTTTAAAATGGAGATAAAATAGACCGTGAACCATGTGTGGGACAGGAATTGTGGCCGATCTCTAATCTTCTATCTACATCAGCGCTTAGCACATAGTGAAAACATGATAAGAACTAGCATGCCAGAAATATTATGCGAAGCCAGATGAGTTCCTGCTGTAGCCACAGTTGCTTAAAAGATGTGGGCCCTGGAGCAGCAGAACCAATGAGAAGCAGCGTGGCTCAGTGGAAAGAGCACGGGCTTTAGAGTCAGAGGTCATGAGTTCGAATCCCAGCTCTGCCACTTGTCAGCTGTGTGACTGTGGGCAAGTCACTTCACTTCTCTGGGCCTCAGTTCCCTCATCTGTAAAATGGGGATTAAGACTGTGAGCCCCATGTGGGACAACCTGATTCCCCTATGTCTACCCCAGCACTTAGAACAGTGCTCTGCACATAGTAAGCACTTAACAAATACCAACATTATTATTATTATTATTATTGTATGTCATGATCTCCAGTAGTAACTGCTCACAACCTTCTTCACCTGTGCCAATCTCTCTCCTGCTTTGCAATTTTGCATTTCCCTGTTCCTCTAGGGCATCTTCAGGAGGGTGTCCTATTGGCACCTTAAGCTAAACAGGTCTAAAACTGAACTTTTCATCTTCCCTCCCAAACCCACATTTCTTTCTAACTTGCCTGACACTATTGACATTACCATCCATCGTCCCTGCCCCAGAAGCTTGTGTTTGTTTTTTAATGGCATTTAAGTGTTTACTTTGTATCAAGCACTGTACTAAGCGCTGGGGTAGATAAAACCTAATCAGGTTGGATACAGTCCATGTCCACATGTCCCACTTTGGTGTTCGCAGTCTTTATCCTGATATTACAGATAAGGTAGCTGAGTTAAATGACTTGCCCGAGGTCACACAGCAGACAAGTAGAGCTGGGATTAGAACCTCGGTCTTTCTGACTCCCAGGCCCATGCTGTATCCATTAGGCCACGCTGCTTCTCAAGCCTGTATTATTGGTATTGTCTTTGATTCCTTACTGTCTCTTAACCCCCATGTTCAGACTGTCACTAAATCCTATTGCTTCTTTCTCCAAAATATTTCTTGGATTCACCCAAATGGTCCCTACCCTAATAATTGTGGAATTTGTTAAGCGCTTAGTATGTGCCAGGCACCGTACTAAGCTCTGGAGTGGATATGAGCAAATGGGGTTGGACACAATCTTCAGATTTTCAGAGTCTGAGCCTCCTCACTCTGTTAGATTGTAAATTCCTCAGGGCAAGAATAGTCTATTATCGTACTGTCCTGACTGCCTATGATAGTGCTCTTCCCATATTCAGACTTCACACCTCTCTTCTTCGTTATCTGCTCTCTGCCTCTGATATTCCCCAGCCCTCAAGCAAACCTTCTCAACCCAAGTGACTTCACTTCTCTGGGCCTCAGTTACCTCATTTGTAAGGTGGGAATTAAGACAGAGCATTCCATGTGAGACAGGGACCATGTCCAACCTGATTGGTGTGTATCTGCCCCAACAGTATAGTGCCTAGCACATAATATGTGCTTAAGAGTCCTTTTTCAGAAAAAAGGATGTGAAGGAACATTGGCTTTGTACTTACAAAGGTCTGTAGAGACATCTTTTTCTTCAGCAGAAGTGAAGTGTACAAGTCCCCCACCACTGCCCTGGCTCAGGGTGTCACGAATTGGCAATGAACTCAGCTCTCCTCCCAAACGTCTGCTCCGTGTCCCCTGCCCCCAGACTTTCCCCCAGAATGTGTATCCTTCTGCTGCCAACTCCTAACCAGAGCCTCTATGGTATCCAGCTTTAAGACTGGCGAAATGGCAGGCTCTGGTCCCAGCAGACCCACACAGTCAGAGCTGATGCCTAGGATGCTGCCAAGTCTCATGTACTCCTCCATGTCTGGCTCCTGGCTTGCTCTCTCACTTTTCTCCCCAATTCCCCATCTCGCTCGGGCCCCAGCTCCCTCCGCCTCCCAACAGTTCTGTTTATATGTTTCTGCTACTCTTTAACCTCTTCATCCCATGACATTTTAACCCAACATCCCCCCAACCTGGCTGCCTAACTTAAAAAAAAAAATGTCCTTGCAGCTTAGATGTTCTTATTTCAGGGTACTGTGGAGAGGAAGAAAGAGAGAGAGGATCACTGAAAAATAAAATAAATATAGCCACTGCACATGCATAAAAACATCAAATGGGGTGGTGGAGATGCTTCACATGCCTCAGGCTATCTTTATACAATCTCTGGTTTGGGCACCATATCATTACTATTCCAAGCGACAGTCATCTTGAAAGGGCCAGAAGACATATCCCCACACCTGCAATTTGCCACTCTGAGGCAGGTGCTTACCTTGCCTATAGTTTGAAGCCAGTCCTGCTGATCCATTCCCTGGAAGAACTTCCTTTTCTTCAAATCCAGCGGACACTACTTTCCCCATATTCAAAGTCGTCTTCATTCATTCATTCAATCATTTATTTAGCGCTTACTCTGTGCAGAGCACTGTACTAAGTGCTTGGAAAGTACAGTTTATATCACATCCCTTCTAGGAGGCCTTCCCCAGTTAATTTCTGCTTTCTACCAGTGATGTTCCCAGAGGTCTTTCATTTCAGCTTCTCCTGAGAACTTGTGAATTCCCAACTTCTCTGAGAACTTACATACATATCCTACATATCCTGTTACTTTAGTACTAACTCATGTACATATATTTCCTTTTTTTTCATTCTTCAATATGTAACGTAAAGTAGAATGTGAACTACTTGGGAGCTCCATGCCAAATAACTGTATTGTACTCTCCCAAGGGCTTATGACACTGCTCTTTATATTGTAGGTGATCACTACATACCTTTCATTGACTGATTAAAACAAAAGGTGTAGTTTAGCCATACATAAAAGAACAATGTGCTTCTGAACAATTTGGTAATACTTAATGATGCGGTAGATCTGGAGAAGGTTCCAAAAAGAGCAATCAAGGCTTTTGGAAGGATAGAGTGACTTTAGTATTTGGTTAGATAGAAATGATGTGGATTAGAAAAAAGCTGCTAAAGAGATGTGATTGAAGTGTGCAGAATCACAAACGGTTTGCACATGGTGGTGGTGTTGACCAAATCGCATGACCTCTTTTCATCTTTTTTCTTCATTCTTCTCCTCACCTTCACCTCAGTCTCTCTCTTCCTCACCCCATCTATCTCTCCCTCCCTCACCCGCCTCCCTGGAACATAGCTGTCATAACACTTTTGAAGCAATCTTGTTGGAGATAATGTTTTATAACTTTATGGACCTTTTTTATTAATAACTGTACAATTAATGAAATTGGTAGTGGAAGTGACTGCCAGACTTTTCCCCAGCCAATGTAGGGTAATGTAAGTTTTTCCCCTTCATTTCAGAGTGTTCTTTGTTCTTTAAATTTTCATATTTCCCATGTAATTTTCTCTGAAAGGAAAAGGGACTGCAGTTCATGGAGGCAGCAAATATACTTGTCAAGGAATATCTAGTATTTATATAGCACTTTAGGCTTGCAGACTGCATTATGGACTCTTTAGCATTTTGCATTACATCTTTAAAAAAAATGCACAGGTCGAGCTATTCTGGATGTAAATCGCTCACTATATTTACAGTAGGAATAGCCACTGAAAGCTGACTACATTTTTAATTTTAAGAGTGCCGATGGTATGGAACTTAATCTCAAATGACTGTCTTCCAGAACAGGGTATAGACATAACCCCTGATACAGTAGGGTTAGGTTCCTGGAAAATGTGGTTGTATTGTGAATAACTGTATCAGTGGGGTATATTTTCCCATAGGTTTGCATGCTGGAAATTAGGATTAGGGCCAGAATCTGGGGAAAATTAATATGAAATGTCACAAAAATGTTGTTTAATCAAGATTAAAATAATCCAAAGCACAACATCACCTGATTAACTGAAGAAGGAGTTGTGATATATAGGAAGCCAAATAAGTAGCAGTTGGTTCTGCTAGTGGTCTTAGTGAATTTCAATTTTGGTGAAGAATATGTCCAATTTAGGTTGAATAACAGTTGTCTTTTCTTCATAAAGTATCTTTTAGCAGGTAAATTCCTGAGTACTTCTGCACATCTTTCAACTTTGCATCAGGATCTTTTCTTCAATCATTTTTATAACTTCATCCACTTTTTTTTGGAAAATGATGCAACATTTCTTCATCCCCAAATGTTAGTGGGGGTGGAGAAACCATAATTACTCCTTCATGCGATTTGAAGTCTACAGGCGTCTTCCCCTCCCATTTCCAAGCTCCGAGCGCCTTCCCACCACCACGCCACGCAAGCAAAAACTGTACTCCTCTTCTTCCTTTCTCTGCTCCCTCAGCCTCCCCCTCAAATGACATGCTTCCACACAGAGCAGTAATATAGCAACCCCGTACCCTCAAACAACAACGTAGTACCCCCAGGACAAAACATGCCCCAACATAGAAGTCCATAAAATCTCATTTGCTGGATTTTGATTCCCCCTCCCTCTCTTCTCAGTCTTCTGTTGATCCCTTAGAAGTTTCATCTTGCCCATGACTTCAGTGCCCCTTTCTCAGTGAATAACTTCCAAATCTACCTCACTAATCTGAACCTCTCTCACCATCTCACCATTTCCTCATCCCTCCAAAACATCTCTACATGGGGGTCCTCCTGGCACATGAATCAATCAATCACATTTATTGAGTGCTTACTGTGTGCAGCGCACTGTACCCAGTGTTTGGGGTAGTAAAATAATATAGCAGACACTTTCCCCGCCCACCATGAGATTACAGACTAGAGGGGAAGACAGACATTAATATAAATAAATAAATTTTAAGTTCAGCTGTGGGGCTGAGTCGGGGGTGGCATGGGTGAGTAATGGGAGCAAATCAGGGTGATGCAGAAGGGAGTGGGAGAAGAGGAAGTGAGGGCTTAGTCAGGGAATGCCTCTTGGAGGAGCCTTCAGTAAGACTTCAGTGAGGCGGGGAGTCTGTCGGATATAGATGGTGAGGGCGTTGGAGGCCAAAGGCAGGATGTGGGAAAGGTTGAGGTGAGATAGAAGAGATCGAGGTACAGTGAGTAGGTTGGTATTAGAAGAGTGAAATGTGCCTGCTGGGTTGTAGAAACACAGTAGTGAGGTGAGGTAAGAGGGGGCAACATCAAGTTCATCATGTCCAGTCCCGATCACCTTATCTTCCCTCCCAAATCCTCTCCTTCATTGAAGTTTCCCACCAGAGGTGACATCTTCCCTCCCTCCCTCTCTCATTTCCCTATCCCTGTTATTCTCCCTAGCGCCTTCTCTTTCAACCTCCATGGGCAGTCGTCAAATTCTATCCATTCTTCCTCCACCGCATTTCCAGGATATGCCCCTTCCGTCTCCCTCCAAACCATCACCATCCTAGTCCAGGCACTAGTCATATCCTGGCATGACCTGCCAACCTCCAGACTTTCCCATCTCCCCTCCGGACTAAGCTTCCCTGAACATTTTTCTAAAGCTTAGTGCTATGGAAGCCTTCCTGCTCCCCCCAAACCTCCAATGGTTGCCAGTTCCTCTTTTGAAGCAGCAAAAACCCCTGACTATCAGTCAGTCAGTGGTATTTACTGAACCTGTACTATGTGCAGAGCACTGTGCTGACTGGTAGGGAGAGTACAGTACAACACAACAAAATTAACAGACACGTTCCCAGCCCGTAACAAGCTGACAGTCTAGAGGACTAGTGTAAGCTTCAGGTGGGCAGGGATTACATCTACCCACTCTGTAGTGTTCTCTCCCAAATGCTTAGCGCAGTGCTTTGCACACTGTAAGAGAAACTTAGAGAAACAGTGTGGCTCCATGGAAAGAGCATGGGCTTGGGAGTCAGAGGTCGTGGGTTCTAATCTCGACTCCATCACTCCTCTGCTCTGTGACCTTGGTAAGTCACTTAACTTCTCTGTGCTTCAGTTACCTCATCTGTAAAATGGGGATTGACTGTGAGCCTCAGGTGGGACTATGGGGATTACTTTGTATCTACCCCAGAGCTTAGAATAGTGCTTGGCACATAGAAAGCGCTAGACTGTAAGCCCGTCAAACGGCAGGGACTGTCTCTATCTGTTGCCGACTTGTTCTTGGCACATAGTAAGCGCTTAACATTATTATTATTAAGCACTCATTAGATGCCATTAATTGATTTAAGGCCACTAGATCAGCTCTCTCCTTTTTATTTACTCTATTCTGCTGCCATACTGCAGCCCATACACTTTTTTTCTCAAATCAACCTATTCACTCTGCCCCAAGCTCGTCTCTCCACCACTGTCGACCGCTAGCTGATACTGTCGTCCACCTACCTGGACCTCTGTCTCCCTTTGCATCTGCCATATCAATTTTTCTCCCCATCTCCAAAGACCTTCTGAAATGCCATCTCACATCTCCAGAATAATAATAATAATAATGGTATTTAAGCACGTACTGTGTGCCAGACACTGTACTAAGTGCTGGGGTGAAGCACATCGGGTTGGACACAGTCCCCGTCCCATGTGGGGCTCACAGTCTCAATCCCCATTTATGGATGAGATAACTGAGACCTAGTGAAGGGACTTGCCCAAGATCACACAGCAGACAAGTGGTGGAGCTGGGATTGAAACCCATGACCTGCTGATTCCCAGGCCCATGCTCTATCCACTACCCCATGCTGAGAAGGACTTCCCCGACTAACTTTGAATCTCCCCAATTCATATTCTCTCAATATATGTTGAACCTGACTAGACTGTTTCTACCCCAGTGCTTAGAACAGTGCTTGACATATAGTAAGTGCTTAACAAATACCATCATCATTGTCATCACCATCAACCCACCGTAGCACCTGGGTGTTCACATGGCCCCTTATGTACATATCTTTATGATCTATTACTACCTTCTAGTCATATTTTATTTTAGTGTCTGTCTCTCCCTCCCACCACCCCCAGATTGTAAGGTACTAGAAGGCAGGAATCGTATTTACTCTGTCGTTCTCTCCCAAGCACTTAGGACAGTGCTCTGCTTGAAGTAGACATTCTCATTAAGTACTATTGATTCATGATGCATTGTATCATCAGTTTATTGAGGTCTTCATTGAACTGATTCCTCTAAATTAGATGCAATTAATTCCTTGAAAGCTGCATCATTCCTTACTAATTAAGTTGCCTTTCCAATTCAATAATGGATGTGGTTATCTATCTCATCATTATCTCACATATGGTGGGCTCAGCTTCCTCCTAGGTTCCCACTTGGTTGATTTGTTTCTTTCATCCCAAGTAGGGAGACGACAAGAAGGAGCGTGGTCTTATGGGTACAGTACGGGCTTGGGAATCAGAAGGACCTGGATTCTAATCCTGTCTCTACCACTTCTCTTCTGTGTGACCTTGGGCAAGTCACTTCACTTCTCTGTGCCCCAGTTACCTGTAAAATGCTTGTTCGGTGCCTGGGACACAGTAAGCATTTAACAAATACCACAGTGATTATCATTAAGAAGGGATTTTCTTACCATGGCCAGAATTATATGGCATTTGGGCTTCTGAGTGGAATAAGGCTTCAAACAACATAGGTTGTATTTCTGGGGTAGCTGTGTCATCTGGGGTAATGAAGCAAGCAAAACTGGCTCTGTCCCAAGGTTGTATGTATCGTTGGAGTTGGAGGGGTGGGGTGGGGGTGGGGGTGTAATCTGTTCTGTTGATTTCTGGGCTTTTGGAATTTCTGTTTTCATAATTATTATTATTATTATTATTAGTGGGAAGCAGCATGATCTAGTGGGAAGATAATGGGCCTGGGTACCAGAAAACTGGGTTCTCGTCCCAGCTCTGCCACTTTCCATCTGTATGACCTTGGGCAAGTCACTTCACTTCTGTGCCTCAGTTTCTTCATCTGTAAAATTAAATGATTAAATTCCTGCTCTCCCTCCCAGTTAGCCTCTGAGCCCTATGTGGGACAGGGATTATACCCAGCCTGATTAACTTGTATCTACCCTAGTTCTTAAGACAGTACTTGATATATAGCAGGTGCTCAACATTTCCATAGGGTGACTAGTGTGCAGTTTATTCATAGCTGAGACTGATAGAGTACTGGAAACTCTCCAGGTGCGACCCTGAGAGGAGATAGACCCCTTAGTTTGCCCTTGCACTTTTGGATCTCTATTTTCAAGATGTTTTCCCCTCCTGCCTTACAACTAAATTACTGTTCACTTCAGCATCATTTAGGTTCTTTAAATGACTCCTCATAAAAGATGTTTACAAACTGAATTTCTTGGGTGAACAGGAATGCTGGCTATTTATGAAAAGAGCAGTCCAGTATTTGGAACATTTTAAGCTTTCAGTCAGCTATCCTAGCATTTTACCAACTAGCTTCAAACATTTCTCAGGTTTTGCTGGAACAAAAATTGTGATTCCCTCAAAATTTGGTCGTTATTCTTTCAAGTAAAGTTAATAATGAGGAATTAGCAGAAACCAATTAAATAGCCATAAAATATTTAAAATACTCTGGTTGTCCCACTCTTTTCTGTGCTGCTGTACAGATGTATCCTGGGAGACCAAAACATTAACCTAGGGTCATACCTCATACCCTAGTTCTAAGGATTTCAGAACTTTCATCTGTGGGAAGTCCTTACCCAAATGGTAACAATAATAATAATCATAATTATGCTACTTGTTAAGAGCTTACTGTGTGCCAGGCACTCTCTTAAGCACTGCAGTAGATACAGGCTAATCAGGTTTGGACACAGTGCCTGTCCCACATGAGGTTTACAGTCTTAATCTCCATTTTACAAATGAGATAACTGAAGCCCAGAGAAGTGAAGTGATTTGCCCAAGGTCACACAGCAGAGAAGTGGCTGAGCTGGGATTAGAACCCAGGTCCTTCTGACTCCCAGACTCGTGATCTTCCCTCTAGGCCATGGTGCTTCCCATAGAGCATGCTGTCTCCCATGGGTACCCAAAGCACCTCATCTATTTTAGACTGCAAACTCATTCTGAAGTGTAAATTTGTTATCGGCTGGTAATATGTTGGCCAACTCTGTTGTATTGTACTCTCCCAAGTACTTAGTACAGTGGTCTGCACATTGTAAACACTCAGTAAATACTATTTTGGATTGATTGATCTGTTCTTATCTCCCCACTTCCCAAAGTCTCCCAGCAAAAAGGTTATTGTTCATCTCCTCCTTGATGATATATCAAATCTGTTCTTAAGGGAAGTTAAGGAGGAAGAATAGATAAGTAAAAGAGTCCAGCTAACTCTGTCCATATCGACTGAGATTTTTTGTTCCCACAATAAATAGCTTTTCAGAGTTCTTCAGCTCCTGTTCCCACAAGTCTAGAAACTCCCTCATGATTTTCAGTTTGAGAAACATTCCTCTAAATGTATTCCCACTGGAGCTATTTAGAATGTTTCTGGTTGCATTTAGACACCTCTATATGTATTTATAAAGTCAATCTTTATTCATTTGTTTTATGCTAATGGATTGAATTGCAATTTACTGCTCAGAATTGCTAGTGGGCCCTGATTGCTTTTTCATTAGATTCTTCTTCTCAGTGAAGTTTTGGTGCTTAGGAGTGTCACTTTTCAATTTCATTGCCCCCCACCCCCTTTTTTCTTTTAACTCCTAATACCAAGTCCTCTACTGGGGGCAGGATCGATGAACATATATTTATGGAATGCCACGTAATGCCCACAGAAATATGTATAGCCTTAGAAGAAAGTGACAAGAAGTGGATTTTTTTTATAAATTTGTTTATAAGTGAATATAACTTTGTGTATAAGTGAATATAAGCATGTAAATGTGCCCCTTTGCCACCAACAAACACACACACATACACACACACACACAGAGTTAATCCAGGTTCAAAAGGATGAGTTATGAGCAGATAATATGTTCAAAAGGATGAGCAGAGTTAGAAAAGCAATTTCTAAACTAGTGATCCTAAATGTTCAGATGTTTTCAATTTTGGAACAGTTAGAGCCCATCTCCTTTTTCTAGAAGAAAAACAAGTGGCTGGGGAAGAAGAGTTGCAAATTCTTACAATAATAATAGTAACGATAGTATATGTTAAACACCTACTATGTACCAGTCATCATACTAAGTGTAGGGGTGGATACAAGCAAATCAGGTTGGACATGGTCCCTGTCCTGCGTAGGGTTCATAATCTTAATCCCCATTTTATAGATGAGGTAACTGAGGCACAGAGAAATCAAGTAACTTGACCTAGGCCACAGACAAATGGCAGAGCCAGGATTAGAACCCATGATCTCCTGACTCCCAGGCCCATGCTCTATCCACTAGACCATGCTGCTTCTATTTTAAATGACAAACATTAAAAGCCTATCATATTCTTTAACCGTGGCAGTTTTGGTTTTTTGCCACGTATTATGCTAAGTGCAGGGCAGGTATAATATAATTAGATTAGACATTGCACTTGTTCCACATTGAGCTCACAGTATAGGAGGTAGGGAGAGCAGGTATTCTATCTCTTTTTTTAATAGGTGAGGAAACTGAGGCACAGAGAGGTTAAGTGATTTGCCCAAGTTCACAGGGCAGACCAGAGGCAGAGCTGCTGCTAAAACTTGGGCCTCTAACTCACAGACCCATGCTCCCTCCAATAGGCCACACTGACACTGCTGCAGCATATAACCTAGTCTTTGACTCTGAGATTTCCCAAGGATCCTACAGTTAAGTAATTGGAAGATTTCTAACTGAACCAGCGACCCTGGTCTACCAGTATGGCCTAGTGGAAAGAACATGTACCTGTGAGTCAGAGGACCTGGTTTCTGTTTCCCCCTCTGCCACTTATCTGCTGTGTGACCTTGGGCAATTTCCTTAACTTCTCTGTGCCTGTTACCTCATCTGTAAAATGGAGAGTATATGGACTGTGCCTAACCTGATGATCTTGTATCTGCCCCAGCACTTAACACAGGGCTTGACACATTGTAAGTGCTTAACAAATGTTATTATTATTGTATCCCACCAAACCAAATGAGAGATGAATAAGGTCACTGTGCAGGATCTCTGCCGTTGGGTTTTGTAAGCCTTAGTGATTGTAACCACCAAGTGCTTCTTCACCTAGCCGATTGGCACTAGAGGCAATGAGATGGCTAGTGGGTGGGTATTTGGCAATTGAAAATAACCAGCTGGACAGGTATGTAACTCCTCATTATCTCTAGGACATAGCTCACTGCTCTGAGTTAGTTGAAACAGTACAAGATTTGATATTATAGAGCAAAAATCTGAGACAGCAAGGACTGTTATTCACTTGCAGAAGTCCAACATCGGATATTGAGTCTTCTGTTGTTCTCATTTTAATGCGACTCTCTCACCTTGGGAGTTCAGTGCTGCAGGGAGCCAGTTTCTACTAGTGCTAGTAGAAGTGCTAGTTTTTGAATGCTACTGCCATCTTCAATTTTAAGAACCCAAAGTTTAAGAAAAAGCCTATGTAACATTCCTATAATTGCAGTGAGAAATGAAACCTACCCTGTTGATATAATGTATCTTGCTCTGCCAAGTGGAATCAGTGTAATTTTTGATCCTAGTTCTACCTGAGGAAATAGTCATTCTCCAGCAGGATACCCAAGCTTCCCTAGTTGTCTTTTTCCCTCCTCCTGTTTCTACTCCTTCTCTCATTTCTGTCACTCTCAGTATTCCTGCCCCAAGAGTCGACTATACCCCTCTACCCCTCTAGACTGTAAGCTCGTTGTGGGCAGGGAATGTTTCTGTTTATTGTTGTATTGTACTCTCCCAAGCACTCGATACAGTGCTCAGCACACAGTAAGCAATCCATAAACCTGATTAAATGAACGAATGAACTGTCTTCTCTCTCCACAGGGAATGTTTTGCTGCCCTTCCCTCTCCCAGCTATCCTTGTGGCCCCACGTCAGGCTGTAGCCAAATTGTTTACTCAGTGCTATCCTACTCTTACTAATTCTTTCCTTTCCCCTATGTCCTGCTCCTCTGTTCTCTTTCCGTTGCTATATACCCAGCCATTTCTGCTTGGGAACTATCTCGTAGCCAATTAAAGCTGCCTAAAGGAGGAAGCTTCTATTTCATATGTAGAGATGGTTGCTTCCTCATTGCAAACTTGTTGCTTATGTTTTAGCAGGAAAAGGTACATAAGACTAATTTAGTCTTTTTGTTTTCGTTGAAAACTTTAAAAAGTAAAAACATCACTACCTAAAACAATTTCTTCTATTTCTCTACCGTAGCAGTACGGGCTAACTGGAAGACCAGGGCATAAGAGGTGGAGGACCTAGGTTATAGTTCCAGTACTGCTTCCGCTTTGCTATGTGACCTTGGACATGTCCCCTAACTTTACTGGGTTTCGGTGTCTTTCTCTGAGGAATGGGAATTAATGAGAGACCTGAGGTGGTATAAGAGATTAAAATTCATTGGTTAGAAATATTAACCTAAGTAGATAAAGGATCACACAAGCACCTCAATTGAGTCACCCCCCGACAACCCCTGCACAAACTTTTTTTTTAATGGTATTTATTAAGCACTTCCTATGTTCATTTAATTGTATTTATTGAGAGCTTACTGTGTACAGAGTACTGTATTAATCACTTGGAAAGTCCAGTTCAGCAATAAAGAGAGAAAATCCCTGCCCACACCTGGCTTATAGTCTAAAATGGGGTAATAATTATAGTAATAATGATATTTGTTATGTGCTTACTGTGTACCAGGCACTATATTAAGCTCTGGGGTGGATGCAAGCAAATTGGTTGGACATAGTCCCTGTCCCACATGGGGCTCACAGTCTCCATCCTCATTTTACAGATGAGAAAACTGAGACACAGAGAAGTGAAGTCACTTGCCCAGGGTCACACAGTGTCAGAGCTGGGATTAGAGCCCATGACCTTCTGACTGCTAGTCCCGAGCTCTATCCACTACGCCATGTTGCCCAGCGCCCTTTTCTGTGCTAGGGTTGGTACTAGCTAATCAGGTTAGTCACAGGCCCAGACCCACCTGGGGCTCCCACTCTTAATCCCCATTTTACAGATGAGGTAAAGAGGTAACTGAGTCACAGAGAAGAAAAGTGACTTGCTCAAGGTCACACAGAGAAGCAGTGGAACTGGGATTAGAACCCAGGTCTTCTGACTCTCAGGCCCATGCTGTTTCCACTAGGCCACACTGCTTCCCTGTAGCTATCATTTAGTCAGATATAGCCATTATAGCTGTCCTTTGACCACCACGGGGCAAGCCAATTACAGCAGTTAGTCATGACTCCACCAATTACTAACCTCCTGAGTTCCCTGTCCTACCTTGCACCAGTCCCTTTGTGGACGTCCCCTGTCATAGTGGGTAGGTAAGCACTTTGTACAGTGCTTTGCACACTGTAAGCACCCCATAAATATGATTGAATGAATGGCGAGCCCATCAGCCGGTGTCCTCTGTGCTGCTGTTTCACGGGACCCCCAGGTCAGCCCGAATCCTTATAGCCTCTTATTGAACGCAGAAGCGACTCTACCCGCGCCCCCTCCCCCCCCCCGCCACTTCAAAGCCTTATCAAAGGCACACCTCCTCCAAGAGGCCTTCCCTGACTAGCCTTCCTTTCCTCTTGTCCCACTCTCTCTGCGTTGCCCTGACTTGAGCCCTTTATTCATCCCCCCACCCAGCTCCACAGCACTTATGTACATAGCTACAGGTCATTTCATTATGTTAATACCTGTCTCACCCTCTAGACTCTAAGCTTGTTGTGGGCAGGATTGCGTGTGTTATACTGTTATACTCCCCCAAGCGCTTAGTACAGGGCCCTGCACACAGTAAGTGCTCAATAAATATGATTGACTGTGCCCTGCCACGTCCTCATCTCATGGTTGTCCACACCCCAGGGCGACCTGGAGCTCTTGTCCTCTCAACCTGTACACCTGCCACCTCACGGATCAAGCAATCCAAGGGCTCATGCTTCCTGTCACAAGGTCCTGAATTTCTCTCTTCGGGACCCTCGTGAAAATGGGGCAGATGGTCACACTGCTTGAGAGCTAGGTCATGTATAGGAGGGGAGAGTAGGAAGGGATGTTTCCTATGCCCTCCTAAACTAGCTTAAGTCAGTTTCTTGCTGGCTTCAACAAAATAAGGAGCTATTCAAAAGCTTCTAGAAACATGGCTTGATTCTTAGATGCAAGGAAATTCCACAAGCTACTCAAACACAAAGCGGACTTCCTGGGCCCGTATGAACAGTGGACCATCAGAATCTTCCGAGTTTCATCGTGGGACAATGTGGTCTTATGTCTAGCTACTTTGGGTGGCATTTGGCATTGAAGATGCAGCGTGGCTTAGAAAGAGCATGGGCCTGGGACCTGGGTTTTAATCCCGTCTCCACCACTAGTCTACTGTGTGGTCTTGGGCAAGTCACTTTTCTTCCTTTGTTCCTCAGTTCCTTCATCTGTGAAATGGGGATTCAGTGCCTGTCCTCCCTGCTATTTAGACTGTGAACTCCTCATGGTACCTGACTAGCTTGGATCTACTCCAGCAGTTAGTACAGTGCTTGACGTATAATCAGCATTTAACAAATGTCCCAATTATTATTATTTGCCTACAGTTCCCAGCTCCTGATTCCCAAATCACTTTAAAAATAGTGATGGAAGCTTGTGCACCCACCCATTTTTCCTCCTTTCCTCTGCAAGGAGCAAGTGAAAGGTGCATATGTGCTCCCATTGCTAGTTTTTAGTTTTTTTAATGGTATTTAAGTACTTACAATGTGTCAGGTATTGTACAAAGCACTGGGATAGATAGAAGCTAATCTGTTTGAACACTGAAGCCGAAAGAAGTGAAATGATTTGCCCAAGGTTAGAGAGCAGCCAAGGGGTGGAGCAGGATTAGAACCCAGGTCCTTCTGACTCTCAGGCCCATGCTCCATCCACTAGGCCACGTGGCTTCTCTCTCCGTGGCTCTGCTCGCTGTGAGTCGGGAGCTGGGAAAAAACAGAAAAGCCAGGGAAAGGAATTCACGGATCTACAAGAGAAAAGAGAAGCCCAAAACAGTCTGTTGATAAGCTGGAGATCATGGATAGTTGGCAGGAACCTTTGCCGAGGTGTAAAACTCCTTGATATTTAGCAAGACTTGACATACTTAGAAGTCTCAAACATTAACATACCTTTCAGGAATATTTTGTGTGTAGTATTGCATTCTAGTGGCAACTCTGAGGCTTATAATTTGAAGTATTTCATATTAATCATAGTAGTTTGGCTTTGTTTTCAGTTTGGTAGAGAAAAGAATCTAAGAAATTCTTTACAAATTTCATCTTGGAAATTAGTTTATTCATTATGTTTAATTTTAGGAAATGGTGCTCTTGCAGAACGTACGGAAAATGTGCATATTTCAGGAGTGTCAACTGGTAAGTCATTTTTTGTAATGTTTAAATTTCATGCATGACTTATATGGTAAATATTGAAAACCACCTGGTATCTTATGAAGTGATATTTGGCTATAAAAATTATTACTGCCTTTTGCAGCATGTAATAAGGAATGAAGCAACTGAAACATGGAAAAAATTCTCATAAGATAAAATTGATACCCGCATGCTCATGAACAGATTATGCTTTTCCAAACGGGCTGCTTAATTATTTTTCCATGCAAACATTGAACTAAGGGGAAAAAAAGTAGTTTAAGTTTGAATTGCTATTTTCTCTCCACAGAAAAGTTACAGAAAATGAAATTTGTTGAAATGTCATTTTGCATCATGCTGTCAGCAAAAAGTTGAAATTAAACATTTTGCTTAATTTAGATGTAGTATAACCTAGATATTACAGTTTTCCTGAATTAAAAAAAAATAATTGTTGCCCTCACAAAACTGAGAAATTAGTCCAAAATAAGTGATCGGGACACCTAAATTTTAGTGCCAGTGTGAGCCGATAACCAGAAGCCCCTACTGTTCACATTTTATGTTATTATCTGAGGCACGGGCCGCCCCCCATTTGGTAATCGGGCATCCTGAGGAGTTACTTGCATTGTAATGAACTTAGTCAGTTGAGAAGTTGTGCATTTCCCCATGTCAGTACACACACACCCTGGTTTTTTCCTAGTTTCCAGTTAAGGCTGTCTTTAACACCAAGCACCATCTAGGTTTTCTTGCTGTTTCAGTTTTCACAAGGAGTCGATTTCAGCTTTACAACACTAACCCCCTTGGTGCTTTTACCTGTTGGAAGCCCCACGACGGACTGGTCCATGACTCATTCTACCTGTGTCTGCTTTCCTGGCATTTAGTACAGTGCTCTGAGCACAGCAGGAGCTTCATAAATATTAATACCACTGCTACCTCTGGGAGGTGGGCAGAGGGGTGAAAGCTTGGGTGCCTCGGGGAAGTGGGGAAACAAAGCCATGATTCAGGAGTGGAGGAGAGTGTAAAGAGGAAAGATGGGACAGAGTGGGAGAGGCAAGGGCACAGGGAGTAAGGAGAGATTATTCGATTCCTAAACAGAGTCACCCGGGAGGGTCGCTGAAAAAAAAAAGTTGGCAACGCTGTCATGGAACACCTTGGACTCAATATAGGTATGTTAAAGTGCTCAAATTGGGGATCCAAACTTGGTTCAGAGTTCAGTTTTCCATTTCTCATGTTTTTCATATATGAGAAAAACAATCCCATTGTACATTTCGACATAATTAGTTCTTGAAAATGGCATCTTGTGAATCTGCAGGTTGCCTGTGGCCAAGATCGTACCTAGATTCGGTAATCTGTTCACTTGGAAACATTTTCCATTTCATTTACAACACCCAGGTTATGCCATACTCTAACCTATGCCTGGCACTTCCTAATAAATACCTTAAAAATTATGATGTGCCAAGCACTGTGTAGAGGGCTGGGGAAGAAACAGGATGAGATCAGACTCGGTTCCTGCCCTATATAGGGTTCACAGTCTTAAGAGGGAGAGGAAGCTGATATTCTGTGTATGGGTGTCTGCTGTCCATGAAAGTGAGTAGGTTGAGTCCTAAATAATACCATAATGTCTAGGAACTAGTTAAAATCACTAAACACATTTGCATCATGGGTTTCCGGAGACAAAAAGCCAGTGTGTAAATCGTCTGTCACCTAACAATGCTGCTGTGTATTCCGGTTGTAACTGCATATTCATTTAAGTTAAGAAAAAAAAACTGCAGGGAGTGAGACCTTGTCTTTTCCTGTTATTTTCTGATCTATTGAGCATTTCTCTGCAGAAGCACAGTAAATATTTTTTGAAAAAACCAAAGGTCACTTTATTTTTAAAAACATCATTATATAAAAGCTGTTAAATTGCATCCCTGGAGCTCATTACAGTACCACTGATGATTTGATGTTTAATGGTTTTCCTTTCTTCCTTTTTCCCCTCTCTACCTCTCCCTCCGTTTGAAAGCACTCTTAGATTGTAAGGCCCCTGAAGGACAAGGACCAGGTCTAATTGTCTCTTGTGTAGTCTCTTCCAGTGCTTAAGACAGTGCTCTGCACAGACTAAGCTTAAAACATTTTACAGAGGAGACACCTGAGGCCCAGAGAAGTGAAATGACTTGCCCAAGGTCCCACAAAGACAAGTGGCAGAGCCAGAAGTAGAACCCAGGTCCTTCCGACTCCCAGGCCCGTGTTCTATCCATTAGACCACGCTGCTTCTCAGGGTGGGTGAGCCTGAGCTCTGCAGGGTTTCCTTCTCACTGGCCACCATCTCATCAGCCTCCAGGCAGCTTGCAGAGACACTCTCTAAAGCAGAAGCTCAAGTTTATCAGGCTCCGTTCCACTGCCTTTACCAGAAATTGACAAAGTACATCAAGCCAGGTCATTTTCTTCCAGGCTGGCTTTAAGCCAACTGCTTCTGTCCAGGCTCCAAGGCTGTTGAGCATGCAAAGAGCAGTCTCGAGCAGCATGGCTCAGTGACAAGAGCCTGGGCTTGGGACTCAGAGGTCGTGGGTTCTAATCCTGGCTCCTCTACTTGTCTGCTGTGTGACCTTGGGCAAGTCACTTAACCTCTCTGTGCCTCAGTTACCTCATCTAGAAAAATGGGGGATTAAAAAATGTGAGCCCCACGTAGGACAATCTGATTACCCTGTGTCTACCCCAGAACTTAGAACAGTGCTCTGCACATAGTAAGCGCTTTACAAATACCATAATTAATTAATTACCATTATCCCAGGAGCAGTAGCACATGGAGATTCCTGAGGTCACCCCTCTAGACTGTAAACTCATTGTGGGCCAGGAACGTGTCTACCAACTCTGTTATATTGTAATCCAGAGAAGAAGCAGAGTGGCTCAGTGGAAAGAGCATGGGCTTGGGAGTCAGAGGTCATGGGTTCGAATCCCCACTCTGCCACTTGTCAGCTGTGTGACTTCGGGCAAGTCACTTAACTTCTCGGTGCCTCAGTTACCTCATCTGGAAAATGGGGATTAAGACTGTGAGCCTCACGAGGGACAACCTGATTACCTTGTATCTACCCCAGCGTTTAGAACAGTGCTCTGCACGTAGTAAGCGCGTAACAAATACCAACATTATTATTAATCCCCCAAGCTCTTAGGATAGTGCTCTGTATTTAGGAAGCACTCAGTAAACACCACTGATTGCTATATGTGCTGCTGGATCAGTAAGGTAGAGCACTCCTTCTGGGAGACAGTCTAGTCTAGTCTGGGCTCCGCCACTTGTCTGCTGTGTGACTTGCTTGGGCAAGTCATTTCACTTCTCTGGGCCTCAGTTACCTCATCTGGAAAACGGGGATTAAGAATGAGAGCGCCATGTGGGACAGGGACTGTGTCCATCCTGATTTACATGTATCTACTTAAGTGCTTAGTACAGTAGTGGGCAGATAGTAAGCACTTAACAATTACCACAATTAAGATGCCTCTAAGTAGAAGTGGTGGCAGTTGTGCAGTTTTACCTTCTTCCTCTATACTCCACCTCTTGTCCTGGCAGTGGAAGGACTTGGCCTGTAGCCCTCCGCGCACCTTGAAAACCTGTAAGTGTCCTTGTGGCCAAAATACTTTCCCAACCTTGGCCTCAGCTCATATCCAACCCAAGCCATCTAAACCTGGAAAATAGCCTTTCAACCAGTAAGTGGTCCAGAGTTAGTCATTTCAGTCTTAGAATTCTGGTGAACTCCAAAATAACCTATGGTTTCTGAGTAATTTTAGATGTGATCATTGGGTCTGGGAGTCAAAGGACCCAGGTTGTAATGCTGGTTCTACCCTTGGTTGCTGAGTGACCTTGGGCAAGTCATTTCTCTGGGCCTTAGTTTCCTCATTCGTTAAATGGGGATTAAATCCTCCTCCCTTCCACTTAGATTGTGAACCGCATGTGGAACAGAGACTGTGTCCAACCTGAGTATCTTGAATCTGCCCCAGCACTTAGTACAGTGCTTGGCCCAGAGTAAACACTTAAGAAGTAAAACACTTAACAAATACCATTATTATTACTTTCTAATTCATGAATATGTATTTGCAGCACGATTCATGTTCGGACAGCTTAGTTTCCTGAATTCCACCCCCTATTTTATTGCCCTTGCCCTGAGTCTCACTGCCTGAACACGAGTCTGATGCCCAATGCATCCCCAACAGGTTTCAAAGCTAACCTTTGGGTGGCACAAGGGTTCAGGGAAGAAATTGAAAGAAGATGCAAAGATGCAAAGATTGGGTGGCTTGGTAGTAGCAGCATGTATTGTAAGGTGGACTTTGCATAGAGTAATTATAATAATGATGGTATTTGTTGAGCGCTTACTAAGTGCCAAGCACTGTTCTCAGGGCTGGGGTAGATGCAAGGTAATCAGGTTGCCCCACCTGGGGATCACAGTCTTAAACCCCATTTTACAGATAACGGAGGCACCGAGAAGTTAAGTGACTTGCCCAAAATCACACAGGTGACAAGTGGCAGAGCTGGGATTAGAACCCTCGAACTCTGACTCCCAAGCCCGTGCTCTTTTCACTAAGCCACGCTGCTTGTACTATATCCTGGAAAACAAACAAATGGGTGAGATTTTCACATGGTCCCTAGCCGTAGAGGGGCTCCCAATTCAAGATTGTGGGGAGCAGTTTGGAGACAGGCGCTATGGGGAATATGACACACAAAAAATTGACAGCTCAGGGTGCAACAAGTCCGGCAGTAAAGAGGATTGAGGGCAGGGGAGGGTAGGTCAGTCAGTCATATTTGTTGAGTGCTGAGTGCAGAGCACTGTACTAAGCGCTTGGGAGAGTACAGTACAACACTATAACAAACACATTCCCTGTCCACAATGAGCTGGGCGGGAGACAGACGTTAATATAAGTAAATAAATGACAGGTATGTACATAAGTGCTGTGGGCCTTGGAGGGAAAATGAATTAAGGGAGCAAGTTGAAGAAGGGAGTGGGAGAAGAGGAAAGGAAGGCTTAGGGAGGGAGGTGGGCGGTGGTCTTCAGATGCTGCTGCCCTGGTCTTTCAGAGTCCCGTCACAGCCACAGCTCCTCAATGTTGTAAAATCTGGAGAGGCCCCTCATTGCCTCAGCTGCAATCCCTCACATCCTCAAGGCCCTGGAGAGCCTGTAAGGGCTTGTCATGGTTTCGCTGGTGGTCAGAGAGGCTGAAGGGCCATGGGACTGAAAGGGTCTGGGGAAACACAGGGAAGTAGAGAAAATAGAAACCAAAGCCACATCTCCGTCAACATCTCTTCTTAGGAATTGAAGTCCGGGATTCATTTCCTAGCACATTACATAAATTCGTAGTGGGCAGGAAATGTATACTGTTTATTGTTGTACTCTACTCTCCCAAGCACTTAGTACATTGCTCTGCACACAGGAAGTGCTCTGTAAATGTGATTGAATGAATGAATATTTGATGCATGTGTTTTTACCACAAAATAGTAGGTGTTTACTTTTAGGGAGTCTCATTAGAAAATGAAATTCCACATATATTATACTGTCAATGAAAACTGTATATTGAAATATTTTTCTCATGGGATAATATTTAAAGAAAATTTTAAATACAAGGCCCATAATAATCCCTACTATTTTAGTAATTTTGCATCTTCAAATGAGAACCCTGGGTAGTGAGCCAGTGAGTCATGCTCCTGTGTTTTCAGGGTTGTCATGGCTATTGGACATGAATTCAACTATTTGAAACAAGATCAAATAGAAACAGATGGATTTTGGCAGAGTGGATGCTTGTTTGAACACGTTCATTTTCCTAATGAAAGAGAAATGTTGTGTTGTTTCCTTTTCTCTTTTTATTAAGCCCTTAAAGCCATGAATGAATTTTCTAGACGTGCATACCAGCAAGCCCACCATGAATTTTTGCATTTTAGCCCCCAAATCAATAACCTTAAACTAGTGAAATTTTATGGACTTTGTGATAATAATCTTTCAATTAGAGTGGATTTTGATATGTGTTCATTTATTAATTCTGTTAAATTTAGGGTCAAAGAACCGTTTTAATCAGTCAGTCGATGGTACTTTTTGAGCACTTTGTGCGAAGCAATCTGAACGAAGCACCTGAGAAAGTGCAGTAAAATAGAGTGGTAGACATGATACCTGCCCTCGGGGAGCCTACAATCTTGAAGGAAAGATATTAAAATCAATTACTGATCCAGGAAATAGTTGAGAATCAGGATATTTACATAAGCATTGTGGGGCTGGGGTGAGTAAGCACTTAGTACAGTGCTGTGCATACAGTAAGCTCTCAGTAAATGGAATTGAATTAATAAATGCATAGCAGAAGGGAGCACAGATAAGGGAAATGTGGGCTTGGTCAGGGAATAATAATAATGGTAATTGTGGTGTTTGTTAAGCACTATGTGTCAAGTACTGTACTAAGCACTGGAGTAGATACAAGATAATCAGATCCCAAATGTGGCACAGACTAAGTAGGAGGGAGAACAGGTATTGAATCCCCATTCTGCAGATGAGGGAACCGAGAGAAGTTCCTCTCGTGACTTGCCCAAGGTCACACAGCAGGGAAGTGGCAGAGCCCAGGTCCTCTGACTCCCACAGTCTTTCCACTGGACCACACTGCTTCCATAAGGCCTCGTGGAGGAGTTGTGATTTTTAAGAAGGATTTGAAGGTAGGGAGAGTGGCAGACTGATGGACATGAAGTGGGAGGGAGTTTCTGGTTCCAGGGGAGGCTGTGAGCCACGGGTCGGTAACAGGATAGTCTTGCTCGTGGTACAATGAGTAAGTTGGTTTGAGGAGAGGATCGACTGTGTTGAGTTGTAGTAGGAAACCAGCAAGGTATGCTAGGAAGAAATGAGCAGATTGAGTACTTTAAAGCTGGTGGTAATGCAGAGGTGGGTAGGCAACCAATGAAGCTTTTGAGGAGTGGAGAGGTAGTCAATTGTATTTATTGAATGTTTACTATGCACAGAGTACTGTACTAAGCGCTTGGGAGAGTACAAACAACAGTAAACCGACCGTTCCCTGCCCACACTGAGCTTACAGTCGAGTGGATGCAGACTTAATATGGAGATGTGAGCTGAATGGTTTTTCAGAAAAATGATCCGGACAGCAGAGTGAAGTATGGACTGGAGAGGGTAGAGACAGGATACGTGGAGATCAGCGAGGAGGCTGGTGCATTAGTCAAGGTTGGAAATATGTGCTTGGATCAGCATGGTATTCATTGAGGTGGTGAGGAAGGGCTCAGATTCTTTGAACAGATGTGCTTGCCAATTGCAGCACCTGGCTTCGGTTTTGGTTGTGCCTCCTAGTTTCATGAGCCACTCGTTGCTTCGGCAATATGAGAGTCCTTTCTTTCTGGAATGCAGACCCAATAGGTTTGTCTGCTTAAGTTGCTTTCCAGTATTCTGGTGTTTTACTTTATTCTTTATGGATATACTTCACTAAATCCTTAAAGAGTTGCCTTTGTATCTCTTTGTTTCTGGGTGGTCCACTGGAGTTGACCATTCAGCAGATGTAGGGGTATTTATTGTCATCCAGCATGGCCTACTGGTAAGAGCACAGGCCAGGGAGTCTGTGGACCTGGGTTCTAATCCTGGCTCTGCCACTTGCCTGCCATCTGACCTTGGACAAGTCATGTAACATCTCTGTGCCTCAGTTCCCGCATCTGCAAAATGAGAATGTAATCCATGTTTGCCTTCCTAATTAGACTGTAGACCCCATGTGGGATTTGATTATTTTATGTCTATTCCAGAGTTTAGTACAGTCCTTGGCAACATAATAAGCACTTAACAAATACAACAGTTACCCAATCCATACCTCTATCCCATCCAATGAAGCATCGTTGAGTTGAACAGCATCATTGCTAATGGATTGGATCCTGCGATGCAACTTTTGTTAATATTTAACAAAATATTTAAATGGATTAATAATATTTAATATTTAAATGGATATGGCACCCACCAGAAGGTTGGTTTCTACTTTTATTTTATAAGCTTTCGATTTTGCCTGGTTTGGCATCTCAATAATAATGATTGTTATAATTATTGTGGTACTTAAGTGTTTACTGTGTGCAAAGCACTGTATTAAGCACCAGGGTAGGTGCAAGATAATTTTGCAGATAAGGCAACTGAAGGCACAGTCACTTGACTGTGAAGCGTCTTGCTCAAAGACACACAGCAGATGTGTGGTGGAGCAAGGATTAGAATCCAGGTTCTCTGATTCCCAGGCCCATGCGCATTCTGTCTCCCCCTCTAGACTGTAAGGTCAGTGTGGGCGAGGAACATGTTTGTTATACTCATTCATTCGTTGTGGTATTTATTGATCACTTCCTATGTGCACTGTACTAGGGAAGCAGCATGGCTCCGTGGAAAGAGTCCGGCCTTGGGAGTCAGAGGTCATGGGTTTGAATCCCGGCTGTGCCACTTGTCAGCTGTGTGACTGTGGGCAAGTCACTAAACTTCTCTGTGCCTCAGTTCCCTCATCTGTAAAATGGGATTGAAGACTGTGAGCCTCAAGTGGGACAACCTGATTACCCTGTATCTACCCCAGCGCTTAGAACAGTGCTCTGCACATAGTAAGCGCTTAACAAATACCAACATTATCATTATTATTATTATTACCAATTGCTTGGAATGTACAATTTGGCAACAGATGGAGGCAATCCCTGCCCAACAATGGGCTCATAGTCTAAACGAGGGAGGCAGACAGAACAAAACAAGTTATACTTTTATATTATACTCTCCCAAGTGCTTGTACAGTGCTCTGCACACAGTAAGTACTCAATAAGTACGATTGAATGAATGAATGAATTCCACTAAGCTATGCTGCTTCTCTTCTCATTGTCACCCGACACGTGACAATCTTCCCAAACACATGCTGACTTCCTTGATTCAATTTTTTTTTTACCATATGTGATATTGCCATCTGTTGTTACATTGTATTCTCCCAATCACTTAGCACAGTGCTGTGCACACAGCAAGCGCTCAATAAATGCAATTGAATGAATGAATGAATAAGTAGAGCTTGTGCAAATGGCTGAAAATTAGATTCCGCTCCTTGCTTATAGATGCTATTGAATCAGGGTGCTTTACTGTTGTTCATGACTTTAACCATGGAGTTTACTTTCTTTAGCATAGAAATGAAAGTCAAGACTTACTGTTTTAGCTGTTATCTATGCTTCATAGGGCCTCTTCCTTCATGATGGAAGCACATTATCAGAAGATCACTGCAGTGTTCTTTGTTTCTGCAACATTCCCTCTTTGCTGATAAATAAAAGCCCTTAATTCACTCAGTCAGTCATATTTATTGAGCACTTACCATGTGCAGAGCACTGTACTAAGCACTTGTGAGAGTATAATATAACAGTATAACAGACATGTTCCTTGCCCACACCAAGCTTATAATCTAGAGGGGAAGACAGAATAAATTACATATGTGTCAACATGTCCTTTTGTTAAAAGTTATCCTTTTAGCTTCCACCTTTGGTTCCACATGTTTCTTAGTATTTGAGCTGAATATCCCATTACAGTTTTTTGTAAGCCTCCATATTAGAGTAATGGTGTCTTTTTTCCATTTGAAAGGTGGAAGATAATATTGGGGATATCAAATTGATTTTTCACTGACTTGCTAAACTGAAATAGTTGTAATTTATCTTTCCAATTTGATGAGGTCGGATCAACTTTTTTTTTTCCATGTTTTGATATCACTACCCATTTGGGTATTGAAGTTTCCCACAGTAATCAGCCTGTTAGGCTCACTATACTACTACTACTACTACTAATAATAATAATAATGTTGGTATTTAAGTGCTTACTGTGTGCAGAACACTGTTCTAAGCGCTGAGGTAGATACAGGGTAATCAGGTTGTCCCACATGAGGCTCACAGTTAATCCCCATTTTACAGATGAGGTAACTGAGGCACAGAGAAGTTAAGTGACTTGCCCACAGTCATACAGCTAACTCTAACTCCTCTTTTGAGAGCCTTAGAGTTTGGGGGGCGGCCGGGGGCGGTTTTCCCAACGTTGCTATGTCCATGTAATGTCCATGTCCATGTAACAGATAATCCTGATTATCTGTTTCTGAGACTTTTGACATTGCTCATAACCTGTTGAGTAGGAAGTTTCCCAGATGAGTGGAAACATTCAAAAACTAGATATCCAGCCTTCAGGCTGCATTTTCCATCCTAGCTGAAGAGAGTAAGGTTACTATTTCAACCATGCTTTACCATGTGGGGATGAATAATTGAGATCAAGAATATTCTTAACTCTGACATGACTGGCCATATGACATGATGCCCTTTTTGGTCCCAACTTAATAGTTGCTAAAACCTACGTCTATTGATGTAGACGTAAAATAAAATCAAGTGATTTTGTTACATCTGTGAAGATAATACAGAGATCTTGGTGCCCTTCCCTGCAGTTCTGTCTCTGACTTTCAGCACAGATTGTTTGTAGGGGTGCGCTGCTATTTAAAGCCATAATATATTCCAGCAGCGAATAGACAATGCTATTCTTTAGTAGCCATTTCAGAAAAATTCCAGATAAGATGTTGCCAAAAATGGAAAGCCGTGAGATGCCAAGATAATTACAGAACTCTGATCTCTTACCTTTCAGTCAATCAATCTTATTTATTGAGTGCTGTAAGCCGTTGAAGAGCAAGTGGTTGAAAATGCCTGTTATGGAGGGAAGAAGGGAGGGGGCAAGAGTGTTTTGATAAGATGCAAATGAATGGGGTCAGATGAGCATGTGGAATGGAAGCAGGAGATTTCCTCTAGAGATACTGCTGGGAAGGATGGGAGAGTTGAAGAGGGGACCAGAAGGAAGAGAGACTAAGAAGGGGAAAGGGTGATTTTTTTGGAGCTCAAACCTGATGGTGTCAATTCAAGAGGTCCCTGGTTTATATCCGGGTGCCCCCTCGTCTCGTCTCTCCCTTTGTCCGCTCAACTTTATATATTTTTGTTACCATATTTATTTTGTTAATGAGATGTACATCACCTTGATTCTATTATTTTGTTAATGAGATGTACATCACCTTGATTCTATTATTTTGTTAATGAGATGTACATCACCGTGATTCTATTTATTTGCTATTGTTTTAATGAGATGTTCATCCCCTTGATTCTATTTATTGCTATTGTTTTTGTCTGTCTCCCCTGATTAGACTGTAAGCCCATCAAAGGGCAGGGACTGTCTCTATCTGTTACCGATTTGTACATTCCCATTACTTAGTGCTCTGCACATAGTAAGCGCTGAATAAAACCTATTGAATAAATGAATGAATTCTCTTAATAAAGTAGGTGGCCAGGTCACAGGGGGCAAGGGATGGGGGAGGCAGGGGGACCTGAGGAAAGAGTTAAATGTTTGGAGCATGAAATGAGGAAGGTCTCTTGGAGGGGATATGATGAATCAGTCTTCAAGGGTCCAGAATCTAATCACCTTAAATGGTTCTGACTGCCATGATTATTTCTTCATTAGTTAGCACAAGGATTTTATCTTCTCTTACTGAAGATTATGTGTTTTATAATGCCACATCTTCTAAATTTACTTGACCACAGTTTATTACTAAGTGCTGTACAAACATTGTGCTGTACAATCTCTACAATGTTCCTTCTAGATGATTTGTAGTCTTCCGGGGGTTCTATTGTGGTGTGTTTGGAGCTGTAAATTTTCTCCAAATAAAAAAGCTCTTCTTTTGGTTGCAGTCCGCATAAACCAGGGTTCTCAGCTTTAGCATCTCCATAACCCAATTTACATGTCACAGCACAGGCTTCTGCAAGCCTTTGTGTTATTAATGCGGAGCACTACAAGATGTTGTTTTTTTCACCAGTAGTCTTGTAATCTGAGTTATTTTCATCAGCCATTCTGGTGGAGCTGACTTAATGTGTGGATAGACTCTTGATAGCTGCATGATAAAGCAGTACTTTGAAGAAATGTCCATTTGTTGTTTAAACTGGAAGTGAACTGGGTTTATTGTCCTAATAGGGGAGCTGGGATACTGATAAATAATTCTGCTGGTGCTTTCGTTTCCGTGATCCTAATATTGTATTATTTATGGTATGTGTTAAGCACTTGCTATGTGCCAGGCACTCTACTAAGCTCTGGGGTAGATATAAGCTAATTAGGTTGAGCATAGCCCATGTCCCACTTGAGCCTCTCAGTCTCAATCCCCATTCTACATTTAAGGTAACTTAAGCACAAAGAACTGAAATGATTTGCCCAAGGTCACATAGCAGACAAGTGATAGAGCTGAGTTTAGAACCCAGATCCTTCTGACTCCCCAGGTCTGTGCTGTATCCATTAGGCCAAGAGGCTTCTCCCAGGCATTTACTATAGAGGTCTGCACACAGTAAACACTCAATAAATGCCACTGATAATGATGGTGATAATAGTTAACCATCTCGGTGGTTTGCAGGTCTCTTTTCAATCTACTGGCTGCATTAAAGAATTCCAGCACTAAGTTCTGCACGTAGCTGTATTGATCCAGGCATCCTCCAGATCTCTCTACCATATTATATTCTAATCAGTGAGGAGCCATTGTTTAAGTCTTGGGCATCCAGGATGTCTTTGTTTTGTTCAATAAATGTGAACTGTTTGCACAGTTGCTCTGTGTATGTTGTTAGCTTACCAATATCTTAGGTTTCTGTGATTTTGTTTTTCATAGTTTCACTGTTGAACCACCTATTTTCTGTGGTATTTGTTAAGTACTTACTATGTGTCAAGTGCTGTTCTAAGCTATGGGATAGATAGAAGATACTCGGGTTGGACACAATCTCTGTCCTCCATGGGGCTCACAGTCTTAATCCCCATTTTACTGATGTGGTTACTGAGGCACAGAGGATTCAATTAACTTGCCCAGAATCACACAGCAGACAAGTAGCACAGCTGGGATTTCAACCAAAGCAATCAGCTTTTGGTTCCATTGAGATTGAGTAAACCTGTCTTTCCTTAATCACCGTTCATCTTTATGAGCGCGTATGCACTGACAATGATAATGGCAAATAATGAATCTCAGAGCATGGTAAGTCAATTACTTATCCCTTTAAGCAAATTTGGAAGTCCATAGATTGCAGTTGTCTAGAAATGAATCCATTATCTGACTCTCCCAGATGACGGAGTTTCCCCTGCCACTCTCTTCAGAGGGGGCCTCATCTTCTCCCACTCCCCAGGACTCATCGGGTAAGGGGAAGGAGTTGGCTGGTCTTCTAACTCCCCATTGCCAGTTTCAAACCATCCCACCTCCCCTAGTCCCCTCTTTCCTTTCCTTTGAATCCCATATTGTCTACCTCTACCACCCACTCCAATTATTAATCAATCATCTACTGCCTCTCCCCTCCCCTGGCACCTCGTTCAACTTTCTCAACCATTTAGATCCTTTTCTCAAATTCCTTCTCACTTTTTCCATCCCTAGATTAATCCTTGGAGACTTCAGTATCCATGATGATGTTTCTGACCACTCTTCCAAGGCCCACTTCCTATAACTCCTAAACTTTGACCTCTCACCCCACCCAATCTCATATACTCACCGACTTGGACACATACTCTTCATCAGTGGTATTTAGTGAGCGTTTACTGTGTGCAAAACACTGAACTAAGCACTCAGGGCAATGCAATACTCAATCTCTTCATCTTTAGTAACCCTACGATCTTTATCCTCCCCAACTCTGAAATTCCTCTGTCGGACCACAGCCTTCTCATCTGCCTTCTCTCCCATACACCCTTGTGTTGTCTTATGCTGCCGAGTCTTCTCCGACCCATAGCAATGCCATGGACAGATCTCTCCCAGAATGCCCCACCTCCATCTGCAATTGTTCTGGTAGTGTATCCATGGAGTTTTCTTGGTAAAAATACGGAAGTGGTTTACCATTACCTGATTCTTTGCCGTGAACTTGAGTCTCCACTCTCGACTCCCATGTCGCTGCTGCCCAGCACAGGTGAGTTTTGACTTGTAGCTGATTGCCTTCCACTCGCTAGCCACTACCCAAGCTAGAAATGGGCTGGACATGCCTCCACTTGACTCTCCCTCCCCAAGTCAAGACTGGAAGAGTCCTGGAAACTCTCCAGGTATGACCCTGAGAGGGCTGCCCATATACCCACATCCCGCAAATTTGAGAAGCACTGTGACTTAGTGGAAACAGCACAAACTTGGGAGTCGGGGGCCTTGGGTTCTGCTCCTAGCTCCACCACTTGTCTGCAGTGTGTCTTTGAGCAAGTCACTTAACTTCTCTGTGCTTCAGTTACCTCATTATTTAAAGTGGAGAATAAGACTGGATTCAACCTGATTATCTTGTATCTACCACAATGCTTAATACAGTGTCTGGCACATAGTAAGAGCTTAATAAGTGCCATCTCATTTATTCACAGAGTAAATAATTCTCTGATGATCATTTAATCTTCTCATTCCCTCACAGAGACCCTATATCTTTTGACCCTCTCCAATATCTCAAGTTATCATGCCCCATATGTTCTCCATACCCAATCTATCATCTGTTGAGACACAAATTGACACCCTCAATAATAATAACAATAATTTGATACTTAAGTGCTTACTGTGTGCCAGACACTGTACTAAGCACTAGGGTGATTACAAGCAAATTGGGTGGGTCACAATCCCTGTCCCACATAGAGTTCACAGTCTCAATCCCCATTCTACAGATGAGGTAACTGAGGCCCAGAGAAGTAAAGTGACTTGCCCAAGGTCACACAGCAGACAAGTGGCAGAGTGAAGATTAGAACCCATGACTTGCTGACTTCCAGGTCCATGCTGTATCCATTACGCCTCACTGCTTCTCAGCACCACGCTTTTTACCAAACCCAACTCCCTTGCTCCCGTTTCCCTCTGCCAATCTTGTACCAATAACCCGTAGCCATGGGTCACATCCACACTATGTCACCTCTACTCCTGCCCTTGAGCTGCAGAGTACTGCTGGCAGAAATCCAAACATCAGGCCGACTGGATCAGCCAGCATTCTTAGTATGCTTGGCAAGAGAAGCAGTGTGGCCTAGTGGATAGAGCACCGGCATGAAATCAGAAGGATCTGGGTTCTAATATTGGCTCTGCTACTTGTGTGCCGTGTGACCTTGGGCAAGTCACTTTACTTCTCTTGGCCTCAGTTACTTCATCTGTAAAATGGAAATTAAGACTGCGAGCCCAATGTAGGACATGGATTGTGTCCAACCTGCTTAGCTTGTATCTACCCCAGCATTAGTATAAATAAGCGCTTAGCAAGTACCATAAAAAATTAAAAAGCCCTTTGTTACCATTAAGTATCCTGCCCCTGGACTATATATATGATGGTAAAGCAGGGTTTGCAATACTAAGTGGAAGTTTATCAACCATTGTTCCAGGTCTTCTAGAGACATGCATCTCCTATCCCAAACTGGGCTTTGCTAGACTTCTTCCTGTCTACAGTGAGAAAGGTCCATTGAGTTTTCCCTGAGAGCTACTAGGTCAAAAAACATATGTCCAAGAGATGTGTAAGTGTGGACATCCACAGCTACAGCAAAGCTCTGACACCCTGTGGTTGGCAAGTGTGTACTAAGAAAGATTGATAGTCATTCAGGAAATGTATACATTTCAAGGCCAAACATTTTTATATATATATATATATATATATACACGCACACACAATTGAGCACTTGTTTTAAAATCAGCTCAATTTTCAGTCCAAAAGTAGGATTGTTTTCTAATACAATGGGGCGAAAATAACTCCTCAAATTTCTTTAATCTCCAGAATCATTCATACTTTATCCAGTTAATTGAATTGTAATTGATTTTAACGCACTAATAGAATTAGCAAGATGTAGCTTAATGTAGTCCATTTATGAAAAGAATAATGATGAAAAATGTATTCTTAATACATTTGCAGATGATAATGGAGCCGTTCTGATTTTTATCCAACTTCATGGGTTCCCAGAAGGGAGGTTAGGTAGGCTTTTTATGGACATAAAATTTTCCCCAGGGTAAAATTGCATCCTGAAGTGCTTTCAGACCTCCAGTGAAAGCCTCTAATAAACAAATCTGTGTGTTTGCGGTATTATGGAAGTATGGCCTTGCTTTCTGTGTACCTATCAGAGCTAGAGGGCCAGTAACTCTTGCATGACCGTACATCAGCAGTGAAAATGCTCTGCCTCTGGTTTGTCAGTGCCTTACTGGTCACCGGCAACTATTCCACCCTTAAATAGGAAGTCTGGTTGGCCTATTGAAATGTGGGTGGCAAGCACTAGGATTGGTACTGTCCCAAGCGCCTAGTTCAGTGCTCTGCTCACACTCAGTAAATATGGTTGATTGATTGATTAAAAGAGTAGGCAGGAGGGCAGGAGAGAGCCTCAATCATCACTGCCAGAATCAGAATTTAATTCCAACTTTCGCTTTTGCTAGTTGCTGTAATATGGCATTGTAATTTAAACCCTGCAAGCTAATCTTGGCTTCTTTTGGAAAGACGGGTCATTTTAGGATTTGTTAATCCCTGTCAGAGATGCACTGCTCATATTGTACTTTTACCAAGCATTTGGTACAGTGCTGTGCACACAGTACACACTCAGTAAATACCATTGATTGGCTGATTGCTTTACAAAAGTTCTGCCACTGGCAGCCTGTTAGGTTTTATCCTGACGATCCTTTGAAGGAAAACAATACTGGAATAATAAGCTCACCCTAGGTCCCAGAATGGGCTCGTATGTAGATTTCCTTGGGGAAATTTAGACAAGTATACATTGTCCTGCAGTATTTATTAAACAAGTCAGCCTACCTGACACTAACCCCCTCCTCCCCACCCACTTATTCTGCACACTTTGTCAACCACATTTATTGAGCACTTACTGTGTGCAGACCACTGTACCGGTAGGCTTACTGGATAGAGCATGGGCCTAGGAGTCAAAAGGACCTGGATTCTAATCCTGGCTCTAACACGTGTCTGCTCTGTGAACTTGAACAAGTTACTTAACTTCTCTGTGCCTCAGTTCCCTCATCTGTAAAATTGGGATTAAGACTGTGAACCCTTCCCTGGGATGGGGACGGTGTCTAACCTGATTATCTTGTATCTTCTCCACCCTTTGGTACAGTGTTCATTCATTCATTCAATAGTATTTATTGAGCGCTTACTATGTGCAGAGCACTGTACTAAGCGCTTGGAATGAACAAGTCGGCAACAGATAGAGACAGTCCCTGCCGTTTGACGGGCTTACAGTCTAATGGGGGATACAGACAGACAAGAACAATGGCAATAAATAGAGTCAAGAGGAAGAACATCTCGTAAAAACAATGGCAACTAAATAGAATCAAGGCAATGTACAATTCATTAACAAAATAAATAGGGTAATGGAAATATATACAGTTGAGCGGACGAGTACAGTGCTGTGGGGAGGGGAAGGGAGAGGTGGAGGAGCAGAGGGAAAGGGGGAAAAGAGGGTTTAGCTGCAGAGAGGTGAAGGGGGGGTGGTAGAGGGAGTAGAGGGAGAAGGGAGCTCAGTCTGGGAAGGCCTCTTGGAGGAGGTGAGTTTTAAGTAGGGTTTTGAAGAGGGGAAGAAAATCAGTTTGGCGGAGGTGAGGAGGGAGGGCGTTCCAAGACCGCGGGAGGACGTGGCCCAGGGGTCGACGGCGGGATAGGCGAGACCGAGGGACGGTGAGGAGGTGGGCGGCAGAGGAGCGGAGCGTGCGGGGTGGGTGGTAGAAAGAGAGAAGGGAGGAGAGGTAGGAAGGGGCAAGGTGATGGAGAGCCTCGAAGCCTAGAGTGAGGAGTTTTTGTTTGGAGCGGAGGTTGATAGGCAACCACTGGAGTTGTTTAAGAAGGGGAGTGACATGCCCAGATCGTTTCTGCAGGAAGATGATCTGGGCAGCGGAGTGAAGAATAGACTGGAGCGGGGCGAGAGAGGAGGAAGGGAGGTCAGAGAGAAGGCTGACACAGTAGTCTAGCCGGGATATAACGAGAGCCCGTAGCAGTAAGGTAGCCGTCTGGGTGGAGAGGAAAGGGCGGATTTTGGCGATATTGTAGAGGTGAAACCGGCAGGTCTTGGTAACGGATAGGATGTGTGGGGTGAACGAGAGAGACGAGTCAAGGATGACACCGAGATTGCGGGCCCGAGAGACGGGAAGGATGGTCGTGCCATCCACGGTGATAGGGAAGTCTGGGAGAGGACCGGGTTTGGGAGGAAAGATGAGGAGCTCAGTCTTGCTCATGTTGAGTTTTAGGTGGCGGGCCGACATCCAGGTGGAGACGTCCTGGAGGCAGGAGGAGATGCGAGCCTGAAGGGAGGGGGAGAGGACAGGGGCGGAGATGTAGATCTGCGTGTCATCTGTGTAGAGATGGTAGTCGAAGCCGTGAGAGCGAATGGGTTCACCGAGGGAGTGAGTGTAAATGGAGAACAGAAGAGGGCCAAGAACTGACCCTTGAGGAACTCCAACAGTTAAAGGATGGGAGGGGGAGAAGGCGCCAGCGAAGGAGACCGAGAATGACCGGCCAGAGAGGTAAGAGGAGAACCGGGAGAGGACGGAGTCCGTGAAGCCAAGGTGAGATAAGGTATGGAGGAGGAGGGGATGGTCAACAGTGTCAAAGGCAGCAGAGAGGTCAAGGAGGATTAGAATGGAGTAGGAGCCATTGGATTTGGCAAGAAGGAGGTCATGGGTGACCTTAGAGAGAGCAGTCTCGGTAGAGTGGAGGGGACGGAAGCCAGATTGGAGGGGGTGCCTGACACATAGTAAGTGCTTAACAAATACTACAATTATTATTATTAATGAGCTCACAGTCTAGAGGGGCAGACAGTGGTATAAATACATTATAAATACGTAACTGCTCCGATGCTGAGGGGAGGTTGAAGAAAGGGAGCAAGTCCTACTGCTAATGTGTATGCAGTAATAATATTTATTATGAACCTACTGCGTGTAAAGCCCATTACCGAGAAGCCCCTTGGTCTAATGGCAAGAGCACAGTATTTGGAGTCAGAAGGTGTGGTTTTTAATCCCAGCTCTGCCACTTGTCTTCTGTATGACCCTGGACAAGTCACTTCACTTCTCTGTGCCTCAGTTACCTCATCTGTAAAACGGGGATGAAGACTGTGAGCCCCATGTGGGACAGAGACTGTGTCTGACCAGATTACCTTGTGTCAACCCAATGCTTAGAACAGTGTTTGGTACATAGTAAGAGCTTAACAAATGCCATAATTATTATTATTACTGAGCACTGGTAAAGATATACACAATTGAGATATAGTCAAAGTCCCTGGTCCCCAAGGACTTTCAATCTAAGATGAGCAGGAGGGGCGGAATGGATAACAGACACATGAGGCAAAATGAAACAAAAATATGAAAGACATGGATGATGATAAATACAGTTGGATTTCAGTTTCTTCATGGCTCAGACCGAAGTACACAGAAGTCATAGGCTCAGCCATGTCAGTGGCTTTCATCCTGAAAGTACTGGTGTTTGAGTCCTTCCCTGGCTGGACTAAGGATCAAGGGCCAATAGTAGTCCCAATGGCACTGGGGGGGCAAAGAGGATGGCAACTGTTCTCCCTCTCCAGGGACCCCAAAAATGGAGACCTCCAAAACCTCGAAAAAAAAGTATTCATATGTTTTCAGTTTTCGTTTTCTACTTCTGGGATGTGAAATGTGGGGTTGGCGTGTATTTTGTGTTATGATTCGGGCCAAAATATGTATGTGTGGTAATTATAACAATAATAATATGTTGGTATTTGTTAAGTACTTTGTGCCAAGGACTTGTGCTAAGTGGTGGGGTCAAGTTAAGATAATCAGCCTGGATCCAGTCCTTCTCCCATATGGGGATCACAATCTAAGTAATCACTAAATAGTTTACAATTAATATAATAAATATAAAGCCCAAATTTTAGAGTGAGTGGGAAATATATAACCGTTTACTGTTTCATCACCTGTACATGTAACTTTGTTTAGCCTCTCTCCTAAAATATGTGTGATGTTTGGGTACAAGTGAACAGGCTGAAGTGTTCATTCAGTCATATTTACTGAGCACTTCCTGTTTGCAGAACATTGTACTAAGCGCGAGGGAGAGTACAATATAACCATAAATGGACATATTCCCTGCCCGTCATGGTCTAATACTCTAGAAGATGAGCTAATCAGCTCAATGTGTTTGAAATAGCCATAGCAAATCTGAGTAATCTGAAAATAGTGGTCTTTTACAAACACACAAAGCAGACACACAAACATACTAAGAAGCAGTGTGGTCTAGCAGATAGAGCACAGGTCTGAGAGTCAGAAGATCTGGTTTCTAATCCTGGCTTCACCGTTTGTCCATGTGACCTTGCTCAAGTCACTTATCTGTGCCTCAGTTACCTCATTAGTAAAATGGGGATGAAGATTGTGAGTCCCATGTGGGACTGGGACTGCATCCAACCTGATTAGCCAGTATCTACTCTAATGCTTCACATAGTGCCTGGCACATTGTAAGCACTTAACAAATACCATTAAAAAAAAATGGTTTTCAGTGCTCGTCTTGGCTCCTCTGCTATTTGATTTTCACTTCTTCATTATCAAATATGTCATAACTGCAGCATCCAGAGTCTGATCTACTTATATAACATGTTTTCTGGATACAGTAAGTATTGTTTGTGCATAAAAGTGTGTTAGTTTTTGGCAGTTCCTGTTTGCCAAAGCTTTCATTCAGCCATGAGGTAACTCATAGCTATGAGAAACAATCAGTTTAGTTACTCACATAAAATCACTAGATGTAAACCATTGTTTTTATTTTAAATTATAGAGCAGAAGTAGTAATTATAAAGTGTTGTTACGAAATCACTTATTTTGAATAAGTACATAGAGTGATGAGATATTTTTCTGAGCATTCCTCCTGGATTTGTACCTTTTAAAAATATTCCTATTGCTATGGTATAAGAGCACCACCTGTAGGTTTTCCAAGAAATTAAGATAAAATTTTAAAGTGCACATCATCAGTGGAATATTTTCCCATTTTTCCTGAGAATTATTCAAGCCATCTCTCAAATGTCAGTTCACTGCTACTTCTGTAATCTCGAAAAGCGGCAGTTTTTTATTCTGCTGCAGGTTTTCACTAATCATCATTAGACCTTTGAGCTGTGTTTTGCTCTGTGTTTAAGTCGAATATGTGTCACAGACTGTAGCTGGCAGTGATTTTGTTCAGTTGAATGTAGTAAATGATTCAGAATTCCAACATTTGAATAGTACTTTTTAGTCTTCTTAGATTTTGAAATTGTTTTTTACTACATCATTCTAGAGTGCTCTAGTGTGAGAGAGAAAAAAACAGAATGAACACTGAGTCATTAGTTGTAATTTTTATTAAATCGTTAAAGGACAACAGACCACAGGAATGTTCTGTAGTTTGTTGTTAGTGTACTTTGAGAGTCATATTTTTCAGCTTCTTTCTTATAAAGTAGAACTAGTGGAACTTGTGTGAACTCTTCCAGACTTTTATTATAAACTGCACTCAAGAATGCAAAGGCCCCTCAAAGGCTACCTTTTCCATGAAGCCTTCCCCATCTAATGAGGGAGATGACATAAGTTTTGCAAGTAAACTGAAATTGACTTGAACTGCGGTCATTTCCAACAGACTACCGCTCTCCCCACCTTCAAAACCTTATTGAAGGTACATCTCCTCCAAGAGGTCTTCGCCACCCAAGCCCTCATGTCCCCCATCAAGCCCTCGTGTCCCCCATCAAGGCCTTCCGCCCCACCCCCACCCTGAGGCCACCTGACCCCCACCAAGTGCTCATGTACCCCACCACTCATGTTCCCCTCAAAACCCTCATGTCCCCTGCCAAGGCCTTATGACCCCCCCACCAAGGCCTCATGTTCCCCACCACTCATGTCCCCCTCCAAATCCTCATGTCCCCCTCCCCTTCAAGGCCTCATGTCTCCCGCCAGGGCCTCATGTTTCCCACCAAGGCCTCATGTCCCCCCAACAAGGCCTCATTTCCTCCACCAAAGCCTATTTCCCCTACTCCCCCTCCCTTCTGCATCACCCTCGCACTTGGTCCTGTACCCTTTGGGCACTTAATCATCACCATAGTCCCTCAGTACTTATGTACAAGTTCATAATTCATTTTTATTAACTCCTGTCTCTCCCTTTAGACTGTAAGTCTTGAGCAGGGAATGGGTCTCCCAACTCTTTTGTATTGTTCTCTCCCAAACACTTAGTTCAGTGCTCTGCGTGCAGTAAGAGCTCAGTAAATACCATAGATTAAAAATTGGTTGATGGATCTCCACTCAGTACAAGTCACATAACAGGTGCAGCGAGGACTGCAGGGGTTGGGCCAGTGTTCCCTGTCTACACCAGGAGGGGACAACCTCCTACCCCCAGGCCCTGCTGACAGCTGACCCTTCGGTGGTCACTGGTTTCAGCCACCTCTCTTACTTCACTCCTCCCCACGGTGTGGGCTGTGGGCACAGTGTTGTCTTCGCTGGTCATTTGGTGGTCAGTGTTTTCAGCCTACCTCTCTCACTTTACTCCTCCGCATAGTGTGGGCTGTGGGCCTGGCATTTTCTTCACAGTCGACCAGCCACCCCCAACAGGCCGTTTGCCTCCAGGGCAACAGGAGAATGGTGGGTGCCTCCTGCATTTTAGTTAGCCATTTTTTTTTCACAATCAAAAGTGGGTGGCACTTCCACCCAGTTTGTAAGTCCCCATGGCAATTTTTCACTTACTGAGTGCACTTCCTGAGGTTTTTTTATTTGTTTTTTCTTTGCGACATGTATTTACATTTGTAATAGCATCTAGTATAGTCCTGAATTCTAGCACAGTCTTGTATGATACATCTAACATTGTCTTACAAGAATTTAATTATCCTAAAACATGGGAGTTGAATTCTCATTAATGCCTTGCTTTAAGGAAAACTACTATTACTGTACAACTCAGAGTTAAATGCCTCCCACTTGTATTTGAACACAAGCCACTTCTTTCAAAACTACATCATCCTGTATATGGGCTGACATGCATTATCAGACTAAAGTTTTCTAACAGCGTTGTAGCCAAGATGCTTAGTGAAAACACCTACATTATAATACAGTTGGGCATGCTATCCTTTTATTATGTTTGTAGGAGCAATAATCAGGACCCCTGTTGAAAGTGGCAGAGTTTATTGGGTTGGGAGGATGTGTGGGGTTTGGCATTTTTGTTGTAAAAATTGTGGTGTCTTACATGAAATTCATATTATAGTATTGGAATCAGGTAGCTTACACAACAACGGCGTAGTGGAAAGTGCACAAGACTGGAAATCAGGAGGCCTAGGTTCTATTCCCACCTCTGCAACTTGCCTACTGTGGGATCCTGGGCAAGTTACTTGAGCTCTCTGTGTCTCAGTTTCTTTATCTGTAAAACAGAGATGAAATCTCTGTTCTCCTGCCCACTTTGACTGTGAGCTCCATATGAGACAAGAACTCTCACAGATCTTGTATTGTGTCTACCCCAGTGTGTGCCATATAATAAGAGAAGCAATGTAACCTAGTGGAAAGATCACTGGCCTTGGAATCAGAGGACCAGGTTCTAATCCCAACTTCCCACTTTCCTACTGTGTGACCTTGGGCAAATCACTTCATTTCTCTGTGCCTCAGTTCCTTCATCTGCAAAATAGGTATTCAGTGCCTATTCTCCCTCCCACTTAGACTCTGAGCAGCACCAGATCATCTTGTAAGTTACTTCACTTCTCTGTGCCTCAGTTACATCATCTGTAAAATGGGGATTGAGACCGCGAGCACCACGTTGACTAGGGTCCGTGTCCAACACGATTTGCTTGTATCCATCCCAGTGCTTAGTACAGTGCTTGGCACGTAGTAAATGCTTAGTAAATACCATCATTATTATTATTATTATTATTACCCCAGCGCTTGGCACATAGTAAGTGCTTAGCAAATATTATTATTATTAATAATAATAATAAAATCACACATACAATCGAAGGAAGAAAAACTTTTTAACTCAGGGTAGTATTTTTCCAACACTGTTTACTTGTTTTTTCATTGTAAGGCAGAGCATGCAAATGATCGTAGTTGTAACATGTATAACCTCGTCTTTGACTATTTCATTTCAGGAATCCTTTTTAGAGCTTTGTGAAAGCAAAGACCCACTATTGTCCTTGTAAGATATTTTAGTTTTTCCATTCGTCCTCTTAGGTTTGAGCTCGTTGTGGGCAGGGAACACATCTACCAACTCTGTTACAGTGTACTTTCCAAAGTTCTGCCGACAGTAAGCGGTATATAAATACAATTGAAAATTTCAAACAAATGCTGTCCCATATTGTTATTTTAATTACATGGTTCACTGCATAGTCAAAACAGGCAGGCAGATTTTCACGCTGGATCAGGAGAACCAAGGAATTTGAGATAAGTATCTTCATATTAGGCACAAAATGGACATTTTTTGGGTTTTTTTTTTTAGTTGTCATCTTGTGATCTGGTGAATTTAACAAACTATCTGATCTTCTAGTGAACTAACAGCGCCATTTATTGTTTTTGATTAGATCTTTGAAGGTGCCTTTTAGTAGACTTCAGTTCACTTTATATGGTGTTTAAAATATGATTAGTTAAGATTGCTTTCAATATCTTTCAGCATGTGGAGAGGCTCCAGAACAAATTAGAGCCCCAAGTGGGATAATCACGAGCCCAGGCTGGCCTTTTGAATATCCTGCCAGAATGAACTGCAGTTGGTACATACGAGCCAACCCAGGAGAAATCATTACTATAAGGTAATTTAGGTGCCTTGCTGTGTGGGGAATCACTGCTTCTTGTCAAATGTACATTATTCCTAAGGGTATCCACTCAATATCTAGTAATGGAATATTACAGTTGTGGGTGGGCTTATTTTAAATTACAACTACTAAAAGAGTATTTTTTTTACACTTTTTGGTCATTGATCTTTCTCTACAAATAATTAAATGGAGCTATGAATCTGATATAATATATGGAAATATGGACAGTAATGAATTTATATGTAGTATTTGCAAAGTCTGAAATTAAAGTGCTAATGGTGGAAGGAAATTTCAGAAAAAAATGTTTAACAATAGACATGAGTTTAGGATTCCAAAAAAGGGAAGTAAAGAAATCAACAAAGTAAAATTGATTTTAAAGAACTAGATATCAATACGTTTAGACTATTGTAAATGAGTTTGGAAAGGGAAGTTCAGAAGCAATAATTTGAACCTATATCACCCGTTTTTTCGGGGGAAAAAAGTTTGGGTTTAGTAAAATGTCTGGAGTATGTAATGCTCTCACATTCTGTTCATACCTAATTTGTTATGTATTTGAGAAATTTCATACGCCACCTAAATTTTGAATGGGTGTACTAGCAACAGTCTGGTACAAGAGAATCTAAGATAATCTAAATAAAGCATAGATAGTTCCATATGAATATTTAACAGAGTGACTGGCATACTAAATTAGAGTGCAGCCCCAAAAGCTTACAATATGAAGGAGAAATGTTAGCCAAACAAAACCAAAGATATACAGGTCCACATTTATTATGAGAGAACAGAAGCCACCCCACCGTTCAGAGAACATTATTCCTTGAAAAAGCTCCATTAGCAGCAATACCTGAGTATAGTAGTAATAATGGTAATATGTATTGAGCACTCACTTTGTGCAGTTCATTGAACTAGGTGATCAGAAAGTAGAGAATAGGAGTTTATACTCTAAGGATGGAGACGCACCTTAAGTAATTACAGAAATAATCAAATAATTGAGTGTGCAAATGAAGAGAGGATGTGTAGGAATAATTCTTAAATTCTCAAGTTGACTGATGGATGTAGACATTTTACGGTCTTGGGAAATTGAGGATGTGAAGATTTTAGGAGAGCTTTGAATGAGGGGAGAGTCATGGCAGGGTGTGGAAGGGCCATTGGAGCCTGGGAGGGAATGGAGAACTGGCACCTTCATCACTTCACCTACCTGTAAGACTTCTAGACTGTAAGCTCATTGTGGGCAGGGAATGTATCTGTTCATTACTATATCGAACCTTTGCAAGCACTTAGTACAGTGCTCTGCACACAATAAACACTCAATAAATATGATGGAGCTTGGGCCTGGGAGTCAGAAGGACCTGGGTTCTTATCCCAGCTCCACCACTTGCCTTATGTGTGACCTTGGGCAAGTCACTTAACTTCTCTGTGCCTCACTTACCTCAACTGTAAACTGGGGATGAAGACTGTGAGCCCCATGTGGGACAGGGACTATGTCCAACCTGATTAACTTGTATCTACCCCAGAGTTTAGATCAGTGCTTGGTACATGGTAGCTCTTAACAAATACCATAGTTATTATTATTATTATTGACCACTAGGTTGTGTGATTAGGTAGTAGCCCAACTTGTGCTGCTGTGATGATCTATGTGCAAACATAAACGCTTAGATGCCCACAAGTGAGTTGGGGAAAGACATCTTTGCCTCCCCAGCTTGCTTATCTCAGGTTTCCGCCATGACCTGACAGTTTCCATTTAGAGCTAAAAGCACCCCACGTGGTAGCTCCATATTTCTTAGCTCTTTAAAAGTTTGCCCCCTCCCAATTCTCCTTCTCCCTCAACCTAAGGAAAAATCCCATGCTCCCTTTTTGCCCTCCACAATTAAGATGACAAGTTGGCTCCCTTACATATTCTCATTTGTAGGCATTATTTGAGCATGCTTGAATAAATCTTTGATTTTTAGCAGGAACTGAATAGACAATTTCACAATTGTGTAATTTCCCCAGCCAGAAGACTGTGGTTTCTTCTAATCTGCACTTACACAAACTCAGTTTACCCATAGATTTTTCATGCTTCTCTAGTGTGTAGGAGACATTGGCTGCAAGCTTCAGTGGTTTCTGCTAGCACAGCAAGGAGTACATATTGCTGATCTAACACAGCACATTTGTCTCAATGTGGTATATCTGAATAGAGTTCAGTTTCTTAGTCAACACACTTCACCATTCAATAACTGCTGTCTTTACTCAATACTCCCTCACTACCCTGTTCTCTTTGTTCCTCCTGACTTTATTTCTTTAGGTTAATGTCTCTCTCTTCCTCTAGACTGTAAGCTTGTTGTGGGCAGGGAATATGTTTGTTAATTGAAATATTGTACTCTCCCACATGCTAAGTACAGTGCTTGCACACAGTGAGTGCTCAGGAAATATGATTGACTTACTGAGTGACTCCCATCTCTGCCCCCTCACTCACACTGTTCCCCTTTGTTGTAACTCCTTCCCCACTCCATACCGTGTAGGTCTTAGCTTCAAAGTCCTCCTAAAATCCCCCTTCCTTGATTAATAGTGGTGGTATTTGTTAAGCACTTATTATGTGTCAAGCACTGTTATAAGCTCTGGGGTGAATAGAAAATCATCAGGTCAGACACAGTTCCTATCCCACATGGGACTCACAGTCTTAATCCCTATTTTGCAGGTGAGAGAGCTGAGACACAGAGAAATGAAGTGATTTGATTTGAAGTGATCCTTCTGACTTCTACGCCCGTATTTTAGCCACTAGGCCATGCTGCTTCCCTAATGGCCAGCACCAAAGTCTCATCAACCCACTAGCCATCTATAGCATGCATAACCTTATTTCTGCCCATTCTCAGCACTCTATTCAGTTGTATTTTCAATTATTTCTTCCAGTAGCTGTATTTATAAATATTTGACGTCCGACTCCCCCATTGAGGTGGAAGCTCCTCATGGGCCAGGAGTATGTCACTTCTTTCTTTAACGCTGCCAGCTGCTTATTTCAGTGCCTTGCACCAATTGAGTACTCTCTAAACACCATTATTAATACTATAAGGCTTCAGAAAGTATAGTTAGTAATGCCCCCATGATCTCCTTTGTAAATGCTTATGTTCATTCCATTGTATTTGAGTGTTTACTGTGTGCAAAGCACTGTACTAAATACTGAACACTTTCATAAAGATTATTTGTAATACTGCTTTGCAGATCTTATTCTGAGATGAAGAACCCTGCCCCTCTAAAGATCTATTTTGTCTACAAATTAGGGTGCGAGATAGCTCATAACTGGCAAGCATATCATTTATGGTGTCACTTTTGAAGGAAGTAGCTGTCCATTTTCACCTGTTTTGTATTCAGACTTGCTGACTCTTGGAGAAAGGACAGTGTGTTTGAAGTATCACTCCTTTCAACCATTTATTCTTTGGTAGTTTCTGCCTTCACATTCAATAGTATTTATTGAGCGCTTACTATGTGCAGAGCACTGTACTAAGCGCTTGGAATGAACAAGTCGGCAACAGATAGAGACAGTCCCTGCCGTTTGACGGGCTTACAGTCTAATGGGGGATACAGACAGACAAGAACAATGGCAATAAATAGAGTCAAGGGGAAGAACATCTTGTAAAAACAATGGCAACTAAATAGAATCAAGGCAATGTACAATTCATTAACAAAATAAATAGGGTAATGGAAATATATACAGTTGAGCGGACGAGTACAGTGCTTTGGGGATGGGAAGGGAGAGGTGGAGGAGCAGAGGGAAAGGGGGAAAAGAGGGTTTAGCTGCGGAGAGGTAAAGGGGGGGTGGCAGAGGGAGTAGAGGAAGAAGAGGAGCTCAGTTTGGGAAGGGCTCTTGGAGGAGGTGAGTTTTAAGTAGGGTTTTGAAGAGGGGAAGAGAATCAGTTTGGCGGAGGTGAGGAGGGAGGGGAGGGGAGGAGGGAGGGCGTTCCAGGACCGTGGGAGGACGTGGCCCAGGGGTCGACGGCGGGATAGGCGAGACCGAGGGACGGTGAGGAGGTGGGCGGCAGAGGAGCTGAGTGTGCGGGGTGGGTGGTAGAAAGAGAGAAGGGAGGAGAGGTAGGAAGGGGCAAGGTGATGTAGAGCCTTGAAGCCTAGAGTGAGGAGTTTTTGTTTGGAGCGGAGGTTGATAGGCAACCACTGGAGTTGTTTAAGAAGGGGAGTGACATGCCCAGATCGTTTCTGCAGGAAGATGAGCCGGGCAGCGGAGTGAAGAATAGACTGGAGCGGGGCGAGAGAGGAGGAAGGGAGGTCAGAGAGAAGGCTGACACAGTAGTCTAGCCGGGATATAACGAGAGCCCGTAGCAGTAAGGTAGCCGTTTGGGTGGAGAGGAAAGGGCGGATCTTGGCGATATTGTAAAGGTGAAACCGGCAGGTCTTGGTAACGGATAGGATGTGTGGGGTGAACGAGAGAGACGAGTGAAGGATGACACCGAGATTGCGGGCCCGAGAGACGGGAAGGATGGTCGTTCCATCCACGGTGATAGAGAAGTCTGGGAGAGGATCGGGTTTGGGAGGAAAGATGAGGAGCTCAGTCTTGCTCATGTTGAGTTTTAGGTGGCGGGCCGACATCCAGGTGGAGACGTCCTGGAGGCAGGAGGAGATGCGAGCCTGAAGGGAGGGGGAGAGGACGGGGCAGAGATGTAGATCTGCATGTCGTCTGCATAGAGATGGTAGTCGAAGCCGTGAGAGCGAATGAGTTCACCGAGGGAGTGAGTGTAAATGGAGAACAGAAGAGGGCCAAGAACTGACCCTTGAGGAACTCCAACAGTTAAAGGATGGGAGGGGGAGAAGGCGCCAGCGAAGGAGACCGAGAATGACCGGCCAGAGAGGTAAGAGGAGAACCGGGAGAGGACGGAGTCCGTGAAGCCAAGGTGAGATAAGGTATGGAGGAGGAGGGGATGATCGACAGTGTCAAAGGCAGCAGAGAGGTCAAGGAGGATTAGAATGGAGTAGGAGCCGTTGGATCTGGCAAGAAGGAGGTCATGGGTGACCTTAGAGAGAGCAGTCTCGGTAGAGTGGAGGGGACCGAAGCCAGATTGGAGGGGGTCTAGTAGAGAATGTGAGTTAAGGAATTCTAAGCATCGATTGTAGACGACTCGTTCTAGGATTTTGGAAAGGAAGGGTAGTAGGGAGATAGGGCGATAACTGGAGGGGGAAGTGGGGTCAAGAGCGGGTTTTTTTAGGCTGGGGGAGACGTGGGCATGTTTGAAGGCAGCAGGGAAGGAGCCATTGGAGATTGAGTGGTTAAAAATAGAAGTTAAGGAAGGGAGGAGGGCAGGGGCGATGGTTTTAATAAGGTGAGAGGGAATGGGGTCCGAGGCGCAGGTGGAGGGGGTGGCACTTGCGAGGAGGGAGGAGATCTCCTCTGAGGATACTGCAGGGAAGGATGGGAAAGTAGGGGAGCGGGTTGGTGGGGGGAGGGGAGAGGCGGAGGGGTGACTTTGGGGAGCTCAGACCTGATTGTGTTGATTTTCGTGAGAAAATAGGTGGCCAGATCATTGGGGGTGAGAGATGGGGGAGGGGGAGGAACAGGGGGCCTAAGGAGAGAGTTAAAGGTCCGGAACAATCGGCGGGGGTGACGGGCATGGGTATCGATGAGGGAGGAGAAGAAGTTTTGCCTGGCGGAGGAGAGGGCAGAGTTAAGGCAGGAAAGGATAAATTTGAAGTGTGTGAGGTCGGCTTGGTGCTTGGACTTTCGCCAGCAGCGCTCAGCAGCTCGAGCATAGGAGTGTAGGAGGCGGACGGAGGAGGTGATCCAGGGCTGTGGGTTAGTGGAGCGAGAGCGGCGGAGGGAAAGGGGGGCGAGAGAGTCGAGATGAGTAGAGAGGGTGGAGTTGAGAGTGGAGACCTGATCATCGAGAGTGGGAAGTGAGGACAGGGCGGCAAGGTGAGGAGAGATGCTTTTGGAAAGACGGATGGGATCGAGAGAGCGGAGGTCTCTGTGGGGCAGTAGCGAAGATTTGCAGGGGAAGGCAGTGTGAGAGATGAGGCAGGTGAGAAGGTTATAGTCAGAGAGAGGGATTTCAGAGTTGGTGAGGGAGGAGATAGTGCAGCGGTAGGAGATGATGAGATCGAGGGTGTGACCGAGTCAGTGAATGGGAGCGGTATCGTGGAGGAGGAGTTCAGTAGAGTCGAGGAGGGATAGCAGGCGGGCGGCAGAGGAGTCATCGGGTACATCCATATGGATGTTGAAGTCTCCAAGGATCAGAGTGGGCAGAGAGAAGGAGAGAAGGAAGGTGAGAAAGGGGTCAAGGTGGTTGAAGAAGTCGGAGGTGGGACCGGGAGGGCGGTAGATGACAGTGACATCATGAAGTTGGGAGGGCACAAAAGAGTTTCTTCTGCCCCAAGTATTTTCTAACAAGGAAAATTACAAACTGTTTCAGATGTTCAGGTTTTATAATTTTTGAGACCCTCTAGGTAAAACAGTTTTCTTTGGTCAAAACTCCCAAGTAGATATTTTTATTTATCTAGAACATTGGGGAGGAAAACCTGACCCCAGCAGCATGGCGTAGTGGATGGAGCACGGTCCTGGGAGTCAGAAAGTCAGGGAGTTCTAATCCCAGTTCTACCACCTGTTTGTGACCTTGGGCGAGTCACTTAACTTCTCTGGGACTTCGTTCCCTCATCTATAAAATGGGGATTAAGTCTGTGAACCTTGTGTGGGCCAGGTACTGTGTACAACCCAATTATCTTATATCTACCCTAGTGTTTAGAAAACAGTGCTTGGCGCGTAATAAGCTCTTTAAAAATATCATAATTATTATTATCTACCTTTAATTGAGCCTAACCTGCCCACCAGTGTGTCCAACTAAATGAAGTACAGGTCATCGTTGCACTTAGTTAACCTGAAAAGACAGAGTAGCGGGCCTCTGGGTTGGGACAACATAAAGGGTTTATTGCAGATTGAATGGCACACTTTTATTGATAGGTATTGTTAACAAGTTTTAGTAAGATGTTGAGCAAACTTTCAGTAAGCTTGTTTAGTAAATTTAAAAAAAATGTTTGTACCACCAAATGTTTGATGTTTGAGAGGACTCTCGTTTAAATAAATTCCCACCCCCGGTCTAGAAGAAAATGCTTCTTTATGGGCTGTTAGATTTTTGAAAGATGTGTGAACGCTACTCTTCATACTGAAATCAGCAGTTGGTAAACACATAAGGCACATGGCATGCACAGGCTTCTTTATGGTAAGATGAATGAGAGAGTGTTTTCTGCTTTTCATTAAGGGAAAATAATGCAACAAAGATCCATGTGGCCCTCCTACCACCAGCAATGTTTCTAATTTGATTTCATAAATTCATTTTAAATAACCCTATTTTACTAATCAGTTTTGACCTTTGTTTCTTTATCCTTTTGCAGTTTTCAGGACTTTGATATTCAGGGATCAAGACGATGCAGCTCCGACTGGTTAACGATTGGGACTTTTAAGAACATTGAAGGCTACAGAGCTTGTGGTTCCACGATTCCATCACCATATATTTCTTCACTGGACCATGTGTGGATAAGATTTCATTCAGATGATAGTATCTCCAGGAAGGGTTTCAGACTGACGTATTTTTCAGGTGTGTTTTAATTGAGGTTATAATAATAGTGATTTGGAGTCTGGCTAGATAGTAGATCTCCAGACTAGAATTGCACTGGATTCTTGAGTTTGATATTCAGCAGTCAACATATGATTCATCTTGCAAGCAACCCCAGAGCATTTGACCTGCACCTGACCACCTTATAACTGTATAGAATTTGAGAAGCAGCGTGGTCTAGTGGAAAGAGCGTGAGCCTGGACAGTCAGAGGACCTAGATTTTAGAGCCCGCCAAAAGTTTGCTGTGTGACCTTGGACAAGTCACTTAACTTCTCTGGGCCTCAGTTTCCTCAACTGTAAAATGGGGATTAAATCCTACTCTCTCCTCCTTAGACTGTGAACTCCAAGTGGGACAGGGACTGTATCCAATCTGATTAATTTATATCTATCCCAGCACTAAAAACAGTTCTGCACACATAGTAAGCCCTTAACAAATACCATACCGATCTATAAAATGTGCTGGTTTTGCATAGAGTCACTGTAACTTTTAGAAAGGAAATTTCTTTACCGGAAATTGTATCTTCTTGCCAAATGCGTAGGGACCAAATCTAACTTTAGGAGGATTACACTCTACAGGTAAAATTGATATTGCCACCTGGGGCCACATATCAGGAATCTCACATCCCAGCCCTTCCTTAGGATCCCAATTATCCACATGCCAACTGGTTGAAACCTTTCTGGCACCACTTCTGTTCCTACAACTCACTGCCATGGAGGAGGGTTATAGGGGAGACCATAAAATCTAGGAAACTTGGTGATGGGATAGAGGAGAAAGGCATGGCCACCAGCAAATCCAAGAAGTCCATGTCAAGTGAGTGGTCCCAGCTACTCAAGGGACGGGTGTGAGGATACAGGTGTCTGGCTATGTATCCGCCTATACTAGCACAATCTACTGTTCATCTTTTTTTTTTTGCCCCCAAGAGAGCATTAGTATCAAATGTTCCCTTTTACTAGCTTGGTAGCATGGGAAGGTACTTTTAGGATAGTTAAATGCTGTTTTCTTGTGAATTTTTTTCAACCTGCCACTAGCGTTCCACGCAGATACTGCCAGGAGTGTCTAACACTTGGACGTTTGACCACAGGATGGCTTTCAAAATAGTGATTAATCTTGTGCTTAGGCAATGCTTCTGTTGAGTGCCTGGTAGCATCCCGCATAAAGCAAGGTCAGGTGTATTCGTCAGTATGGTTACTAGGTGTGGTTAATAGTTTTGGGTTCACTCTAATTTTCTTAGGAGCTGAGTGGTCAAGAGGTGGGCTCAGGTGGAAATCTGTTCCTTAGGTCTAAAAGGAAGGGGAAAAGGGATTTGCCTAGGTTTGGGAGGGCATCAAGTTCCCTATTTTCACCGACCTGCCACGTTCACCCTAAATCAGTGCCTGGATAGCAAGGATGTAGGTCTCATTCTCGGAAAGGAGAAAGCCTGTTCTGGATTAGTTTGAAAACTTCCCCAACCAATAAGTGAACCTAGGAAATCGACAGGCAGAGATTCTCTTGGACACATGCAAAAACACGATTCTTCTTTCTCAAGATTTGCCTTCATGCGGATGATTATTTTCAAACATAAGTGAGGATTTCCTCTAATTAGCAGCATAATTGCTCAATGAAGGAGAGTAGCCCTACTCTTGATGCAGTTGGGAAGAACACTGCTCCAGGAATCAGGAGACCCATGTTTTAGCCCCAGTTCTGCCTAAGGTGGGCAAAGATCCACACGCACCCTTCTGCCTTTGCCTTCTGGCTCACTGCACTCCGCTGCCCAGCAGCAATCTGACTGCCAGGGACCGGGATGCCAGTGGCACTGAGTAAGCCACTAGCATGAAATCAATCTCTCCACTTAAGTTCTCAGTCCTAAAATGTCAGGGCTCAAGCTCATCTATCATCCCTGACGCAGACTCCAAACTTAATAAACTGAGTTGTTCAAAGACAGTGATCAACCCATAAATTAATGGTATTCATTGAGCACTATCTGCAGAGCACTGTACTAAGCACTTGGAGAGTGCAAGACAACAGAATTAGCAGACACGTTACCTGCCCATAATGAATAATTACTTCATTCCTTTTAATTCACACTTGTTTTCTACTCCTTCCCCAATGTACCTATCATCCTAGCATTCATTTGCTCGCCAAAGGTGAATCCATAGCTTTGTCAAGCATTTCTCTTTGTAATTTAGGATAAGTGAGAAGTGAGAATATTTGTATTGCGCTTGTTTTGGTTTTTTATTTCTGGAGATGGGGAGGAATTGTCATTTTGGGGGTTTTATTGGTGTAGGAAATATGCCTGATCATAATGGAAAGTCATTAAAAAAAGACTAAAAGCCAGTTCGAGTCATCTATATTACACATGTCCGTTTCCCACAAACTATGTTGATGGATTTTCCATTCTGCCTTCTCATAACGTATGTGTCATAGATTGAGTCTAGGACAGAGATGAACCCAGAATAAGGTGTTTTTTCAGAGGAAGATACCATGATGTCCCATGGGATAGATTTGTGTGAGAAAAGTGAGAGAATTTATGTGAGAAGGGGTTTTGGTTTTGGGGGGTTTTTTGGGTTTGGGTTTTTTTTGTTTGTTTTTTTTTTTTTACATTTGAATGAATGTGTGTCTGATCTAACAAGAGAACTCACACTCTTTTTTTCTGTCTCATTGGCTGAATTTAGAACTGCCCAGGAAGAAGAAATACTCCTAGCTTCCAAGTCAAGTTTTGTTTCAATTTCATGGGTTTTTTCCCCTTCATTGTGTGTGTGTGTGTGTGTGTGTGTGTGTGTGTGTGTGTGTGTGTGTGTGTGTACACGTACATGCATTTGCCTGTACATAAATTAGAAGAAGAGAAGACACTTCGAGCTCCTGCTCAGCATCCTCTTTTCTCCCTCTTTTTTTCTGTCCTGCTCATTGGTTTTTGACAGGGTGCTTTGAGCTTATTGGAGACATAGTCTTTCCAGTTTGAAGCAGAGTTTGAATTTGAATTGAGAAAGAGGCTTGAGAAAGAAAAACAATGGGGGGCTGGGGCAAATCTAACCAGGTCACAGTAGGAAAGCTTCGGGGAGGTGTTTTTCTTCAGCGAAGAGGCTAAGGATGAGGAGAAGAGAGGAAAGAACCTAGAGAATGTGGGGACGTGACCAGATCCTGGTGATCAGGAAGCCAGTATAGAGAGCTGAACAGCTGATGGCTTTTCTGTAGTCCTAAGTCTTGGAGTTGACCAGTTTTGAGACCAAGAAGCAGCGTGGCTTAGTGGCAAGAGTCCAGGCATGGGAGTCAGTAGTCGTGAATTCTAATCCCGGCTCTGCCACTTATCAGCTGTTTGACTTTGGGCAAGTCACTTAACTTCTTTGTGCCTCAGACAGTGAGCCCCACATGGGACAACCTGATTACTTAGCTTAGAGCAGTGCTTGGTACGTAGTAAGCGCTTAACATGCCATCATTATTATTATTATTATTATGACCCAAAAGGAAGGAGCTTGGGTGGGACAGGGTCTATTTTTTAGTACTCAGGGATAGAAGCAGTGGCAAATGATAGGCATGTCATCGTTCCAACTCTGCTGGGGAATGTGAGAAGTTAAGGGCCTGAAGAAAGAGAATAGAATGGGCACCAGCAAAGCTGAGGCTAGGACTAAAAGAAGCAGTAATAAACTGTGAACCTGGTCCATTTAATAAGTACTGTGGTATTTGTAAAGCACTTATCCTGTGTCAAGCACTGTACTTGGGTTATAAGTACAAGATAATTAGGGTAAACACAATCTATATCCCATTTGGAGCTAACAGTACAAGAGAGAGGCAGAACGGGTATTTAATCCCCATTTTACAGATGAGGAAACTGAGGCACAAGGAAGTTGTGTCTTACCCTAGGCCATCCAGCAGGCAAATGTCAGAACCCAGTCCCTGATCTACTAGACTAATGCTCTTTCCCCTAGGCCACATGGCTTTTCATTTTAGCTTTCACATTTACCTGAAGGGTCCTGGAGCGATTACTCCTGCCATGGTAAATCACCATGCCCTTTTATGATGCTCTGAGACAGCTATTGGCTTGTCCCAGTAATCTTCCTCTCTGAGTATCTGTGCCATTTCATAACCACTATATGCCAAACCTAATTTGTGTTCTCATCTTTTCCAGTATTTTAAAATAGTTTTCAGGTTTTTTTTAAAGCATAAACACTTCCATTACCTGACAATTTAGATAATGTAGGAATTTCATGAAGTCTCACTAAGGAATGTAGCAATTTCATGTAGTGTAATTGAGAAGAGAAATAAAAACAGGTAAAATAAAATTCCATACAAACCTTGGTAATTCAAAGACAGTGTGGGAAGTGTAATGTCAAGTGCAGATTATGAAATCAGTCAATCAGTGATATTTACTGAAGGCTTACTGTGCACTTGGGGCAGTACAATACAACAGAATTTGTAGACATGCTCCCTGCCCATAATGAGCTTGTAGTCCAGTTGGGGGAAATACATATTGAGGATAGTTTGCAGGAAATAGAGATGATCAAGTCTCAGTTAATTGATCAACAGTTGTTTTAGTTAAGCTTAACTAAAGCAAAAATTGTTAAGATTGCATGAATAATCTTTTCTCATTTGGTAGATGGAAAAGATATCTAAATACCTATTAATCCAGTTCGATTCAATCATATTTATTGAGTGCTTACTATGTGCAAAGCAATGTACTAAGCACTTGGGAGGGTACAATATAACAATAAACAGACACATTCCCTGCCCACAACAAGCTTATTACAGAAGTTGTGGGCACTGGGTTCTCACCCAACTAACACATACTATTCAGAGAGTAAATTTTGGAATGTTGGGTTTTTTTGGTAATAAGCAAATATGCAAAGTTCTTTTCTAGTTCCCAGCATTTAGTTTTTTTCAGAAAAGATTTATGGGGTTAGCCTGATACCCTCAGTGACAGAAACTAACCATCTGTCAGCTCTTCAGTGGCTGGATTATAATGAATAAATTGTTTAGAAGCTTCTTGCCCCTTAGGAACCGGCTTGAGACCATTATAAGTAGTTTGATGACTTAGGCAATCTCAGCCAGGAAACCAGTGATTAATTAATTCTGATGAATGAATTACCTTTTCCCCTTGCAACTTCCCCCGGGCTAGCATGCTACTTAGACTGTCTTTACAAGATATTCTTTGTCTATTCAAATTGTCCTAACCTTGATTCTGAAAAATATCAATCTTGATTATCATACATGTGAAAATACTTTACAAAAACATAAGGAATTATAGAAATGTAGGCCCTTTTTGCACTGTGGAAAAAGTACTGGTACATTGTTAAAAAAAAAAAAAAATCCAGACTGTGCTTTATTTGAACCAGCAATGATAAATAAAATTGGTACTAGAACTTTTTGCCAGTTCAGCACAGAAATACAGAAAAACATGTGGTTCATCTCAAGAAACCTCAATAATTTATCATAGTGTCTATCTCCCCCTCCAGATTGTAAGCTTGTGGGCAGGGAACATCTGTAACCAATTTTGTTATATTGTACTCTCCCAAATGTTTAGTTCAGGGTCCTACGCACAGTAAGCACTCGGTAAATATGATTGAATGATCAATTGATTGATGGAAAAATGTTTTTCTGTGAGATTGCTTCCTAATTGGTCCAAGTGTCTGCCTAATTGACTGCAGTTTCTAACCCATTGGTGTTAGTGGTTCCACTTCTCCCTGATTCTGCTGCCAAAGTATCTGAATTACAGGACTGACGTGAGACCAAACCAATCAGAGCAGCAGCCGGATTGGATGAGCTAGAATTGGGCATTGAAAATTCAAAGAAGTTGGCAGACCCCACAGTAGCTTAGCTGGCATTGGAAGTAGAATTAGCAGAATGTAGCGACTGAAAGGTTAAATCCATCTGTGGAATTCAAATTGGATAATGGCAGGTGAGTCCTGTGACAACATTGGCTCAAGCACAATTTTTCTAGCAAAAAAAATCTGTCGGCCCAGCCTCCATTTTGAAATACATTCCTAAAGAGTATGTATGAAGATATGAAAACCTAAAGCGCTGCCCAGATAATTTTTTTAAAAAAAAGTTCAGTGCATATATACCCACTGAAGAACCTCCAGTAGTTGCTCAACCACCTCTTCTGTATCAAACAGAAACTTCTTGCCATTAACTTTAAGGCACTTAATCAGCTCTTCCTCCTCCTATCTTATCTCATCAGTCTCCTACAACAACCCAGCCTACCACACACTTGTCTTCTCTAATACCAACCTACTCCCTGTACCTCGATCTTGTCTGTCTCGCAGCTACCCCTTGCTCTCTCTGGCCTGAAACTCCCTCTTCCATCATATACGATACAACATCACTGTCCCTACTTTCAGAGCCTTATGGTAGTCACATCTCCTCCAAGAGGCCTTCCCCAACTAAGACCGCACTTCCCCAACTCCCCTTCTTCTATATCATCTGTGCTCTCTGACCTTTACCCTCTAAGCACTTGATATTCACTGCACCATCTGTGCCATTGACTGAAACAAAAGTATGACTTTAATTCTTAAAATTAAATATCCATCCCTCCTTTTTTATAGGAAAATCTGATGAACCAAACTGTGCATGTGACCAGTTTCATTGCGGCAACGGGAAGTGCATTCCGGAGATGTGGAAATGTAACAACATGGACGAATGTGGAGACAATTCCGACGAAGAGATCTGTGCCAAAGAAGCTAACTCTCCGACGGCTTTCTCTTTCCAGCCATGTGCTTACAACCAGTTCCAGTGTCTGTCTCGCTTCACCAAAGTTTACACTTGCCTTCCCGAGTCTTTAAAATGCGATGGAAACATCGACTGCCTGGACCTGGGAGATGAGATCGACTGTGATGTACCAACTTGTGGACAGTGGTTGAAATATTTCTATGGTACTTTTAATTCCCCCAATTATCCAGATTTTTACCCTCCTGGAAGCAATTGTACCTGGTTAATAGACACCGGTGATCATCGCAAAGTGATCTTGCGCTTCACTGACTTTAAGCTGGACGGAACCGGCTACGGTGATTATGTCAAGATATACGATGGCTTAGAAGAGAACCCACACAAACTTTTGCGGGTGTTAACGGCTTTTGACTCTCATGCCCCTCTCACAGTTGTTTCTTCGTCTGGACAGATCAGGGTGCATTTTTGTGCTGACAAAGTAAATGCCGCGCGCGGATTTAATGCCACCTATCAAGTCGACGGCTTCTGCCTGCCCTGGGAAATACCCTGTGGGGGGAACTGGGGTTGCTATACCGAGCAACAGCGCTGCGATGGGTACTGGCATTGCCCAAACGGAAGGGACGAGATCAACTGTACCATGTGCCAAAAGGAGGAATTTCCCTGCTCCAGGAACGGGGTCTGTTATCCTCGCTCGGACCGGTGCAACTACCAAAATCACTGCCCCAATGGCTCCGATGAAAAGAACTGCTTCTTTTGCCAGCCCGGAAACTTTCACTGTAAAAACAACCGGTGTGTGTTTGAAAGCTGGGTCTGTGATTCTCAAGATGACTGTGGAGACGGCAGCGATGAGGAGAATTGCCCGGTAATTGTGCCTACCAGAGTAATAACTGCAGCTGTCATAGGGAGTCTCATCTGCGGCCTGCTTTTAGTCATTGCCCTGGGATGCACTTGTAAGCTCTATTCCTTAAGAATGTTTGAACGGAGGTCAGTATCAAAACCAGAACTACGTTATTTACTCTCTGAATTGTGAAAAGTTGGCTACAAAAACTGCCCCCCCCCCAAAAAATAGCCTCATTAACAAATATAAGAAACATTTTCAGGCAATGTAGAGTGTCTTTGCCTCCCTGTTTAGCCGATATTTCTGGATTATCAGCACCATCAGGAGCTCTTATTGTGTGCACAGCTCTTAATTGGGCACTTGGGAGCATACAATAGAAGGAGAAGAACTAGGGAGTTCCTCAGAAAGGGGTAGCACCCTTGGGATCCTGGAGGATACAGCAATCACTATTCAGCTCAGTTTTCACTTGTTCATGTTCTCTTATTGAAATCTTTTCATTCTGTCAGTTTTGGGAGCTGATTCTCATCATTGAGCATGATGGGATTCTCTTACCAGATAGTAGAGGAATTATATATGCAGATGACACTGCTCTTTTCTTACCTGTAGGGGCAGTTTTCTCCATTACTCAAATTCCTGTTACTTGGCTGTCATAGGCAGTGAGTGATATAAGAGATCAGAATTTTGGGAAGGTTTTTTTTGTTTTGTTTTTTGTGATTCATTCAATTGTATTTATTGAGCACTTACTGTGTGCAGAGCACCTTACTAAGTGCCTGAAAGTACAATTCAGCAACAGAGACAATCGCAAAGAGTGCTTGGGGGGGATGCATTACTACTCCATGTTCCAGGACTTCATTCTTAGAAAAGTGGTTATCAAAAAAAAACCCCAAAAAAACTAGTATCTCTTTATCTAATGTTTACCATATGTATAAGTTGTATTCCAGGCCAACTGCTATCCTTTATAATAACAATAGTAATAATCATGGTATTTAAGTGCTTACTATGTTCCAGGCACTGTATTAAGCACTGGGGTAAATATATTAAACACTGGGGTAGATACCAGCAATTTGGGTTAGATACATCCTGTCTCACATGGGGCTCAGAGTCTTTATCTGCATTTTACGGATGAGGTAACAGAGGCACAGAGAAGTGAGGTAACTTGCCCAAGGCCTCACAACAGACAAGTGGCAGAGCTAGGATTAGAACCCAGGACTTTCTGACACCCAAACCCATGCTTTATCCACCAGGCTATGCTCCTTCTCTAGTCGACTGATATTTCCCAGCCTGTAGCTCTGATTGTCATTAAAATTGGGATGGATTTGTACCTTTCAAATAGTTAAAGAAACTTTATATATTTTCTGTCTGTACATTAAAAAAGGTAGCATAAAAATAGCAAATTAAAATTGAAGACTGTGTCCGCCAGTTCTTGTTTTCAAATGAAACCTGCTTAAAAAACTGTTTGTGGGGTCGATTTTATTTCAGATTACAAGTTTATTGTCATTGCTAGTTTATCATTCAGAGTGTACAGAGATTAAAATTATAGCATTTATCTGTGTAAATGCAGTGCGTCGTACATACATACAATAGAAATAAGAGATGCATTTCCTACCTTCAAGGAACTCACAATCTAATGGGAAATCACATTTTCAAAACTAATTTTCAAAATTGCTGTCACCTGTGTTTAGAAACTTGGATTATCTTCTCCCTCTACAGTGTGCTTCCAGAATTCATAACCAGGACCAAGGCAGGCTACAAAAGTATGATCACATGTCAGCTCTGTGACTTTGGGCAAGTCACTTAACTTCTCTGTGCCTCACTTACCTCATCTGTAGAATGGGGATTAAGTCTGTGAGCTATACGTGGGACAACCTGATTACCTTGTATCTACCCCAGTGCTTAGAACAATGCTCAGCACATAGTAATGAATGAATGAACAAATGCCATCATTATTATTATTATCAGCCCCATTAACTGAACCCACAAAATTTCTGGCTGATTTGCCCAGATTTGCATGTGAATGATTTGTTGCAAGGTTATACTATAAAGATATATACATTCCTTAGATATCTAGAACCTTCAGAGTATGAGCTGATGCCAGTAAAAATATTATTTTCCTTTGAGAACTTGGCACCATTAGCTGACCTAATGTTTAATGATTGATTTAGTGGCTGGTGCCCAGTGTTAGCATACTCTTGCTAGGGCTGTGGTCCAGCTTCAAGCAGAGGAACATATGGTTTTAGGGGGTCACTGACTTCCCTGAATGTCTTTTAAAGAACTTAGAGAACTTATTGCAACTTTTATGCATAAATGAGTGTCTAGGAAGTTGAGATCTGAAAGGAAAGATTTTTACCCAAAAAGTTAAACTACTGTATTCAGTCAAATCAGTGATATTTTTTGAGCATTTATGTTGTGCAGAACACTGTATTTGTTGATAGGGAAAGTACCGTACAACAGAGGTAGAAGATCCTGTCTACCAACTCTGTTGTATTGTATTTTCCCAAGTGCTTGGAACAGTGCTGTGCACATAGTAAGTGCTCAGTAAAGACCATTGATTGATCGATTGATGCAATCCTGGCCCACAAAGAGTTTACAGACTATGGAAAATTGAAAATGACAAAAAAAATAGTTTTAATATGTGTTTCCCCTCTTTCTCCTCTGCTCATCTTGAAAGATCATTTGAAACACAGCTGTCGAGAGTTGAAGCAGAGCTGTTGAGAAGGGAAGCACCTCCATCTTACGGACAATTGATCGCTCAGGGTTTAATCCCGCCAGTTGAAGATTTCCCTGTCTGTTCCCCTAACCAGGTAAGCCTTCAATGATAATTTGCAAATGGACCAGAAACCTCCTAAAGATGAAATGGAAACTTGGGAGAATAGAAGAGAATTATTGATTATGACCATATCTGTGTTAAATAGATCAAACACAATTTCACACTTTCCTCTTTTCTTCTCCCTTCCCCGCCTCCCTGGTTCTCCTAACTGAGCTTCATCTTTCAGAGGTTTTAGAGTTATATTCTTCATCATTTAGGATGAATTTTTTAAAAATATAGCATCTCAATCTAATTTACAAGTTGGCTAACCTATTTGTATTCAAGTATGATGGTAGAGATAAGGTTTTTAATTATTTCATTTGTAGGTAAAGTAGATGCAATGAAACTTTTAAAATCATACGGTGACTAAGCTTTGATATTTCAACTTAATTAGATCTTGAAATAGCTAGGTCAGGAATTCATACTCCAATTAGTAGGAACTTAATATTTTAGTGAACTTGAATGCTTTTTTTGGAAATAGAGAAATTTGAAGCATAAAAGACCATTTCTGAAGTTGGTTAATGTTCAGAAAAGGAAGACCTTTGAAAAAGGCAATTGTGTTGGGCTATATCAAATAGTTTCTGGAAGAAATCTGCAGTATGAAGAAATGCAGAAGTCTTTGTTTTATAATAATAATTGTTGCAATGGTGTTTAAATGCTTAGGTGCTATGTACTGTACCAAGAACTGGGGTAAATACAAGATAATCAGGTAATCACAGTCTCTATACCACATGGGGATCACAGTCTAAGCAGAAGAACAGGTATTTAATGCCTCATTTTGCAGCTAAGCGCACTGAGGCATGGAAAATTGAATGACTTAGCCAAGGTGACACAGCACCCAAGAGGCAGAGTCAGGATGAGAACTCAGGTCCCTATTCTCATGCCTGTGCTCTTTCCAATAGGCCACGCTGATCCTCTTTGTAAATGTTCTAAGTGATGAGTACTTTACATATCACACTTAAGCATCCCTAGGAAAAGAAAAAGTGTCCAATCCATCTCTGTTAGTGCTGTTATATATGAGTGGAGTGTTCCATAAATAACTCTGAAAATGGGCTCAATGTCGAATCCCTTGCTAATACAACTCCCCTGACAGTTGAATGTTACAGTTGAGGGTGGGCTTTTTGATCACATTGTTAGGTGTTTCTAGGCATAAGCTATTTTAGTGACCAGTTATGTTTTTTTCCAGATTGCCATATTCAGATTTGATCCCTCTATGTACCAACCCTGCAAATGTTCCAACTTCTACTGAGTCTCTCTTGCTCCTAAGAAAGATCAGACGATGAAATATTCTAGTCCCTCTTTTGCCTTGACCTTATTTGTGAAACATTAGTATCTGTTTATTTGCAGTATTGCTTTTTATAACCACTAGGTGGCTCTGAAAGCTTTTTTTTTTTTAAATGGCAACTACGTCTTAGGTTTTTGAAACCTAAAAACTACTTAGAACAGGGATTCTCAATTGGGCTGTGGGCCAGATGTGGCCGGCAGTGCCTCCTTGTCTTTTCTGTGTGCATTTATAAACATGAAATAACAGCTCAGAAAATACGTTCGGAAACGTCCCAGATGTCATCTGACTAGAGGTATGCCGTGGGAGTGCAACCAGTTTTCCTAAGATACAGGGGCTGTATTCTTGGGAGTTCCACATTAAGGAATGCTCAACTCCTGTCAGACACCTTGCACAGTCCTATCTTCAGAAACCATGCTGTGTCTTATCCAGATAGGCATGTGTCATCAGAAGAATGTTCCTAAATTTTGCTGTCCTATTTTCTCCAAAGTGTGTAGGGAAACCATGGGTTCTGGCTGAACTGACTAGATATAGCAGACTGGAGAAGCACGTGGCTCAGTGGAAAAAGCCCGGGCTTGGGAGTCAGAGGTCATGGGTTCTAATCCTGGCTGCACCACTTGTCAGTTGTGTGACTTTGGGCAGGTCACTTAACTTCTCTGGGCCTCAGTTCCCTCATCTGTAAAATGGGGATTAAGACTGTGAGCCCCATGTGGGACAACCTGATCACCTTGTATCTCCCCCAGCGCTTAGAACAGTGCTTTGCACATAGTAAGCGCTTAACAAATACCACTATTATTATTATTATGTAATATACACAAAGACATGCTATATTTATTGCTCTTTGCAATTTTTCAGTCAACAGTTTTAATCAAGTTGCCTTGCCAACTGGTGTCCTATCTATTGTTCCACTGGTTGCTCTTTGGGAACTCCAGATTTTTATGCTTTTGTTACGAAGCCAGCCTCCATCCTGTTCATTGCCTTAACTCTTTTTTTCCCTTCTCAACTCCTTTTCAGTCTCCCTGAATCCTCCTTATTCCTTACTCCAATACCTATTTCTGATTTCCTGTACTACCAGTCCTGTGACTTTGCATTCTTCCACATTTAATGCTGTCCAGCAGTGGGGGAAGCAGATTTATTAGGAGTTTAAAAAAAGTGGGTGTGTCACTGGAAATCACAGACCCATTCTTGAAACATCTGAGCTCAAGGATTCTGCATACTTGAATCCCAAATTGGGAGTGAGGATTCTCAGTTTTCTAGTCTTCAGCCAGTCCCGATCTCCTTGGGAGGCACTTGCTTTCCCTTCTCGTATTCTGAAGAGGCCGGAGATCTGAGCTATCAGAAGTTGACTCAGTTTTTGTGTAGTCACCACTTATATTTCAAAGAGGGGAGGTGGGAAGAAACTGAGCAGAAAGAAGAACAAATCAGGTTGGAACTGTTAAATTGTGCTCTCCCAAGCACTTTGTACTTACTTAGTACTTACATACTTTGTATGGTAAGTGCTCAATAACTACGATTAATTGATGGATTGATTGCCATAACTGGGAAGAAGACAAATTCTCCGGGAAAGAAGTAAATGATGGGAGAGCACTAGAAGGATACGAAAGAGAGTTTACAAAGGAAGAATGAAGGCAGTGTATGTCCCTCTTATCAAGAAGCTTACTCCCACTGGGGGAGATGGGCAAAGGCATAAACATTAATATAAAATGAGTTGCTAATAATACTTAAACTTTTCTGGACACCTTTTTTTTTTTTCCAAAGCAGTTTCTGCCAGAGACATGAATTTAGAAGAATAATCTTAAAATTATTTTCAGAAACATGTAATCTAGGTAGAGTGATCTGGGTTGGGGGAAATTGGGTGGGAATCTAGAAAGGTTTTAAGTAGGAAGTGAGTTTTCAGTAGAGGTATAACAGGAAGGGGAGGGATATGGTTTAATGAAAAATGCAGGGGGTATTCCCTGTCACAGGAATGGCAGGTATGATGGTTGAGGATGTGAAATTCATGAATGGGAAATGATAACCATGTTCGCTTTAGGGAAGCAGCTGAAGGGAAAAAAGAAATGTTTTTGGTTTAAGGAAGAAAGCCAGGTGGTGAGGGCTCTAGACTGCGAGCTTGTTGTGGGCAGGGAATAATAATAATGATGGTATTTGTTAAGAGCTTACTATGTGCCAAGTATTTGTTACATTGTACTCTCCCAAGCGCTTAGTACAGAACTCTACACACAGTAAGTGCCAAATAAATCCGCTTGACAGACTGGGAGAATGTGTGCCTGGAAAATGGGTGAGAAGGTAGGCCAAAGATGTAGGTTAAAGGGGGAAATAGCCATCTGCATAAAAGGTGAAGGAAGGGCAAAAGGGATTATAATAGGGAAGAGACATTTGGATTTGGGTCTTGTGAGGAAGAGGAAATTGGTACCAGTCCTTGATTTATGTGTCTTTCCACTGTGAAGCAAAATGATCTGTTCACCTGGGACTGGGCACTCCCTAGCAGTCATGTGGTTGCATGTGGATGGATGGTTAGCAAAATTATAATACAGATTGATGATTGCATCCTATGCTCTGCAGGTGAAATTGTGCTAGTGTTTTTTCAGACAGCCTCAGAGTTGAATTTTTAATACCGTGAGTATGTTGAAGAATACGTTAAGGAGGGTCATAAATCCAAAATTTAGTGTTAAAAGTACTAGACTCCCTTTTAAAAAAATGAAGACAACATGCTGTTTAGAGAGTACTAGTGAATTCATGCTAAGGATTTTTTGCTGTCAGTAGTTATTGTGGAAATAGATGTCTGCTTGATGGCCAGCTACATTTAAAATGTTCAAGATGGTTCTTGTTAGCAGAGAGAGAGACAAGGCAAAAAGGAAAACTCCAGGTTTAAAAATAATCATTTTCATAAGCCTTTTAATCGACCTTTACCAGTACCAAAAGAAATCTGGGGTAAAGCTGCCCAAATTAAATGGAAATGAATGCAGCACTGAGCCGAAACAACTATTTGTAAAAGTGAGATTTTTTGCATGGCCTGCAAAACTGCAGTGGACTTTCAACTGCATGGCCCATCTTTAAATGTCAGTTTAGCATTTTACATGAGAGCCTTAAAGCACTCAATTGGTTCAAGAAAAAAGACAGTTTTCTGTTTGCCAATGCTACATGTAAGGAAAAAGTCCTAAAAGTGACTTCTCCATTTGTTTTTGTTTCCAGGCTTCAGTTTTGGAAAACCTAAGATTAGCAGTTCGCTCTCAGCTTGGATTTACGTCAATAAGGCTCCCCATCGCCGGCAGGTCCAGCAACATTTGGAATCGGATCTTCAATTTTGCTCGGTCCCGGCATTCGGGCTCCCTGGCTCTGGTCTCAGCCGATGGAGATGATGTTGTCGCCAGCCAGAATACCAGCAGGGAGCCAGAAAGGAGTAATGCTCACCGGAACCTCTTTTCTGTCGAGTCCGACGACACGGACACCGAAAATGACCGGAGAGACACGGCCGGAGCGGTTGGGGGCATCGCCGCCCCCTTGCCTCAGAAAGTCCCGCCCACATCGGCAATAGAAGCCACGGTTGTAGGGGCATGTGGAAGTTCTTCAGGCCAGAACACTCGCAGTGGGATTACAGAAAACGGAAGGGAGGGGACGGGCGGAGACCCCCCGAGCGTGAGTCCTGCCCGGCATCAACTCACCAGCGCTTTAAACCGGATGACTCAAGGTCTGCGTTGGGTGCGCTTTACGTTAGGCCGGTCCAGCTCCGTCAATCAGAACCAAAGTCCCTTGAGACAGCTGGATACCGGGGTGAGTGGAAGAGAGGAGGATGATGATGTCGAGATGCTGATTCCAGTTTCCGACGGAGCGTCGGACTTCGATCCGAATGAGTGTTCCAGACCTCTTCTTGATCTTGCCTCAGATCAAGGACAAGGGCTCAGGCAGCCTTTCAGTGCCACGCATCAGGGAGCGAGACCGTGTAATCGCGATGGCCCTTGCGAGCGCTGCGGTATCGTCCACACCGCCCAGATACCCGACACTTGCTTAGAAGCAGCGCTGAAAAACGAAACTAGCGATGATGAGGCTTTGTTACTTTGTTAGGTACGAGGTGAAAAAGGGAGATTGTGTACAAGTTGGAGCAATATCCAGTCATTGTTTTGTACTTTCCAGTTCAGAAAACAAGTTTGAGTTGAAAAAAGAGAAAACTTCCAGGGCAAAAATCAGATTATGTGAAAGCCTGCATGGTTAAATAAACACTTCTTGTAACTCTATGGACTACTAGAGTGAACATTTTAGCAGCTGAGAATACATTATGCCTCCAGTCCGTTATGTAAATCACGTTCATCCCATGTGTTTCTAATTTGTTTATCCTGGTACTGTAGTTCATAGTAGAAACATGGCTGCTGAAAACTTATTTGACTGTCAGGTTATTTATCTTATATTAAAAGATTTATTTGTTTTTTTTTTCCTTTAAAGCGGAATCTGTTGCATTAATGCCAACACAGCTCTTGTTACTTAGTATACTAAATGCTGTTAAAAGTTGATAATGTACAAACAAGCCTCCCCCACCCCCCCCCTCCACATTCTTGATTTACAACATTGATCTAAATATTCTTGAATTTCATCATAATGTGAACTTATCAAAGGGAGACAACTTTCACAATCCTTTTTTTCCTGTCGCGCTCTAAGTGCAGTGATGTATGAAATTTAGTCTAGTTAGATAAATCAATGGCAGAAACAAAAAAAACCCTTTTCTAGATTTTATATCATTAACTTTAATACACTGCTATAGAATATGGTACAAACCAAATGGTATGTAAAATCCCAAGTCATTTTTTTTTCATCTCTGTTTGGGGACAAAATAAAATGGCTGAAGATATTCTACTATGCATTAATTCTTGAACTTTATGAAACATGTACAACTATTGTACGAGATAAGTTCCAACTGGTAATATGTCTTTCCCTAATGTAGGGTATATGCTTGCATTGGACCCAGGGGATTTGCACTAAAATCATGTTACGGTCTCTAATGAGCTTAGTGCACAAGCACTATCACTTTAAGTACTATTATTCGCTTATACTGCAATGATTATGTATATGTGTGCACCTATATATATATACACACATATGTATATATATGTTTGTGTGTATATATATATATATATACATATATATGTATATGTATATATATTTCCATAGCTCTTTTCTTGGGGTGTTGCATTTTTATTACAACTGAAATTGCTTTGCTAATTTCCCTATTTATTTGTGGTATTTAAAATTTTGGTTATCTGATTGTTAGAAAAGTGTTTTTCATTTGGTATACAGGATTTCAGTTTTGTTTTGGTTCTGTTTCTTTTAGTAATGTTACATGTTGGAACAAAGCAAGTCAGTGGAAAAAATGTTTGTTTCCAATTTTGTGATAAGCAGGTTATTATGTGGCTACTAGAGTGAAGACCCAATTAAATTTTTTAATTGTCAACTACTGTTAATTTATTCTTTGCCAGTCTGTTTTAGTAGCTTAACGATTCAGTATGAAGATGTATTTGTGTGTGACTATGCTATTTATTAAATTTTAAATACTTTGCTGAATGTCATTTTAAAGCATGTTTAAGGTCTTGTGCATTTGTCGTGTTATGCAGTCAGGCAGACCTGACTCCAATGTTTTAATATGTATCAAAATTAAAATAACTTTTTGTTATGTCTTGAGGTACTTTTTAAAAGAAAAAGATGTTTTGTGTTGGTGCATTCCAGAACTCAGTCAAATTATAAAACATGTCCAAGAGAAAATGAAATAAACTAAAAGGGAGAGCCATATTTTCCCTCTGTTCACTTTCTCAGTCAGGATAAAATGAAGACTATCTCAATGGATAAAGTGATTTTGCTTACACAAAATTGACATGGTCATTATCTATTTAAAATAGAAGCATTACTTCAATTAAACTATTAAAAGAGAAGTAAAGTGAAGCATTTAAATGTATAATGATGTCATTTGAACCAAGTTTAAACTTTAAGCCTAGGGTGAAGCCGATGATATTTTTATATAGTCAGCCTGAAAACTATGTGAAAAATTGTGGTGAAGATAGCAAGTTATTACATTTAAATGGGGTCTTTTTAATAGGATGGACTGGATAAATGTACTAAATTGTAACAAAAGACTGACTATTCATAGATAAAAAATAATTCTGTGTCATGGAAGTCAGACTGGAACCAGGGTAAAATATTCTGATGGAAGAAATAGTTCCATAAAATTAATATTCTCATTTAAGGCCTAGAAAGACTTGATTAACAATTTGATTTTAACAGTGGTAATGTGTAGGTTGCTGAGGATTATCATGAATTTTGTTGAGTACTTTATGTATATGTGCGATTTTAAATGATCTGATGAAGGACAAAGACTTAGGCAGCTCTTCTTCAGGAGTATTACTTAGGCACTGTTACTTTTCTCATTGTAAGCATTTTCTATCACTGATTTAATAATAACAATAATAATAATAGTAGTATTTAAGTACTTACTATGTGCCAGGCACTGAATCAGTCGCTGAACCAAGTTACTGCCCGACATGGGACTCCCAGGCTAAGTAGTAGGACCTATATCACTTTCTTAAATTTTCAACTCATTTCTCATTAGAATTTCAAACCCTTTCCTAATACTTTCTCTAAGAAAACTATACGTGTGTTTGTGTATATGTGTGTGCATATATACATAGTGTATGTGTTTACATATGTGTGCTTTATACTGTCTATGGGGAGAGTTCCCAGTTAGGATGAAATTTAAATACCATTTTCATTCTAGTCTCTTTTAGGTGAAGTGCAATTATTTAAAGTCCTTTTCTTTCAAAGGCTATATAATCTTGAGTCCACAACAGACTCAACCATTTGATGAACTGGACACCTGAGTCTGTCCCTGGGCCAACTAATTCAAATATCAAGCACTTTACCCCTTTACATCAAAGCCATTCTGCATATTACTCCACCAGTTTTTCCTCTGAAATTAATTGCCTTTTCTCCATTCATCCTTTGCCCTGAAAGAGTGAAGATTCATTTCCCCCCCAGCTGTCTCTGACTTCACCAGAGGCTTTTCTTTTCAAGTGCAGAAAGCAAAATCCATACAGATGGTCGGGTTTGGTGATTGAGCTCAATTCTCCCACATCTTGAGCTCAGAGTGGGGCTTATTAGGTCAAACGGGTTGAAAAGAGATGCAAATATCCAGAAGCTATGTACTTCTTATTCAAGATCAATTCATTATACTAAGATTATTTTCATTTCTTAAATTCACGCTCAGTGCTGCCTAACTTAATCTTCCTCCGGAATACATTTCTGTTAAAAATGGACCTGCCAAATGTATTACCAAACACATCCCACCTCCACCACTTGTTAGCTGTGTGACTGTGGGCAAGTCACTTAACTTCTCTGTGCCTCAGTTACCTCATCTGTAAAATGAGGATTAAAACTGTGAGCCCCATGTGGGACAACCTGATCACCCTGGATCTACCCCAGTGCTTAGAACAGTGCTCTGCACATAGTAAGCACTTAACACTATTAAAGGAATGGCATGATGATGTTGGTATCTGTTAAGATACTGCCTTAATGATGGGAAGATTCCCCAAACTGAAATTTTGATGATGATGTTGGTATTTGTTAAGCGCTTACTATGTGCCGAGCACTGTTCTAAGCGCTGGGGTAGACACAGGGGAATTAGGTTGTCCCACGTGGGGCTCACAGTCTTAATCCCCATTTTCCAGATGAGGGAACTGAGGCACAGAGAAGTTAAGTGACTTGCCCACAGTCACACAGCTGACAAGTGGCAGAGCTGGGATTCGAACTCATGAGCCCTGACTCCAAAGCCCATGCTCTTTCCACTGCGCTTTTGGTGTTTGTTCTGTCTTCAAAATTTCACCCAATGTAGCTCTACAAAATGAAAGCTGTCATTGATTTCAAGCCTCTTCAGCTGCAAGTGGCTTTCAGTTGGCTTGGCATGACAGACATTCAGTTGGTAATTACTGGGTCTCATAGCAGTACAGTGGGAAAACAAAACATCTCAGCCTTCTCTAATAATATTATTAATAGATTTGTGCTTGAAAAAAGAGAATAGAAGATTTATTACTAGTTACTGGTGGAGATTAATGTTTGAAAGTATGGCCAAGTTTTGAAATCTTCCTAAAGTCTGGTAACCTATTATTCTAGGAAAAAATGATTTATGGCATTTTTTTTTTACAGACAAATTTTTCAAAACAGTATTCTCAGGACTTGTACTACAACATATGTCAATACTACTTTAACCAAAGTTGATGATTTTTAAAAAAAATCCCCAGGGTGAAAGTTTCACAGGAATGATTATTTGTGCAAATTTTTGTTCAATGAATGTCCATAACTTATATAATTTGTCACTCGAAGGCACATTATTGTTTCAGGTGGTGTTGGCAGTGCTCTGCACAGAGAACACAAAACAGTAGGGGCCTGTTTTCCACAAGAAAAATGTCAAATATTTGCTAGACAAATATTAGTAGTTTCTTACCTCAATTTTTACCTGCAATCTCTCTACAGAAATTTTGATTGGGATTTTTGGGGAAATTTGCTCAATTTGCTTTTTCATTTGATAATCTCCTTATCTACAAAGACATCACCACAATATGTCAGTATTCATTCAGTCGTATTCAGTGAGCTCTTACTGTGTACAGAGCACTGTGTGCAGAATACTAAGCACTTGGGAGAGTACAATACAAAAATAGACACAGTCCCTGTCCAAAACGAGTTTACAGTCTAGAGGGGGGATAATAATGCCTTGGTTTGCTATAGCGCAAATCAATTTATCAGTTCATTAATTAATTCATTTCAACCCTCACAACAACCCTGTGAGGAAGTAATAATATAATAATTATGGTATTTGTTAAGCGCTTACTATGTGCCAAGCACTGTTCTAAGCACTAGTGTAGATACAAGGTAATCATGTTGTCCCACATGGGGCTCACTCTCTTAATCCCCATTTTACAGGTGAGGTAACTGAGGCACAGAGAAATCACACAGCAGACAAGTTGTAGAGGTGGGGTTAGAACCCACATCCTCTGACTCCCAAGCCCGTGCTCTTTCCACCAAGCCATGTTTTACAGATGGGGAAACTGAGGTCCAGAGAAGTTAAATGACTCACTCATGGACACAAGACAGGCTAAAAGCACAGCTCGGACTCAAACCTGGGTCCTCCAGTTTATAAACCGGCACTCTGTCAGTTTGCCACACCACCTCCCTGTTGAAACACCCACAGTACTACTGGATTTAAATAAGATAGAAATTTCAAATATATTAGGGGCTTGTGCTAAACTTTATTCTTAAATTTTAAATTTTCATAAATCGTATTATAGTGTTATCTATGCAATATCTTTCCCCTAAAATGGAACTCTTCATCTTCCCACCCAAACTCTGTCCTTCTAATTTCTCTATCTCTGTAGACAACATCACCATCTTCCCTACCTCACAAGCCCATAACCTTGGTATTATTCTAGACTTAGCTCTCTCATTCAACCCACATATTCAGACTCTCCAAATCCTGTTAGTTCTTCCTTCAGAACACCTCCAGAATCCACCCTTCCCTCTAAAGTGCTACAGCACTGATTCACTCATTTATAACCCACCTGTATCACAATCCTGTAACCCTGGCATTATCTTCAACTCATCGGTTCAACATTGCTAAAATCCACCCTTTTCTTTCCATCTAGAATTGAGCCTTGAAGGACCCCCACCTTCAGAGGGTGGGCGGCAGAGAAGGAGCCTGCAAAACAGACTGAGAAGAAGTAGAAAGAAAAAAAAAAACAGTAGAGGACAGTGTGAGTGAAGTCAAGGTTGGATAATGTTTCAGAGAGGAGGGAGTGATCCACAGTGTCGAAGGTAGCTGAGAAGTCAAGGATTTGGCAAGAAGCCCATTGGTGACTTTAAAGAGGACAGTTTTCATGGAGTGAATGGGTGTGGAAACCAGATTGGAGGGAATCAGAAGGAGAGAATTGGAGATGAAATGGAGATAGTGGGTGTAGACAATTTGCTCAAGGGGTTTGGAAGAAATGGTAGGAGGGTGATGGCATGATAACTGGAAGAAGCTACGGGATCAAGGGCGGTGTTATTTTTTTTAGGATGGGGGAGACATGAGCATGTTTGAGCAATGGAAAAGATGCTATTGAAAAGTGAATGGTTGAAGAGGGGGCAAGTGTTTAAATGAAATATCAAGGGATGAGGTCTGAGGCACTGGTGAAGAGGGCAGATTTTCAGAGAAGGCACAAGATCTGAGATACTCCTGGGAAAATTGAGAGAGTTGAAGAGTGGGTCAGAGGTCAGGACTCAGAGACTAGCAGGGGACATTTTAGGAAGATCACGCCTGGCAGTTTTAATAAAGAATGTGGCTAGATCATTAGGGGCAAGAGAAAGAGGACTGATAGGGTGATGGTATGAGAAGGGAGTTAAAAGTTTGGAATAGCTGGCAGAGGGACAATGGGACTGGGGGTCAGTAAAGGATTACTCCATCACTTCTACTCCATAGCTTAGTACAGTGTCAGGCACATGGTGCACCCTTAAATACCAGTGATGGTGGTGGTGGTAGTATTAACTGGCAAATTTCAAGTGGGAATGAACATTTGACTCAGGTGAATCTCAAGCAATATAAAGTGGAATTTTGTTCTGAAAGCTGTTGCTTGCCATTAAAAAATCTTCCGGTCTTTATATAATTTTCAGCCTGGAGCTTTGAGGTAAGTTAATTGAAAAAGCTACAACGTTTTAACATTTTCTAGGTACCTGTAGTGTGGGGCACTTAGCTAGAAAAGTCTGATTCTCTTTGGAACCATTTGAGTTCGCCGAACCATATCCATTTGGATCAACTGGGAAGTGCATTAGCTAAACAAGTTCAACGTTTATTGGAAGTGAGTATACAGTTGGGTTGTTTTGCCAATCTTTATCTCTCGGGCCCATTTCCATTATTTGATTATAAGACTGAGAATAAGTACTTAAATACAAAACTTATAAATTCACACCAAATTTTTCAGTATCAAGTAATATCACCCATTCTAGGTAAAGCCTGAAAGTAGCCAGAGGGAATTTATTTTTATGCTGGCATTAACCCAGATTGTCTTGTTTTAAACTCTCGAGTTGTCTCTGACCCATAGCAGCGCCATGGACACATCTCCCCCAGAACGCCCCGCCTCTACTTTCAAGTGTTCTGATAGTGTATCCTTAGAGATTTTGTGGTAAAAATACAGAAGTGATTTACCACTGCCTCCCATGCAGTCAACTTGAGTCTCCACCCTTGACTCTCTCCCAAGGTCCCTATGCTGCCCAGCATAGGGGAGTTTTGACTTGTAGCAGATTTCCTTCCACTGGCTAGCCACTGCCCAAGCTAGGAGTGGACTGGATATGCCCCTGCTTGACTCTTTCTCCCATAGTCGAGACTGGTAACTCTCCGGGTTTGACCGTGAGAGGATTGATCCAGATAGACTTCATTAATATGGTTTCTCATTCTCTCTCCATAACAGCAATATATGTCCCACTCTATGTGCAGGCACTGAATACAGAAAGCAATGGGGGAAAGGAACTGCTAGTGTTTGCCATGGCTGGGAATGGAGGGTGATTCCTTAATAAGGCACTTTGAGGAATCAATCAGTGGTCTTTATTTGGTATTAGTATTCACCCCCATCTCAGCCCCATAGCACTAATGTATATATTTATAAATTGTATATCATGAATTATTTACTTTAACATCGGTCTCCCACTCTAGACTGTAAACTTTTTTTAATGGTGTTAAGTGCTGTGGCTTAGTGGAAACAGCCCGGGCTTTGGAGTCAGAGGTCATGGGTTCTAATCCCTCGAATCCCGGCTCTGCCACTTAGTTGTGTGACTGTGGGCAAGTCACTTCACTTCTCTGTGCCTTAGTTACCTCATCTGTAAAATGGGAATTAAGACTGTGAGCCCCACGTGGGACAACCTGATTCTCTTGTGTCTACCCCAGCGCTTAGAACAGTGCTCTGCACATAGTAAGCTCTTAACAAATACCAACATCTTTATACCAGGCACTATTCTAAGTGCTGGGGTAGATGCAAGGTAATTGGGTTGAACACAGTCTCTGTCCCATGTTGGGCTCACAATCTTCATCCCCATTTTCCAGATGAGGTAGCTGAGGCACAGAGAAGTGAAGTGACTTGCCCAAGGTCACAGAGCAGACAAGTGGTGGAACCCAGGACTTTCTGCCTCCCAGGCATGTGCTCAATTCACTAGGCCATGCAGCTTCCTGGGTCTGCCAACTCTGTTTTATTGTGCTCTTCCAAGTGTATAGCACAGTATTATCCACATAGTAAGCACTCTGTAAATAACTCCAATTGACTGATTGAGTGCTCACTGTGTGCGGTATGTGATCCCCACACACAAGGAGCTTAATAATAATAATAATAATGTTGGTATTTGTTAAGCGCTTACTATGTGCCGAGCACTGTTCTAAGCGCTGGGGTAGACATAGGGGAATCAGGTTGTCCCACGTGGGGCTCACAGTCTTAATCCCCATTTTACAGATGAGGGAACTGAGGCACGGAGAAGTTAAGTGACTTGCCCACAGTCACACAGCCGACAAGTGGCAGAGCTGGGATTCGAACTCATGAGCCCTGACTCCAAAGCCCGTGCTCTTTCCACTGAGCCACGCTGCTTCTCCAATTGCTTACAATTGAGGGGGAAATTCCAGCCCTGGAAAATAGGGCCTCACTGTCATTCAGACCCATTTATTTACCACGTGGGGATTTAAACTGTTTTTGTTTGTTTTAAATTATACCCATGTGCTTACTATGTGCCAGGAACTCTCCTAAATTCCGGGATAGATACAAGCCAATCAAATTGGACACAGCTCATGTCCCACATAGGGCTCACAGTCTTAATCCCCATTGTACAGATAAGGCAGCAGAGCACAGAGAAATGAAGTGACATGCCCAAAGACACACAGCAGGCAACTGGCAAATCTGGGATTGGAACCCAGGTCCTCTGAGACCCAAGCCCATGCTCTTTCCACAGTGCTTCCCTACTTATATATATATTGGCAGCTTAATAACATCCCACTGCAGTTGTCTGACACAGTGGGAAACTGGAAACCAAGATCCTAGCTCTGCAATCTTGCTCAAGTTCCTTACCTTGATTGGGCCTCAATTTCCATATCTGCAAAATGGGGAAATGATACCTGCCTTCTAGATCTGATGCAGGGACTTTGTCCGATCTTATTGTCTTGTATCTACCTTTGTGCTTGGTTTACATTAATCTTAATCAGAGGAAAGGGTGAATGGGAAAATAAGATGGTCAGGGAATAAACATGAATTTAGGAGGGTTTTGAAGGGTGGCAGAATGGTAGATTGTCAGATATGTAGTGGATAGAGCACGGGCCGGGAGGCAGGTCAGAGGTTCTAAACCTGGCTCCTACATTTGTCTGATGTGTAACATTGGGCAAGTCACTTCACTTTGCTTCAGTTGTCTTATCTGTAAAATGGTGGTTGCGACTGTGAGCCCCACATAGGACAGGGACTGTGTCCAACCCAATTTGCTTGTACCCACCCCAGTGCTTAGTACAGTGCCTAGCATATATGTGCTTAACAAGTACGATAATTATTAATTATTTTCATATGAAGGGAGAAGGAGTTCTAGATCTGAGGGAGGATGTGGGCAATAGGTCAATGATGGCATAGAAAAGATTAAAGTACAGAGAGTCAGTTGATGTTAGAGGAGCAATGGGTTAATTGGATGGATTAGCGTAGGTGATCAGTGAGGCAAGGCGGGAGGGAGAGAGATGATTCCACGCTTTAAAGCCAATGGTGAGTTTCTGTTTGATGTGGAGTTGGATGGGCAACCACTGGAAGTTTTTAAGGAAAGGGGAGATACGGACTGAACGTTTTGTCAGAAAAATGTTCCAGGCAGCAGCGTGACAAAAGGACTGGAGTAGGGAGAGAGACAGGAGGCAGGGGGCTCAGCAAGGAGGCTGATGCAGTAGTCAAAGTGGAATGTGATAAGTGTTTGTTCGGATCATCAGGACAGCATTATGGATGGAGAGGAAAGGGTTGATTCTAGAGATAGAGGAAGCTTCTGCTGGGGTGAAGCCTTGGCCTTTCAACACTTTCCACAGCGTGACATGACTTTCCCATCACTGTAGATGGCACCACCATCTTTCCTGTCTCAAGCCCATAACCTTGGTATTATCCTTGACTCCTCTCTCTCATTCAACCTCCATATTCAATCCAGCACTAAATCCTTTTGGTCCCACCTTCCCAATATCGCTAAAATCTGCCCTTTCCTCTCCATCCAAACTGCTACCACATTAATACAATCATTCATTCTATCCTGTCTGGAATGCTGCATCAACCTCCTTGCTGACCTCCCAGCCTCCTGTCTCCACTCCAGTCCATAATTAACTCTGCTACCTGGATCATTTTTCTATAAAAACATTGAGGACATCTCACCCCACTCCTCGAAGTACTCCAGTGATTGCTCATACACCTCCACATCAAACTCCTCACCACTAGCTTTAAGGCACTCCATCATCTTGCCCCCTCCTACCTCACTTCACTTCTCTCCTACAACCCACCCTACATAGTTCGCTCCTCTGGTGCTAACCTTCTCACTGTGCCGCAATCTCTCCTATCTCCCCACCGACCCCTAACCCACATCCTGCCTCTGGCCTGGAATACCCTCCCTCCTCAAATCCGACAGACAGTGACACTTCCCATCCTTCCAAGCCTTATTGAAGGCACATCTCCTCCAAGAGGCCTTCCCAGACTAAGTAAGCCCCACCTTTCCTCATCTCCCCCTTCCTTCTATGTCACCCTGACCTGCTCCCTTTGCTCTTCCCCCCTCCTAGCCCTACAGCACTTACATATCTGTACATATTTGTAATTTTATTTATTTGTACTGATGTCTGTCTCCCCTATGGCCCCCAGGCTATGTATGCTCACTGTGGGCAGGGAATGCCACTGCTTATTGTTGTATGGTACTAACTAACCCAAATGCTTAGAACAGTGCTCTGTACACAGTAAGCATTCAGTAAATACTATTGAACAAATGAATGAATAAATAACCTACTGGAAAGAGTGCAGGCCTGGGAATCAGATAACCTGGGTTCTAATCTCTGTTCTGCCAGTTGTTCAGCCAATTGTTTGCTGTGTGACCTTGTGCAAGTCACTCAGCTTCTCTGTACCTCAGTTTCCTCAGCTGCAAAATAAGGATTCAATACCAGTTCTTCCTCCTACTTTTGACTGTGAGCCGCATGTGGGAAAGGGACTGTGTCCAACCTAGTTGACTTGTACCTACCCTGGCGCTTATGACAGTGTTTGACCCATAGTAAGCGCTTAATGAGTACCATAAAACAAACTGTCTTCCCAACAGACAATGTGTCCACACACTGCCTGGGGCCACACATGACCAATGCACTGCTTGGATCTACACATAAGCAACTGACTGCTTCAGGAGCATTTTTGTGCACAGGCAATGACTAGGCTCCTGAAGCAGCCTACTGAGTGTGGTGGTAAGCAGTGTGGCTTAGTGGAAAAAGCAAGAGCTTGGGAGTCAGAGATCATGGGTTCTAATCCCAGCTCTGCCACTTAGCTGTGTGACTTTGGGCAAGTCACTTAACTTCTCTGTGCCTCAGTTGTCTCATCTGTAAAATGGGGATTAAGACTGTGAGCCCCACGAGGGACAACTGGATGACCCTGTTTCAACCTCAATGCTTAGAACAGTGTTTTAACATAGCACTTAACAAATACCATAATTATTATAGTAAGCTCCTTGAGGGTAGGGGAGAGGTCTTTTCCCACTGTTGTACTCTCCCCAGTATTAAGCACAGCACTGTGCACTCTGTAGGTTCCCATCAGAATGCTCTGTACACAGCTGCTGCCCAGCCCAGTGCTCTGCATCTAGCAGGCTCCCAGCACAGTGCTCTGCACACAGTAAGCATCCAGTAGAGTGTTAAATATAAATCTATCATAACATATGTGCAGTATCTCATGAACTATAATCAGAGCTAGACATCAGCAAGTTCCTCTTCATTTAAAGGAGTTGGGGGAACATCATTGGATATTTGCATGCTGAATCAATGGCGGTGGAGGCAGTGTGGTCTAGTGGGTAGGGCATGGACCTGGGAGTCAGAAGGACCTGGGTTTCTAATCCTGGACCCACCATCTCTCTGCTGTGTGACCTTGAGCAAGTTACTTCACTTCTCTGTGCCTGTTACCTCATTTGTAAAATGGGAATTAAGATTGCAAGCCCCACATGGGTCAGGGACTTTCCAACCCAATTTGCCTGTGTCCACCTCAGTGCTTAGAACAGTACCTGGCATGTAGTAAGCATGTAACAAAACCACAGTTATCATTATTATTATTAGTTGGATAGACTCTGCCCTTGTTACCCAGCTGGAAACAAGGTCACAGGGAGAAAGAAACAAACAATCCGAGGTAGCAAAGTGGCCTTGTGACAGGGTCACAAGGATGGCAATTGCTCAACAGAGGCCAGAGTTCATGTTATCTGGAATTCATCCTGAAAATGTTGATGATCCTTGCCTCTCATGCATTTTGTGCTCTCTGTCCCCTCCTTCCCTTTCTCTTTCTCCCTCACTCTTTTTCTCTCTTTCTCCCTCCTTTTCTCCCTTCCTCCCTTTTTGCCTTTATCTACCCGGTTGATTATCATCTTTCAAACTCTTACCAGCCTTAATTTTATAGCATAACCATTATTTATTATCTCTGGATTTCAATTCCAGGAACTTCATATTGAAATTCCTTCCTTTTGTAGTTGCCAAGAAAACCAGGATGAACCTAAGGGAAATAAACTGGGGAATATCATATAAATCAGATAGTGCACCTAAAAGAAATTCAACACATTCTGCCTCCCTTTTCTATTTCCCTTTTACCTGATTTTCTTGGGATTCTGGATGCTCCAGCTGTATCCCTTTCTCCCAACCAAGGATGATGAGAGGTAGTGTGATGAGATAGGAAGGGTTGGGAAGAGTGGGAGCCGTGGATAATAGCAGAGAGGGAATGCTAATTTTGTTTAAATCACAAGTGGGGGACTAACAAACCTGGAATTTTTTTATGGGCAATCTAGACCTTTTTCATAACCAATTTGACTTTCCATCCCCTTCCCTGGAATAATGGTATTTACTAAGGTGCTGCTGAGGTTAGTGCAATAGAGAAGTATAACTGAAAAAAAATGGATGTGTTCCCTGCCCACTAGGAACTTACACTCTAACCACAAAGGCAGGTAGAAATATTTACCAACTGTGGAATCAGAATAAATAAACTTGAATGTTCAACTGAGTATATGTACATACACAAACACAGTCCAACCTTATAAACAATGTGGAGATTGATATGAGCCAGTAAAACTTTTGGCAAATCCATGAACTTTTTCTTCCAATATGTTAATAATGTTGGTATTTGTTAAGCGCTTACTATGTGCAGAGCACTGTTCTAAGCGGTGGGGTAGATATAGGGTCATCAGGTTGTCCCACGTGAGGCTCACAGTTAATCCCTATTTTACAGATGAGGTAACTGAGGCACAGAGATGTTAAGTGACTTGCCCATAGTCACACAGCTGACAAGTGGCAGAGCCGGGAGTCGAACCCATGACCTCTGACTCCGAAGCCCAGGCTCTTTCCACTGAGCCACGCTGCTTCTCTACATGTTTGAGGTTGAGGGTTATGTGGCCTAGTTAATAATGGATTATTTTGAATTTAAAATCAGATGTATCCATTGTAAGTCCAAATCTAAGCTTCATTCACTCAATGGTACTTATTGAGTGTTTTTACTCCGTACATAGCACTATACTAAGTGCCAGGAGAAGCGGCATGGCCTAGTGGATGAAACATGGGCCTGGGATTCAGAAGGTACTTAGTTCTGATCCCAGCTCTGCCACTTTTCTTCTGTGGGACCTTGGGCAAATCACTTCACTTCTTGGGGCCTCAGTTATCTCATCTGTAAAATGGGGATTAAGACTGCGAGCCCCATGTGGAACAGAGACTGTCATCCAACCTAATCAACTTGTATCTACTCCAGTGCTAGGTACAGTGCCTGGCACACAACTGCTTAACAAATACCACAAACAATAAGTGCTTGAGAGAGTTCAGTAGGGTTGGTAGGCATTATCCCTGCCCTGTAGAAGTATTCAATCTAGTACACTACTTTTAGTATTACAGGGAATTCACAAGCAGAAATCATTAATTACCCCACTGCTTTCTAAACTGAAGGCTGAACCTGAAACTGATGAGTAATGCTCAATTTTCATTATCTGGACTATTAACTAATGCATTACTTCTTTGTCATGTTATATTGCTTTAAGAAATTATCAGACTCAAAAGTTGAAGTATTATCAGTAGCATTAATGCCTAACGACCAGCAAATTTATTCATTTTATTTCAACAAACAAGAAAATGTCTTTTAGAAGAAACATGCACATAGCTTGTAAATGTTTCATCAGTTCATAGTTACACTTCAACTGCAATTAAAATAAACATCAACCTATTTCAACATGATGTATCTTTCCACACTTGCTTCATTTTAAAAATGATCCCGTAGAATACATTTAAAAACTTAAAACTTTAACTTTAAAAAGCTTAAAAACCTGTAGAAAAGAGAAACTGAGGCAGGATGCAGCATGCCTACCAAATCTGTTATATTGTATTCTCCCAAGCAGTTAGTACAATGTTCTGCACACAGTAAGCGCTCAGTAAATCCAATTGATGGATGAAATTGTAGAAAGGAGACATTACCCCACTCTTCAGAAACCTCCAGTGGATGTCCATCCACCTCCAGATCAAGCAAAAATTCTTTATCATAGGCTTTAAAGCATTCAATCACCTTGCCCTCTTCTACCTCACCTTCTACTATCCTACTACAACCCAGCCTGCACACTTTGCTCCTCTAATGCCAACCTATTCACTGTATTTCTACCTCGTCTATCTTGCCACCGATCTCTTGCCCACAACCTGCCCTGGTCTGGAATGCTCTCCCTTTTCATATCCGACAGTTACTCTCCCCCTGCTTCAAAACTATACTGAAGGCACATGTCCTCCTAGAGGCCTTCCTTGACTGACCCCTTATTTAATCTTTTCCCACTCGCTTCTGCGTTGCCCTGATTTGCTTCCTTTATATTTACTCCCCCGTCCCCAGCCCCACGGCACTTATGTACGTATCCGTAATTTATTTATATTAATGTCTGTCTCCCCCTCTAGACTGTAAGCTCCTTGTGTGCAGGGAATGTGTCTTTTACATTGTTTTTTGAACTCTCCCAAGTGCTTAGTACAGTGCCCTGCACACAGTTAGCACTCAATAAATATGATTGCTTGATCTATTGAAGCAGAAGAAATATTAACTGTTAACTTGTGAGGTGGAGGAAGCACTTTATGGGAGGATGAAACAGTCTATTCGCCCCGCTCCAGTCTATTCTTCACTCCGCTGCCCAGCTCATCTTCCTGCAGAAACGATCTGGGCATGTCACTGCCCTTCTTAAACAACTCCAGTGGTTGCCTATCGACCTCCACTCCAAACAAAAACTCCTCACTCTAGGCTTCAAGGCTCTCCATCACTTTGCCCCTTCCTAACTCCCCTCCCTTCTCTCTTTCTACCGCCCACCCCGCACGCTCCGCTCCTCTGCCGCCCACCTCCTCACCGTCCCTCGGTCTCGCCTATCCCGCCATCGACCCCCGGGCCACGTCCTCCCGCAGTCCCGGAACGCCCTCCCTCCTCACCTCCGCCAAACTGATTCTCTTCCCCTCTTCAAAGCCCTATTTAAAACTCACCTCCTCCAAGAGGCCTTCCCAGGCTGAGCTCCTCTTCTCCCTCTACTCCCTCTACCACCCCCCCTTCACCTCTCCGCAGCTTAACCCTCTTTTCCCCCCATTTCCCTCTGCTCCTCCCCCTCTCTCTTCCCATCCCCTCAGCACTGTACTCGTCCACTCAACTGTATATATTTTCATTACCCTATTTATTTTGTTAATGAAATGTACATCGCCTTGATTCTATTTAGTCGCCATTGTTTTTACGAGATGTTCTTCCCCTTGACTCTATTTATTGCCATTGTTCTTGTCTGTCCGTCTCCCCCGATTAGACCGTAAGCCCGTCAAACGGCAGGGACTGTCTCTATCTGTTGCCAACTTGTTCATTCCAAGCGCTTAGTACAGTGCTCTGCACATAGTAAGCGCTCAATAAATACTATTGAATGAATGAATGAATGAACTGAATAAAGGAGAAACTGAAACAGCAGAAATCTTAAATGTCAGCCAGTTAAGTTGTGAGGTAGATGAAGTGCTGACTATGGGTGGATAAAATGTAGAAAGGAAAAACTGAGACTTGGCAACATTATTTCTCCATCCTTATTGACTCCCGTGCCCATTGCCCTCACCAGTTGTTTCAGACATTCACCTGCCTCTCCAAACCCTTTGCCCCTCTGCCTCCCCGACCCAACTATCTCTTGCCCCTAATGATCTGGCCACCTACTTTATTGATAAAATTGAAACTGTCCAGGTGTAATCTCCCTAAAATCTCCCATGCTCCTCTCCAGTCCCTCCCTCCTCCTGCACCTTCTTTGATTCTCCCATAATTCTCAGAAGTATCTCAAGGACAGGTCTCCTATCTCTTCTCAAAATCTGCCCCCATTCCATGTGCCTCCTACCCCATTCCTTTGCATCTTATCAAAACACTTGTTCTTCCCTTCTCCCCCACCAGTCCACCATCTTCAACCACTCACTTTCCAATGGCTTCTTCCCCACTACCTTCAAACATGTTCATTTTCATGTTCAAACATGTCCCTGTCCTAAAAAAGCCCCTCCCTTGACTCCATGGCTCCTTCCAGTTAATGCCCCATTTCCCTCCTACCTTTCCTCTCCAAACTCCTCCAGGAAGTTGTCTACATCCACTGCCTCCACTTCCTCTCCTTCAATTCTCTCCTTGATCCCCTCCAAACTACCCCCAACACTTGCACAACCCTTCATGATAACTACCCTCTCTAAAGTTACCAATGACCTCCTTCTTGCCAATGATTGCTTCTACTTCATCCTAATTCTCCTCTACTTCTCAGCTGCCTTCAACACGGTGGACGACCCCTTTCTCTTTGAAATATTATCTGTTCTTGGCTTCACTAACACCATTCTCTGCTGGTTTTCCTCCTATCTCTCTAGCTGCTCCTTCTCCATCTCTTTCACAGGCTTCTCCTCTGCCTTCCGCCCTCTGAGTGGGAGTTCTTTAAAGTTCAGTTCGGGGTCCCCTTCTATTCTGTATCTAACTCACTTCTTTAAAGAATACATTTGGTCTCATGGCTTCAACTACCATCCCTATGTGAATGATTCCCAAATCTAACTCTCCAGCCCTGTCTTCTCCCTCTAAACTAATGGTTGATTTGTTTTATTTTGTTTTGTGGGCAGGGAATGTGTCTGCCAACTCTGTTTTAGTGTGCGTACCAAGAATTTAGTACAGTGCTCTGCACATAGTAAGCACTCAGTAAATACCACTGATTGAAGACTCATGTCTTCAGGACATCTCTACTTGGATGCCCCACTAACACCTCAAACCTAGCATGTCCAAAACGAGCTCCTCGTCTTCCCACACAAATATGTCCTCCCCATCTTTCTCATCACCGTAGACAATGCCACTAACTCCCATCTCACAAACCTGTAACTTTAGCATTGTCCTAGGTTTATCTCTCTCCTTCAACCCGCACATTCAATCTGTAACCAAATATTGTCAGTTCTACCTTCACAGAATCTCTAGAATCCCCCCTTTCCTCTCTGTCCAAACTGCTACTATGCTGATTCAAGGACTTATATCCCACCTTAACTACTGCCTTAGCCTCCTCATTTACCTTCCTGCCTCCTGTCTCTTCCCACTTCAGTCTATACTTCACTCTGCTGTCTAGATCATTTTTCTGCAAAACTGATCGGTCCATGTTTTCCCATTTCTCAAGAACCTTCAGTAGTTACCCATCCACCTCCTCATCAAACAGAAACTTCTAACCCTTGACTTCAAGTAACTCATTCAGCTCACCCCTTCCTATCTGACTTCGTTGGTTTCCTACCAGAACCGAACCCACCCGCTTCATTCCTCTAACACCAACCTACTCAATGAACCTCGATCTTGCCTATATCACCAAAGACCCTTTGCCCACATCCTCTCTCTGCCCTACAACTCCCTCCCTTTGCCCACATCCTCTCTCTGCCCTGCAACTCCCTCCATCTTGGTGTACAATAAACCACTAGTCTTCCCACCTTCAAAACCTTACTAAAATCACATTTCCTCCAGGAGGCCTTTCTGGACTAAGCCTTTATTTCCCCTACTCCCTGCACCTTCTGTATCACCTTTATGCACTTGATATTGACCCCACCCTCAGCCCCACAGCACTTATATACATTTCTGTAGTTTATTTTAATGTCTCTTCTCCCCTCTAGATTGTAAAATCCTTGTGGGCAGAGAACAGGTCTACCAACTCTGTTCTATTGTTCCCAAGCGCTTAGCACAGTGTTGTGCATATGGTATACATTAAATAAATACCCTTGTTCGATTAAATGTCAATCTGTTAAACTTTGAAGTAGAGGAAGCACTGACTCTTTGGGTAAATGAAACTGCAAGGGGAAACGGAGGCAGTAGAAATATTAAATAGTCTCAATTTGTGAGATAGATGAAGCACTAAGGGTGGAGGAAATGTAGAAAGGAGAAACTGAAGAGGTAGACACATGAAATGTTAGTCTAAGTTGTGACGTGGAGGAAGCACTGACTTTATCAGTGGATGAAACTGTGGAAATGAGAAACTGAGCCAGTAGAAATAGCAAATATCTGTCTCTTAATTGTCCCAAGTGCTTATTTCAGTGTTCTATGTGCAGGAAGCACTCAGTACCACAGATTGATTGACTGGAGGAAGGACAGATTTTATGAGTTGACAAAACTGGAGGCATCCAGTTGCCTCCGATACTCTTTTTCTTCTCCCTACTTCATTCTCATTCATTCATTCAATAGTATTTATTGAGCACTTACTATGTGCAGAGCACTGTACTAAGCGCTTGGAATGTACAAGTCGGCAACAGATAGAGACAGTCCCTGCCCTTTGACGGGCTTACAGTCTTATCGGGGGAGACAGACAAGAACAATGGCAATAAATAGAGTCAAGGGGAAGAACATCTCAAAAAAACAATGGCAAATAAATTGAACCAGGGTAATGTACCTCTCATTAAACAAAATAAACAAAATAAAGAGGGTGATGAAGATATATACAGTTGAGCAGATGAGTACAGTGCTGAGGGGGTGGGACGGGAGAGGGGGAGGAGGAGAGGGAAAGGGGGGAAAAGAGAGTTTAGCTGCGGAGAGGTGAAGGGGGTAGAGAGAGCAGAGGGAAAAAGGAGGGAGCTCAGTCTGGGAAGGCCTCTTGGAGGAGGTGAACTTTAAGTAGAGATTTGAAGAGGGGAAGAGAATTCGATTGTCAGAGGTGAGGAGGGAGGGCATTCCAGGACCACAGGAGGACGTGGCCCAGGGGTTGACGGGGGATAGGTGAGACCGAGGGATGGTGAGGAGGTAGGTGGCAGAGGAGCGGAGTGTGCGGGGTGGGCAGTAGAGAGAAGAGAGGAGAGGTAGGAAGGGGCAAGGTGATGGAGAACCTGGAAGCCTAGAGTGAGGAATTTTTGTTTGGAGCGGAGGTTGATAGGCAACCACTGGAGGTGTTTAAGAAGGGGAGTGACATGCCCAGATCATTTCTGCAGGAAGATGAGCCGGGCAGCGGAGTGAAGAATAGACTGGAGCAGGACAAGAGAGGAGGAAGGGAGATCAGAGAGAAGGCTGACACAGTAGTCTAGCCGGGATATAACGAGAGCCCGTAGCAGTAAGGTAGCCTTTAGGGTGGAGAGGAAAGGGTGGATCTTGGTGATATTGTAAAGTTGAGACCGGCATGTCTCGGTAACGGATCGGATGTGTGGGGTGAACGAGAGAGACGAGTCAAAGATGACACCGAGGTTGTAGGCCTGAGAGACGGGAAGGATGGTCGTACCATCCACGGTGATAGGGAAGTCTGGGAGAGGACCCAACTTGGGAGGGAAGATAAGGAACTCAGTTTTGCTCATGTTGAGTTTTAGGTGGCAGGCAGAGATCCAGGTGGAGACGGCCTGGAGGCAGGAGGAGATGCGAGCCTGAAGGGAGGGGGAGAGGACAGGGGCAGAGATGTAGATCTGCATGTCATCTGCGTAGAGATGGTAGTCAAAGCCGTGAGAGCGAATGAGTTCACCAAGGGAGTGAGTGTAAATGGAGAACAGAAGAGGGCCAAGAACTGACCCTTGAGGAACTCCAATAATTAAAGGATGGGAGGGGGAGGAGGCGCCTGCAAAGGAGACTGAGAATGACCGGCCAGAGAGAAAAGAGGAGAACCAGGAGAGGACAGAGTCCGTGAAGCCAAGGTGAGATAAGGTGAGGAGGAGGAGGGGATGGTCGACAGTGTCAAAGGCAGCTGAGAGGTCAAGGAGGACAATTCTCCTTGTCAGCACTATCACCAAACTCTGAACCCTTGACTGTGTATGGACAGAAGCAGCATGGGCCTGGGTGTCAGAAGGACCTGGTTCTAATCCCATCACCACCACAAGTCTGCTGTATGACCTTGGGCATGTCACTTCACTTCTCTGGGCCTCAATTACCTCATCTGTAAAATAGGGATTAAGACTGTGAACCCCATGTTGGACAGGGAGTGTGTCCAACCTGATTACTATCTATCTACCCCAGCATTTAGAACAGTGCATGACACATTGTAAGTGCTTAACAAATACCATCATTATTATCGTTATTAAGGTCATTTTTTTTAAGTTGTGTGGCCCAGCAAAGGCCAGTTCAGCTGAGGGCAGGCTACACAACTTAAAATGGCCAGAAGTGGTAGTGTCCTTGCTCAATTGCCCCCCATGGCCTGGGCTGATGAAGTTGCTGCTGCTTCCCTCCAGGAAAGTAGACTGAGTGAAGCATGCATCCACCCTCCCTCTAATTTTCCTCCACTCCCACTCCACCCCCCTCTCTTAATGGTATTTGTTAAGTCCTTGTTTTGTGCCAGGCACTGTACTAAGCACTGGGGTAGATGCAAGCTAATCATGTTGGACACAGTCCCTGTTCCCCATTGGGCTCATAGTCTCAATCCCCATTTTACAGATGAGGTTACTGAGGCACAGAAAAGTGGAGAGACTTGCCCCAAGGTCACAGAGTAGACAAGACACTGAATAGGATTAGAACCCAGGTCCTTTGACTTCCAGACCCTTGTTCTTTCCACTAAACCACACCACTTCACTTTCCCAGCCATTTCTCTATCTCACTGTGTCAAGCCCTTTGGATTTCTAAATATTTATTTGAAATCTATTTGCTCTTGTCTCCTGACTGTCCATTTGCTACTGCTGCAATACCTCTTTGGGTCTCCTTCAGGCAATCCAGAAAACTGTGGTTAAAGTCATTACCCCACATGCTCACATTCATATGTCTATGTTTTACTCCATTTTCATATCAACAGCATTTATTCAGCACTTACTGTGCCCAGCAATGTATTAAGTGCTTCTGTTCATCATAATCCTCTGTGACTGCATCTGGGATCTGTTCTACACTTTCTCCTCTTAGCATTCTTCTCCCATTTGTTTCTTTTTCCTCCACTGCCATCTGTGTCCCTTTTAAAATTTTTTCCCTGTTTTAGAGTATCCCTAGACTCATCTTGACAACAGATCATGTCTATGAGAGTAAATTATTCAGATTTTTGAAACCATAGCCCAAAATATTTGAATATGTTTATTACGTTGTCTCAGCAACAGTCCCAACAGTTCGATAAAGTGTGCAACCCACCACCAGTCTTAATAATCAGATATTATTATTATTATTATTGCAATTAATTACTTACTATAAGTTAAACACTCTTCTAAGTGCAGGAGTAGATATGTTAATCAAGTCAAACATTATTAATAATAATAACATAGTTAAGTGACGACTACTACATCTGCCTCCTCACTGACCCCCAGATCTCCCACCCCAGCTTCTCTTCCCTCTCCAGTCCATACTTCCTTTTGCTGCCCGGGTCATTTATCAACAGAAACGTTCAGTTCATGTCTTCCCACTCCTCAGGAACCTCCAGTAGCTGCCCAAACTCCTTACTATTGGCTTTAAAGCACTCAATCAGCTCACCCCATCCTACCTCATGTCCTGTCTCCTACAACAGCCCAGCCGGCACGCTCCGCTTCTCTAACGCTAGCTTACAGTGCCCTGATGTCACCTATCTCAATGATGACCCTTTTCCCATGTTCTCCCCGTGGCCTGAACCTTGCTCCCCCCTCCATATATGCCAGACCACCACTCTCCACACCTTCAAAGTATTATTAAAATCATATTTCCTCCAAGAGACCTTCCCTGGTTAAGCCCTCTTTTCCCCAGTTTGCTCTCCCTTTTGTGTTACCTATGCACTTAGATCTGTGACCTTTGGACATTTGATATTCACCTCACCCCCAATTCTGGGTCCCCTTTTATTCTACATCTGTACCCACTCCCTTGGAGAACAAATTCACTCCCATGACTTCAACTACCATCTCTTTGCAAGTGATTCTCAAATCTACATGTCCAGCTTATAACTTTCTCCTTATCTGCAATCTCATATTTCCAGCTGCCTTCAGCCCATCTTTATTAGGATGTCCTAACAACACCTCAAACTTAACATGCCCAAAACAGACATGTTTGTAATAATAATAATAATGTTGGTATTTCTTAAATGCTTACTATGTCCAGAACACTGTTCTAAGTGCTGGGGTAGATACAGGGTAATCAGGTTGTCCCACATGGGGCTCACAGTATTAATCCCCATTTTACAGATGAGGGAACTGAGGCACAGAGAAGTGAAATGACTTGCCCAAAGTCATACAACTGACAGGCGGCAGAGCTGGGATTTGAACCTGTGACCTCTAACTCCCAAGCCCGTGTTCTCTCCACTGAGCCATGCTGCTTCTTACCCAAACTCTGTCCTCAAACAACCAATCAAACATTTATTCAGCACTTTCTGTGTGCAGAGTTGTACTAAGCACTTGGGAGAGTACAATGTAACAGAGTTGGTAGACACATTGCTTGGCAATATCTGACTTGCCCTTCCCTGACTCACAAGCCTGTAACCTTGGCATCATCCTTGACTCATCTCTCTCATTCAACTCACATGTTCAATCTCTCATCGAAATCTTTTAGTTGCTAAAATTCACCTTTTTCTCTCTGTCAAATCTGCTATCATGTTAATCTTGCTATCATGTTAATCCTGCTATCATGTTAATCATGTTAACATGTTATCATGTTAATCATGTTAACAGGAGCAGCGTGGCGCAGTGGAAAGAGCACGGGCTTTGGAGTCAGGGCTCGTGAGTTCAAATCCCAGCTCTGCCACTTGTCAGCTGTGTGACTGTGGGCAAGTCACTTAACTTCTCTGTGCCTCAGTTCCCTCATCTGTAAAATGGGGATTAAGACTGTGAGCCCCACGTGGGACAACCTGATTCCCCTGTGTTTACCCCAGCGCTTAGAACAGTGCTCTGCACATAGTAAGCGCTTAATACCAACAAACAAATACCAACATTATTATGTTACAGAAGCAGTTTAGCATAGTGGACAGAGCACGGCCTGGGAGTCAGAAGGTGGTGGGTTCTAATCCCAGCTCTGCCTCTTGTCTACTTTGTGACTTTAGGCAAGTCACTTAACTTCTCTGTGCCTCAGTTCCTCATCTGTAAAATGGGGATTGAGACTGTGAGCCCCATACGGGGCAGAGACTGTCCAACCCAATTTGCTTGTACCCACTCCAGAGCTTAGTACAGTGACTGGCACATAGTTATCACTTAACAAATACCATTATTATTATTATAAATTAATAATACATTATTAATAATAATGATAATGGTATTTTGTTAATCACTTACTATGTGCCAGGCACTGTTCTAAGCACTAGGGTAGATAGAAGGTAATCAGATTGTCCCATGTGGGGCTCACAGTCTTAATACCCATTTTACAGATGAGATAACTGAGGCACAGAGAAGTAAAGTGACTTGCCCAAGGTCACACAGCAGACAAGTTGTGGAGCCTAGAATAGAACCCACATCCTCTGACTCCCAGGACTATGCTCTTTCCACTAAGCCACGCTACTTCTCAGTGCAAGTATCCTATGCTGCTTTGATTACTGCATCAGCCTCCTTGCTGACCTCAATGCCTCTTGTCTCTCCCCACTCCAGTCTGCACTCTGCTACCCAGATCATTATTCTACTGAAGCTTTCAGTCCATGTTTCTTCACGTCTCAAGAACCTCCCGTCATTGCCCATCCACCTCCACATCAAACAGAAACTCCTTACTATCAACTTTTAAAGCACTCACTCATCTTGTTCCCTTGTATCTTACCTCTCCGATTTCCTACTGCAACCCAGCCCACATACTTTGCTCCTCTAATGCCAACCTACTCACTGTCCCTCATATATCTCACCACAGCAGAGACCTCTTGCCTTGTCCTGCCTCTGGCCTGGACTTCCCTCCCCCTTCATATCCAACAGAACAATCCCTCTCCCCACCTTCAAAGCTTCATTAAAAGCCTTCCCTCATTAAGACCTCATTTCCTCTTCTTGCACTGCTTTCTGTGTTGCCCTGGCACTGGATTTGCACCCTTTATTCACCCCACCTTCAACCCCACAACACTCGTGTACATATCTGTAATTTCTTTATTCATATTAATGTCTATCTCCCCTGTTAGTCTGTAAGCTCCTTGTGGGCAGGGAAAGTGTCTACCAACTCTGTTAAGGTATACTCTCTCAAGCACTTAGTACAGTGCTCAGCACACAATAAGCATTCAATAGGTATTATTGTTTGCAAAAATAGGATAAATGCCTGTCTCTTTTCCCTGTAAAGAGTGAGCTCCATTTGGGACAAGCTATTCAAACTGATCAAGCACACTAAAAGCTTTCCCTTTAAAATAGGGCTTTTCCCTTATTTTGGGCATTACTTTAAATCTAGACTTTCCAAGGCTTTCCTGGGGCTACAGTGGAATTAGGACAGGAGAGGGCTGGGATCAGGAGAGGAAAATCCAAAACTCAGTCTGTGAACAGAAAGGATTGCTGGCATCAGTGGTGGAATTAGTGGTCTGTGGCTACAAAAACAAGTTTTTCTGCTCAGTTCAGTTTCTGAAATGCTATTGATTGATTGACTGATTGAAAGTCTTTGTTGCCAGAGGTTGTTTTTCCTTGGCTAAATTATCCTCAAAACTGGATTGTTCCCGTGGAAAAAATACATTCAAAACGCACCCATCTTTCATTCAGACACAGTATAGGAAAAAAATAACCTTTGGTTGACTTGTGAGTTGTTAGAGCATGTTGAACTCAGTTATTTGGCAGGTATGTTCCATTGCACCTGCAGCCATTTTGTTGCTTGGAAGCGATTTGCAGAAAGAACAGTTCTTAATAGGTAACACATTACTATTTGTCCCTGCCAAAATGGTTTTCTCTTAGTTTAGACCATGATCTTCTCTCATTTTTCAATGGATTACTCATATATTAAATAACAAGAGCAAAAGAAGTGGCAAGTGAATATTCTGGTATCATCACACTGAAGTAGCTTATCTCCTGAATTTCTTCATTGTTTCTGTAGAGCCAAATTAGAGAATCTAATGACTTCTTAGAAAAGGCATGGGTCTCAAAGTCAGAAAGACCTGGGTTCCAATCCTGGTTCTGCCACTTCTCTGTTGTGTGATCTTGGGCAACTCACTTCACTTCTCTGTGCCTCAGTTACCTTATATGAAAAATAGGGATTTAAAATGGTGAGCCCAAATGGGACCTGGATTGTGTCCTACCTGATTAGCTTGTATCTAACCCAGTGCTTAATACAGTGCCAGGCACATAGTAAATCCTTAAGGAATACCATTATACACACACACACACACACACACACACACACATAACATTTACTTAAAAAACTTATTCAGTCCTTTACACAGATTTTTAGTTCATCTCCTTCTGGAAGTTTCAAATAACCTCTCAGTATGAAAACATGATCTGGTGAATGACTGAGTACTCCAGTTATCCCTGTTAATATCTCAGCCAGTTGTGCTTGTCTTTAAAAAATAACCACCATGAATGTATTTTATATTTTTAGTTCTACAAGTTATGCCTTTACTATTATTACTCTCATTTTATGGTTGAGAAAACTGAAGGATAGAGAAGTAAAATGACTTGCCAAAGGCTAAATTATAGGCGAGGGACAATGTGAGGCTAAAATTAAAAATAAATTAATAAACACACCCTTTTAAAAAAAAGCAAATATTTTTCCCTTGAAATTATAATAATAGTGGTATTTGTTAAGTGCTTACTATGTGCCAAGAGATAGACAAATGTTTCATTCAGTTTAAAAATGAATCATAAAAATAGTTTCTTTAAAAAAAGACTTTGACTTTAGCATACATAGTTCAAGTTACTATAGTATGATGTTTAGTTTTCAATTGGCATATCTAGACCTAGGTAAAAGATAAAAAGTTTGTCACTTGATAGTCCAACTTGTACTGTTTCATTAAAAAAAAAATTTATAAATTATTGTTATGATAATTGGTTAAGTGCTTACTAAATAGCAGGTACCATACTAAGTGCTGGGATAAATACAAGCTAATCAGGGTAGATACAGTTCATGTTCAATGTGGCTCGAAATTTTAATTCTTATTTCACAGATGAGGTAACTGAGGCACAGAGAAGTTAAATAACTTGCCCAAGGTCACACAGCAGGCAAGTGGCAGAGCCAGGATTATAACACAAGTCCTTCTGACACCCAGGTCTGTGCTGAATCCACTAGGCCATGCTGCTTCATTTATGGTGACTTGTTGCCTTGGTGTTTGAAAAAATATTTTAATTGTCCTTATATGTGAATTGAGCAATCAATTTTGTGGCATACTTTTAAAAATTCTGAATTCCTGCCTTTTCAAAATCCAGCAGCCTTTGCTTTCTCTATCCCCCTCTGGCAAAAGCAGTTTTTGACAAGCAAACTTCCTTTCACAATATTCGTATTTGTGGCCAAATTTGTGGCAATATGAAATCTTGTCTTTTTCTTAAACATTCTGCCCCTAAGAGTTTTCAGATATCATTTTTGCCAAACGTTTAAAAATTTAATTTAAAACTATTACGTTGGTCAACAAACATATATGCCAATATGCAGGTATATATTTCTCATCATCTGAGTAAGTTTTTATTACAGCAGTCCACAAAATTGTATTGCTATGGGTAAATGAAATTGATAGAATCTGTTTACCTTACATTTTGTGTTTCAAATCAATATCCAAAATTAGTCTAGAGTTAATTTTGGATTTTGTCAAATAACCAAATTAAAAGAATAGTTTAGAGTCCCTTGTCAGAAGGTTCAGTGTGGCCCAATGGAAAGAGAACAGGTCTGGGAAATAGAGGACCTGGGTTCTAATCCTGGCTCTGCCTCTAATTATAATAATTATAATTGTATTTGTTAAGATCTTTCTATGTGATCAGCACTGTTCTAAACCCTGGGGTAGTTACAAGATAATCAGGTTGTCCATGCGGGGCTCACAATCTTAATTCCCATTTTACAGATGAGGTAACTAAGGCACAGAGAAGTCAAGTGACTTGCCCAAGGTCACACAGCAGACAAGTGGCGGAAAAGGGATTAGAACCCATGTCCTTTGACTTCCAAGCCCGGGCTCTCTCCACTAAGCCAAGCTGCTTCTAGCCTAGTGGTGACCTTGGGAAAGTCATTTAACTTCTCTGGGCCTCAATTTCCTTATCTATAAATGAGGATTCACTCACTACCTGTTCTCCTTCCTATTTACTATGAGCCCATGTGGGAAAGGGACTGTGTCTGACCTGATTATTTTGTATCTTCCCCGGTTTGGCATGTGGCAAACTCTTAACAAATACCGCCATTATCATTATTACTATTATTATTTATTAATAATAGAGGGAGGGTACAGAGAGAGAAAGGTAAAAGGGATGCAGAAATGTTCCTCAGTTACTTCACCTGTTAAAATGGGGTTTAAGACTGTGAGTCCCATGTGGGATATGGACTGTGTCCAACCTGATTTGCTCTACCTACTCCAGAGCTTAGTAGAGTGTCTGGCACTAGTAAATGCTTAACAAATATCACTGAGAGAGGCAAGGGCGGGGGAACGAATGTGGAAGAAAAATAGAGGGAGAGAGGATACACAATCCACTCTCCACTCACTGAAGGGAAACAGCAGCAACCTTATTGGCTCAGCCTGTGGGGGCCAGTTGAGCAAGTGGCTGATAGGAGCAGGAGAGGATGCCCCCCTCAGCTGAACTGGCCTCTGCTGGGGCAGTTGATTCAAGGCCATAGCTTTATCCACACAACTTCCCTGTATGGTTTTAGAGGAGAAAATGGGAGGGAGAAGTAATTTTCTTGGGGTCACCCAGCAGGTCAGTAAAGCTGGGATTAGAACCACTCCCAGCCCTTGGCTCTTTTCAGCTTCATTCATTCATTCATTCATTCATTCATTCATTCAATCGTATTTATTGAACGCTTACTGTGTGCATAAACTAAATGATATTGCTCTAACTAGTCACCACACCCTCACATTTCTATTGTAAATTGGGGTTGGGTTTTACCAAGAGTTTAACAGATACCAGTTGGGCCAGTAGGTGTGAGGGCAGCTTCATGGGCCCAGGCATCTTCCCTCTCTGATTCGTCCTCTGCCATCCCTGAATTCCACCCCTGGGATCTGCAGCCACCACCCAGTCAATGTTATTTACTGAGTGCTTACTGTGTGCAGAGCACTGTACTAAGCCATAGGGATATCTATAAAATATTTGGTAGACATGATCCCTGCCTGCAAGAAGCTTGCAGTCTACAGGGGCAGACAGGCATTAAAATAAATTCCAGATAGGGGAAATACTAGAATATTTACTCTAGAATTGTGGAGCTAGGGTGTCAAAATACTCAAGAAGTACACAGCAAAGTACATATATAATCGACCCAAAGGGAGGGGGAGAAAAAGGAGGTAGTCTGGGAAGGTCTTTTGGAGAGTTTGGAAGGTGTTGGTATTTGTTAAGCGCTTACTATGTGCAGAGCACTGTTCTAAGCGCTGGGGTAAACACAGGGGAATCAGGTTGTCCCACGTGGGGCTCACAGTCTTAATCCCCATTTTACAGATGAGGGAACTGAGGCACAGAGAAGTTAAGTGACTTGCCCACAGTCACACAGCTGACAAGTGGCAGAGCTGGGATTCGAGTGAAGAGAGTGATAGACTGTCGGAAATGAAGGGTGAGGGAAATCCAGGGCAGAGAAAGAATATGGGCAAGGGGTCAGCTGCAGGATGGAGGAGATCAAGGTACAGAAAGTACACGAGCATTAGAGGAGTACACGTGTGGATTGAGGTGTAGTAAGAGAACAGTGACGTAAGGGAGGAGGGAGTGAGCAGGCTGAGTTCCTTAAAGCTTTTAAGGAATTTCTGATTGCAGAGGTGGAAGGACAACCACTGGAAGTTTCTGAGAAGTGGGGAGTTATGGACTGAATGTTGTTTTCAGAAAAACGATCTAGGCAGCCGAGTGAAGTAGAGAGACAGGATGTAGGGAGGTCAGTGAAGTGGGAATGAGAAGTGCTTCGTTCAGCATGGCAGCAGTTTAAATGGAGAGGAAGGGGTAGATTGTTGAAATGTTAAGATTGAACTGATGGGATTTCATGATAGAATCAAATGTGTGGGTTGAATGAGAAATAAGCTGAACATTATGCCAAGGTTATGGGCTTGTGAGATAGGGAGGATGGTATTGTCTACAGTGATGGAAAGACAGGGGAGGACAAGATTTGGGTGGGAAGATGAGTTCGGTTTCGGAAATGTTATATTTGAGGTGTCGGTGGGGCATCCAGGTAGAGATGTTCGGAGACTGCGGAGAAGGAAATTGGTCAGGACAGAAGTGGATTTGTGAATTATCCATGTGGACATGATTCCACCCCCAAACCACACACCAGGCTCTGCTGGGGATATTCCTGGGCTCTCTGCCTGGAGATCTTCTTCCCCCTCCCCAGGAATTTTGACCCTGGCACAGTGGTACCACTGTCCCTACCTCAACCCCTGTGTTGACCTGGGAGAGCAAGATGGTCAGAGTTGGCCAGAGAGAAGTCCAAGTGCCCAACCAATGCCATAATAGATATGAGATAATGAGATATGAGATATCTCATAATGAGATATGAGATAATGAATACAGAACGTGTCCATGTGGGTCTCACAGTCTAAGTAGGAGTGAGAACAAGAACTGAACTCCCAGTTTTCAGATGAGGAAACCAGGGTTCAGAGAAGCTAAGTGACTTGTTCGAGGTCATAGAGCAGGCAAGTGGCAGAGCCAGGGTTAGAACCCAGACGCTTCGGCTCCCGATCCCAGTTCTAGGCCATGCTGCTGCCGCTTCTGCTTATGGATAACATATCCTTTTCTGCTGGCCCTGTGATCTCCTGTCTCACAGTTGTCACAGCAACTTAGATATAGCTTAGAATTTGAGTTGAGGCTTGAGAGAGGAAGGGGATGGGAGAAAACCTTACCAGCAAGCAGTTCAGGGGGATGGGAGGTGGGGAAGGGGAAGAAACCAAGATCACCTGGGGACTTTGGCTCCTGTGTGCTCATCAACTCAATCACTAATCCATCAATCAATTCTAACAGTGATCATACATTTTCACTCTACCCTAAGTTTTAAAAGTAGTGTTGCTATAACACTTAAGTGTACAAGAGAACATATCACTCAAAACTCTTTAAATCTTCCTGCTCTTAATATTTGAGCACTGAACATAATACACCAGAGCTGACATTGACTTTATGTACACTGATTTTTCTCTGTAGAACACTTTAATTCTCAAAGTGAGTTCACGATACTTTCATTTTTGTCCAAAACATCCAATGAATCAATGGTATTTTTGGAGTGCTTGCTGGGTGCAGAGCACTGTACTAAGTGCTTGGGAGAATGATACAATAGAATTGGTAATTATGATCCCATGATTGACTGACTGACCCTAGCCTGCTCCGCAAAGGACCTGTAGGCTGAGGCAAAGTCTGCCTCCCTAACACCTCACCTCTCATCGCACCCACCTCCGATAGCTCTTGTGAGTGAGCAAGGCCCATGTCCACGAGGGAAAAATGTGGCAACCCCTCCCCCAAACCCTGCTCCTGCCTCCATCCATGCTCTCACCGCACCCATCCTTCCTCCCCTGCCCCCCTTCCCCTACCTTAACCTATGCGCATCCATCCATCCATTTATTCATTCAATCATATTTATTGTCCCCTCCTCAACCTGTTCCTGATCCCACACCTTGGCCGGTGCTCCAACTCCTCTGTCCAACCCCTCATCCGCCCCACGACCCTCCTCATCGGCCCGCGATCCCCATCTTGCCTGACCTTCAACGTGCCGCCTCGTGTGACATTCGCCCATCCTTCATTGTCCCTCACCAACACGTGCTCCCCTTCCTGCCCGACCCTCGAAGTCACTCCCAGCCCTTTGACGCCCCTCATCAGCCCATAACCCCGGTCCTGCCCGCCCCTCCACCCGGCCCTCAACGTCCCCCTCCCCAGCCCGATTTAACTTCAGTCCATCCTTCATTCAGTTGTATTTGAGTGCTTACTGTGTGCAGAGCACCGTACTAAACGCTTACCATCGAACCCCCCCATCAGCCCGTGCCCCCCGTCCTGCTCAACCCTCGCTATCAGCCACAGCCCTTCAGTGCTCCTCATCTGCCCACCATCAATCAATTCTAACAGTGATCATACATTTTCACTCTACCCTAAGTTATAACAGTTTAACAGCCCACCATCCTGCCCGCCCCTCCAACGGTCAACGTCCCTCTCCCCAACCCAACCCTCTGCTCGTCCCTCGAGCCCTTCTCATCAGCAGGTTGCCCCCACCCTGCCCAACTATCAACGGCGCCCCCAGCCCTCAATGGCCCATAGCCCCCATCTTGCCAGGTCCTCCAACAGTCCCTCAACGTACTTCTCCCCAACTCAACCCTCTGCTCGTCACTCGAGTCCTCTTCATCAGCACGTGCCCCCCACCCCGCCCAACCTCAACGTCCCCCCCAGTCCTCCAACGCCCATCATCAGCCCGTGCCCCCCATCCTGCCCACCCATCGTCACCCCCAGTCCTCCAACGCCCATCAGCCCGTGCCCTCCATCCTGCCTCCCACAACGGTCCCCCCAACGTCCCCCTCCCCAACCCGACCCCTTGCTTGTCCCTCGAGCCCCCATCAGCACGTGTCCCCCACCCTGCCCACCCCTCAACGTCTCCCCCAGCCCCTCGACGCCCCTCGACGCCCCTCCTCGGCCCGTGGTCCCTCTGGTCCCGGCCCCCGGCGGCCCTGCCCGCCCCGGCCCCGCCCCCGGCCCGGCCCCCCGAGGGCAGCAGCATCCGCGGCCGGTCCCGTCCGGAGCCAAGTGTCCCCCGGGGCGGAGCGGGGAGCGGGGAGCGGAGCGAGGCCTCCGGGGGTTTGGGGGCCCAGGTCGTCGTGGGTCCGGGCCGTCCCCGCCCACCGGCCCCGGCCGCTACTGAGCTCCTGCCGGCCCGGCCCAACACCCTGGCCAGCAGCCGGAGGGTCCCTCCGGCCGAGAGACCCCCCAGCGCCAGGGACGGAGGGACAACCCGTCAGCCTGGGACCCCGCCGGGGGCGAGACCCCTCCTAGGGACAAGAGACCCCTCCGACTGGGCATCTCTCCGAGGACGAGACCCCTCTGGGGACGAGACCCCTCCTAGGAGGAGACCCCTCCGGGGACGAGATCCCTCCGGGAGGAGACCCCTCCGGCTGGGGATCTCTCCGGGGACGAGACCCCTCCTAGGAAGAGACCCCTCCTTGGAGGAGACCCACCCCCCAAGGACCAGACCCCTCGAGGGACGAGACCCCTCCCTGGAGGAGACCCCCCCAAAGACCAGACCCCTCTGGGGACGAGACCCCTCCTAGGAGAAGACCCTTCCTTGGGAAGACCCCTCCTTGGAAAAGACTCCCCCCCCCCCCGACTCCACTGGGGACGAGACCCCTCGAGGGACGAGACCCCTCCTTGGAGGAGACCCTCTCCAAGGACCAGACCCCTCTGGGGACGAGACCCCTCTTAGGAGAAGACCCCCCTCCTTGGAGGAGACCCCTCCAAGGACCAGACTCCACTGGGGACGAGACCCCTCCTGGGAGGAGACCCCTCGAGGGACGAGACCCCTCCTTGGAGGAGACCCCCCCAAGGACCAGATCCCTCTGGGAACGAGACCCCTCCTAGAAGAAGACCCCTCCTTGGAGGAGCCCCCCCCCCAAGGACCAGACTCCACTGGGGACGAGACCCCTCCTCGGAGGAGACCCCCTTCTAGGAGAAGACCCCTCCGGGCTGGGACCCCTCTCAGGACGAAACTCCTCCTAGGAGGGGGACCTCTCCGAGGACGAGACCCCTCCGAGGACGAGACCCCCCTGGGGACGGGACCCCTCCTAGGAAGAGACCCCTCCGGGGGGGGGAGCCGGGCGAGGCGGCGGCCCCTCGGAGCAGGGATGTCGGGGTCGGGGTCGGGGCCGGGCCCGGGCCCGGAGCCTCTGCTGATCCGCGGCGGTCGGGTGGTCAACGAGGACCGGTCGGAGATGTGGGACGTGCTGGTGGAGGGCGGCGTGGTGCGGGAGCTGGGGCCCGACCTGCCCGTGCCCGGACACCTGCCCGCCGGCCTCAGGGTCCTGGACGCCAAGGGGATGCTCCTGCTGCCCGGGGGCATCGACACCCACACGCACATGCAGTTCCCTTTCATGGGCTCCCAGTCCATCGACGACTTCCACCAGGGCACCAAGGTAAGAGCCCCTTCCCCTCGCTTGACACCCCCACCCCTCCGCCCCACCCCGCTCACCTAACAACAATAATCGTAATAATAAGTTGTGGGATATGTCAAGAGCTTCCTACGTGCCAGGAACTGTGCTCAGCGCTGGGGTGGAGGCAGGAAATCGGGTAGGACCCAGTCCCTGTCCTGCAGTGGGGCTCACAGCCTTCATCCCCATCTTACAGATGAGGGAACCGAGGCCCGGGGAAGGGACTTGCCCGAGGCCCCACAGCATAGTGGAGGACCCTCCCTAAGAATAATAATGATGATGATGATGGTATTTGTTAAGTGCTTACTAGAGGCCAATGTTGTAAGCGCGGGGGGGGGGGGGGATATGAGGCAGTGGGGTTGTCCCACGTGGGGCTCACAGACTTAGGCCCCATTTTACAGATAATAATAATGTTGGTATTTGTTAAGCTCTTACCATGTGCCGAGCACTGTTCTGAGCGCTGGGGTAGATACAGGGTAATCAGGTTGTCCCACGTGAGGCTCACAGTCTTAATCCTCCTTTTACAGATGAGGTAACTGAGGCATAGAGAAGGCAAGTGACTTGCCCAAGGTCACATAGTCAAGTGGCAGAGATGGGATTAGAACCCAGGACATCTGACTCCCAAGTCCGTGCTCTTTCCGCTAAGCCACACTGCTTCTCTCCCTCTTCCCTCCCCTCTCTGTCTTTCCCCTCCCCCCTCCTCACTCCTCCTGCCATCCTCCTCCCCATTCACTCCTCCTCTCCCCTCACTCCTCCTTCTGTCATCCTCCTCGTTGCCTCCTCACTTGTTCATTCATTCATTCGATCATATTTATTGAGTGTTTACTGTGTGCACAGCACTGTACTAAGTGCTTGGGAGAGTACAGTGCAACCACAAACATAGTAAGCCCTTAATAAATTCCATCATCATCAATCATCATCATCATCATCATAATCAACAACAGACACATTCCCTGCCCACAAGGAGCTCACAGTCTAGTTGGGGAGACAGACATTAATACATAAATTAATAAATAAATATACAAATAAATTCCAGATATACACATATGTGCTGCTTGGGATGGGAGGCAGGATGAAAGAAGGGAGCAAGTCAGGGCGACGTAGAAGGGAGTGGGAGAAGAGGAGAGGAGGGTTTAGTCAGGGAAGGCTTCTTGGAGTTGATGTGCCTTCAATAGGGCTTTGAAGTGGGAGGGAGCAATTATCTGTCTTGTATGAGGGGAAGGGCATTCCAGACCAGAAGTGGAACGTGGGTGAGAGGTCAGTGGCAAGATAGTTGGGATCAGGGTACAGTGAGAAGGTTAGCATTAAAGGAACGAAGTGTTCGGTCTGGGTCGTAGAAGGAGAATAGTGAGGTGAGGTAGGAGGAGTTTTTGTTTGATGTGGAGGTGGACGGACAACCACTGGAGGTTCTTGAGGAGTGGGGAAACAAGGTCTGAATGTTTTTGAAAAAAAAAATGATCAGGGCAGCAAAATGGAGTATGGACTGGGGTGGGGAGAGACAGGAGGCAGGGCGGTCAGCAAGGAGGCTCATACAATAATCAAGGCGGGATAGGCTAAGTGTTTGCTTAAGAAGGGGCAGATTTTGGTGATGTTCTGAAGGTAGAACTGACAGGATCTAGTGATGGCTTGAATTATGTGGATCGAATGAGGGAGAGGAGTCAAGGATAATGCCAAGGTTATGGGCTTGTGAGACAGGAAGGATGGTGGTGCTGGCAACAGTGATGGGAAAGTCAACGATGGAAAGACAAGGTTTGGTTGGGAAGATAAGAAGTTCAGTTTCAGCCATATTAACTTTGAGGTGACAAAGACATCCAAGTAGAGATGTCTCAAAGGCAGGAAGAAATGGAAGACTCAGAGAGGGAGAGAAATCAGAGCTGGAGATGTAGATTTGGGTGTCTTTGGCAGAGAAGTGATAGTTGAAGCCATGTGAGCTAATGAGTTTTCCAAGGGAGTGGTGCAGATAGAAAATAGAAGGGGACCCAAAACTGAACCTTGAGGGACACCCACAGTTAGGGCGTGGGAGGCAGAGGAGGAGCTGGCGAAAGCCCTCTTCCCTGCTCCCTCCTCCCCCTTCTACGTGGTCATTCCCCCCTACCCCTGCCCCATCAGACATCAGGGATTGCTGTCTAACAGCTTCTCCCCCCTCCCCCCCTCCATGAAAGCTGGAACAGGCAGGAAGAGCCTCCCATTCCCCCCCCACCCCCTTCCACCCCAGGGACAGTGCTGATCTGTGGAGGTAGTGGGCAAGGGAAGCAGCGTGGCCTAGTGGAAAAGAGAACAGGCCTGGGAGTCGGAGGACCTGGATTCTAATTCTGGTTCTGCCAATTGCCAGCTGTGTGACCTTGGGACAACTCACAACAAGTCACTTCACTTCTCTGGACCTCAGTTTCCTCTTCTACAAAATGGAGATTAAGACATGGACTTGGTCCAATCTGATTAACTTGTACCTATCCCAGTGCTTAGTACAGTGCCTTGCACATAGTAAGTGTTTAACAAATACCAGGAAAGCAAAACAAAATACAAAAAAAACCCAACAAACCTGGGATGTCACTTCATTTCTCATTGCTTCAGTTTCCTCAACTGAAAATGGGGATTCAATATCTGTTCTCCCTCTTACTTAGACCTTGCATCCCATGTGAGACAAGGACTGGTGTCCAACTTGACTAACTTGAATCTACCCTAACTCTTAGAACAGTGCTTGACACGTAGTAAGCACTTAACAGATATAACAATAATAATAATAATTATAACGATTCACCTATGCTTGTACTGGCCACACATATCAGCACCCAGAGTCTTCATGATTGTCCCTATAGCATACCAATTATATATGTTGGGCCAAACAGTAAACCAATTGAAAGGAACCTAAAGGTAAGATGCAACCTTCCACCTGGAATTCTCATTTCTCTAAATAAACCCAATTCACTGTGGCTGGGTATCCCTCTTATAATTTTTGAAAAGTCAACTCACTGTGACTATACCGAAAAAGAACCATTTTGGGCTTCCACAGAGTTAACTTTTAAAAGGTCTCTTGCCAGAGCCAACACTTGCTGCAGTAGCTCTGCCCTCTCTTTGAGCCCTACTTTCCAGTTTCTACTAAGTGCTGCTTTGTTCTCTAAAGAAAGCAAAACAGAAATCCACATTTAAAACTCTCAGTGGCTTCAATACCATTTTGCAAACCTCAGTCTTTGCATCACTCTGAAGGTATTCTCCCCAATTTGTAATGTTGATTAAATCTTGACTTTGGCTGTTATGCTGTTTAAGGAGCCTGGTTCAGCCATGATTGCTAGATCTTTTGAGTCTTAGAAACCAGATGGTGACTATCTTTTATGCACCTGTATACTTATACAATCCTCTTGATCACTCTGAATATAGGTAGCAGTATTAGCATTTATTGAGCAACCACTTACTGTAAAATGCACTGCCCTAAGCAGCAGGGAAATTGCAGAGCAGAGAAGTGATATGTTCCCAGCCCACAGGGAACTTACACTTTAATAGGGTAAACAGACAAACTGATTTATAAACTCATTAGTCATGATACATTTATCAATTAATTAATTAATGTATACAAAAATGGAGAGGATGTGTATAAATAATTACACAAATGCCAGAGGGGCCTAATGGGTTCATACACTGTAGGGTGCTGGGAATTAATCTGGGAAGGTTTACTGAAAGAGGTGGGGATTTAGGGTTTTGAATCTGAGGAGTGAGTGAGTTAAGGAATAGACAGGGAAGAGAGCAGTAAGGCAGAGTGAAAAAAGTCGGAATGCTTTGAAACCAACTATGAGGAAGTAGCTATTGTGACATATTAGTTACATATCTCCAAGTTCCATTGCTTCCCTATCTATTATTTCTTATCAGTTTAATCAATGGCATTTATTGAGCACAGGGGAAAGAATAATACAATAGAGTTGGTATCAATCGTATTTATTGAGTGTGGAGTTTACAGAGTTGCTAGACTCATTGCCTGCTCAAAAGGAGCTCACAGTCTAGAGGGGGAGACAGACATTAAAATTTCAGATATAAATCCTGCAGGGCTAAAGGTAGAGTGACTATGGGGTATAAATCCAGGTTTGAGGTTGATGCAGAAGGGAGGGAGGGGGAAAATTAGGACAGAGGCAGGGAAGGTCTTTTGGAGGAGACGTGATCTTGTTGAAGGTTGGAAGGAGGGGACAATGATTGTCAGATATGAAGGAGGGAATTCCATTCAACCTATCCATCAATCGTATCTACTGAGCACCTGGGAGAATTGGTAGACATGTTTTCTGCCCATGAGTAGACTGAGAAGGAGAGGCTAGAGAGATAGGAGGAGAACCAGGAGAGAACAATGTTAGCGTAGACAAGTTCAGGTAATGTTTTCAGGAGAAGGGTCCACTGTGTAGAAGGCACATGAAAGGTTCACTAAGATTAGGCTATTGGTTTTGGAAAGAAGAAGTTCACTGGTGATTTTAGGGCAGTTTCTGTGAAGTAAAGGGAGAGGAAGCCAGGTTGCAGATGGTCAAGGAGAGATATTGAGGAGGGGAAGTAGAGACAGCTGGTGTAGACAACCTGCTCAAGGAGTTTGGAGGGGAATGGCAGGCAGGAGGGAGATGGGGCAATAACTGGAGCGAGCCATGGAGTCAAGGGAGAGTGTTTTGTTTTTTTTAAGGATAGGAGATACAAGAGCATGTGTAAAAGCAGTATGGAAGAAGCCATTGGAAAGTAAATAGTTTAGAAGATGGTGATCTCGGAGAGAAGGGAGGGCACCACCACTATGCTTGTCCTCACTGAGTTCCAGGATTGGATTTTATTTTTTTTTTTTTGCTTCAGGCTCTCTACAAGGAACTACCATCTGCTTGTCATCCCTCCATTACTTATAATTCACTCCCATCTGTTCTGCAAAGTAGCCCAGGGAATCCACAGGGGATGGGTAGGGAATTGCAGAGGTGGATTTCACCCCACAAGCAGGAAGCCATTGCCATCTGCCACTTGTCACTTATCTCTGACCCTGAACAAATCATCAATCAATCAATCGTATTTATTGATCACTTACTATGTGCAAGACACTGTACTAAGCTCTTGGGACTGTCCACCCCTCTGCTTGTTGTGTGCAGGAAATATCTACCAACTCTGTTATTTTGTACTCTCCTGAGCACTTAGTACAGTGCTCTGAACACAACACTCTATACATAATAAGTACTAAGCAAAGACCATAAAAAACCCTTCTCTTCAGACTCTCTCTTCCATTTCATTAAAGCAAAACTAAGTTTCATTTTTATCCATCAGGGGACAAAGCAAAACCTGGGACAAGACGGCCACTGGCATTTTAAGAGAAAATGTGTTTTTATTCTTAAACATCTCAAAGAAGGAGCACCTTCACGCGATCTGTGGGAAAGATCCACCTCGAAGAGGCTCTTTCAGATGAAATGTGATGCTGGCTGATTACTGAATTGAAAATGTTTTTGTGATTTCAGGCAGCCCTGGCTGGAGGCACCACCATGATAATTGATTTTGCCATACCTCAGAAAGGCTGCTCCCTTATAGAGGCATTTGACACTTGGAGAAGCTGGGCCGACCCCAAGGTCTGCTGTGACTACTCCCTGCATGTGGCGGTTACGTGGTGGAGCGACCAGGTGAACTCACTGAAGGGCTAAGTGTATTTGGCATCTTCCAGGACCTAGTTCAATGACGTATACACAGTGGGTGCTCAATAGCTAATAGGAAATAATAATAATATAATAATGTTAATAATAATGATAACAATAAACAATACAAGGAGCAGCATTGTCTACTGGATAGAGCACGGGCCTAGGAGTCAGAAGAACCTGGGTTCTAATCCCAGCTCTGCCACTTGTCTGCTGTGTCTCCTTGGGCAAGTTACTTCACTTCTCTGGACCTCAGTCAACCCCTGTAAAACGGGGATTAAGACTGTGAGCCACACATGGAACATGGAACATGGACTGTGTCCAACCCGATTTGCTTGAGTCCACCACAGCGGTTAGTACAGTGCCTGGAATGTAGTAGCGCTTAACAAATACTACTATTGTTATTATTAATAATGAATGTGATCGTTTTGCCTGGCTTGCAGTTACCATGGGATAAGGAGTAGCGAGCATTTTTTCAGGGTTTACAAACTCTGCTCGTTGCGATTAAGACAGATAATCTGTAATCCTTTTACAATCACATTTCCAAGACCCTTCCCCTATCTAGCCTACTTTTCCCCAACGCTCTCTCCCTTCTATGTCACCTACTCACTTGGATCTACACCTTTTAAGCAGCTGATATTTACTTCACTGTCAGCTCCACAGAATTTATAGACATATTCATAATTTATTTATTTAGATTAATGGACATCTCCCCCACTACAATGTAAGCTCTTTGTTGGCAGGGAATTTGTCTATCAACTCTGTTGTATTGTACTCTCCCAAGTGCTTAGTGTGGTGCTCTGCACAAAGCGCTCAATAAGCTCATTGTGGGCAGGGAATGTTTCTGTTTATTGTTATATTCTACTCTCCCAAGTGCTTAGTACAGTACACCGTAAGCACTCAATGAATATGACTGAATGAATCAGTATGATTGATTAATTGATTCCTTCTCACTTCCCCGTGATTCTTTAGTACCATCTTACATCCCCCATCCCTCTCCTTTTGTTCTTTTGTTCATACACTTCTACCACCTACTCCAGGTACTAGTCATGGTCATCTACCACCCCCTAGGCCCCACCTCCAAATTTCTGAATCATTTTGATCCCTTTCTCACATCTGTCTCTCTTTCTCCATTCCTACAGTGATCTGTGTGGACTTCAGTATCCATGTGAAACTTGTCTACCAACTCCGTTACATTGTACTCTCCCAAACTCTCCCAGTGCTCTGCACCTCGTAAGCACTCGATAAATATCATTGATTTGTTTGATGTAGATGTCCCTGACAACCTTTCCTCTGTCCACGTGCTCTCACTTCTCAACTCCAGTGACCTCCTGATTCACCTCACTAACTCAGCAATTTGATCACACACTTGATCTCATCACCTCTAGTCAGTACAGTCTCTATCCCTACTAACTGAAATTCCTCTAGCAGACTACAACTTCCTCACCAGCTCTCCCGCATGCAGGCACTCCCACAAATCTGTCCTGTTCTCCCACAGAGACTTCCAATCTTTTGAGACTCTCCAGTATTCTAAAGCCATCATGCCCCATTCAGCCTGCCGTACCCAAACTACCTTTTTTGATATACAAATCAACCCCTTTAATGCTGCCTTCTCCTCTGAACTCTCCTCCTTCACTCCCTTGCCCCTCTGCTGATCCCATAAGCAGGGAGCCTCCGTGGGTTTAGGCGTCAGAAGACCTGAGTTCTAATCCCAGCTCCACTACTTGTCTGCTGTATGACATTGGGCAAGTCATTTAACTTCTCTGTGCCTCACATACCTCATCTGGAAAATGAGGATTAGGATTCTGATCTCCATGTGGGACATGGGCTGTGACCAATCTGCTTAATTTCTATCTACCCCAGCATTTAGTATAGTGCAGCCATAAAAAAAAATTCCTGAAAAACAGAAAACCCTGGATCACCTTTGGTTGAGCTGTGGAGCACTGCTGGTGGAAATCCAGACACCTGGCTGACGTCATCCTTCTTAAATTCTGCCTCACTTATTTTCATTCTGCCCCCTCCTCCTCCCCACAATACTTCTCCATCTTTATTGACTCTCATACTCATTGCCTGCATTATGAGAAGCGAAATGGTGAAGTGGATAGAGCACGGGCCTGAGAGTCAGAATGTCTTGGGTTCTAATCCGGCCTCCACCACTTGTCTGTGTATGAACTTGGGCAAGTCCTTCACTTCTCTGTGCCTCAGTTACCTTATCTATAAAATAGGGGTTGAGGCTGTGAGCCCCACATGGGACAGGGGCTGTGTCTGACTCGATTTGCTTGTATCCATCCCAACGCTTAGTATAGTGCGTGGCACATAGTAAGTGCTGCACAAATACCACAATTATTATTATCATTACTATTATTATCAGCTCTTCCAGACATTAACTCCCTTCCCAAACCCTCTTTCCCTCCTGTGCCTCCCATCTCTTTCCCCTAATGATCTAGTCACATCTTAATTGTCAAAGCTGAAACCATAATCATGATCTCCCTAAAATCTCCTGCTTCTCTCAAGTCTCTCCCTCCTCCTGCACGCTCTTTGATTCTTCCAGTATTACCAGCAGTCTCAAGAGATCTCGCATCTCCTTTCAAAATCTAGTCCCTCCACCTGCACTTCTGACTTCATCCCCTCATATCTTATGTCATTTGCCCCCTTCCTTCTTCCCTCCCTGACCACTATCTTTAACCATTTTCTTTCCAATGACTCGTCTCTCCCTTCAGGCTCTTATCTCCTCCTGCCTCCAGGACGTCTCCACCTGGATGTCTGTCCGCCACCTAAACCTCAACATGTCCAAAATTGAGCTCCTTATCTTCCCTCCCAAATCCTATCCTCTTCCTGACTTCCCTGTCACTGTGGACAGTACCACCATCCTTCCCATCTCTCAAGCCCACAACCTTGGTGTCATCCTTAACTCAGCTCTCTCATTCACCCCACACATCCAATCCGTCACCAATGCCTGTCAGTTTCAGCTTTACAATATCGCCAAGATCCGCCCTTTCCTCTCCATCCAAACGGCTATCGTGCTGGTACAAGCTCTCATAATATCCCAGCTGGATTATTGTGTCAGCCTTCTCTCTGATATCCCTTCCTCCTGTCTCTCCCCACTCCAGTCTATTCTTCATTCCTCTGCCCGGATCAACTTCCTGCAGAAACGCTCTGGGCATGTCACTCCCCTCCTTAAAAACCTCTAGTGGTTGCCTATCAACCTCCGCACTAAACAAAAACTTCTCACTCTGGGCTTCAAGGCTCTCCATCACCTTGCCCCCTCCTACCGCATCTCCCTTCTCTCTTTCTACTGCCCACCCTGCAAGCTCTGCTCCTCTGCTGCTCACCTCCTCACTGTCCCCTGTTCACGCCTATCCCGCCGTCGACCTCTGGCCCACATCCTACCGCTGTCCTGAAATGCCCTCCCTCCTCACGTCTGCCAAAGTAACTCTTTTCCCCTCTTCAAAGCCCTACTGAGAGCTCATCTCCTCCAAGAGGCCTTCCCAGACTGAGCTACTCCTTTTCCCTCTGCTCCCTCTGCTCCCTCTCTGCTCCTCTTCTGCCCTCTGCTCCCTCCCCTTTCCCCCCTTCACCTCCCCTCCGCTAAGCCCCCTTTCCCTCTGCTCCTCCCCCTCTCCCTTGCCCTCCGCACTGTGCTCATTTGTATATATTTGTATATATTTTTATTACCCTATTTATTTTGTTAATGAGGTGTACATCCCCTTGATTCTATTTGCCATGATCTTGTTGTCTTATTTTTGTTCATCTGTCTCCCCCAATTAGACTGTGAGCCTGTCTTTGGGCAGGGATTGTCTCTATCTGATGCCAAATTGTACATTCCAAGTGCCTAGTCAGTGCTCTGCACATAGTAAGCGCTCAATAAATACTATTGAATTGAATGAATGAATGCTTTCAAGCATATTCATGTATCTCTTATCCTAAAAAACCCTCGTTTGACCCCATGCCCAGTTATCGCCCCATCTCCCTCCTACCTTTCCTCTTCAAACGTCTTGAGAGAGTTGTCTACACTCACTGTCTCCACTTCCTCTCCTCCAATTCTCTCCTAGACTCCCTCCAATCTGGTTCTGCCCCATTCACTCCTTGGAAACTGTCTTCTCTAAAGTCACCAAGTAGGCCTCTACTCCATTCTAATCCTCCTTGACCCCTCAGTTGCCTTTGGACCACCCCATTCTCCTTGAACCATTTTTCCCATCCCTTGACTTGACTGAAACTGTCCTTTTCTGATTCTTCTATATCTCTGACAACTCTTTCTCAGTCTCTTTTGTAGGCTCCTCCTCTGCCTCCTATCCTCTGACAGTGAAGATCCCTCAGAGTTCAATTCTGGGGACTCTTCCATTCTTCATGTACATCTATTCCATGGGAAAACTCATTTTCTCCCGTGGCTTCAACAACCATCTTTGTGTGGATGATCCCCAAATTCACTTTTCCAGCCCTGACTTCTTTCCTTCTCTGCAGTCTCACATTTCCTCCTTCCTTCAGAGCATTGCTACTAGGATATCCTGCCTACACCTCAAAGTACACATGTCCAAAAGAGAATTCCTCATCTTCCCACCCAAACCCTGACTTCTCCAGTCTTTCCCATCACCAGTGACACTATCGCTATCCTCTCAATCTCCCAAGCCTATAATCGTGACATTATCCTTCACTCCTCTCTCTCATTCAACCCATATATTCAATCTGTCACCAAACCCTTTTGGTTCAACCTTCACATCATCAGTAAAATCCTCTCTTTCCTCTCCCTCCAAACTGCTACTAAGCTGATCCAAGCACTTCTCTTACTTGACTTGACTTCTGCATCAGCCTCCTTTTGACCTCCTACCTCCTGTCTCTACTCGCTCTAGGCCATACTTCACTCTGTTGTCTGGATCGTTTTTCTAAAAAAAATCCGTTCGTGGTTCCCTACTTCTCAGGAACCACCAGTGTTTGCTCATCCATCTCCACATCAGACAGATACTCCTTATCATCGGCTTTAAAGCATTCAATCAGCTTGCCCCTTCCTACCTTACCTCATTAATTTCCTACAGTCCAACCTGCACACTTCTCTTCTCTAGTGCCACCTTGCTCACTAGGCCTCAATCTCATTTGTTTCCCCACCTTCTCCTTTCTCACATCCTTTCTCTGGCCTGGAATCAATCAATCAGTCGATGGTATTTATTGAGTGATTACTTTATTCAGAGTACTGTACCAAGTGCCTGGAACTCCCTCCCCTTCCATATACTTAACTACTCTGCGCCTCAGTTACCTCATCTGTAAAATAAGGATTAAGACTGTGAGCCCCATGCAGGACAAGGACTGTGACCAACCTGATTTATGTGTATCCACCTCAGCACTTAGTATAGTCCCTGGAACATAGTAAGGGCTTTGGAGAAGCAGCGTGGCTAAGTGGAAAGAGCACGGGCTTTGGAGTCAGGGCTCATGAGTTCGAATCCCAGCTCTGCCACTTGTCGGCTGTGTGACTGTGGGCAAGTCACTTAACTTCTCTGTGCCTCAGTTCCCTCATCTGTAAAATGGGGATGAAGACTGTGAGCCCCACGTGGGACAACCTGATTCCCCTGTGTCTACCCCAGCGCTTAGAACAGTGCTCGGCACATAGTAAGCGCTTAACAAATACCAACATTTTTTTAAAAATGCCATAATTATTATTATATACACCAGTCTACTACTCTTCCCAACTTCAAAGCCCATTGTTAGGTAGGGGGATTGTCTCTATCTGTTGTCAAATTGTACTTTCCAAGTGCTTAGTACAGTGCTTTGCACACAGTAAGCGCTCAATAAATACAATTGAATGAATGTATTAATTACTTGGTTCCAAGAGGCTTTCCCTGATTAAACCCTCTTTTCTCCTACTTCCTCTTCCATGTGAATCACCTGTGCATATGGATCTCTACTCTTAATGCACTTGCTATTCAACCCACCCTTAGTTCCACAGCATTTATGTACATATCCCTAATTAATTTATTTTTATATCTGGGAAGGGAAATGTTTACCAACACTGTTGTATTTTACTTTCCAAATGCTTAGTTCAGAGCTCTGCACAGTGTGAATGCTAAATAAATAACATTGACTGATTGATTGATTGTGACCTCAGACCATTCTCTCTACCACCCATCTTGCAGGGCATGCTCCTGGGGTCACCGGAGGACTGGGAGAGAGAGTATGGATAATAACATTGATTGATTGATTGATTGATTGTGACCTCAGACCATTCTCTCTACCACCCATCTTGCAGGGCATGCCCCTGGGGTCACCGGAGGACTGGGCGAGAGAGTATGGATAGCTTAGTGCACACCCTCACCACTCACTACTACCAATTCGAGCCCACCCATGTCCAGCTGACAGAAGGTAGTACCTATTCATTATGAACCACTGGTGTCTGAAAAATGTTCTCCCTAAGGGCTAGGGGTCAGAAAAGGTAAACTGATGCATTTGCAAGGACAGGATGTGAAAGATTCCGTCTCCAAACTTTTCCACTCATGGATGTAGTATCACTGTCTGCAGTGTCTTCATTAGCAGCACAATCTTCGATTAACAACAATTGCCACCACCATGGTTTCCCCAACCCTAAAATGGGGGGTTGTGATGCTTGCTGCCTAATTTTCTGCCCAAATAATAATAATAATAAAAATTATGGTATTTGTCAAGTGCTTACTATGTGTGAAGCACTGTTCAAAGCGCTGGGGTTGATACAAGGTAATCAGGTTGTCCCACATGGTGTTCACAGTCTTCGTCCCCATTTTACAGATGAAGGAACTGAGGCCCAGAGAAGTTAAGTGGTTTGCCCGAGGTCACACAGCAGACAAGTGGCAGAGCTGGGATTAGAACCCACATCCACTGACTCCCAAGCCCATGCCCTTTCCACTAAGCCATGCTGCTTCTCTGAAGACTATAAGCTCCTTGAGCAGGGATCCTGTCTCTTGTATTGTACTCTTCCAAACATATAGTACAGTGCTCCAATTATATATGTATATATATGTATATATGCATATATATAGATTGTATATATGATGATATCACAGGATTATGAAATGAAGAGACACCCATTATGCCTTGCAAACAAGTTAAATCATTCAGCCTGCAATAATTTGTACCACCCCATATAATTTTTCCTAGTATTTCCCACAAATAGATAGGTCAGAGTGATAGTACATGTGTTTGCCCAGCCCCTCTAGACTGTGAGCTCATCGTGGGCGGGCATTGTTACTCTTTATTGCTGTACTGTACTTTCCCAAGTGGTTAGTACAGTGCTCTGTACACAGTAAGTGCTCAATAAATATCATTGAATGAATGAAAGTACAATTCTAATGCCACTGGGAATAATTTTAATTTTCATGAGATTGTTTTGAGTGGTATGGTTGGGTGGGCTCATTTTCTTTTTTTTTAATGTGCTATTTGTTAAGTGCTTACTGTGTGCCAGGTACTGTACTGAGTGCTGGTGTAGATACCAGATAATCAGATTAGACCAAGCCTTGTCTAACTTGGGACAGATTAGGTAACTGAGGCAAAGATAAATTTAGTGATTTGCCCAAAGTCACACAGCAGACAAGCAGTGAGGCTGGAATTAGAACTCAGTTCCTTCTGACTCCCAGGCCCGTGCTCTTTCCATTAGGCGATGTTGCTTCTATCTGTCACAATTCTGCTCTGCTGACAACTTGCATCCAGCCACTGGACGTAGGTTTTAACATGGATAGCACCTAAAACACAGAGCTCCTAACAATTACTTCATGGGAGCATATTCCTTAGAGACTGAAAGGACCATTAAATCAGCAAATATTTCATTTATTCTGTCATTGCAAGATCTTAGTGTGTTCTCAAGTATACCTGTCTAGTTCCATGCAGCAATCATTCTGGGGGCTTAGACAAGGACTGGAAAACTTTTTTTTCCTAATGGTATCTGTTAAGCACTTACTATGTACTAGGCACTGTACTAAGTGCTGGGGTAGAAACAAAATAATTGGTTTGGACACAGAACCTGCCTCACATTGGGCTTACAGTCTTAATGCCCATTTTACAGATGAGGAAGCTGAGGCTCAAATAAGTGAAGTGACTTGCCCAAGGTCACACAACAGACAAACAGTAGCTCTGGGATTAGAACCCATATCTTCTGACTTCCAGGCCCATGCTCTTTCCACTAGGCCATGCTGCTTCTCTCTTCTCAGAGAACATTTCTTCTCCTGAAGAACTCAGAGAATGTTCACCTGTAGGTAGGGATAAAAAATGTATCCCTAAGGACAGGAATGGCAGGAATTTATTATTAATCTGCTGTCTCATTTTCATAGAAAGCTTAGATATCGGGACACCATTTTAAACTTGCACATCTTTCCCTTTCCTTGTGGTACCTGGTTTAGCCTTCGAGAGTTCAAGGATGAAGTTGACGTGTTCCAGCCTTCAGGGCTTTCTCTATTTCCCATAATGCTGTAGGACCTGACCTGAACAGGTAGTGAACTTGCACCAGCCTGGACATGAAATTTCTAATATTTAATGGGTTAGCCGGGAGCAGTCAGATTGACCAGTTTTTCTGGAACAGATTCAATTCCGGAACACCTGCGTTTTTCCTACAGTTATTATGGACCACCGTCAAAAATTCAGAACGGTTTCAGCTAAATGAGGATGGATGGTGGGCCTAATTGTTCTTCTCATTACTCGAGTCTTGGATTACCATTGGAATGTAAGGGCTTCGTGGACAGAATTGGTGTCTTGTGCTTTTGTTGTACTTCCTTAGCATTTAGTACAGTGCTTTTCATTCAGTAGGTGCTAAATAAAAGAAGCAGCGTGGCTCAGTGGAACGAGCATGGGCTTGGGAGTCAGAGGCCATGGGTTCGAATCCCAGCTCTGCCACATCAGCTGTGTGACTGTGGGCAAGTCACTTAACTTCTCTGTGCCTCAGTTACCTCATCTATAAAATGGGGATTAAGACTTTGAGCCTCACATGGGACACCCTCATTACCCTGTATCTCCCCCAGGGTTTAGAACAGTGCTCTGCACATAGTAAGTGCTTGACAAATACCAACATTACTATTATTATTATAATACTTTTATGGATACAGAGGCAAGGGTAACCACTACGCAGCAGGGCATAGTGGATAGAGCACAGGCTTAGGAATCAGAAATTCCACCATTGTCTACTGTGTGACATTGGACAAGTCACTGCACTTCTCTGTGCTTCAGTTACTTCATCTGTAAAATGAGAATTGAGACTGTGTGGTCCCACATGTGACTGGGACTATGTCCACCCCAATTTGCTTGTATCCACCCCAGCGCTTTGTATGTGCCTCACACATAGTAAGTGCTTAACAAATACCATCATAATTTTCTAGGAGCAGAGCTGGGATTTGAACCAGGACCTGTGGAATATTGATTGACTACTGCTCTTTCTTATATACTATGTTTCTCCCATTAAGAGATGGATTAATACCTATTAAATGAATCCTATTGGATAAGGCACCAATGAAACCACACAGTCCAACTGCTTTTTAATTTACAGTCTAATAAATCTATGCAAAAATCTATATGCATTCAATAAATGAAATCTATCAAAGTAGTTTATTAGCCAGTTCATTATTTGGATTTCAAGGAGTAGAACTGAACCCTTTCTGTTTATTCAAGTCAGAAATGTCACCCTAAGATTTTATTATATTTTATTTTAAGTGTGATGCAGGGCCAATTTCACATTAAGAAGGACTAAATCTGTGGGCGCATTTTGCTTATTATTGACACAAAATGTTTTCACTGCAAGTCATTTTCATATCTACTCTCCTAGAGTCTAGTACAATATCCATAGTAACTGGATATTATAGAGTAATATTGTCCATTGTAACTGAATATTATAGAGTGAATTAAGGGAATATTTTTCAGGAGGTAACGCTGTCTGTTTATTATCAGACATAAAACCTCTGCGTAGGTACTTGGGAGAAGAAATGATTCATCTGCAAAAGTCCAAGAACATCTTATCGCTACAATCAATCCACTGTATTAATACTGTAGTAATAATAATAATGATGGTATTTGTTAAGCACTTGCTTGGTGCTAGGCACTGTTCTAAGCACTGGGGTAGATACAAGGTTCTCAGGTTGCCCCACGTGGGGCTCACAGTCTTAATCCCCATTTTACATCTTAATCCCCATTTTACACTTGAGGTAACTAAGGCACAGAGATGTTTAGTGATTTGCCCAAAGTCACACAGCTGACAAGTGGTAGAGATGGGATTAGAACCCACGACCTCTGACTCCCAAGCCCGAGCTATTTCCACTAAGCCACGCTATGACCACTACTATTTTTATTACCAACTTGTACTCTGTGTCTTTCCTCTAAGATTGTCTCCTCTAAGATTGCATGTTTTCCTAGCCATCCAACTGATGACTTCTTTCCAGCTGCAATTCATAGGGCCCTTGTCAAATATATGATTTGATCGAGCTCATGCTCCATGAGAGAAAATATTCTGAACATCCATCTGCTCTAGGAAAATTATCCACCAAAAGCAGCCCTCTGGCTAATGTCTGATACATATTGCCCAAGACTATATTGAACTTTGTGTACCTTGAAGATGAGTTTTGTGAAAAGGATAACTGGAAAGGCTAGGAAAGGACAGGAAATACCATTCTCATTCTCTCTTTCAAACTGATCTCTGTCTGTCTCTTTCTGTCACAAGTGCCTGCCTTTTGTGATTTATTCATCTGAGTTTAAAATCAGAGCTAAAATGTTCAAATGGAAACAAATTGTGAACTTTTCTACCCAGATTCCTCCCAATATATAAAGATAACTCCCAGGGAATAAAAGAGGGCCTTTGGGATAAGCGACTATATAGAAAGCAGTATTTAACCCCAAAGAAGTAATCTTCACAACTCTTGTATTTATTTATTTTAACAAATTGTCTTTCCTCCCTTTGGGTTCTGTAGGATGCCGACTCTATTCAAGTCCTAAAATACCCTTTCGGTTTTAGGTCAAAGAAGAAATGAAAATTCTTACCCAGAGCAAAGGTGTTAACTCATTCAAGATGTTTATGGCCTACAAAGATGTGTATATGATTCGAGACAATGAGTTATATGCAGCTTTTTCTCAGTGCAAGGAAATTGGTGCTATCGCCCAAGTTCATGCTGAAAATGGAGACTTGATTGCAGAGGTAGGTATTTGCATTTTAAGTCTTATTCTGGAAGGAAGCACTCATGGATGCAGGAGAAGAAATAGGGCCTAGAACATGTTGATGCCTCAGTGGTAATAATAATAATAATAATAATGTTGGTATTTGTTAAGCGCTTACTATGTGCCGAGCACTGTTCTAAGCGCTGGGGTAGACACAGGGGAATCAGGTTGTCCCACGTGGGGCTCACAGTCTTCATCCCCATTTTACAGATGAGGTAACTGAGGCACCGAGTATTTAAGTGACTTGCCCAAAGTCACACAGCTGACAAGTGGCCGAGCCGGGATTTGAACCCATGACCTCTGACTCCAAAGCCCGTGCTCTTTCCACTGAGACATGCTGCTTCTGGTAAGGGACTAGGAAGTTTATTCGTAACGTTACTTCAGGCCAAAAAAAAAATAATCAGAAACCAACTAATTTAAAGGGAAGGATGGTTTCCTTTCAAAAGAGATGAATAGTTGGGCAGCAATACAGCATGTTGTAAATGCACTTAAAAGTTGTTTCATTTTTTTTTTCTTAATGAGCAGAACTCTTTCACTGCCAGAGAAAAGCAGTGTGGTCTAATGGAAACAGCATATGCTGTTGTAAGCTTGTTGTGGGCAGGGAACGTGTCCGTTAACTCTCTTTTCTTGTACTCTACCAAGTATTTGGTACAGTGCTCTATTTGGTACAGTGCTCTGCCCATAGTAAACACTCAATAAATACCATAGATTGATTGATTGATTGGGAATCAGAAAACCTGCATTCTGATTCTGACTCCTCCACTGGCCTGCTGTGTGACCTTGGGCAAGTCACTTTACTTTTCCATGCCTCAGTTGCCTCATCCATAAAATGAAGAATGATGTTCTTTCTCCCATTCTGACTGTGAGCCTGATGACGAACAAGGATGTGCCTCATCTGATTATCTTGTATCTTCCCCAGAGTTAGTGAAGAGCTCAGTTTGGGCAGGGAATGTGTCTGTTTGTTTTTATAGTGTACTCTCCCAAGCACTTAGTGCTGTGCTTTGCACACAGTGAGCGCTCAATAAATATGATGGAAATGAATGAATGATCTGGCACATAATAAGTGCTTAACAAATACCGCTATTAGTCTTATCATTATTCCCTTCACTATTCCTGGGAATTTTTCTGGTCTTTTTTTTATTTTTTATATCTTTTTGGTATTTGTTAAGTACTACCTATGTTCTAGGCTCTGTACTCAGCTGTGGGGTAGATACAAGCTAATCAGGTTGGACACAGTCCATGTCCCACACGGAGCTCACAGCCTTAATCCCCATTTTGCAGGTGAAGTAACTGAGACCCAGAGAAGTGAAGTAACACAACTGACAAGTGGCAGATCAGGAATTAGAACCCAGGTCCTTCTAACTTCCAGGCTCAAGCTCTGTCCATTAGGTAGCACTGCTTTGTATTTATCTCCAGATTGTATTTATTGTGGCATGTTGAGAACTGAGAGTATCAATGTGGCCACTGCTCCTGCTGCTGCTGCTGCTAACGATGATATGCCAGGCACTTTTGGACAGATGTATGGGAACTCTTAAGCGCAAATTTAAATAAAAAGGCAACAAAGTAATCCTAATTTTTCCTTTTAGGTATCATTAAAAGCATCTTGTTTGACTTTACACAACTCTAGCTTTGTCATCTCAGAAGTAGAAGAGTTTCTGCTCTTTAAACTTCCCCTTTCCCTGGAATCAATCATATTTGTCAAGGACTTTTTTCTTGTGTTGTTAGGTGCTTACTTGTGTCAGGTACTGTACTAAGTTCTAGGGTAGATACAAGCTAAGCAGGTTGGACACAGTCCCTGTCCCACAAAGAGCTCACACTCTTAATCGCAGAGAAGTTATTGATTGGTTAAGTCTATGTAAACTCCAGCTATCACGATGAATCAGACACCCAATCAACCAATCAAGTGTATTTATTGAGCCCTTATTGTCTGCACAGCACTGTACTGAGCACCAGGGAGAGTAAAAATATAACAATATTACAGAGACACATTTACTGACCACTACCAGCACTCAAACAAGATAATGTTCAAAATTGGAATTTAATTAGTAACACAAATGGGAAAAGATCACAACGGGCAATTCTAAAATCAAGTTTTACAAAATAACGTTGCCAGTCACTAGGTTTAAGGGTCTCAGACTGAATATTTGATTAACAGAATCCAAATGTCTTGTGCAAATATAACACTCAAATTAGGATAACCAAATTAACCTGGTCTAGTTTCCTTTTGATCCCTGGTACAACTTAGGCTGACAGAAGTAAATTACTGCATGAAGAATCTTCTGGTTCGGTCTCAAGGAGAGGAGGCAGGAGCAGGCATGACAGCCAACAGCCACCTTTTTCTTTTACAGGATTTGTTAAGTGCTTACTATGTGCCGACCACTGTACTAAGTGCTGGGGTAGATACAAGCTAACCAGGTGGGACACAGTCCATGTCTCACATGGCATTCACAGTCCTAATCTCCCTTTTACAGATGAGGTAACTGAGACCCAGAGACGGGAAGTGACGCACCCAAGGTCACACAGGAAACAAGTGGCAGAGCCGACATTAGAACCCATGAGTTCGAATCCCAGCTCTGCCACTTGTCGGCTGTGTGACTGTGGGCAAGTCACTTAACTTCTCTGTGCCTCAGTTCCCTCATCTGTAAAATGGGGATTAAGACTGTGAGCCCCACGTGGGACAACCTAATTCCCCTATGTCTACCCCAGCGCTTAGAACAGTGCTCGGCACATAGTAAGCGCTTAACAAATACCAACATTATTATTATTATTATTATTAAGTCCTTCTGACTCCCAGGCCCATGCTCTATCTACTGTGCCGTGCTCCTTCAGTAAAGCACATCTTACTTTCCATCACGTAGCACTCAAGGGATCTTGGTCCCAACTCAAGGAGGGTCGGCACTTTCCTTCTGTTGGCAGAGAAACCAGCCCTCCCACATGGATTGTTGGCCTCTGTCAGGCCTGTGACCTGGCTGCCTCTTAACAAGTTGAAGGCGTGAGTTCTGGGTTTGTCTCTATCCATCCGAATCCCCTAGTATCCATGTCCATTGGATCCCCTTGGGAACGAGGGACCACCCCATCCTCCCTTCAGAGATCCTTAGAGCCTGACCCCTAAGGCTTCTCCAAATCTAGGCCATGAAGGGACCTTCAGGCCAGAGCAGGACCCGGCCCCAAGTTCCCCGCCACTGTGGCCCTGGGTGTGAGTGGGGGATTAGAGTGGTGGATGGAGCCTCCCCTCCCTTTGATGGCTCCAGTACAGTGGGTTACTTGACCCCCCGAGAAGCAGCTTGGTGTAGTGGATAGAGGTCAGACCTGGGAGTCAGCAGGTCATGGTTTCTAATCCCCGCTCTGCCACTTGTCTGCTGTGTGGCCTTGGGCAAGTCATTTAACTTCTCTGTGCCTCAGCTACCTCACCTATAAAATGAGGATTAAAACTGACTTGTAGGCAGGACAGGGGAATGTGGTCAACCCAATTTTCTTAGATCCACACCAGCGCTTAGTACAGTGGTTGGTACATAGTAAGAGCTTAACAAATACCATTATCATTATTATTATTATTACTTCCTGCCAGAGACATGCATTTCTGTCACCCCTTTCTTTCTAACAGTTCACAGGGCTTCCACTGAAATGAGCGGTAGAAATGAGGGGTAAATAAAGTAATTCCTTAATCAGAATTAAGGAAAATGTCCATTTGGACTGTTTCAGATCCAAGTCTTGAATACATGCTCTACAAAGCCTCATTTTTGTTATAAGCTGACAAAAATAGTCACAGTTTTCTTCTGAAATTGCTTTCGGCTTCCCCTCTCCCACTCCCTTCTGTGTCACCCTGACTTCATCCCTTTATTTATCTCCCCTCTCCCAGCCCCATAATATTTGTGTACATGTATGTCATTTATTTATTTATATTAGCGTCTGTCTCCCCCTCTAGATGGTAAGTTTGATGTTGGCAGGGAATGAGTCTATTTATTGCTATATTGCACTCTCCCAAAAGTTTAGTACAGTGCTCTGCACACAGTAAGTGCTCAATAAATGCAAACTGACTGACCTTTACTTCCTGGCACTTCTAACTTCCTAAATCATTTTAAGGTGCCAGTTGAAAAGGGTCATCCTTTTCCAAAGTTTTGTTCTTCTTGGCTCTGCAGGGTGCGAAGAAGATGTTGAGATTGGGGATTACCGGTCCCGAGGGCCATGAACTGTGCCGGCCAGAACTTGTAGAGGCAGAAGCCACTCTGAGAGCCATCACGATAGCCAGTGCCGTGAACTGCCCGCTTTACGTGGTGCATGTGATGAGCAAGTCTTCAGCTAAGGTGATAGCTGATGCGAGGAGGGATGGTGAGTGTCGTACATCAAATTCATTCAGTAGTATATACTGAGCACTTACTGTGTGCAAAGCTCTTGCACTAAGCAACTAGGAGAGTGCCATATCAACTCAGACACATTCCCTGCCCACAGCGAGCTTACAGTCTAGAGGGGGAGACAGACATTAATGTAAATAAATAGATAAATGAATAAATAAATTACAGCTATATATATACATATATGTCTTAGGGAAGGGAGAGAGGATGAATGAAGGAACAAATATGAGCAGTGTAGAAGGGACTGGGAAGAAGAGGAGTGGAGGGCTCAATCAGGAAAGGCTTCCTGGAGGAGATGTGCCTTCAATAAGGTTTTGAAGTGGGGTAGAGCAATTATCTGTCCGATATGAGGAGGGAAGGCATTCCAGGCCAGAGGTGATTTGTGGGCGAGAGGACGGTGGCAAGATTGATGAGATCTAGATACAGGGAGAAGGTTAGCACCAGAGGAACGAAGTGTGCGGGCTGGGTTGTAGAAGGAGAGTGGCAAGGTGAGTTAGCCCGGGGTAAGGTGTTTAAGTGATTTCGATCATTTAAGGTTTTAGGCGAAAGGTGAAATCCATCAGAATTTATCATGGGCTTCTTCTGTGTGGAGTACCATACGAAACACTTGGGAGAGTAAATTAGAGCTGGTAGGCATGATCACTGCTCTCATGTATGGGTAAGCAAAAGAGTTTAAAGATATGCTTGTAGAAGCAGCCTGGCCTCGTGGATAGAACACAGAGTTGGAAAGACCTGGGTTCTAATCCCAGTTCCTCTACTTGCCTGCTATGCGATCTTGGGCAAGTCACTTAACTTCTCTGTGCTTCAGTTACCTCATCTGTAAAATGGGGGTGGAGACTATGACACTCATATAGGATAAGGACTGTGTCCAATCTGATTAGCTTATAACTTCCCCAGTACTTAGAACGGTGCTTGTCACACAGTAACAACTCAACAAATACCACCACCATCATCATCATCATGCTCATAAATGCATCGGCGGAGGTGGGCAATAGGTGAGTACCCAAGTGCAAAGAGCTGAAATGTCAACTGTGGATCAATCAATCAGTGGTATTGAATGTTAGGTAGAGCACTGTACTAAGCACTCTAGAGGAGAAGATAGGGTGAAGAGATGGGAGATTAATCACAGAAGGACTCCTGGAGGAATGGTGATTTCAGGAGGGCTTTGAAGACTTAAGATCAGTGGTGGGCTGAATATAAAGGGGAAGAAGTTTCAGGTAGAAAGGAAGGCCTGAGGAAGAGATCAATGGTGAGAAAGATGAGAATGAGGTTCAGGGAGTAGGTTATTGTGAGAGGAGTGAAGCTGGGATGAAATGGGAGAGGAGTGTGGCTTAGTGGAAATAGCATGGGCCTTGGAGTCAGAGAACCTGGATTCTAATCCCCACTCCTCCACTTGTCTGCTGTGTACCCTTGGGCAAGTCATTTAATTTTTCTGCACCTCAAATCCCTCATCTGCAAAATAGGGATTCAATACGTGTTCTCTTTCCTACCCTAGGCTGTGAGCCCCATGTGGGACTTGATTATCTTGTATCTATTCTAGGGTTTAGTACAAATAATAAGCGATTAACAAATACCATTAAGTAGTAGGAGAGCCTTAAAGCCAATGGTCAGGAGTTTCTTTTTGCCACGGTGAGAGAAGGGGAACCCTTAGAGGTTTTTGAGGAGTGGGGTGATGAACACAGAATGAACTTTTAGAGAAAAGATCCAGGCAGCAGAGGGAAATATGACCAGGAGGCAGGAGAGGTTGGAGGCAGGGAGTTCCATAAGAAGGTTGGAGCAGCAGTTGAGTTGGGATATGACAGATGCTTGGACCAGAATGGTAGAAATGTTGAGGAGAGGAAGGGGAAGGGTCTAGAAATGCTGTGAGGAAAAAAAAAATCAGAGGGTTTTTGGCGACTGACTGAATATGACTAAAATTTTAAAATTGTCAGATTTTGATTGTGAGATAACAGGAAATAACCTTTACTGAAAGTCAGTAGTTCTCTCATATTTCTTGAGGCATAAATCAAGGACTCAGACATTCACTATTAATTTTAAAAATGGGCTTCAAATAGAGAGACAGTAATCATGTATAAACCAGAAAATGATGCTCTTCCCAATCGAATTATCCTGTATTAGCCAAGATCACATGCAGGCAACCTTAGTATTAAGGCCCCACCTCATCTCTCAGTTAGGGAGAAATTCATTATTAATCCCTTCCTCTGTCTTTCCCTCCTGCTCTCTCCTCCCTGCCACACCTGCCAGAAGAACCTAGACATTACCGTATTGTCCTGAGTGACCGAATGCATTTAGTGCATGACTGGATCTCTTTCTCCAGCCTGTGGCCGTGGCAGGGTGGCCTTAGTGCAGACGCCTGCTCCATGCTGCTTACAGAGGTTGACTGTGGGGGAAGGGTCATAGTGCACTGACACCTCTAACCAATAATCCCCTCTAGACTGCAAACTTTACTTCTAGACCTTAAACTCGTTATGGGCAGGGAAGGTTGCTCTGCTAATTCTCTTGGATTGTAGTCAATCAGTCAATCATACGTTTTGAGCACTTAATTGTGTGCAGAGCATTGTACTAAGAGCTTGGGAGACTACAATAGAGCAATGTAACAGACACATTCCCTACCCACTATGAGCTTACACTCTAGACTCTCCCTTGTACTCTCCCAAGCACTTAGTACAGTGCTCTGCATTTAAAAAGTACTCAATAAATACCACTGATCGATTGAATGTATGGAGTCTCCAGTCAGATGAAAGAAGGTTTGTTCAGGGAACATGTCATTTCAAGGCCAGCTCTGCTGAACTATGGAATAGATATATCAACTCTCCTTCTTTTGTTTGATTGAAATTGAAAGAGCACTTGTTCCTGTCTAAAGAGGAAACTTTTTTAATGACATTTTCTTAATCGGTTTCTATATGCCCAGCACTACTGAGTGCTGGGGTAGTTACAAGATAATCAGGTTGGACACAGTCCATGTCCCATATGAGGCTCACAGTCTCAATCCCCATTTTACAGATGAGGTAAACTGAAGCACAAAGAAGTGAAGTGATTTGCCCAAGGTCACATGGCAGACAAGTTGCAGAGCTGGACCCAGATACCCCAGCCCTTCCCAGGCCTCCCACCCCTTGAGCAGGGAAACTAATCCCCAGGTAGGGTCCATATCCTTCTCCAACTTTCCCCCACCTCCCAGAGAGGCCCAATGGGACTACTCTTGTTTGTGTAGGCAGGGGGAGGTATGTGTCTGTATGTTCGTTGGTGTGCATCAACACATGCATGCATGTGCATCAGTCTCAGAACATGTGTGTACCCCCTTGATACATGCACCACCCCGACGAGTCAGTGACCCAAGTATCCCCACAGTGGGCAGCAGAGTCATCTTAGGCCAGAAGAGGGGCTGGGGTGGCAAGGCAGGAGAGACGGAAGTGGTGACGTAGTGAGCCCAGTGGCTGCTTCCAAGGGAGGCGAGTCACCGTTGGTGTCGGGCCCAGTTAGACCTAGGCCCTCTGGCGCCCACCCAAGATCGGCCTGGCGCCACCCAGACCACTGTGGCCTCCTTCTCCCCAAAACAGAAGAGTTGTCATGTTGGGTAGGGGGCATGTCAGTGGCTCAGGGAGTGTTACGAGAAACACCATGGCATAGTGGATAGAGCACAAGCCTGGGAGTTAGACAGTCATGGGTTCTAATCCTAGGTCTGCCATTTGTCTGCTGTATGACCTTGGGTAAGTCATTTCACTTCTGTGGGCATCAGTTACCTCATCTGTAAAATGGAAATCCAGACTGTGAGCCCCATGTGGGACAGGGACTGTGCCTAACCTGATTTGCTTGTATCCACCCCATCACTTAGTAGAGTACCTGGCACGTAGTGAGCACTAACAATTACCATCATGATTGGCTTTGGTACTTGACCTTGGCTTAGAGGCAAAAGCATGGGCTTGCGAGTCAGAGGACATGGGTTCTAATCCCGGCTCAGCCACTTATCTGCTGTGTGATGTTGGACAAATCACTTCACTTCTCTGTACCTCAGTTCGCTCATCTGTACAATGGTTGTCCCACGTGGGACAACCTAATTACCTTGTATCTACCTCAACGCTTAGAATAGTGCTTGGCACAAAGTAAGCACTTAACAGACACTATCAGTATTATTATTAGTAGAGTAGTAGAATTATTAAGCGACAGGGCAGGCAGTAAAGCACAAGCAAGGCCAGGCCAGGACTGGAACAGTGTGGAGAGATGGTAAAGACGGAGAGGCAGCACACGTTGCAATTCTGCAGTCCTCAGGAGTCCACAATCTCAGAAATTCAGCCCCCCTCCCCTGTAGGGTCTCCCTCCACCCACACACTTTCCCTGGTGGTACAGACCACCTGGAGCATCCCATCCCCACCACCACACTGCCATGTTAAGCTCATTGTAGAGGCAGATGGTATTACCGGCTTCCCCTTTGAATAGGAGGTCTCTACACCTACTCTTCACCTTCTCCTCCCAGGGCTGGTTCCAGTGCAGCTGCAGAACTCAGTAACAGAACCATGGCTGAGCCAGGAATGGCCTGTCCTAAACTTACTGTTTTAATGGATCTATTTTATGGCCCATCCTCATTTTCTTTCACCTCTGTCAGCTCCCCGAGGGCAGGGAATGTGCCTATTACATTGTTATTTTGTACTCTTCCAAGCACTTAATATAGTTCTCTGTACACCATAAGTGCTTAGTTGACTGATTTACTGACTTTGCCTGACCATCATGTTGGGTTTACCCAACAGAGCTCGGCGGGTCCTTCTTGTGACCCAGCAGAGCACGCCATTCCAGGATGGGTTTTCAGACTCAAATGTGTTGTACCACTCTCCCAACCCCATCCCTGCTCTCTTCCCTCTCCCATCCTGCCTAACCTCACTATATGCTAAACCATGGGTCTCAAATTCCATCCTCTGTATTACAGTTGTTTGTTTTTTTGGCTTTAATCTTTCGTTCTAACCTTAGCATCATCCCTGGCCACTCTCACTATCTTTTCCCCTTCCCCATGGCTTTCCACTCACCTTTCGCTGTCCAGTTTCCTGTCATGACTGGAGTCGTGGGTCTGGCGAGAGCAACAGATCTGAGTTGGTAGGATGGCAGTCGTCCCTTCCCAAGCCACCCCAACACCCCTGATCTGTCCTTGTTTCCATTCCTGTGATCCTGACCAGGATTGGGAAGCAGTGAGGTGGGAGGGCACGGTGGTTTCTGGGACTGTTGCCCAAGCTAGAATTAAAGGTTCAAAGTAAAAGCCCCCAAATTCTCCCAGATCACAGTTCATTTCTTAAGGAATTTAATTTTAATGTCTGTCTCCCCCTCTACACTGTAAGGTCCCATTGGACAGGGAATGTGTCTACCAAATCTTTCATTTGGTACTCTCCCAAGCGCTTAGGATAGCACTAGAATGCACCCTAAGCACTCAGTAAATTTGAATGATAAGCAGTGTGGGGTAGGTCTGATAATCTTCTGTGAGTTGGGGGCAAGCTGAGCAAATTGACTTAACTGCAGCAACTGAACATAAAGCCAGAGGTGAAGTTTACAGACCCTGAGGTGGCCCAACAAGCAGTGTTTTAGGTAACTTCAGGTTGCACTGTGGGGTGCTTGGAAATCTGGAATACACTGTGTGACTCTGGGCAAGTCACTTAACCTCTCTGTGCCTCAGTTACCTCATCTGTAAAATTAGGATTAAGACTGAGACCCCCACGTGGGACAATCTGATTACCCTGTATCTACCTCAGCGCTTGGAACAGTTCTTGGCAGATAGAAAGCACTTAACAAATACCATCATCATCATAGCCCTGTCCTCTTCCTGACTTCCCTGTCACTGTGGATGGTACGAACATCCTTCCCGTCTCTCAAGCCCGCAACCTCGGTTGTCATCTTTGACTCAGCTCTCTCGTTCACCCCACACATCCAATCCATCACCAAGAACTGCCGGTCTCACCTTTATAATATCACCAAGATCCGCCCTTTCCTCTCCACCCAAACGGCTATCTTACTGCTACAGGCTTTCTTAATATCCCGGCTAGATTATTGTGTCAGCCTGCTCTCTGATCTCCCTTCTTCCTGTCTCTCCCCGCTCCAGTCTATTCTTCATTCGGCTGCCCGGCTCATCTTCCTGCAGAAATGCTCTGGGCATGCCACTCCCCTTCTTAAAAACCTCCAGTGGTTGCCCATCGACCTCCGCACGAAACAAAAACTTCTCACTCTAAGCTTCAAGGCTCTCCATCACCTTGCCCCCTCCTACCTCTCCTCCCTTCTCTCTTTCCACTGCCCACCCAGCACGCTCCGCTCCTCTGCCACCCACCTCCTCACCGCCCCCGTTCTCGCCTATCCCGCCGTCGACCCCTGGGCCACGTCCTCCCGTAGTCCTGGATTGCCCTTCCTCCTCACCTCTGCCAAACCAATTCTCTTCCCCTCTTCAAAACCCTACTTAAAGCTCACCTCCTCAAAGAGGCCTTCCCAGACTGAACTTCCCCTTTTCCCTCTGCTCCCTTGGGAAGCAGCATGGCTCCGTGGAAAGAGCCCAGGCTTGGGAGTCAGAGGTCATGGCTTCGAATCCCGGCCCTGCCACTTGTCAGCTGTGTGACTGTGGGCAAGTCACTTCACTTCTCTGGGCCTCAGTTGCCTCATCTGTAAAATGGAGATGAAGACTGTGAGCCTCCCGTGGGACAACTTGATTACCCTGTATCTACCCCAGAGCTTAGAACAGTGCTCTGCACATAGTAAGCGCTTAACAAATACCAACATTATTATTATTACCCCCCCCTTCACCTCCCCTCAGCTAAACCCTCTTTTCCCCCCTTTCCCTCTGCTTCTCCCCCCTCCCTTTAGCACTGTGCTCGACCGCTCAACTGCATATATTTTCATTACCCTATTTATTTTGTTAATGAGATGTACATCACCTTGGTTCTATTTATTGCTATTGTTTTAATGACATGTTCATCCCCTTGATTCTATTTATTGCTATTGTTTTTGTCTGTCTGTCTCCCCCGATTAGACTGTAAGCCCGTCAATGGGCAGGGGCTGTCTTTATCTGTTGCCGACTTGTACATTCCAAGCGCTTAGTACAGTGCTCTGCACATAGTAAGCGCTCAATAAATACTACTGAATGAATGAATAATTATCGTCATCACTGACCTGAGTTTTGTAATTGAAAAACTTTTGAAACATGCAATATTAGATACTACCACCAGGTGGCTCTGTTGTCAACAGAATAGAATCAATGTTCCTGAAATTATTTGCCTTTGCCAAAGTAATAATAACAGTTGTGGTATATAAGCACTTACTATGTGCCAAGCACTGTACAAAACTCAAAGGTAGATTACAAGTTAATTAGGTCATAAACAGTACCTAACCCACACGGGGCCCACAGTCTAAGTCAGACATGAAATACATTTTAAATCACACATCATTCAATTCAATAGTATTTATTGAGCGCTTACTATGTGCAGAGCACTGTACTAAGCGCTTGGGATGAACAAGTCGGCAACAGATAGAGACAGTCCCTGCCGTTTGACGGGCTTACAGTCTAATCGGGGGAGACGGACAGACGAGAACAATGGCAATAAACAGAAAAATATGGAACGCTTCACGAATTTGCGTGTCATCCTTGCGCAGGGGCCATGCTAATCTTCTCTGTATCGTTCCAATTTTAGTATATGTGCTGCCGAAGCGAGCACAGTTCCATGGTGTCAGAATAACATTTACGAAACGGGAAAATTAGCAAGAAATTCCTGACTTACCTCCCCAGGGGTCTGATACTTTTACGGTTATATTAGTAAGCAGGATCTTGACCTTCATGAGTCCAAAATTCAAAAGCAAAAATAATTCAAAATCCCAAAGCATGTATTTAATGTAGGGTAGATGGACAGGCATATTTACTTTAAATGCCACCCAAAAATGTATGAACACTATGATAAACTGGGCATTTTTCTAAGGTTATGAAATGGATATAGTGAATATTTTACATTTTATTTAGGGCTTTAGTGTTAGGGAAATACATCTTTCCAAATTCATAAATCCAAATTCTGAAGAGGCACCAGGCCTGGGGAAATATGTCATACTGCCTAGTGTAAATATTATTTAGATATATAAATGGATAGGAAAATAACAGAGGAAAACCTTCATTTCATGGCATTATAAGAGTCGGTCAGAAAATGACAACTGAAGGGAGGATAGCTAAACAATGCTTATGATACTTAAGTCAAACTCAGAAGTAAAAAAACAATACTTATGATACATTTTACAGTCAATACAGAAACAGGTTGATAGCAAATAAGGGCAGCATATGACTGACATACAGTTTGGTTGAGTAATATCTTTAAAAAATATTAGTTGAGTAATACCCTAGTGAAGTGACAGGAGATGAAGAATAAGCTTTTTTGTGTATATGATTCACTATGGAATAATTTAGTAATGCGGGTAAATATTTTTTGAAAAAACTACCACAGAGTAGCCCAGTGGAAAGAGCACTGGCCTGGAAGTCATGAGACCTGGGTTCTAGTCCCATTTCTTCCACTTGCCTGCTGTGTAACCTCGGGGAAATCGCTGTCTAAACGGCAAACTCACTGTGAGCAGGGAATGTGTCTGCCAACTCTGTAGTCCTGTCCTCTCCCAAGTTTGTAGTACAGTGCTTTGCACATAGTAAGCATTCAAAAAATGCCATTGTTGAGTAAACTTCTCTGTGCCTCCATTTTCTCACCTGTATAATAGGGATTTGATACCTGTTCTTCCACCCAATATGAGTCCCATAAGGGACATGGACTGTGTCTAACCTGATTATCTTGTATATCTATCCCAGCACTTAGTAAAGTGCTTGGCACTCAGTAAGCACTTAACAAATACCCCAATTACTGTTATCATCACTAGCACCAAAGCATTTTTACAAATACACTGCTCTCTTCCACCTCACCCTAGGAGATAACATAAGATAGTAAATTTATTTATTTATTAAGCAGTTCAAATAAAACAACAAGTCCTGGAACGATGTTTCAATATGAATCACTTAGAAATGCAGAGCCACAACTCCTGGTACAGAACTCCATGGCATGTTAGACTTGATGCCACCCTGGGATGAAGTGCAAAGTGTCTGGAATGTGGGATCACCAGTTCAGTTACCCACACAGCTTGCGGGAGGACCTGGGGTTGGGCAGGGAAGGGGAACATGGACCTGGGCAACTTAGGGCAGAGCTGTGTGAGGCCTCTTGGGTGTGCCTTCATTAAGGCTTTGAAGGTGGGGAGAGTAAATGTCTGCCAGATATGAAGAGGGAAGGCGTTCCAGGCCAGAGGCAGAAGGTGGGAGAGAGGTTAGTGGTGAGATAGAAGAGATTGAAGTACATTGTGTAGGTTGGCATTAGAGAAGCGAAGTGTGTGGGCTGAACTATAGTAGGACAGTAGCAAGATGAGGCAAGAGTGGGTAAAGTGATTGAGTGCTTTAAAGCTGATGGTGAGGAGATTCAGTTTGTTGCGGAGGTGGATGGGCAACCACTGGAGGTTCTTGAGGAGCAGGGAAACGCTTAGTGCTGTGTGGGGACGAGGGAGGTCTGTTTTCAGATTTACCAGGAGGCATACGCTTTCCAGTCCAACTGGACCCAGGGTTCATGGCCCAGCTAACTCCTGTGGAGCTTCTCCCTGTGACCAAGTTGGGCATCCTTTCCTGTTTGGATGCCTTGGGGTCAGGGCCTGTGGACCTGGGATTCAGGAAGAGGAGAATGTTAGAAAGACCTCTTCCTCTTCCTTGGCCAGATGTCAGTCAGTGGTAGGATGGATACCGTCAGTTGCATCGGTGCAGTCTATAACCAAATCAATCAATCAATCGTATTTTTGTTCTTAAGGTATTTGTTAAGTGATTGTGATGTGTCACCACTGTTTATTTTTTATTTCAATTGTATTTATTGAGCGCTTACTGTGTGCAGAACACTGTACTAAACACTGTAAAAGTGCTGGGGGAGTGGAACCGTAAATAAGTTGGCATTAGAGGAGCAAAGTGTGAGGACTGGATTGTAATAACAAATCAGCAAGGTAAGGCAGGAGAGGGTGATAAAGATGGTAAGGAGCTACTCTTTGATGCCAAAGTGTATGGGCAACCACTGAAGGTGGAGAGGGGAGACGTGGACTGAATGTTTTTGTAGAAAAATGATCCAGGCAGCAGAGTGAAATATGGACTGGAGCGGGAAATGACAGGAGACAGGGAGGTTAGGGAGGAGCCAGATGCAGTAATCAAGATGGAATAGGATAAGTGGGTCAGTGTAGTAGTGGTTTGGATAGAGAAGAAGGGGTGGGATTTTGGTGAAGTTGTGCAGGCAGAAACAATAGGATTTGATGTCAGACTGAAGCACTGTGGTCTAGTAGATAAAGCACAGGCCTGCGAGCCAAAGGATTCTGGGTTCTAATCTCTGCTCTGCCAGTAACCTGCTGTTTGACCTTGGGCAAATTACTTAACTTTTCTGTGTCTCGTTTTTCTCAACTGCAAAATGAGGATACAACACTTGTTCTCCCTTCTACTTAGACTGTGAGCCCCATCTGAAACAGGGACTGTATTGGATCTAACTTGTCCCTACCCTAGCACTTAAAACAGTGCTTGACATATAGTAAATCCTTAACAAATATTCTTAAAAAAAATAGATGGGTTCAATGAGAGGAATGAGTTGAGGCTAATATCAAGGTTATGGGCTTGTGAGTTAGAAAAGGTAGTGATGTTGTCTACAGTTATAAGAAAGTCAAAAGGAGGTCTGCGTTTGGGTAGGAAGATGAGGACAGGTTTAGTTTGAGGTTTAGGCAGGACATCCAAGTAGAGATGTCTTGAAGGAAGGAGGAAATGTGCAAACTCCAGAGAATGAGGGAGTTCAGGGTTGCAGATGGAGATGTGTGAATCATCAACATATGGATGGTAATTAAAACCATGGGAGCGACTGAATGCTCCAAGGGAATGAGTGTAGATGGAGAAGAGAAGGGAACTCAGAACTGAGCCATGAAGGACACTCCCTGTTAGAGGCAGGGAGGGAAGAGAGGAGCCTACTTGTATATGAATAGACTCTAGAGAGAAGGTAAAAAAGGACTTGGAGAGACTGGAAGCCTACCAAAGTTAAAAACTCCTTGGGCGAAGTATTATGCTTTTCCAAGTGCTTAGTACAGTGCTCTGCCCATAGGAAGTACTCAATAAATACAATTGATCGATTGATTGATAAAGTGAAAAGGATATTTACAAACATGATCTGTATGTATAAAGAAAGAAACAATTTTGTTTAAGGGAGAGGAGTTATTTTAACTGCAGTATGTTTCTCTTAGAAAGTATAGTTTTAGTAAAGGAAAACTGTGATTAATCCTTAAAGTAAGTAAGCCATTTAGGTGCCTAAACAGCTGTATCTAACTGTACCCAATACAACTGTACCCAATACAAATAAATTTTAGTGTTATTGCACTGACAAGGAGCATTTCAATGAACTTATACCACATAAAATATATAGCATATTTCTGGAGAAAAACACCGCTTCCAAAAAGAGAAATGTCAAGTCATGGAAATACAACATGGCCACATAAATGCAAGTCATTCTAAATGGAAGAAGAGAGTAACGAAAGGGCAGCATAATTCAACACTCCAATCACAGAATAGGAAGTTGGCCCTTTACTAGAATAGGGAAACCCTTGCTGTTGGGGTCAAAAGCAGAAGGACATGGCCCCTGCCCCAAGGAGTTTTAATCTAATGGGAGAGTCAGTCAAAAAAGCAGAAAATAAGAATATAAAGTGATCCATAATCACATAAATTGAAGCATGTCTTCTAAACTGTAAGCTTGTCCTCTAAAGTGTAAACTCATGGGCAGGGAACAGGTCAACTAACTCTGTGTTATATTGTATGCTCCCAAGCTCTTAGTACTTTGCTATGCACATAGTAAGTGCTTAATAAGTAATAATAAGTAATAATAAGTAATAAATATGATATTTATTTAGCACTTACTATGTGCCAGGCACTGTATTAAGCTCTGGGGTGGATACAGACAAATTGGGTGGGACAAAATCCCCATCCCAGGTGGGGCGCACAGTCTCAATCCCCATTTTACAGATGAGGTAACTGATGCACAGAGAAGTGAAGTGATTTACCCGAGGCGACACAACAGACAAATGGTAGAGCCAGGGCTAGAACCCGTTTTTCTGACTCCCAGACCCATGTCTATCCACTATGCCACACTGCTTCCTATTGACCATTGATTGACTAATTAATTGATTGCTTTGAGTTGTTTCCTATCTGTGGCCCAGCATTTGTTTCCTTGCTCATAAAGGACACCAGAGGCAGTGTGGTCCAGTGGAAAGGGCAGGGACTGGTTGCTGGGAGATCCAGGTCCTAATCCAAGCTCTGTTAACAGCCTGATGCATGATTTGGGGAGAGTCCCTTACCATTTCTATAATTCAGTTTCCTCTTTTGGAGGAGGGAGATCCGTATCTGGGCCAACGAGGCATTCTTGGCCATGGAGAGAAGCCCCTGCAGGGTCAAGCATTGCCAAGATTCCTGGATGTGGCAAGATGGAAAACAGCTGCTTCCTTGTGACTGACCAACCTTACATTGTGAGCCCCTTCTGTGGCAGGGACTGTGTCTGACCCAGAAGTAAAAGTAGAAGTGTTCTGTTACTGGAATCTCTGGAGGAGAGCACCAGTTCCACAAAGAGAATGACAAGACATGGAAATATAATGTGGACAAAGAAATGCACATCATTCACAATGGAAGAAGAAAGTAACCGTAAGAGAGTAACTCTGAGAAATAGCATGGGCCTGGTGGATAGAACATGTGCCTGCGAGTCAGAGGACCTGGTTCTCATCCTACCTTTGCCACTTGTCTGTTGGGTGACCTTGGGCAAGTCACTTAACTTCTCTGTGCCTCAGTTATCTCATCTGTAAAATGGGGATTGAGACTGTGAGCCCCACTTAGGACAGGGTTTGGATGCAACCTGATTATCATACGTCTACCTCAGAGCTTAGCACAGTGCCTGGAACATAGAAAAGCACTTAACAAATAGCATGGCCAAGTGGAAGGGCACAGGCTTGGGAGTCAGAGGTCGTGGGTTCTAATCCTGGCTCTGCTGCTTGTCTGCTGTGTGACCTTAGGCAAGTCACTGATTTTCTCTGTGCCTCAGTTACCTCATCTGATTACCTTGTATCTACCCCAGAACTTAGAACACTGCTTGGAACGTAGTAAGCGCTTAATAAATACCATAATCAAATACTTATAAAAAACAGAGTGACCTAAAGGATAGAGCAGGGACCTGGGAGTCAGAAAGACCTGGGTTCTAATCCTGACTCTACCACTTATCTGCTGTGTGACCTTAGGAAAGTCATTTAACTTCTCTGTGCTTCAGTTCCCTCATCTGTAAAATGATTAAGACTGAGCCCCATGTGGGACATGGACTCTGTCTAACCTGATTACCTTGTATCTACTCCTGTACTTAATACAGTGCCTGGCATATAGTAAATGCTTAAAAATGCCATCAGATATCAGAAAATGAGCAGTGCTGGGGTAACTGCATTTGTAAAAAAGCATATGGACTTTCTGCTTCTAACTTTCTAATAATAATAATGATGATGGTATTTTTTAAACACTTAGTATGTGCCAGGTACTGTGATAAGCACTGGGGTGGATACAAGCAAATCAGGTTGGACACAGTCCCTGTCCTACATGGGCCTCACTGTCTTGATCCCCATTTTATAGATGAGGGAAATGAGGCCCAGAGAAGTGAAGTGTCTTGCCCAAGGTCACACAGCAGACAAGTGGTGGCGCTGCGATTAGAACCCATGACTTTCTGACTCCCAGGCCTGTGCACTATCCTTTATGCCATACTGCTTCCACAGTGGCCTCTGATAGCCTCTTATTTTCATGATTTATTTTCAAATATTGTCTACAAACCTGGTTGGAATTTGGTCAAACTCATAATTACAGTCCTTACGGAGGACCTGTCAGGAAAAGATTAAATAACATGCACATTACTGTATGAAATGCTACTTAATCGCTATTATTCAGTGTTCATGATAAGAGGTAGTTTGAGATTGCTTGATTACCTCTGTGTGTTCTCAGCTCCCTCTTTTGGCCTTTGGCAGGTAGGGAGAGATAAGAGAATATTTTGTATCTTTCAGTGGAGTGTTGATTTCAGATTTTCTCTATGTCTTTCAGGAAAAGTGGTATTTGGGGAACCTATAGCTGCTAGTCTTGGCACAGATGGAACTCACTACTGGAACAAAGAATGGCACCATGCTGCACACTACGTCATGGGGCCTCCTCTGAGGCCAGATCCTTCAACGCCCGATTTCCTCATGAACCTACTGGCTAAGTAATCACTTAATAAATGATAGGCAGCCTCTGGAAAGACCAAACACCACAATGATTCCCCAAACAGTAGAAGGGGCATCTTTCAGTAGCCTTTCTACCTGAGTTTCCTCGGCGCTGTCTCTTGACAATTTGTTGAGAAACAGCGGCTCCTAGTGGAAAAATCATGGGCCTGGGAGTCAGAGGACCTGGGTTCTAATCCTGACTCTTCCACTAATCAGCTGTGTGACTTTGGGTAAATCACTTAACTTCTCTGTGCTTCAGTTACCTCATCTGTAAAATGGGGATAAAGACTGTGAGCCCCACTTGGGACAACCTGATTACCTTATATATACCCCAGTGCTTAGAACAGTGCTTGGCACATAGTAAAAGCTTAACAAATACCATCATTATTAGTACGGGGATTAAGACTGAGCCCCATGTGGAACATGCACTTTGTCCAACCTGATTCACCTTTATCTACCTCAGTCCTTAGGGCAGTGCCTGGCCCAAAGTGAATGCTTAACAAAAACTGTTAAAAAAAAACACCAACAACTTGATTCTTAATCAATCATATTTATTAGACGCTTACTTTGTGCAGAGTACGTTCTGAGCACCGAGTTGTAGACACATTCCTTGTCCATAACGAGCTTACGGTCTAAAATAAAATACCTTGAAACTGGCTATTACAGCATGTACCAGCCCATTCTTTAGGCAGATACTGGCTTCACAGTACATTTTTTGCCCTGGTTTCTATGGCAACAGCCTCTTCAATCATCTTCAGAGCTTTTAATTTAAGACTTTTGTTCAATTACTCCTTGTTGGCTCAGTGTTCACCACTCTTGTAGAGGATTTGAACAGTAAAATAAGCTCCCAGGAAAGCCTGGTCATTAAAGTTTTGGTAGAGACATGCCTTATTTGTAGAAGGGATAAAAGGCATTTATTTAGTTGTGTGCCTCCAATATCTCAAGGCCATCAGAGCTACAGGTGTCCACAGCCTTTAGCCTACTATCTTTACTGTACTCTCTCAAGGGCTTGAAACAGTGCTCTGCACACAGGTGTTCAATAAGTACTACTGTGTGATTGCTTTCCATTCCCATGCAAGTCAGAGAGTATGCTTGCTGGGATAGAGGGTGTAATTTCTAGCATCCTCCAGGACTCAACTGTTAGTCATGAAGATTCCCAGGATTGTTGTAAATCCAATCCAGGAATCTGTTGGTCAAGTTGAGCTCAGGTTTTTCATAATCTTTCCTATTTACAGCGGTGACCTGACCACAACTGGGACTGACCACTGCACCTTTAACACTTGCCAGAAGGCACTGGGCAAGGATGATTTCACCAAGATCCCCAATGGAGTAAATGGTGTGGAGGATCGGATGTCAGTCATTTGGGAAAAAGGCGTGGTGAGTTCTACAGATTCAGATACCATGTGGGATTCAAAAGAACATGCCAAGGAAAGATTAGGGTGCAGAACAAGAGGTGTGAAAGAAGAGTCCAAAGGATGAAGGAAAACAACAGTAGCCAGTTCACTGACTCTTCGATAAGGGGTGGAAGGTTCTATTCTCTTCTACTCATTTCTTTTGTCTCATTTCACTCAGAAACAGTATTTTATTTGGTCTCACAGGTCTTGGTTCTTAAATCAATCTGTCATGTTTATTGAGTATTAAGTGCTTGGGAGAGTACTATAGAACAGTGTTGGTACACATGTTCCCTGCCCACAACGTACTTATAGTCTAGAAAGACTGTAAAGAAATGAGTCTAGTTTGATAAAAAACAAACCCAGATTGAGGGCATTTAATAATCCAATATACTTATCCAAGGATTTTTCAGGATCCATGAACATTTGCAGCTATTTAGCTTTGCAAGACCAGTGATTGATTGATAGATTGATTAACACCATCAAGCAGCCTCAGGTCCTGCTAAACAGAGGATGAGTTAACTCTGTTTTACTCACTCCTAGACTACCTTGTCCTGATTTCTCAAGCAAGAGAAACAGGAAAGACTGCCAGGAAAGAGTATGGGCCAGGAGTCAAGGAACTTGGGTTCTAAACCTAGCTTCACCATTTACTTGTTTTGTGACCTTAGGCAAGTCATTTAATTTCTCTGTGCCACTGTTCCCTCATGTACAAAGTGGGCAATATATACTTGTTCTCCCTTCTACTTAAACAGTGATCCCCATGTGGGACAGGGACTGTGTGATCTGATTATCTTCACTCTACCGCAATGTTAGTACAATATTTGGCACATACTAAGTCCTTAACAAATACCACTACTGCTATTATTATTATTTTTTCTGCCAGTGAGAAAGGATGCAGCAGTTTGGATAGAGATTTCCTTTTTGGGACAAGGGAGGTAACAGTTTTGACATGGAGATCTAGAAGATGTGAGCCCCCCATGGGACAGGGCCTATGTCCAACATAACTTGTTTGTAACCAGCCCAGCGCTTAGAACAGTACCTGGCATGTAGTAAGCTCTTAATAAATATAATTATAATAATAATAATTACTATTATTAAGATCTACCTGATATAGATGGTATCTCCCAGGGTAGGGCAGTGGCAATCCATTGCAGAAGCTACATAACTTGCTGCTTTAAGCCAGAGTCTTGTTGACCTACAAGAGGAAGTCAAGCATCTTCCCACTCACAAGGAGACAGTGGGTTTGAGAAGGGACGAGGCCCAGGCTACTAGCCATCCATGGGTCCTATTGATTTTGAGGCCCAGTGTAATTGTGAGGAGTGGCAGCAAAGTTGTGAACAAAAGAAAAATGGAGCACTTTAAAAAGGAATTTGTATCTAGAGCAGTATATGTAGAAAGAAAGAGTCAGGATGATGATGATGATGATGGCATTTATTAAGTGCTAACTATGTGCAAAGCACCGTTCTAAGCGCTGGGGAGGATACAAGGTGATCAGGTTGTCCTACATGAGGCTCACAGTCTTCATCCCCATTTTACAGATGAGGTAACTGAGGCCCAGAGAAGTGAAGCGACTTGCCCAAAGTCACACAGCTGACAAGCGGCAGAGCAGGGATTAGAACCCATGACCTCTGACTCCCAAGCCCGGGCTCTTTCCACTGAGCCACGCTGCTTCTCCAAAAAAAGAAAAAAAAACCTTAGCCGAGTCCTACTGCTGTGACTCGGATTCGAACCAAGGTTGCGGCAGCCACAAAGCAGAGTACTGACCACTATATAATCACGGCGAACTAGGGTGTCCCTGCGCCATAGCCACCCAAAGGCAGAGATACCAATAGAAAAGAAGATGGAGAAGAAGGCAGAGAGAAAAAGAAAGAGGAAACACCAAAGAGCCGGAATGGTCTTAAGGCAGAGAGATACAATCAGAAGAACGGAAAAGAGAAACACAAAGATGGGAAGATAGATGTCTAACAAAACAGAAACGTAGCTCAGAGTCACAGAAGGTAGAGCTCCAAAAAGATGCACAAACAGAAAGGCAGAGAATGCTCCAGTGATAGACAGAGGCCTTCAGAGAGACAGAGACAAAGATAAAAAGAGCTTGAGAGAGACAGAGAAAAAAGAAAGCTCAGGAAACACAAAAAGATCTCCTAAGGCAGGGATTGTGTCTATCTAATCTACTGCATTGTATTGTACTTTCCCTATCACTTAGCACAGTTTTCTGCACACAATACACACTCAATAGATACCATAATTGATTCAGTGAATAGGTAAAAACAAGGTAAAACAGATTCAAGGGCATAGAGTGATAGGAAGGAATAAGGTGATAGGAAAGAATGCATACTTTGCTGTGTGGAAGATTGAGAAGGTTAGTGGATAGGATTGATTATCATTCTCATAATCATCAAGGATAGCAACAGTATTTCATTCATTCATTCAATAGTAATAATAATAATAATGTTGGTATTTGTTAAGCGCTTACTATGTGCCGAGCACTGTTCTAAGCGCTGGGGTAGACACAGGGGAATCAGGTTGTCCCACGTGGGGCTCACAGTCTTCATCCCCATTTTACAGATGAGGTAACTGAGGCACCGAGAAGTTAAGTGACTTGCCCAAAGTCACACAGCTGACAAATGGCCGAGCCGGGATTTGAACCCAGGACCTCTGACTCCAAAGCCCGTGCTCTTTCCTCTGAGCCACGCTGCTTCTCAATAAATAGTATTTATTGAGCGCTTACTATGTGCAGAGCACTGTACTAAGCGCTTGGGATGAACAAGTCGGCAACAGATAGAGACAGTCCCCGCCGTTTGATGGGCTTACAGTCTAATCGACAGTATTTATTAAAAGCAACCTTACTACGTTCTTAGGTACATAAACAGAAGTAAAAAAATCCCACCCATTGAGCTTACAATCCAAGTGCAAGAAAGTGGGAAAGTAGAAATTCCCATTTTAAATGAATTTGTTTATAGAACAGATATTCTGCTACTTATTGTAACTACTTTAGATGGATTGGTAAGCAAATACACTAGACCTGATATACAACGAAGTTAGATTTGCTACCTCAAAGATGCCTGCTGCAGAAAATGAGAGTGGTTTAGTTGTTATGCTGACATGATTTTTCATTTTGTAACATTTCCTCTTCAGAATGAATGCATTTCCTCCTCCAATTGTTTTACAGGAAAGTGGTAAAATGGATGAAAATCGATTTGTAGCAATTACCAGCACCAATGCGGCTAAAATATTTAACCTCTATCCAAGAAAGGGAAGAATAGCCGTAGGCTCTGATGCCGACATTGTCATCTGGGACCCAAAAGCCACAAGGTATGTTTTGAATGAGCCTTCTTGCTTCTTGTCTTAATGTGGAAAAATGGAGTTCTCCTATGAAAGAGAAATAAGTGAGTTTGTGGGGACGTTTCCCATAATTTACTTCCTTAAAGATGCCTTTTCACTAGCAGAGACCAATATATAAGATAAAGGGTTTATTACATAGACAGCACCAGTGTGTATGTATTCCTTTAGACTACTGGAATCTTAGCATATGTGTTGTGCCATTTCCTAAAATTGATTTGGGTGTAGAACAAATATGAATTCACCACTGAAATGCCAAGTTCAATGCCGGAGCTAGGACAGAGGAGGGAACTAGCAGGAACTACAAAGAGGTCATTTTGGGAAAAAAAACAAAACCAAAACATCTTTTGGAATGAAGATAATTACATTCATTGCTTTTTTTTAGAGAAAATTATAGTTCTACTTTTTTAGGCTATGTTTTTTTATGGTATGGTATGGTAGGGTACGGTATGGTATTAAGAGTTTACTATGTGCAAGACAATGTACTAAGCACTGGGTTATTTACAAACTAATCAGGTTGGGCATAGTCCATGTCCCACAAGGGGCTCACAATCTTAATCCTCATTTTACAGATGAGGGAATTGAGACACAGAGAAGTGATATGACTTGCTCAAGGTCACCCAGCAGACAAATGGCAGAGCTGGGATTTGAACGTATTTATTGGACTAGTTGCAGGTTTCCCAGTTCACCACTTCTAGGATAGAAATTCCTTGTCAGTTTCAGGTTTTCATATTTAATCTCTACAATTCCATGTCAGTATTCAATGTCTAGATTAAGTCTATCAACCAGAAAAATTTCATTCATTCAATCATATTTATTGAGCGTTTACTACTTGGGAGAGTGCAATACAGCAATAAAGAGAGACAGTCTCTGCCCACACTCAGTTCACAGTTTAGACAGACACTAGCACTAGTACAGTGCCTGGCACATAGTAAGTGCCTAACAAATACCATAATTATTTATATGAATAAATAAATTTTAAAAACTATAACACAGGTCTCTTGATTCTCAGAACCATAGACCCAACTCCATAGCACTTTTCCACAGAACCAACTCCAGCTTCTCTTCTTTTGCCTCTTCCTCCTCTTTCCCCTATGTTTTCTCCTTTTCTACCACTGCTTCAATAATGCACTGCAATGTTTTCCAGAGCCTCAGATGGATAATTGGACTCAATGTTATTCGATTTGATTTCTCAGATTAACTTGGTCTTAATTAGAATTTAGAATGAAGTAAATTTATATAACTAGGTATCATTGATGTGAACATCTTCCAATTGTGTCAACTACCTATAAGAGCTGCTCTATGAATTGAAGATGATATATTGAATTTAGAAAATTTATGTATTTACATCTGTTTATTTATATCTGTAATGTATTTATTTACATTAATGTCTGTCTCCCTCCATCTAGACTGTATGCTCACTGTGGGAAGGAAATATGTTCATTTATTGTTGTATTGTATTATCACAACTGCTTAGTACAGTGCTCTACACATTAAGCTCTCAATAAATACCGTTGATTAATCGGTGTTTAAATAGTTAGTAGGTGTGGATCTACTGCCCCAATTGATGTTAATTATAAGAACATAAGAAATGTCCTAACTGTATCTGACCATTAGCCATCCACCTAAGTTCTATCTCTAACAATGGCAAAAGGAAATTTGAAGGAATCATGTGATGGTTGTGTTTCTGGATATCCATCTATATTCACTATCAATCAATCATATTTACTGAGCCCTTGGGAGATTACCATATAGCAGAGTTGATAGACACATGGCCTGCTCCCAATATGCATACAGTCTGTTGTTTAAAGTAATATCTCCTCTCATTTCATTCATTCATTCAATCCTATTTATTGAGCACATAGTGTATGCACAGCACTGTACTAAGTTCTTGGGAGAATACAACAATAAACTGACACATTCCCTGCCCACAACAAGCTTACAGTCTAGGTGGGGGGAGGCAGACATTAATATAAATAAATAAATTACAGTTATGTACATAAGTGTTGTGGGACTATGAGGGAGGATAAACAAATGGAGCAAGTTAGGGTGATACAGAAGGGAGTGGGAGAAGAGAAAGGGGAGGCTTAGTCAGGAAGGCCTCTGCAGATATGTGACCTCAATAAGGCTTTGAAGTGTGGGAGAGTAATTGTCTGATTTAAGAAGGGAGGGCTTTCCAAGCCAGAGGTAGAAAGTGGGTGAGGGGTCGCTCCAGGCACAGTGGGAACGTTTGTTTTGTTTTTTTTGAACCTACCATTCTCAAGCTTCAATAGGTGTCCCCTCATCTTGGTGTTGTGGGATTTGTTGTAACAATTCCATGCTCACCCTGTACACCCTCTTCACGTTTTTGAAGACTTCACTTGTATCCCCTATATTTGCATTGTTCCAGAATGAAGAGTACTCTTCCCATCTTTCCTCTCCCCATAGGAAAGCTTCTCCATTTCTCTAATGATTTTGGTTACCGTTATAATTAGAGCCTCCTCTATTATGCCCTTCTTAAAATAGGGATGACTGGTCTGGGCATTCCATGGTTTTATGTAGAGACAGAACCAAGGAAAAGGGTAGAAAAAAATGGCTATTTTTATCCCTTTCCTTAGGTTGCCCAGGATTGCCCATTTGTTTTTGGTTTTTTTTTTTTGGTGGCTGCCACTGAACATTGGACCAATAATTTATAAATGCAGCTAACAGTGACTTCAAGATCCTTTTTCTGGGCTGATAAACTATAAATCCATCGCCATGGAAATTAATTTGGATTTTTTTTTGCCTTAAGTGCATTACCCTGCACTTGTTAACATTGCATCTTGCATTAAAGCTAACTGACTCTGTGTACTTCAGTCCCTGTATTCATTGGTTCTTCTACCATACCCACATCGTTTTTTGTTTTTGACTCCTCGGCAAAAGTCTTCAGAAGATTTCTCTTTAAGCAAACAGCAGTATCAAAAAACTCCTCTTTCTGCAAACAGCAGAAAGTTTGTGGGCCAAGATCTGCTGGCCTGTATTCACAGCACTTTCCAGTGCAGTTTAAAGCAGCAGTTTCCCAGTCGATTCTTACATTCTAATGTTAATCCATTCTCTAATTTTCAACAGCTCCTGTTCAATCTTAACATCATTATTGTGCTTGTTGGTATAATATAGAGCAGTCAAATAGCACATTTGAAAATTACAATTCTTGTTGTTTTTGTTGTTGTCATTATGTCTGCTATTAAAAGCTCATGATGGGAAAAAAAGGAATGAAGATTTGAATTTAGTTGAATTTTTTTAAGCTTCTAGACAAACCGAGGCATGTAATTATGTTTAATGTTCTTCCAATTTATATCTTTTTACATAAAAATCAAGAAGGAGAAACATTTTCTTTGTATAATTTTTGAAGTGTATTTAGGAAGGCAGCATGATCTACTGGTAAAAAGCATGGTCCCCAGAGTAAGGCAACCTGGATTCTAGTCCCAGCTGTGCCTCTGGCCAACTTTGTGACCTTGGGCAAATCATTTAACCTTTTTTACCTCAGTTTCCTCATCTGTATAATCCCGATGAGATCACTGTTTTGCCTACTGTTCAGATTGTAGGCCTGGGAAGGTCAAGGACTTTGTTCCACCCGATGGCCTTGTAATAATAATAATGATGGCATGTGTTAAGTGCTTACTATGTGCCAAGGACTGTTCTAAGCACTGGGGGGATATAAAGTAATCAGGTTGTCCCACATGGGGCTCACAGTCTTAATCCCCATTTTACAAATGAGAGAACTGAGGCACAGAGAAGTTAAGTGACTTGCCCAAAGTCACACAGCTGACAAGTGGCAGAGCCAGGATTAGAACTCATAATAATAATGTTGGTATTTGTTAAGTCCTTACTATGTGCAGAGCACTATTCTAAGCGCTGAGGTAGTGACTTCTGACTCGAAGCCTGTGCTCTTTCCACTGAGCCACGCTGCGTCTCTAAGTTACTAACCCACCACTGAGCTTAGAACCTGGTCATGTAGTAAGGGCTTAGTACTAATACTTAAATTCTTAAGTACTACTTAAGTTTACTTAAGTATTTACTTAAATATTAAATACTAAATACTTATTTACTTAAATATTAAATACTAAATACTAATTATACTATGGTATGGTATAATTAGTATACCATAATGATACAGTTCTTATTTATCAGTAAGTGCTGGTTAGGTCAGGTTATCATCCTATGACTTGATATGCCACATAATTTAAAGTATTATTCCTTGCAGTTATTCAGGCAATCTGTGCTTGATTATACTCAATCAGTCATTAGTATTTATTAAGTGCTTATTGTGGTGCAGTTCCTTGGTCCCTAACCATCAACCCTGAGGGTTCTCTTCTGCTGCTCTTCACCACTTAGAATATTTTACTAGGATCAAGCTTATACATTTTCCTAATTAGACATTTGGAAAAGGAGAAATAACCTCAACCTGAAGTTATGAATAATTCAGTTACTTCATTTATAGATTGCAATTGTCCACTTGTGCCATCTCTCTAACAGACTGTATAAATTTTAGTCTCTTGATGATCTCTCACAAATTTTAGCCTTCCAATCCTTTTAACTTTGTTTATTCTTCATTGTACTTTTTTTTTCAAAGACACACTTAGGGATCTATATATGGTCTCTAAGTCCATATATTATCTACCTAATGTTCTGCTGTACTTCTTCTCAGTTTATTAAAATTCAAACTGCAACTGTAGGAAATTTGTCGTATGCTATTGATGTATGATAAAGATTAAGAACTTCATATTAGTTCATCCTTCATCCTTCAGTGTCTAGAGTAAAAACTGAATGTTATCTTATAATTACCTCATTTAGAAAAAGGTGAAAGTTTAGCTACTTCTAACCACCTTATCTGGTATTTATATTTTCTTTCCCCAAGGTTTTATTTTCACTCATTAAATTTTCTCTGATTTCATTAGATTCAGTCAACTGCTTTAATATCCCCAGGTCCCTTTGTAGCATTCTCCTTCCCTTAATACTATGTCCCTTCCCTCCAGAGTTTTATCTGCAACAAATTTCCTCAGGGTCAAATTTACTTCCCCTTCTCCCTTCTCTTTTAATAAAAACATCAAATAATATTAAATATCTTCAGCATCTAAGTTCTTCTCTTCACTTGGAGATGGTACAAGTCAGTATTCCCCTCTCATGAATCAATTCTTCATTCTGCAGTGAGCTTGCTTCTAATTGGTATTTATCCAATTGCTGTGCATGCATTTTGTGCCACCAAATGCATATCAGCCTGGAATGAAGTCCAAATAGTTCTGAAGTTACTCCGATGACTATCTAGAAAATCCAGAAGTATGATAAGAAAAGTATTCGTTTTGGCAGAAATACCATAGAAAAGTTTCAGTTTTTTCAAGTTACTTGTTTCTTTTCTCCTTAGTGTTTGTATTCTCTCCCTTAGGTGCACTCAACTATTTACTTTAGATAGACATAAATCCATTTGAAAGAGTACATCCTTACTCTGCCTGAAGTTAGGGGAAACATTATTGTCTCAAGGGCTTAATGTGTGCCATAAACACTGTACTAAGTGCTGAGATAGATACAAGATAATTAGGTTGACATAGTCCCTGTCCCATGTGGGGCTTACAGTCTAAATAGGAGGCAAGATGATTTAATCCCCATTTCACAGATGAAGTACCTGAGGAACAGAGAAGTTAAGTCACTTGTCCAAGGTCACACAGCAGACAAGTGGTGGAACCAGGATTAGAATGCAGATCCTCTGACTCCCAGGCCTGTACTCTTTCCCTTCTCATTATGTACCTTACCTGAGCTGTTCTGGAGCTCATCAGTCACTTTTTCCATATGTTTTACAGGGCTATTCTTCTTTTAATTATATTTTGGACTCAAATAGAGAAGCAGCGTGGCTTAGTGGAAAGAGCCCGGGCTTGGGAGTCAGAGGTCATGGGTTCTAATCCCTGCTCCTCCACTTGTCAGCTGTGTGACTTTGGGAAAGTCACTTAACTTCTCTGTGCCTCAGTTACCTCATCTGTAAAATGGGGATTAACACTGTGAGCCCCACGTGGGACAACCTGATTCCCTTGTGTCTACCCCAGCGCTTAGAACAGTGCTCTGCACATAGTAAGCGCTTAACAAATACCAACATTATTATTATTGATGTGATACAACTACTGGAGGAAAATGTGCCCAACATGGGAATGTGGGTTTCAGTTGCAGGGGTCTGACCCAGTTAGTATATGAATGTGTGGTAATATTTTTTCATAATCTAGATGTTCTTTGTGACAGCAAATGATAGCAATAACTAATAATAGTTATTACTACTACTTCTACTAATATTGGCATTTGTTAAATAATAATAATAAAGTTGGTATTTGTTAAGCACTTACTATGTGCAGAGCACTGTTCTAAGAGCTTGGGGGAGAGTCAGGGGAATCAGGTTGTCCCACATGGGGCTCACAGTCTTAATCCCCATTTTACAGATGAGGTAACTGAGGCACAGAGAAGTTAAGTGACTTGCCCACAGTCACACAACTGACAACTGGCAGAGCTGGGGTTCAAACTCATGACCTCGGACTCCAAAGCCCGTGCTCTTTCCACTGAGCTATGCTGAAATGCTATGTGGCAGGCACTGTACTAAGCCCTGGGGTGAATACAAGCAAATAAGGTTTGACACAGTCTCTAACTCACATGGGACTCACAATCTTAATCCCCATTTTACAGCTGAGGTAACTGAAACACAGAGAATTTAACTAACCTGATCAAGGTTACGCAGAAGACAAGTGGCAGAGCCAGGAATGCCAGGTGCTGTACTAAGCAATGGGGTAGATATAAGATAATCAGATCGCGAACAGTCTCTGTCCCAAATAGGGCTCACACTCCAAGGTGGGAGAGAGAACAGGTATTTAAACATATGAGAAAATTTTACATATGAGAAAATTGAGGCCCGGAGAAGTTAAGTGCTTTGCCCAAAGTCTGCAGGCAAATGGCAGATAGTATCCAGCCCTTCCCCATTACTAATGAATGTTAAAGCCATAAAAAGCCACCTTCTGGAGTGTATTATCCAACGATGCAAAAATAAGTAGAGAAGTAGGAAAGTAACTAAAAGTGTCGTGAGATGATAGTGGCTCTAACATGGTATCAGAGAAGCAGCATGGCTCAGTGGAAAGAGCACGGACTTGGGAGTCAGAGGTCATGGGTTCGAATCCCACCTCTGCCACTCGTCAGTTGTGTGACTATGGGCAAGTCACAACTTCTCTGTGCCTCAGTTACCTCATCTGTAAAATGGGGGTTAAGACTGTGAGCCCCGCGTGGGACAACCTGATTACCCTGTATCCACACCAGCGCTTAGAACAGTGTTCTGCACATAGTAAGTGCTTAACAAATACCAACATTATTATTATTATTGTAATCAAGCTTTGGATCGAGCTGCAGATACCCAAAGAAAAATAGCAAGGAGCAGTACAATTTTCCTGCCCAAGTTTTTTTTTTTCATTCAGAGAACCTCATTTCTTACTTCGCAATACTTTCTCAAGGAGAAAATGGAATTTAGCCAAAGCATTTAATTGTCTAACGGTGAGGGGCCCGGCAAGTGCTGCATTGACTTTCTCCGGTGTTTCACCCTAAATCCTAAGGGGGGCGCACGCAACCCACAGCTAAGGTAACCGGCCCCGGCAGAACAACTACCACGTGAACAAGTTATACAAGACCTGCCCGAGCCCTGGAGATTTGCAGCATCTTACCAGTGATTTGCATTTTCACAGCAGCTTCATTTTAAAAGAATTTCTGATTTTCTGTGCAGGTGCCTTGAGCTCTTAATAGATTTCATTTAAAGTACTGAGTGAGTTATGTCGTGGTTTAAAGGGAAGGGGTTTCCGAGGAGGAGGGGGTACGGATTAGGCCTAGGTCTTTCAGTTTCCAGAGTGTGGATGAACTGGAGAAGTGGTGAGAAATAATGTAGCAAACTGAGAATGAGAATCTAAAGGGAAAGGTCTGACGTCTAGATGAAACATTAGCAAAGATGTTAGGGGGCTACAGAAATGCTCTGCAAAGATCAACTGCAGTAGCCCTTTTGTCCACAGTAAAAACCAACTGTCCTGTTGGCGTATGTGGAATGCATATTTTCTCAAAGGTTTAGGAGATTCTGCTTAATTCAGTTTGACAAGTCAACAAGCCAAGTTATTGTTCTTGACAGAGGCTCATGTCCTAATGTTTTACCAGTTGTGTTGAGACTTTGAAAGTTCACCATCCACATTTTTGACCTATTTCAGCAGTATTGGCAGTTATCAGACAGAAAGATTCTGAAGGATAGTTTTCACATAGCAATTTTCACATAGGTAGTTAAGGAGGATGCAGTGAGGCATATACACGTCAAGTCGGCAAAGTCGTTAAAAATCCTAATAGAAAAGATGCCATGTAAGTTAGGCGGAAGCCCGTGGCGGCAGCAGCAGCAACAGTAAGTTGTGCTCTGACAGTTTAAGAATGTCTTATCAGACAGTCTTGTCTTATCAGTTATCAGACAGAAAGATTCTGAAGGATAGTTTTCACATAGCAATTTTCACATAGGTAGTTAAGGAGGATGCAGTGAGGCATATACACGTCAAGTCGGCAAAGTCGTTAAAAATCCTAATAGAAAAGATGCCATGTAAGTTAGGTGGAAGCCCGTGGCGGCAGCAGCAGCAACAGTAAGTTGTGCTCTGACAGTTTAAGAATGTCTTATGAGCCCCTGTACTTGAGCATTCATTAAATAGCACTTAGTTACCATGGTAACTGTCCCTTACAGTGTGTATGAGCTGCAGGACATCTCCCCAAAGCAGACACACACACACACACACACACACACACAGAGATAACTGAGCTCAGTGTGGGCACCCGTAATGTTTAATGACTATTTCTGGCTAGAATACATTCCATGGGGCAGGTGCATTTTACTCACAGTCCTTTCATTTTTTTTAACCTAATTTCTTCAGGCTTTGACCTTGAACATACTCTACTCCAAGCACCATTCTTTAATTACCCATTTAACCCCTTTTCCCTTCTCGCTGAAGCTACAGTCATTTCTTGAACCTTATTTTGTTTTATTTTTTAAAAAAGATCAGTAACATGAGAAAGACTGAAGAATTAATAATTTTGTTCAGAGAAAAGAATATCTCTGTGAATCTATCTCTGTGGACACTTAGCAAGCCTTTCTCCAAGAACAAAGAACAAGAAAGATAGCTTCTAACCTTGACCTGGAACAGCAGTGTGTGGGTATAAAGGGGCATGGACACCTTTTGTGCAAGAGGGTAAGAGGAAACTATCTATTAGTGTGGTTTTGTCAGTCAACGGTATAAGAACCTATTTCAGTAAACCCTGATCACGTCTTCCATAGTAAAGAGGGGATGGTTCCGAATGGATGCACATTTGTTATAAGCAAATAAATATGAACACACCCATGTGTGCACGCATACAAACTAATCTGCAAAGAGTATGTGATTTGGATTTAGATTACAGTCAAACTTCAACCTTTGCTTTTAATGCAGCATTTTTAGCTCAGGGTGCTTAACTAAGCATAGTGCCTGAACTGCTTCTGAAGCTCAGCTACTGCAAGGCTAGAGGATGGAAGGTGATTTGGGCTCAAGGGCACAAATAGGTATTACCTAGGGTATCAAGTGTTTGTTTGCATGTGTGTGTGTGTATATATATATATATATATATGTATACACACATACACATACATATACATACATATATGTGAGTTGTTTATATATATACAAACATATATGTTGACAGCTATCTGTATTTGCATACATATATAAATATTCATGAAGAACCAGTCTTTTGCTATCCCAAAGTGGGAAAGGGGGCAGGGCCTCTAAAGGGAAAGGCTGAAAATGCTGGAAAGACAGATACAGAGAGCAAGCCAGAGCTGCACAGAGACAGAGAGAAGGAAAGAAAAATAGTGGAAGTAGACAATGACAAAGGCCGAAAAAAATGAACAGAGAGGATAGACAGTGAGAGAGAGAGAGAGAGGAGGGGGACAGAGATGGTGACAGTAAAGAAGGATCAATGAGTTGGAAAGGGAGGGCAAAGTGAGGGAGATGGGAAGGACCTAAAGGGATGGCAGGACAAAGAAAAGAATGGTGTGATTGGGGATGGGGACAGGAGCAGTGCACAAACAGATACTTACAGAAACAAACAGAATCATCAGCAGTTTTATTAAGCACCTAAAGACCCAGAAATAAGCACACATACAAGAGGACACAATTCATCTGCTCCCGGTGCCTGGGCCCTGCCGGCAGAGCGAGGCAAGGTACGGGTGGCAGTAGCAGCCAAGAGCCCTGTTGCCAAGACCCAGGTAGTGGTAGTGACACTAGTCGTTATCCTGGCCCTGAAGGGATCTGCCACCTGGCTGAATCAGGCTGCTGCCATTTCTGTCCCAGTGACCCAGTGTTGGAGGTGCAGGATGGTGGCCTGAGCCAGGCCTGGAGTCCAGGACTTTGGCAGCTGTATTCTCCCTCCTCCCCTCTCTGCTCCTCACCCTTTCTACATAAGAATAGAGCTATATGCTAAGCTGGATACCCATTTTCCCACTTGTGCTTACCATTAGCAAAGATGCACGTGTATATGCACTTGCCCTCTGGTTTGTTTTAAGAATTGGCATTGCTGGTAAGTTTTAGCTTGAGGGACATAGCATAACAGTGCTTGACATATAGTAAGCGCTTAACAAATACCATCATTATTATTATTATTACAGGTGTGCATGAATGTATGCATATAAATAAAACATTTTTAAGGGTTTTGGTTGGGGCTAGCATTTAGAGTTGACCAAATCTCATTTGAGTGTAAGGTAGCAACTGACCCCACTAGAGAATACCAGTCACCCCCTTTGCCAACCCAGAAGCAGTAAGCCTATGTTACATCCATTACATAGGTTAGATAATGTGAAGACATCAGAGGTGGTCATTAACAAGTTTTTGGCAGGGATGCAAAAAGCCTAAAACATGTTGCCAGGTGGACAGCTGACCTCGGTTATGTCAGAACCATTACATTCACTCCCTGGTAAACATGGTCACCTCTTTGGAGCCACAAGACTTGGCAGAAATAAGTGATGCAGAGCGTAATTCATAAGGCTCTACCATGTGGGCACATGCAGCTAAAAGTAATGAAACATATTTATTGGGTCCCATCTGGGTACAGAGTACTGAACTAAGTGCTTGGGAGAGTACAGTAAAATAGTAGACAAAGAGTTTCAGTACTGATGCATGACCCGCAGCTTCCCATCAGAGGAACTGCTTTTGCTTCTCTAGTTATCTCTATATCATTCAGTCAATGGTAATTATTGAGCACTTACTATATGGAGAGCACTATCCTAAGTGCTTGGGAGAGTTCATTTCAAAAGAGTTAGCAGATGTGTTCCCTGCCCACAACAAGTTTACAGTCTAGAAGAGGAGACAGATATTAACATAAATATGTGATTTATAATACATTATTTACAGATATGTTCAAAAATGCTGTGGGTGAGGGAAACATCAAATGTCCCAAGGGCATAGATGATGCAGAAGGGAGAGGGAGCTGGGAAACAGGGCTTCATGAGGAAGACCTCTTGGAGGAAATGTGACCTCAATATCTCAGGTTTCTTAATATCTTAAATGTGACCCAAATATCTCAGAAGTCATGCATTCTACTACTTTTTTGTTGACGTAAGTAAAGCTATCCCTGCTTCCCTTCCTCTCCTCCCCAGGGTTCCATGACTTTTGACCTTTTTTGGCCTTTATCTCTGAATTCTGAACCTATTCCCAGTAATGCTGCCCTCTCTTCTACTCCAAATCCACTCCTATAAAATCCATTTCTCCCTCTACAGTGCCAATGTGATAAACCCCTCCCGAGTCGCCTCTTTTGTGGTTGTTGTCCCAGCACCCCCAGACTCCCCCAGAGCTCAAGTGTTTCTTCTCCCCACAAAGCCAGACTGGGATGGGATGGATAACAGCAGGCAGTGTGCAGGAGGAGGGAGGCAGTGGAAGGGGCTCAGAGGAAAAGGGGTTGGAAGTCTGAAGCTTTGCCTTTCTCTCACCTTCCCTCTCCATGCAGCTTCTAGGGGGGAAGAGGAGAGCTGGACTAGGAAGGAAGGAGAGCCTCAAACTTTCTCTCCTGAACCCCCTCCTCTTCTACTTCTACTGCCTGTCATCCCCCAACCACCCCCAACACACCCCTTCACCCCCTGGTTTGGCCCTAGTTGCTAATTTTGCAGTCCTGGTTTGGGGGGCAGAAGCCTCTTGGATGGCAGGGATGGTGAAATGTTGTTGGTGGCAGCAGTAGGGCAGTCCATTAGCATTGGAGCTGTAGAAATAAAAGGAGCTGTAGAAATGAAGGCTACAAAAATATATTTAAAGAAGATGTCCAAGCACTGGAGGAAAGAATGAGTTAGCAGTAGAGAAGCCATGCAACTCACAATGATGGGGCCATTTGAGCTAGGAAAGAGAGGTAGGGGCTGCTTCCCTGGTGCATTCCTTAAAGCGGGGATTTAATATGAAATCAATCCAAGAAAAAGGGATATCTATCCCAAGGATGAGGAAACTTCTACACTCTTCACATCTAAAGACCTCTTTGCCATGTTAATTTTATGTACAATTGGTAGCTCCTGTTCAATTATCAAAATCATCCTTTAGAATCGTAATAATGAATTCTCTGGAGGAGAAAACCCCATCCCTTATTACCTCATGCTTAGTTGGTCTCACTGACTTCACCTCCCAGCTGAGTATTACTTTACTGGATCATTTGATGGTCTGCATTGCATTCCCCACCTCCTTTCCTTTGCCAAAACTTCCACTTCCATGCTCCACTTTTGATCCCTCCGACTCACTAAAATGGAGGGAAATGGAAAGAACATTTTGGCTGGGATGACCTGATTAAGAGCTTTGGACCTTTTCCCAAGCTGTCAGGAAATACTTGATGTCCACAGTAAGCAGACATAGGTCTCCAGTTTTCATGATGATCTAAGCAAAACCATTAGGATAAACTGCACAGAATGCATTTCCCCCCTCCCTTCCCTCTCCCGCACACCTACAGAGGAACTGCTGCCCCCCCCCCCCCCACCTCCAAGAACTGCTTCCTCAGGGCTAGGTCTTTGCTGCCTATAGCAAAAGTCAGTCTTGGCTGATTGCTCTTGGGTAAAATTCAAACCTCTTCTGAGTCCAATTTTCTTAACCATTTGCTTAGTCTGCTGGCTTGATTGTAAATGGCTAGTAGGGATAGTCCTAAGCAACTTCGTAGCATTTTTTTCTTTTGAATTTCAAATTACAAAAGAAAAACAATTTAGCAGTAGGTCACAACAACCTGTTCTGACACTGTTGTGTTTTAACCCTTGACAAAAAGAAGTAAATTGTATTTCAGCCTGAGGAATCAGGGCTCAACGTTCCTGGGGCCTCAGTTGTCTATAGGGAATGTTGTTGTCCACATTCCAGCAGCAGCCTGAGCAAATTAACTGAGGCTGGTGGAAAGATTAATGGCTGGTTTATCTGGCTGGTGCAGAAAAGTGAACACTTCTCCTTCAGGAACCATTGTGGGACCTTTATCTTCATCTCACATTCCATGTCCCCTTACCTCTAATTCAAATGTGGAGATTGAAGTCCAGAGAGGTGATTCTAGAAACTTTCTAGAATAAGGTGAAGATGCAAATTAATGAGAGAGCTTGGATTAGAACCCAGATTTGAATAAACCAAATTACCAGGAGAAATGGGAAATCATCTCCTTGGGTTTAATGAGTAAATAACTCTAAATAATGAGAAGCAATGTGGCCTAATGGAAAGAGCATGCTCCAGGGAGTCAGAAGACCTGGGTTCTAATCTCAGCTCTTCCATATGTCTGCTGTGTGACTTTAGGCAAGTGACTTTACTCTCTGTTTCCATCTGTAAAATGGGGATTATTACTGTGAGACCCACATGGGACATGGACTGTCTCCAAAGACCTTCCCAGACTAAGTCTCCCTTTTTCTCAGCTCCCCCTCCCCTCCACTCCGCTTCGACTCGCTCCCTTTGCTCTACCCCCTCTTCCTGCCCCACAGTACTTGTGTATATAAGTACTGTATAATTCTATTTATTTATATTGATGCCTGTTTACTTGTTTTGATGTGTATATATCCATAATTCTATTTATTTGTATTGATGCCTGCTTACTTCTTTTGATGTCTGCCTCCTCCCTTCTAGTCTGTAAGCCCAGTGTGGTCAGGGATTGTCCCTCTTTATTGCTCAATTGTACTTGCCAAGTGCTTAGTACAGTGCTATGCACACAGTAAGAGCTCAATAAATGATTGATTGAATGAATGAATTGAATGAATGAATGAATGAATGTGGACCCCATCTAATTTTCCTCTTCCACCAAGAATGGTCATCGAAAGATTTGTCTTACACTACCATTAAGTAAAATAGAGAATTGATTAAAATGTGGACTCCCTTACTTAGAATTTGTATCAGATAATTCTCTGCAGCTCTCCGAAGTGATAATAGTTCTTAACATTCTGAAAAGCAAACAACCCGCAAACCATTAAGCCTTTGCTTCAGGCACCCCAGAGTTGGCAGGAATAGGGAGGGCTGTCCAGTGAAATGAGACTTTCTGGCAGGTATATCATATGCACAGCCTGTGGCCTTTATCATCTCTTTCATTCGACCCACATGTTCAATTTGTCACCAAATCCTGTCCATACTGCCTGCACAACATTGCTAAAATCTGCCCTTTTCTCTCCATACAAACTGCTACCACGTTAATCCAAGCACTTATCCTATCCCACCTTGATTACTGAATCAGTCTTCTCACCTACCTCCCTGCCTCCTGTCTCTCCCCACTCCAGACCGTAGTTCACTCTGCTGGCCAAGTCTTATTTCTTAAAAACCATTCAGTCCATGTTTCCCCACTCCTCGAGAAACTCCAGCAGTTGCCCATCCACCTCCGCATTAAACAGAAACTCTTACCACTGATTTTAAAACACTCAGTCAGCCTATCCTCTCCTACTTTACCTTACTGATGTTCTGCTAGAGCCCAGGCTTCACACTTCTCTCCTAGTATCCAAACTTGGTCACTATGCCTCGTTCTCATCTATCTTGCTCCTAACCCCTTTCTCATGTTATCCCTCTGTCTGAAACTCCCTCCCCCGCCATATGTGACAGACCACCACTCTCCTCTCCTTTAAAGCCTTATGAAAATCACATCTTCTCCAAAAGGCTTTCCTTGACTAAGCCCTCATCTCTCCTACTCTTTCTCCCTGCTGTATCAACCTTGCACTTGGAGCAATACCCTTTGCTTGAAAAATAGTAAGCGCTCAACAAATACCATTATTATTATTATTTTAACACTTGATATTCACTCCACCCTTGACCCACAACATTTACATAAATATCTGTAATTTATTTTCATGTCTGTCTCTCCCTCTAGAAAGTAAGGTCCTTGTGGGCAAGGAGCCTGTCCACCAGTTCTATTGTTCTGGACTCTCCTAAGTACTTAGTACAGTTCTCGGTCCACAATAAGCACTCAATAAGTACCATTCATTGATTAATCGATCCCTCAGTTTCTGGGACTCATATGGCCAGAGCTGCCATCATCGTCATCAGTTATCATCATCTTCAGCATCATCATCATTAGTTGTATTTATTGAGCACTTACTGTATGTTTAGCATTTTACTTAATGCGTGGGAAAGTACAGAACAACAGAGTTGGTAGACACGTTCCCTACCTACCACAAGTTTTCAGGCTATTCATATGCCCACAAGTTCGATGTCTCCTCTCTGTCACCTTGGGAGTCCAGCCCACTGCCCTCTCCCCGCCACCAACCTTCCTGAATGTTAGAACTCTGTTAACCTGTGACATTTTGGAAGTAAGACTGGGGATCATGGGGACTGTTCCCTCCTGTTATTGTTCATCTACCTATCTAGCCCTTCATCTTTTATTTTTTTGAATTTTTAAGTGCCCCCATTGCCTTCATTTGTTTATTTCTTCCATATATTTGTCCTCCCCAACCTAGATTGTGAACTGGGCCCAGTGTGGCACAGGTACCATATCTGAGCTGTTTATCTTATATTCACCCTAGCCCTTAGCATGTGCCAGACCCATAGTAAGTAATTAATAAATGCCATTGCTAAATAACTGTTATCATAGTATTTGACTCAAGTACTCGGTCATTAACATAAACTTGTTTTGGGATTACTGCCTCAAATACTTTTTGATGATGTTTGAGTCCTGATGAAGTTTCCCAGTAGCTGAGAAGCCTATTCTGATATGAGCTTCTAGGTCCCTTGTCACATGCTCAAGCATGGTGGCACAGAATAAATGGAACAGTGATAGAATTATGGAGATGAAGAAAAAGGTCAGAAAGAGTACCTTTGCCTCCCACTTGTTCAAGCACATCTTTGTGAAATAACCCTCCGAGCATTTAGTACAGTGCTCTTCCCCAGTAAAATAACATTTTCTGATGGTCTGATAGCCTAAGAGGGTTGGTTGGTTTCTAAAGGCTGCCAAATTGACTTAGTCTGTTGCAAGGATCCTGATCTATTTATACCAGACGCGTTAGTAAAATGTGCAAAAACAGCATTGAGGTTATGGTGTTCTCTGTACTTCTGGGTCTGAAATGCTAAAAAGAGCAATTTTACCATGTTGTATTTGGGTTTGAGGCATTACAGCAATGCTGGTTAAATGCATGGTAAATATGTTCTTCAAAAGTGAGTCCAGAACTTGTAGGAATCAGCTGGCTATAGACCCTCCCTGAGCATAATTTTCACCTCCATTAGGTGTGGAACTGGCTGTAAAGTTGCAAAGCAGCTTTTATTGAAAGTTGTGCTTTTGCTGCTCTTTCACACCATTACCACCTTGATTTTCATACTTCAAATTTAGACTGAGGTGATGCCGCCAAGAATAAATGATTTGCAAAGTCACTGTGACCCCATATTGATTAGATTCCAATCTAAAAGGATTGTGCTTCCCAGAAACCTTCTTTTGATAAGAATAAACTAATTGGGAAACCAATCCAGGGATTCCAGATTAAATACGATTTACCCAGATGTTCTATTTTAGGACTGCCTCCAAAAGGCTTAAATGCACAGAGCATGACATGGATGATTACCTGTCACAAAGGCTGTACACAGATGAAAAACAAAAAAACTCCATTAAAATTCCTAATTTGGGGGTGATTTTTGTATGAGAAAAACACTTGGTGTAATAATGCCTGAAGTTACAGAGAAGAATTCCCTGTAAAATCTTCTATCTTTCTGATACACAAAGACATTGATTCAATATAGGCCCAACTGAATCAAATTGCCCTTGATTAGCACTTGAGAATTCTCAGTTTCCTTTTCAGGCTCCTGCCCTGACTCCCTCTCTCTAAACGGGGTGTCCCTCAAGCCTTAATTCTGGGTCCCTTTCTGTTCTCCAGCTACACCCACTCCCTTGGAGAACTCATTCACTCCCACAGCTTCAGCTACACCTCTTTGCAGATGATTCACAGATCTACATCTCCAGTCCTAACCTCTTTCCTTCTCTGCAGTCTCACATTTCCTCCTGACTTCAGGGCGTCTTTACTTGGATGCCCCACTGATACGTCAAACAAAAGATGACCAAAACAGAATTCCTCATCTTTCCACCCAAACCCTGTCTTCCCTCTGTCTTTCCCATCAGTGTACACAACATAACTATCCTCCCTGCCTCACACAACCATAACTTTGGCATTATCCTTTGCTATCTCTCTCGTTCAATCCACATGTTCAGTCTGCCCCCAAATCATGTCAGTACTGCTTTCACAGCCTTGCTAAAATCTGACCTTTCCTCTCCATCCAATGTGCTCTACAGTGATCCAAGCATTTATTTTATTCTTTCATTCCTCCCAGGGTTATTTTCTGTTGCTGCCAGACTCTTTTCTTAGGGTATTTGTCAAGTGTTTATTATATGGCAGGCACTGTTCTAAGCACTGGGTAGACTCAACATAATCAGGTTTGACAAGGTCCCTGTCCCACATGTGATTTACAATCTTAATCCTCATTGTATAGATGAGATAACTGAGGCACATGGCAATAATAATAATAATGATAGTATTTATTAAGTGCTTATTATATACCAAGCACTGTTCTAAAGGCTGGGGGAGTTACAAGGTGATCAGGTTGTCCCAAGTAGGGCTCACAGACTTAATCTCCATTTTAGAGGTGAGGTTACTGAGACACAGAGAAGTTAAGTGACTTTCCCAAAGTCACAGAGCTGACAAGTGGCAGAGCCAGGATTAGAACCCATAACCTCTGACTCTCAAGCCCGTGCTCTTTCCACTGAGCCATGCTGCTTCTCCTATGAAGTGACTTGCCCAAGGTCAAGCAGCAGACAAGTGGCAGAACCGGGATTAGAACCCAGGTACTTCTGACTCCCAGGACCGTGCTGTATTCACAAGGCCATGCTGCTTTGCAGTTTAGTCATTGCCCCGAACCAGCATTTAACAGAGTTGTTGCAGCACCACTGTTTCCTCTTCTGTATGGGAATGGTTTCTACACCTGAAAATGAAGTGGGATTGATGGATGGAGGATGGAGCAACATTACCTCACGATGACAAAGCACTTAGAAGCACATTATGAGAGGTTCTGTTCTGTTCCTTGTTCCAAAATGGAAAGTGTCAAATAGAGCTGGAAGACACATTCAAAAAATCTATCTTGATCCCATTAAAAATGATCATCCAATTGGGACTTAGGCAATTGATAATGGCATACTGAATCTTTCACATCTAGGCCGAAAATTGAATTTTCGTGAGGTTAGGAGTGACTCAAAATAATTTCCACTGGACGATTCCTCAGTTACATTTATGAAATGAGATTATTTCAATTCGCCTTCCATTGAGTGAATAATATTTTACATTAATAGAGGGCATTTAATCCCCCTAAATTCCTAGCATCTCTAATACATATAGAGTGTATATGGTACATGCAATTATCAAAGACAAAAGTGAGGTACTATATAAAAAACACAGTTGAAAGTAAATTGACCAAACTATGTGGAATTGAGGCTAACACTGACAATCAAAAGTTCACATGGCAAAAGAACCGGGTTTGAGTATCCCATAAACCAATACACCCAATTGTGTTTAGTTGTTTTTATGAATGTTTATTATTAAAATTCAGTAGACTCTTCAATTTAGCTACCCAACAATTGAGTTATTAGTTTTCTTCAGGGGTATGCTGAAATTCAGCCATGTCTGAAGGAAGGCCACTAATAGCATTAACCCTTTCAAAACTTTTTTTAAAAACACATTTGGATTCTACCAACAAGTTTCTCTATTTCCTAATGTAACAGATAAGAGAGAGTGACAGATTTCCTGCCTAGAGCAAGTAGACAGCACGACAGTTCAAAGCAGCAGCCTTTCAACAGTAGCTATGTTGATGAGCTTCTCAGCTTATCATGATTGTGAATATTAAAATGATGCTCAACTCCTGGAGGCAGGGACTGGACCATGTCTCTCCAGTGCACTTAATACAGTGCTCTGCACATTGTAGATGCCCTGGAATTACTGTTGATGGATAAACCACTCCGGCTTCTTGTCCACCACCTTTCTCCAGAATTTGGAATTGCTGATATCCTAGTCCTAAAGTGTTATTTTCAAAACATATATTTTTCTTAGTTTTTACACAGCGCCATGTTTGGGAGGAAGTTGAATTGTGTTTAATAGTCCTTTACATGAAAAAGCTCTCTGTAAACTAAAGTGCTCTTTAGTCTTCAGAATCTTTGAATCTATAGGCCTGGACAATAAAAAGGTCCACTATCCTCCTTAGAACTGGAATTACCTTCTCCCTCAGCCTTTGCTCCAGTGGTTTTCCTGTTTGCAAAGACAATGCTACCCTATGGTAGAAGTTATTTACCAAGGGACAGAAAGTTTTTCCACAACAATGTCATGAGTGATTTCAAAGTGATTCACTTGCCTGGAGATAATGCCCAAATCCTATCTTGCAGAGCTTTCACTGTCCTATCTTCCCTTGTCTTGGAGGTGCACATAACGGGAACTCAACAAGACAGCCTTGACACTAAGCATTGAAGAGACAAGTGCCTGAGAGTTACTCAGCGTGAGCTAAATTAAGAGCAGCTATTCCCTGAGGAATGGTGACCATTGAAAATCTCTCTCACATAAAGTCCCAGATGAAAAGTCATTGTATCCAAGAGTCGGGCCAAAACTTCTGGTTGTATCTATTTTTCGTCCTTTCTATGGGCTATAAAATAAGATAGGCTCACTTTTAGCCTTCTGAGCAGTCATAAGGTTTTCTAGAATTTACTCCATGATGCTTCTTTTATATATATATATAATATTTGTTAAATGCTTAATATGTGCTAGGCACTGTACTAAGCTCTAGGCTAGATCAGTCATTCAATCATATTTATTGAGAGCTTACTGTGTGCAGAGAGCAGGTTAATCAGGTTGAACACAGTCCATGCCCTACATGGAGTTCACAGTCTTAACCCCAATTTTACAGATGAAGTAACTGAGATGTTCTTTGAGTTTGAAGAGAATGTCATTTTTTGTCCATGTAGGGAATAATCAATGGTCTTTTCCACAATCTCTGCTGGTAATTATAGCCTTATGCAGAACCTACATGCTTGCTTATTGTTAGATGCCAATTACTTGCCTGTGACTTTTTTCTAATTTTCTCTTGGTATCAAGAGGTCGTTGGTAACCAGTTTTGCCTCAGTACTGGTGAACTGATTGCATTTTAGAAAGTCACTGTGGATGAGCATAGCTTACTATTTGATGCTTCTATCCCTTTTTAGATAGTTAGGAAACCAGATCTCTCAGCCAAAGAAGGCTAGCTGGATACTTTGATTACTCTGTAGACCTTCAGCTTGTCCAGAAGATTGAGTCTATATTCCTTCCACCCTGTCAGTTCCCCCAAAAACACTTAACACGCAGAATGTCTTTTATTTCTTTTTTTTTTTTAGTTCTTGCTTGTCTATTGCCCAGTCAGGTTGAAGATTATAATTTGTGATTCAGGGTCTTCCAGTCAGTTATAATGGGAAGTAACTAGAGTCAAGAGTCAACCCAGATGTCAAATTCAAGATACAACTTCATGTTCAGGAGAGAAGTCATGAGCTGCTTGCTCTGGAGGTCATAATAGGATAAGCTTGGCTGCAGTTTGGCAACTGTCAAAGCAATAGCATAGGGCTTTCTGTGTATTCATTCATTCATTCAATAGTATTTATTGAGCACTTACTATGTGCAGAGCACTGTACTAAGCGCTTGGAATGTACAAGTCGGCAACAGATAGAGACAGTCCCTGCCCTTTGACGGGCTTACAGTCTAATCGGGGGAGACAGGCAGACAAGAACATGGCAATAAATAGAGTCAAGGGGAAGAACATCTCATAAAAACAATGTCAAGTAAATAGAATCAGGGTGATGTACATCTTATTAAACAAAATAAATAGGGTGATGAAGATATATACAGTTGAGCGGACGAGTACAGTGCTGAGGGGGTGGGAGGGGAAAGGGGGAGGAGGAGAGGGAAAGGGGGGAGAAGAGGTTTAGCTGTGGAGAGGTGAAGGGGGGGTAGAGGGAGCAGAGGGTAAATGGGGGGAGCTCAGTCTGGAAAGCCTCTTGGAGGAGGTGAGTTTTAAGTAGGGATTTAAGTAGGGAAGAGAATTAGATTGTCAGAGGTGAGGAGGGAGGGGGCATTCCAGGACTGCAGGAGGACGTGGCCCAGGGGTCGACAGCGGGATAGGCGAGACCGAGGGACGGTGAAGAGGTGGGCGGCAGAGGAGCGGAGCGTGCGGGGTGGGCAGTAGAAAGAGAGAAGGTCGGAGAGGTAGGAAGGGGCAAGGTGATGGGGAGCCTTGAAGCCTAGAGTGAGGAGTTTTTGTTTGGAGTGGAGGTTGATAGGCAACCACTGGAGTTGTTTAAGAAGGGGAGTGACATGCCCAGAATATTTCTGCAGGAAGATGAGCAGGGCAGCGGAGTGAAGAATAGACTGGAGCAGTGCGAGAGAGGAGGAAGGGAGATCAGAGAGAAGACTGACACAGTAGCCTAGCCGGGATATAACAAGAGCCTGTAGCAGTAATGTAAGGTAAGGTAGAACACTTAGCAGTGTGACCTAGTGGAAGGAGCACAGGTCTCAGAGTCTGAAGACTTGGGTTCTAATCTCAGCTCTGCCACTTTCCTGCTATTCCACCTTGGGCAAGTCACTTGACTTTCATCAATCAATAAATTGTATTTACTGAGCGCTTGCTGTGGGCAGTACTGTGAAAGAGATCTCACTACGTTTATTGCTATATTGTATTTTCCCAAACACTTAGTACAGTGTTCTGCACACAGTAAGCACTTAGTAAATACAATTGACTGACTGATTGACTGGCAACAGCATTGTACTAAGCACTTGGGAACTATACAAAAGAGTTGGTGGACATATTCCCTGCCCACAATGACCTCACAGTCTAACGGGGGAGACAGACACTAATATAAAAATAAATACCTCAGTTTTCTCATCTGTACAGTGGAGAGTCAATGCCTTTTCTCCCTCCTACCTGTCCCTCTAGATTGTAAACTTATTATGACCTGGGAACATGACTGCTGATCCTGTTGGACTGTACTCTCCCAAGTGCTTAGTACAGTGCTCTGCACATAGTAAGCACTCAAATACCATTGACTGAAGATACATGTAAGCCCCGTGTGGGATGGAAACTTGTGTCCAAACTGATTATTTTGTATCTACTCCAGTGCTTAGTACAGTGCTTGTCATGTAGTAAGTGGTTAATACATCACTTAATTATTATTCTTTTTATTAGAAAGGTGTGTGATGAGATGATCTATAGTAAACAGTTTAGAAGACTTGCACAATACTCAACAGTGGACATGAATTTTAGCAAGCACTGTTACTACTTCCTTCTTATCAACCTTTGCCGAGCTCCTGCAACCCATGCTAAGAGCTCCTCACAATAGCTTAGCTAGAATTCACTTTCTGGATAAGCTGGAGGCAGAAACCGCTGATATTCTTTAGAAAGTGAAATTATGAGAAACTATTTAGAAGGTGAAATTGTGAACCTCGCCTGAAGAAGGGTCCTTGTGATGAATTACAGTTGTGATTATGGAGTTTGAATTGGGCAAGATCTCAGAAGTCATCAATCTCATGCAGGAGAGCCTGGGGAGGGTATCTCGATTAACCTGGAACAGTGAAGTCCTATTGTTTAATATGTATTAAGGATGGAAAATGGGTTAGGCATCATATAGAGCAGGCAGAAGACGGTAGCTCTGCCTTATAGGAGTTGGTATTCTAAAATAACATGAGGGATGTAGAAAGGATCCCCATTTTTTTTCCATATCCAAAGTGTGATGAGGCAAGGTTTCTTGGCAGGTGGGGTCTGGCCAGTGGTCTAAGCTTGGGGAGGAAGGGAGGGATAGAGAAGGGGAAGGGTATCACATGGAACCGGTAAGAAGAGACTGCCACTTGTTCTCCTCCTATCTCTCTGGCCATCCATTCTCAGTTTCTTTCGTGGGCTCCTCCTCTGCCTCCCACCCCCTAACTGGGGGGGGAGGGGTGGTCCCTCAAAGTTCAGTTAAATAATAATAATAATTCTAAATGAGGTATTTGTTAAGTGCTTACTGTGTACTCTACACTGTAGTAAGCATGGGGGTAGATACAAGCTAATCAGGTTGGACACAGTCCTTGTCACATGGAATTCACAGTCTTAATCCCCATTTTACAGATGAGGTAACTGAGGACCAGAGAAGTTAAGTGACTTGCCCAAGGCCTCGCAGCAGAGCCAGGATTAGAACTCATAGCCTTCTGACTTCCAGGCCCATGCTCTATCCACTACACCATGCTGCTTCAGTTCTGGGTCCCCTTCTATTTCTCATCTACACCCATTCCCTTGGAGAACTCATTCACTCCAATGGCTTTAACTACCACCTCTACGCAGATGATACCCAACTCTACATCTCCAGCCCTGATTTCTCTGTCGGCTCCCATTTCCTCCTGCTTTCAAGGCATCACTGTTTAGATGTTCTCCCATCAACCCATACTTAATATGTCTAAAACTGAACTTATCTTTCTACCCAAACCCTGTCCTCCCTCTAACTTTCCTATCACTGTAGACGGCATCACCATCCTTCCTGTCTCACAAATGAGTGATGTTATTTTTGATTCCTCTCTCTTATTCAGCCCACATATTCAATCCATCACAATCCTGTTGGTTTTACCATCACAGCATTGCCAAAATCTGCCCCTTGCTCTCCATCCAAACTCTACCACATTAATCCATTCACTTATCCTACCCCACCTTGATTATTGCCTGCCTCCTGTCTCGGCCCACTCAAGTCTATACTTCACTCTGCTGCCCGGATCATTTTTCCACAAAAACTTTCAGTCCATGTTTCCCCATTCCTCAAAAACCCCAATCGTTACCCATCCACTTCCTCATCAAATAAAAACTCCTCACCATTGGCTTCAAAGCACTCAGTCACCTTAACACCTCACCCCTTTCTACCGCACCTTGCTAGTCTTCTACTACAACCCAGCCTGCTGTAGTTCACTCCTCTAATACTAACCTCACTGTTACCGCTATCTCATCTATCTTGCTGCCAACCTCTTGCCCACACCCTACCTCTAGCCTGGAATGCCCTCCCTCTTCATATTCAACAGACAATTAATCTCTCCCCCTACAAAGTCTCATTGAAGACACAACTTCTCCAAGAGGCCTTCCCTGACTGAGTCCTCATTTCCTCTTCTCCCTCTCCCTTCTGTGTTGCCTGACTTGCTCCCTTCATTCATACCCCACTCGCAGCCCCACAGCACTTAGGTACATATCTGTAATTTATTTCTATTAATGTCTGTCTCCCCCTCTAAACTGTAAGCTAACTGTGGACAGGGAAAGGACTGTGTCTGTTTATAATTATAATGTACTCTCCCAAGAGCTTAGTAAAGCATTCTGCACACAGTAAGCGATCAGTAAATATGATTGATTGAATGAATGAAAGAGACAAGAAATAGTGATGGAGGAGCTTAGCAACACAACCATTAATTTCTCAGTTTTCCAGAAGCATTACCTGTTAAGGAGGGGAAATATAGTGGTGGGCATCCCTTGGAACCAGTAAGCATCACCTTCGGACTGAGTTTTTGCTGTCTTCAACTCTCCAGAGTTCTCATGGTCACCATTTGCCACAGCCACCATGACCGAATTATTATTAGAAATTTTTATATTTTTCTCTTTTATTCTTTCTTTATTTCCTTACCTTCTTGAGACGCTTGCTATTTGAAAAAGGTTTAACTTTTCCAAAATGCCTCCTTCTTTTATTGGATGACTTTTTGGAATTAAATTCTTTAGTAAAAATATGAATCTAGCTTTCTTTGCCCTGCTTGCACCTTCTAGACTGTAAGTTTGTTGTGAACAAGGAAAACGTCTACCCACTCTGTTATACTGCATGCTCCCAAAGGCTTAGTACAGTGCTCTGCACTCCGTAATCCCTCAAAAAATGCAATTGATTGATTGATTGTTAATAGACATTTCTGCAGTTAACTCTTTCGGTGGGCAATTGCTTCATACTGAAATGTTAAATGCTTTTCTGTTCTTGTAGTCATTTCCAAGAACCACAGAGTGGATCAATTTTCTCCTAAGCAATTCTATTTTCAGCATTGAACATTCCTCTGAAACAAGAAGCTAATCCTTTGGAAATCTCTGCTTTTACAAATGCAGGACAATTTCTGCAAAAACTCATCATCAGGCTGTTAACTTCAACATATTTGAAGGAATGGTTTGTCATGGAGTACCCCTGGTAACCATTTCAAGAGGCAAAGTGGTATATGAGGCTGGTGTTTTAAAAGTCAAAGCCGGAGATGGAAAGTACATTCCTCGCGAACCATTTGCCGACTACGTTTACAAATGTGTCAAGCAAAGAGATCAGGTCAGTACAAAGTAACTTGGGCATTGAGTTTGTGGACTTTGTAATCAATCAGTGGTATTTATCAAGCGATTACTATATGCAGAGCACTGAACTGAGTGCTTAAGAGAGTTCAACACAACAGAGTTGGCAGACTTATTCCCTGCCCATGACTGATAGTCTAGAGGATGAGATTATGCTAGGATTTGTTTGATTTGTAGGATTTACTACCATTGGCTTTCCATTCTGTGCTTCCTATCTCCTGCCCTATCCCTTGGCCTTTAGATAGGCCAGAGGGTCTAAAATATGTTGCCCTTTGAGTATCATTAGAAGGGAACTAACTAACAAAAGAATGATTGAAAGAAGAAAAGACCAGTACTGGGTGACCACACAAGACTAATTTGGTTCTGCAAATTGGGAAATTGCATGTTATAATAATTATGGTATTTTTAAGTGCTTACTATGTGCCAAGCACTTCTGAGCCTAATCTTTTTCTACAGAAGAGATGTTACATGTGCAGTACACGTTTGGTAGGCCTGAACATCCCTCTCAGGGAATCTCTTAGGGTCTCCAGTGATTCCAGCTCCAGAGAAAAGCGATGTATTAAGCACTTGCTAGATGCCTAGCACTGTGCTATGTGCCCTTCCCCCTGCCCCCCAGGGGGAACTGGAGCAGGCCTAGAGCTGATCCAGAAGTTCAGGCATATTCAAGAGCAGATCCTGGATGGTCAGTGAATGTCAATGTCCACAACAAAGAGAAATTCTATAGAACAGTAACTAACTCTAGCTCTACCAAACAGCTCACTGGATCATCTCTTCAACTTCTACACTTACTCTACGTACAGCTCTCATAACCAGACTAGAGTCAAACCTGCAATTGATAGTTTCAGAATCATTTTTCACTGGCTTCAAGGCTCTCCACCAGCCCTTCCCATCTATTAGCCCTCTTGACTCTCTGTTCTCAGCTAGCTCCCCTTATTCCTTCCAAGCCAACGTAGCTGAACCTCCTGCCTCTGACCTCTCACTATGCTGTTCTACCTCCCTCCTCCACCTAATCCAACAGATCCACATATAATTCCACCTTGGCCAACAACTCTTCCCTGATTAATTTCCAACACCCCAAGTTACATTAGTCCATCAACCACCTCTAGCACTTTTGCAAAAAATGTGGTATTTTTTATGCCCTTACTATGTTCCAGGCACTGGACTAAGCACTGAAGTAGATACAAGTTGGACACAATCCATGTCCCACATGAGACTCACAGTCTTAATCCATATTTTACACAAGTAACTGAGGCACAAAGAAGTTACGCCACTTGCCCAAGGTCACCCAGCAGACAAGTGACAGATCAGGGATTAGGAGAGCCCAGATCCTTTAATTCCCAGTCCCGTGCTCTTTCCATTTGGTCACGATGATTCATTTAGATATTTATTCATACTCTACCTCAGCACTTAAGTAACATATGTATAATTAATTGCAATTGCACATTTTAGTGTGAATACCTAATTTGCAAATATTTTTGTGTGTGTAACCCCCATTGGAGTATAAGCCTGTGCAGGGCAGAGAATTGTATCTGTCTAATGCTTTTGTACTTTCCCAAGCACAGAGTAATAGTAATAGTAATAGTAGCAGTAGTAGTCATAGTAGTAGTATTTACTGAGCATGGACTGAGTGCAATACATAATAATAATGTTGGCATTTCTTAAGTGCTTACTATGTGCCAAGCACTGTTCTAAGTGCAGGGGTAGATACAGGGTAATCACATTGACCCACGTGAGGCTCACAATCTTAATCCCCTTTTTACAGATGAGGTAATTTAGGCACTGAGAAGTTAAGTGACTTGCCCAAAGTCACACAGCTGACAGGTGGTGGAGCCGGGATTAGAACCCATGACCTCTGACTCCTAAACCCATGCTCTTTCCACTGAGCCACGCTGCTTCTTACATGCTAAGAAGCACTCAGAAAGTTCAAAACAGAGAAGTCATGTTTTTATTGAGCACCCACAAGGTGCAGTATATGGTGCTAAGTGCTCAGGAAGGACAGATTAGGGAAAGATGTATTGTACCTTGTGGGTGTTCAATAAGTACTTTTACTAACACCCCCACTATTAGATAAAAACAACCAGACACCTGATTATTGTCGCCTGGTAAAGTTCAAATGAATGTAGATAGCTTTACTTTTTCCATCTCTACTCTCCATCTCTTCTATTTCCTAGAGTATACTGGAATGCTTTGGCCATCCTAGAGGACCTTTTTATAGAGGAATGGGCTAGTCCTGCCATCCTGTATGGGCAAAGTGTTATTGTGCTTCTTTGCCCTCTTAAACATGTAGCCCTGGGAAGAGCTGGCAAGAAGATGCAGTCCCCCTCCCATCATTCTGATGGAAAGGATGTATATGGACTGAGGAATAATGCTGAATTTCTAGACCCAAGGATAGAGGAGACAATTGTTCACATTTATGATATATCTATCTACAGTATTTTTAAGGATACAGACTGCGATAAAAAAATGATAGGATTTATGAGAATTCTGATAGAACTTTTGGAGAATTACCCATTTTCTCTCTGATTTATTACTTGTCTTATGCTGCCGAGTTGTTTCTGACTCATAGCAACTCCATGGACACATTTCTCCCCGAATGCCCCAGCTCCATCTGCAATCATTCTGGTAGTGTATCCCATAGAGCTTTCTTGGTAAAAGATATGGAAATGGTTTATCATTGCCTCCTTCCATGTGGTAAACTTGATTCTCCACCCTTGATTCTCTCCCATGCTGCTGATGCCCAGCACAGGTGAGATTTGATTTGTAGGAGCTTGTTTTCCACTTGCTAGCCACTGCCCAAGCTAGGAATTAAATGGGTAATGCCTCTGCTTGACTCTCTCTCCCATAGCCAAGATGGGTAGAGTACTGAAAACTCACCAGGTGTGATTCTGAGAGGGGAATTTATTACTTAAAGGTGGTATTTTTCACAAATCCTTTTGCATACTCAAACAAATATGGGGATGTGCATGAAACCCAAAGGAGCAAAAACTTTGCAGGAGACTTTACAGACTTTACCCTTTTGAAATGCATTACAAAAACTTCAGAAAATTCTTGAAAAGGAAGTTGTTAGGAAGCATAATAAATTCAATTTTCCCTTCCTGTTTCTTAATGGAGTATATCATTTTGTCAGTGTTTGACAAATGACCAGCACTCTTTCAAGGCCACAAATGAACCCATCAAGATACGTTAACTTTTTATGCTTTTTAATTTTATAAAAGGCATTAACGGGGTATATTATTTACTTTAGTGCTTCTCGCTCTTTGGATGCTTGAAAGGTAAGGGCAAAAGTTTCCACAGTTGTGTCAAACTCATTTCTATGGATGATTCTCTTCTGCATTTAGTCACATGAAATCCAAACTTTAGAAAAGAAGGAAATGATTAATGAAACTTTAGAAAATGATTATCATTAATAGCATAATTATTAAAAAGAAAAAGGAAGTTAAATTGGGTAATAGCAATATCTCTATTAATTTTCTTAGAGATGTATATGTTAATGGGAAGTATCTCCATGGAACTGAGACAGGGGTTCAAGATGAGTGAGGAGAAAAAGGGCAGGGAAGAGAGCAAAAATTGATACAGAAAGACAGGGAAAATACACAATCAATTGACCAAGCATTAATTGAATAGAGCCCCATTATAAGCCATTGGAAGATTGAATCCCCTGAAGGATAGGGACCAGATCTAAATCCCAGCTGTGTGTTCTCTCCCAGTACTTAGTACAGTGCTCTGTCCATAGTAAGTGCTTAATACATATTCTATTAATAAATATTAATAATAATAACAATTATGGTATTTGTTAAGCACTTATCATGTGTCAAGCACAGTTCCAAGTGTTGAGGTAGATACAGATAATCAGATTGGACAGAGTGCCTGTCCCACATGGGGCTCACAGTCTTTTTACAGATGAGGTGACTGAGGCCCAGGGAAGTGAAGTGACTTGCCCAAGTCCAAGTAGCAGAGTTGAGATTAGAACACAGGTCCTTCTGACTTTCAGGACCGTGCTTTCACCACTATAGTCTAATTAGTTTTACATGATTAGTGCCCTGATAGAACTTACAATCCACTGGGGAGATATACACTTAAATAAATTACAGATAGAAGGAAGTAATAGAGTATATATGATGCAGTTGTAAATTCTACAGAGATTTTGAGTAATTAAGTGGCACAGAAGAGCTGAAGGGGAAGTTGGGGGCTCAATCGAGTGGGAGGAATAGAGAGTTATCTCAAAGAGATGTGATTTCAGAGGGCTTTGAAAATGGAGAAAACTGAGGTGTGTCAGATATAAAGGGAGAGGGAGATGCTTACTGTGTGCAGAGCGCTGTACTAAGTGCTTACTTTGTGCGAAGCACTCTACTACTAGAGAAGCAGCATGGCTGTAGAGAAGCAGCATGGCTCTGTGGCAAGAGCCTGGGCTTTGGAGTCAGAAGTCATGGGTTCGAATCCCCGCTCTGCCACTTGTCAGCTGTGTGACTGTGGGCAACTCACTTCACTTCTCTGTGCCTCAGTTACCTCATCTGTAAAATGGGGATTAAGACTGTGAGCCCCACGTGGGACAATCTGATTCCCCTGTGTCTACCCCAGCGCTTAGAACAGTGCTCTGCACATAGTAAGTGCTTAACAAATACCAACATTAATTAATTAATTACTAAGTACTATACAACTGGTAGACATAATTCCTGCTCTCAAGGAGCTTACTAGTAGGCTTGGGAGGGCATAAGCAGTAGTTCAGCAGCAGAAGATGCAAAAAGAGACACAGTGAGTAGCTCAGAGTAGTAAAGAGTGCGAGCTGGAGTGTGGTGAGAGAAGAGAATGGATATCTAGGAGGGAGAGAACTGATTAAGTTTCTTAAAGTTAATGGTCAGGAGTTTATACTTGTTATGGATAAGATTGGACTACCATTGGCTGTGTTTCTGAGAACTTGAGAGATGCATAAGAATAATGTTTTAGAAAAATGATCTGGCCAGTGGAGTGACATGTAGGCTGGAGAGGGGAAAGACTGGAGACAGGAAGATCATCAAAGAAGCTAGTGCAGTAGACAAGCTAGGGTCAATAGGCTGGAGAGGGGAAAGACTGGAGACAGAAAGATCATCAAAGAAACTAGTGCAGTAGACAAGCTAGGGTCAATCAATCAATCAGCCAGTGCTATTTACTGAGTACTTATTGTGTGCAGAACATGGTACAAAGTGCTTGGGAAAGTACAATACAACAGAGTTGGTAAATGTAATCCCTGTCCACAAGAAGTTCACAGTCTACAGTGAGGAACAGACATTAAAATAAACTATGGAGAAATGGTATATTATAAGGTACGTACACAAGCACTGTGGGGCTGGGTTAAGTATCAAAGTGCTTTAAGGGGTACATGTCTAAGTGTGTAAGTTGACACAGAGGAGAGAGCAGGTAGGAGAAATAGAAAGAAAACCTCTTGGAAGATATATGATTTTAGGAGGGCTTTCAATCAATTATATTTATTGAGCACTTACTGTGTGCAAAGCACTGTACTAGATGCTTGGGAGAGTTCAATATAAACAATAAACAGGCATATTCCTTTCCCACAGTGAGCTTACAGTTTAGAGAGAGAGACAGACGTTAATAGAAATACATAAATTACAATTACGTACATAAGTGCTGTGGGGTTGGGAAGGGAATGAATAAAGGGAGCAAGTCAGGGTGATGAAGAAAGGAGTGGGAGAAGAGGAAAAGAGGGCTTAGTCAGGGAAGGCCTCTTGGAGGAGATTTGTCTTCAATAATGTTTTGAAGGCGGGGAGAGTGTATGTTGAATACAAGGAGGGAGGGTATTCCAGGCCAGAGGAAGGGGGTGGGCTAGGAGTTGGCAGCGAGATAGATGAGACTGAGCTACAGTGAGAAGGTTAACTTTAGAGGAGAGAAGTGTGTGGGCTGGGTTATAGTAGGAGAATAGCGAGGTGAGGTAGGAAGGGGTAAAGCGGTAGAGTGTTTTAAAGCCAATGATGGGGAGTTTTTGTTTGATGTGGTGGTGGATGGGCAACCACTGGAATTTCTTGAGGAGAGCAGAAATTAATGATGTGTATATATCTATGATTTTATTTATCTTGATAATATTTACGCCATTGTTACACATATTGTTTTGTTTTGTTCTGTTTTGTTTTGCTGTCTCCCCTGTTTAGACTGTAAGCCCGTTATTGGGGAGGGATTGTCTCTATCTGTTGCCTAATTGTACATTCCAAGCGCTTAGTAAGCACATAGTACGCACTCAATAAATACGATTGAATGAATGAATGGATGAATGAATGCCCTAAATGTTTCTGTAAAAAAATGATCCGAGCAGCAGAGTGACGTATGGACTGGAGTTGGAAGAGACAAAAGGCAGGGAGGTCAGCAAGGAGGCTGATACAATAATCAAGACAGGGTAAGATAAGTGCTTGGATTAACATCATAGCAGTTTGGATGGAGAGGAAGCTGGGGCGTATGAATATGAAGGAGGAGAAGTTCCAAGTCAGAGGGAGAAGGAGGATGTGGGCAAGAGATCAGTGACTGGATAGACTTGATGGAGGTACAGAAAGTAGGTTAACCTTAGAGGAGAAGAGCTTGTGGGCTGGGTAATAGTAGGAGATCAGTGTGGTAAGGTAGGGAGGGAGAGCTGGTTGAGTGCCTTAAAACCGATGGTAAGGATCTTCTGTTTGACACGGAGGTGATAGGCAACCACTGGAGGTTTTTGAGGAGTGAGAGATATGGACTGAAAGGTTTTTCAGAAAAATGATCTGGGTAGCAGGGTGAAGTAAGGACTGGAGTGGGTAAAGATAGCAGAGAGGGAGGACAGTGAGGACGCAGCATGGCCTAGGGAAAGAGCACAGAGAACTTGGGTTTTAATTCCAGTTCCTGCACTTGTCTGCTGTGTGACCTCGGGCAAGTCACTTCACTTCTCTGTGCCTCAGTTATTTCATCTATGAAATGTGGACGAAGCCCTCCTGTTGGTTTAGACTATGAGCCATGTATGGAACAGGGACTGTTCCACCTGATTATCTTGTATCTACCTCAGCGCTTAGAATAGTGCTTGATATGTAAAAAATACTTAACAAATACCATTAAAAAGAGGCTTATGCAGGAGTCAAGGAGGAAAATGGAGAGGAAAGGGTTGATTTTAGCAATGTTGTGGAGGTGGAACTGGCAGGATTTTATGGTAAATTGAATGTGTGGGTTGAATGAAAGAGATAACGCGAAGGTTAAAGGCTTCTGGGACAGGAAAGATGGTGATGCTGTCTAAAATGATAGGAAAATCAGTGGGAGGACTTTCTATAATGATAGCAAAGGAGTGGGACGGCAAGAGAAGCCATGGTGGCCTAGTGGATGGAGCCAGGGCCTGGGTTTCAGAAGGACCTGGGTTCTAGTCCCGGCTCTGCCAGCTGTCTTCTGTGTGACCTTGGGCCAGTCACTTTACCTCTCTGTGCCTCAGTGAACCTCATCTGTAAAATGGGCATGGAATGTGTCCAATCCAATTGGCTTGTTTCTACTCTGGAGCTTAGGATGGTGCTTAACACATAGTAAATGCTTAAACAAATACCACACCAAAAAAATTAGTCACCTCAAACCCACAAACTGAGAGTGCATAGTCTCACCTAGTTCATCCTTGTGCAGGTCAGGCTGGCCACAGGAACAGGGAAGCAGCTGGGCAGACCTAAAGGAGAGACCATCCTGCCTGTACTCTGTGAATAATCAAACTGTAGCTTCCGACTGCAGCGGGACAGGGAGACCGGGGGTCGGGGTAGGGCTTCTGCTACTACCAAGAGCCATTCTGTGGGTGTCTAGTGCCAAGATGGCTGGGTAAGAGAAGGAGCAATCTCAGACCAAGACCTAGGCTGGTGGCAGAGGGATCACTTCCCAGTTGGGGTCTCTCACATCTCCATGCTGCGGCTGGCTGGTGAGACCCCTACAGCTGAACCCATGGGTGAGTTGGAGATCTATTATTCATTCAATAGTATTTACTGAGTGCTTACTATGTGCAGAGAACTGTACTAAACGCTTGGAATGTACAATTCGGCAACAGATAGAGACAATCCCTGCCCATTGACGGGTTTACAATCTATTAGATGAAGGATTCATTGACACAAATGTGATCACACATCGTTCTATTCCCTTCTCTTTGCCTTTCAAAACACTTTAACACTTTGTGCATTTCATCAAAAACTCATGAGCAAAGATGATCACCTCCAGAATGTGTGATAATATCTAATGCCAAACTTGATTAAAGCAGTCAGCAGAGAGTCGAGATAAGTTAGTATTCGACAGAGAACAAAGTGGGGGCAGCAGGAAGTCAAGCTTGAACAGAGGGGCAGTCTGAAGTGGTAGGATCAGAAACACAGAAAGAATAGATAGGTGAGAGGAAATGATCTAAAAATAAGAAAAAGGAGGCAATCGGTCATATTTTTTAAGCACTTCCTGTGGAAAGAGAGCTTGGGAGAGTACGATGTAACAGAGATGGTAGACACTTTCCATGCCTGCAAGAAGCTTGAAGTCTAGAGGGAGCTTAGGGATCTGAAGGACTGCTGGGACTGGAAATAATTTTCTTTTGGAAAAGTTTGTGCTTTCAGTTCAGATATATCTCATAACAGGCATAAGTGCTCTTTTAAACATTTTACTTGATTCTTTTTCTGGTAATTTCATTTTTACTTCTAAAATCATCATTAAATGGGAAACAGACAGAGCACTCTCAATTCCACCAATAGTGGCATATGGCTAATGTCTCAATCAATCAATCAATCAATTTATTAAGCACCTATTGTGTGCAGACCACTGTACTGAGCACTTGGGAGAGTACAATATAGAGAGTGGTAGATATGTTCCCTGCCCACAGTGAGCCTACAACCTGGTTGGGGAGACAAAAATTAATATAAATAAACAAATTATGGATGCATAAATAAATACTGGGGCATGGAGAAAGGGGTGAATAAAGGGTGCAAATCCAAGAACAAAAGCGATGCAGAAGGGTGTGGGAGAAGAAAGGGGGGCCTAGTCAGGGAAGGCTAGGAGGAGATGTACCATCAATAAGGCTTTGAAGGTACCGGGGGCATTTATCTTTCAGGTATGAATAAGGAAGGAGTTTCAGGCTAGGGTGTGGGCAAGAAGTTGGTGAGATGGACAAGATGGAGGTAGACTGAGTAGGTAGGCAATAGAAGAGCAAAGTATGTGAGCTGGATGATATTATAAGATGGAGAGAGCTGGTGGAGAACTTTGAAGCTGACAAAATAGGATCCTGAAACTATCCATTTTTGGTCTGACTCTAGTCTGATTGTAAGACCGGTGTGAAGCAGAGGTGAAGAAAGTGAAGAGATGCTCCAGTGAGTATCTCCAACTCTCTTGGTTGTGGATATTGACATTCACTGGCCACCCAGGATCTGCTCTTGAATATCGATTGGAATGGATTGGATTGGATTGGAATGTCCTATTAGAAAGGTTTGCACTTGAGAAGCAGCGTGGCTCAGAGGAAAGAGCCCGGGCTTGGGAGTCAGAGGTCATGGGTTCTAATCCCGGCTCTGCCACTTGTCAGCTGTGTGACTTTGGGCAAGTCACTTAGCTTCTCTGTGCCTCAGTTCCCTCATCTGTAAAATGGGGATGAAGACTGTGAGCCTCACGAGGGACAACCTGATCACCCTGTATCTGCCCCAGTGCTTAGAACAGTGCTCGGCACATAGTAAGCGCTTAACAAATACCAACATTATTAACACTTTAATAAAAAATGCAATATAAGCTTCCTCTAGACTGTAAGATCATTGTGGGCAGGTAATGTGTCTGTTTATTGCACTCTACACTGTACAGTGGTTTGCACACAGTAGGACTCAATGAATACAATGGATTGATTGAATGAATAATAATATTAGCATATTCCAGCACAAGATATGGTGAGAAGCAGCCTGACAGTGGATAGAGCATGGGCCTGGGAGCCAGGGGATCTGGGTTCTAATCCTAGCCCTGCCACATCTGCTGTGTGACCCTGAGCAAGTAACAACTTCTCTGTGCCTCAGTTACCCCATCTGTAAAATATGAATTCAATACCTGCTCTCCCTCTTAGACTATCAACCCCATGTGGTACAGGGACTGTATATAAACTGATTAACTTGTATCTACCCCAATGCTTAGAACAGAGGTGGACATACAGTAAGCATTTAACAAATACCTTAAAAAAAACAGGACAATTAAAATTCCTTTATTCCCCAGATAGATAAGGCTCATTTTCAAACTTCTGCGGAAAACTTATCTTTCATTAGCACTAGTCTCTCTTTTTCACTTAGGGTCCTGTGAGTGTTTTATGCATTATAAACTCCATCTAATACTAATGTAAGTTTCTAGCTGTGTGAATCACAGCGAGATCTCTCCATGTGAGCTCAGCTCTTAACAAGACAAGTCAACACATCTGTGAAAGAACAGGGATTTATTTAATATTGAATTATAGGTTCATGCCTGCTATACTAGGAGGTGAATCCGGAGTAACGATAAATCTAGGTGCTAAATAAAGGAATTAGAATTTCAGTAGTGTCCTCGCATCCAGTGGAGGATAAATGTGGCACTGAAGGGAAGGAATAAATCTAGTTTTCCCTTTAGAGATTGGAGGTGTCCTCTGAGATACGGGTAGAGTTGAAGTAAGGACATTTTGGCCTTCCCTGAATTTTGAGGCAGTATAGTGCCTGGGTCACCAGAAAGCGGAGACTGGGAAGGAAATGTAAAGAGAAAGTAGCATTTTCAGCACAGCTTTACCTGAGGACTGCACTTAGGCCAGAATGGATACATCATGAGGTCCTAGGTCTCACCCTGCAAGGAGAATGACACTCAGAAAAGTTTGAATTTTTGAGGCCCTCCATCCATAGCTAGCTCTGGAGGACTATGATTGGTTTCGACTGAACTGCTTCTGATGACTTTTTTTTTCTTAGTATTGCTATGCTTTTATGGACTTTTTTTAATGGTATACTTTAAACCGCTTACTATGTTCCAGGCACTGTACTTAGCACTGGGGTAGATACAGGAGAATCAGGTTGGACATAGTACATGTCCCTCATGGGGCTTACAGTTTTAATACCCATTTTAGATGTGAGGTAAATGAGGCCCAGAGAAGTGAAGTGACTTATTCAAGGTCACACAGCAGACAAGTGGCAGATTCAGGATTAGAACCCCGGTCCTTTTTACTCCCTGGCCCATGCTTTATCCACTAGGGCATAGTGCTTCTCGGTACTGACATTATCAGTAGTGTTTGAAAGAAGGATTTTCTTTTAAGTATTTTATTTCCTCTCATTTTATTTGTTGTAAGCTCACCTCCATCAGGAGGCTTTCCCAGACTGAGCCCCCTTTTCCCTCTGCTCCCCCTCCCCTTCCCCCACCCTCTGCTCTTCCCCCTTCTCCCCTCAGCACTGTGTTCATTTGTATGTATTATTTATTACCCTATTTATTGTGTTAAGGAGGTGTATATCTCCTTGATTCTATTTATCTTGATGATGTTGTGTTGTTTTTGTTTTGTTCTGTTTTGCTTTGCTGTCTGTCTCCCCCATTTAGACTCTGAGCCCATCATTGGGCAGGGATTGTCCCTATCTGTTGCCAAATTGTACATTCCAAGCACTTAGTACAGTGCTCTGAACATAGTAAGTGCTCAATAAATACTATTGAATGATTGAATGAATGAATAATAGTAGTAGTAGTGGTATTTTTTGAGTACCCACTGGATGCAGTTCACTGTAGAAAACAAAACAGAAGTATGGCACTAGCTTGTAAGCTCATCGTGGTCAGGGAACATGTCTACCAACTCTGTTGCACTGTACTCTCCCAAGGGTTTAGTACAGTGCTCTGCACACAGTAAGCACTCAATAAATATGATTGAATGAATGAATAAATCTGCTCGTTTTCATTGCATTTTCTTAGAGCCCATTGCAATACTTAGAACACTGTAATGCACTGAATGAATAGTTATGTCAATATGAGGGTGATATAGGGGCAGGGTGCTTGATCTGTCAAATGACGAACAGAGAGAAAATAGCAGACATATAGGTCAAAGGAGCTTGGCTAAGTGTATAGTCAGATTTCCTGGAGTGTGACCAAGTCCCTGGCAGGTCACTGAGGATGACACAGGGATTGATGGATGTGACATTGACTCCTTTTTAAATCTCTCCCTTTCCTACAATAAAATTGGCTTTTAAAGGCATTTCACCTAAAAATTGAACAATAGGTTGGTAGTTCAAAAAATATAAATGAACAAAATTGATGGGGCAAACCACATCTGCTCTGCAAATTTCAAACTGAAGCTCTGAATAAGAGAAATGAAATGTTCTGTTCCAGACTTGCACCCCTAGCCCTGTGGAACGAGCACCTTATATGGGAGAAGTGGCCACGTTGTCGTCAACTAAGAAAAAAGAAAGTTCAAAATCTGGAGCCCGGAAGCACTCACGTTCTTAAAGTTCAGCTCCTTCAGGTAATGGATTGTGGGGAATTAGGTTCCACGCTCCAAAGGAGTCTATGGTAGCTGAGTGCACAAGGTAAAATGGAAATTCTTTGTATCGCTGCTTTCGCTATTTTATGAAAAATTTGAACACCAAAGTATGGAAGTTTTTAAAGTGCAAAGTGACACTAGCAAAAGTGGTAAGAGACTGAGCGAAGAGGAGCATAGAAAGAAGATGCAAAACAGTGTGGTTTAGTGGAAAGAGCTCAGGCCTAGGAGACAGAGGACCTGGGTTCTTATCCCTTGCTCTGCCATTTATCTGCTGTGTGACTTTAGGCAAGTCACTTAACTTTTCTGTACCTCAGTTTCCTCTGGGGATTAAGATTATAAGACCCATGTGGGACATGGACTGAATAGCTTGTAACCACCCCAGCACTTTGTATGGTGTCTGGCTCAGAGTAAGTGCTTAACAAAAGCCATTAATACATATTTTAGGAAACATGTCTCTTCAGCCAGAGATGAGAATTTAAAATAATCTTTTAGGTAAGTAGAAGACATCTCAACCAGGAGCCGTGGGTGCCCACGTCATGGTTGGGTGATGGAATGCTGACCACCCATGTTAATTGCTTCAGTGGTTTTAGAAGACAGGAAGGGAGTTACTGATGTCTGTCCACTTGTTTTGTTTTGTTGTCTGTCTCCTTGTAGACTGTGAGCCCGTTGCTTAGGGATTGTCTCTATTTGTTGCCGAACTGTTACCAAATGCTTAGTACAGTGCTCTGCACACAGTAAGCGCTCAGTAAATATGATTGAATGAATGAATGAATGAGCTATAGGTAGCCCAGCCAACCCCTGGAACAAGAAAAGGTCTGGAGGTGGAGCCAAGATGGTGGCTCCACTCCTTGGGCTCCATCAGCATGACAGGAGCATTTCAAGAGGGTGATGCATCTCCTTCTCTGATGCCAGAATGTCCCCATGCCTCTCCATGTGTTCCACCAATGCTGCCGCCATCAAGTGGATAGAGTGCAGGAGGTGAGGGCTTGGGGACAGTATGCTGCCAAAGGAAGGAATTGGATTGCCCTGGAGGGTGGGGAAGGGAGGGAGGGAGGGTGTGTGTGTGTGTGTGTGTGTGTGTGTGTGTTTCAGGGTGGAGAGTGGGGGAGAAAATATTATTGTGGGCCCTTTAGGCAAAGGCGTAGTGGATGACTTGCCCCCACATATACTAAGTTTGAGAGCCTGAAGAAGCAACTGCACTCCAGCCTCGCTGCCCAGTAATGAGCTAAACAGAGGTAGTTACAGTGGGTTGGGGGAGGTTGAGACAGAGAGAACACAGTGGGCTGGGTTGTATTAATCCACTGTGTCCCCACACCCACTGGGAACAGAGGACTTAAATGGGTACTTGGGACAGTGATAATGCTGATTCAGTTGGAACAAAACGACAGATGATTCTCGGTCCCACAGGGGACTTCAGGATCAAGAACTTGTACAAAGGAAGTCAGTACAATAGAAGTGATGTCTTAAATACTCCCTTACTTTCAACTTCTCCCTTCCTCCCTTTTTTCTATATTCCTCCCTTTTTTCTCTCCCTTTCCTTTCTTTTCATTTCCCTTTTTTATTCTTCTGACTCTCTTTCATTTTGCAACCCTACCACCCCCTCCAATGCTCCATTTTTCCCTACGGTATTTTGTTAAGCACTTATTATGTGCTAGACACTGTACTAAATGCCAGAGTAGATATAAATTAATCAGGTTGGTCACAGTCCCTGTTTTACATGGGGCTCATAGTCTTAATCCCCATTTGACAGATGAAGTAACTGAGGCACTGTGAAGTGAAGTGACTTGTCCAAGGTCATGGAGCAGACAAGTTTTGGAGCTGGGATTAGAATGTGAGTACTTCTGACTCCCAGGCCCATGCTCTATCCACTAGGTTATGCCACTTCCTATGAGGCATCCTGGAGTGTTGACCACTGTGCCCCCATATTCAAAATGAAAAATAGACCCCAGGATCCCCATTGTATGAAACATCTGAAGAAAAGTGAAGAAACCCCGGACCTGAGGGGAAGAGGCACTTCAGAATATCAGCAAGCTGCAGAAGTAGAGAAGAATTTGAGGGCAGTGACAATGTCTTACATCCATGTACTCTTCCAAGCGCTTAGACTAGTGTGTTGCACACCCAGTAGGCAATCAGTAAATACTACTGCTGCTTCACTATATTTTGTCTTGAGTCCTTACAGACCTCTACTGGTTTAAAATTTCAGCAACAATGTCAATGATAAAAAAACAAATAGGGCTTATAATATAGAAAGTGAGAAAAAATTTGAAATACAGAAGAACAAACCTGTATTTGCAATATTAAGAAGAGAAAATCCCTGTAATCTACTTGATTGGTCTTGATCTTGAACTTGTTTGGTTTTGACTGGTCTTGGTCTTGAGAAGCATTATAGTTTAGAGAATTGAGCTCAGGCCTGGGAGTCAGAAGGACCTGGGTTCTAATCCTACCTCTGCCACATCTGCTGTATGACCTTGGGCAAGTCATTTAAACTCTATGGACCTCAGTTACCTCTTCTGTAAAATGGGGATTAAGAGTGTGAGCCCCATTTGGGACAGGGACTGTGTCCAACCGGATTAACCTGTATCCACCCCAGTATTTAGCATGGTACCTGGCACGTAGTGAGTGCTTAACAAATACCTCAAACATTATTACTATTATAAATAATATAATTTATTGTGAGAGGTGATAAAATTCTACATTTTTGTTTGAAATGACGTTACAATATCTTCCTTTTGTTCACTTCCAAGGTTGGAGCCAGAGGAAAATCCCCCTTGCAACCACCTGAGGCGGATGTTGTCTTCTCAACTCTCAGATAACTAGCCCTCTTGTCGATTCATTGCTCCAGGCCTTCCTTGTGTAGTCTCAGAAGTGAATACTGCTATTCTAGCTGTGATTTCTTGCAGAATAAAATTAAAACCTAAGGTGTTAGTGAATTTTTAGTACCGGGCAGGCGCTTGCAAACACCCTTTAATGATCCTTTAAATTGACACCTACTGGATTTCTGAGATTCTACCCTAGTTAAAAAAAATGTTCTGAGTTTTGAATAGTAGTTCTGCCACCGAGACAAACCAATATATAGTCATACTTAAAATAAAATTTTTAGATCAACATTGACTCCCTTCGCTTCCTTTATTGTCTCTTTTTTATCATGCATTTCTTTCCTACCAACTAAGCTAATTTGTTGGGCCGATTGTCATAGATCAGCAGCATCTTCGGCAAGTCATTTACCTTCTCTTTGTCTATGAAATTGAAACCTCTCCACCACAAACTCATATCATCACTATGATTTCAAACCTAAATAAGTCAAAAATTTCCTGTAGAATATAGTCAGCAGTGTTAAATGTATCACCTGTGCCTTCCTGTCCCTCTGACTCACTGAATACATAGAAAGGGCTCAAAAAATGCCACTGAGGGCTTTATTCAAGCTCGCACCAGAACTTGTGCTGCTAATGTTGAGGGATCTCACAGACACTGTGGCCGTAGTGGAGGCAGAAGAGTAGGGTGCATTCCTCTCCTTGCCTTAGAGAGTGAAGATGAATTGAAAGATTGACTCTGCAACAGCATGTGTGCACCCTCTATCTCCACAGCACACCAGGGCCAGGTAAGTGGAGTCTTTACCAAAGATCAGAAAATGGTGCTGAGTGCAAGTACTCAACTGACCTCCTTTAAGGGTAAGTGATTGCAGTTTGCTCCCACCTCCACAAAAGCTTGGCGCTCAGCTGAAGCAAGCACACCCTGAAAGACTTCCTGAACTTTTAGTGTAGCTCAGCTGTGGCGGGTGCATGAGATCCTATTTATAATGGTTTCCACTGCTCCTTTCTCTTGCTTAGGAGAGGACCTAGTGGGGACAGAAAGATTTAGGAGTGGGGGCAAAGTTCTATGTAAAATTGCCCAGGTATCTAGATTGGAATAGAACTTAATCTAATTTTTGCAATAGGTGAGAGTTTTTTAAATTAAAACTCTCTGATACACTACCGGAATGATTGCAGATGGAGATGGGGTGTTCTGAAAGAGATGTGTCCATGGCATTGCTATGGGTCAGAGACCAATCCACGGCATAAGACACTGAGTCAGATAGGAGCCATATAAAGGGAATGAGGGGTTTTTTTTGTTTTGTCTGAACCTTTGGAGAATGGCTTGAGCAGTGCAACTGAGGTTGGTTTCAAAAGACTACCAGTTGGACCTCCTTCAGAAGAAAGAATGAAATAAGTATATCTACTCATTTCTATCCCCACTAGACTGTCAGCTCAATGTGGTCAGGGAACGTGTCCATCAACTCTGTTGTATTGCACACTCCTAAGAGTTTAATACAGTGGTCTGCATCATCATCACTGAAAGTATTTGTTGAGTGCTTACTATGTGCATGCAGAGCACTGTACTCTCCACTCAGCAAGTGCTCAATAAATAGCATTGATTGATCTACTCACCTTCTATTTCCTCCATTATCAGTCCTGGTGAGTAAAGTGCTTAAGTTTGACACCTACATGGATCAGTAAATGTACATGTGCTGGTAACAAGCAAAAATAAAATCAGAGAATTCAAAAATGGGAGAAAATTTGAGTTTGTGTTTTTAAATGGTATTTAAGTGCTTACTGTGTGCCAGACAGTATACTAAGTGTTAAGGTAGGTACAAGATAATCTGGTTGGGCATAGCCCCTGTCACGCATGGGACTCACAGCCTTAATCCCTATTTTACAGAAGAAGTAACTGAGGCACAGACAACTGAAGTGACTTGTACAAGGTCATTCAACAGACAAGTGGCAGATGCAGGATTAAAACCCAGGATCTTTTTGCTGTTTCTCACTGTTCTAGGTGCTGGAGTAGATACAAGTTAACTTACTGTCTAGAGGAGCTAGAAATGAGTAGATACAGTCCCAGTCCCACATGGGGCTCACAGTCTAAGTAGGAGGGAGAACAGGAATCGAATCCTCATTTTACAGATGAGGAAACTAAGGCACAGAGAAGTGAAGTGACTTGTCCAAAGTCACCCAGCAGTTAAGTGGTGGAGCTGGAATTAGAACCCAGGTCCTCTGACTCCCAGGCCTGGGCAACTTCCACCAGGCCACATGGTTTCCTCTCTGCACTTTTGCAAATTCTGCCACTTGGCTGCAGGCTCTGGTTTTGCAATCCTTCTCCAGACTCCTAATCCTGGCCTCCTCCTGCACCCCACCTGGTTGTCAGAGCCTCTTGGCCTCCCAGTGGGTGGGCCAGTGGCCCCAGGGCTCCCACCCGAGAGCAGCCGCTGGTGACACTAGTCCACCAGGGGCTCGCAGTAGTAGACTTTGGCCATCGGCATTCACATCCTGCAGAAGGTCAAAGGCCCCCCCGGTACTGTGTCTTCAGCTCCTTCATCTTCAGAAGCAGCAGGAATTCCTCCTGATCAAAGATCATCTGCTCCTGAGCCTCAAACTGCCCTGACTCCTCCCTCTGACACTTCTGGCCATCCACTGCCTGCTTAGTGGTGTTGATCTCATGCTTGATGGCATTGGTGCTCTGCTTGGCCTCGCTCACTTTCCTCTTCCTGTCACCTATGATGGCTTTGTTCTCCTTGAAATTGCAGTTGATCTTTATTCCACACTCATTCTTAAACTCTTGGAAAGCTTCCTGCTTTGGCGGTGGGCTGTTTGACCTGGGCTGGTAGGATTCTTCCTTGGAAAGAAGGTTCTTTCTGGCAGGGCTCAGGGCTGGGGCCCAACTGGTCTTGGGTTGGCTGCTCCTTGACTTTGGGCTCTGTGGAGTCTGAGATCTTGTGGGCCTTCAATAAGGAGGTGGAGTTCGAGTCTGTCCCAACCCCAAGGCTCCCTGCTGCATCCTTCCTGGGTGAGGAATGAGCAGGCGGCTCCTTGACTTAATTTGCCCTTAGTTTTCTTCCCCTGCCTTTTTGGAGATGGGGGTGGCTCCTTGGCTGTCGGCCTCTCCTGAGGGCAGTTAAGTGTACACCAGGCCGACCTTCTTGATGGCCAGTATGGCCAACTTGTCCTTCTTGTCAAGGAGCATGTGTTTGTGAGGCAGCCTGGCCTACATTTCCTTCTCCTCTTGGCTTAAGATCACTTTGAACAGGTGGAACATCTCATGGTCCTGTTGGAAGTTGATGATATCGATGCCATCCAGGCCTCTGTTGTTTCCGGAGCACCTGGGCATTGATCTTGGTTCTCTGGGCTTTGTTCAAGGAGTTGTAGGTGATCAGTCTGTAGTTGGCCAGTGTGTGCTGGATGGCCCAGTTCCTGTTTCAGCACAAGGAGTTCCTTCTCCAGGTTCTTCACCATAGCTCTGGGTCATATTTCTCTCTGGCTGTAGGCTTGGTCATGACCACCCTCATTCTGGAAACAAAAGTGGGGTGAGGAGAGCGAGCGAGTCCTTGAGGGCATGGGTGAGCTTGTAACTGCTGGAAGGGGACATGCTTTCCAGGGCGATCAACCAGGCCGATGATGGACTGCTCCAGGAATGAGAGGGACTTTGAATTTAGGTTTTAAGAAAGGAAGTTAGAGTTGAGTGCTTGTTGTAGAAAAATAATTTAGGAGGAAAGTTACCCTCAACCTTGGGAAGCCCTAGTTGGACCCCAGAAAATTTTGGTAAAAATATCTGTGCCTCACCATTTCTCATTATTTTAAAAAAAACCACCTGCTGGTTTTATCCACATATCCATATTTATGTGGATATGTGTATACATGTGTATACATATATGTATATGTATATTTATACACACACACATACACACCCAGACACACTCATATACATATATGTACATATGTAAGTTTAGCTGGTCTCTTGGTAATTCCTTTCTTACTGTGCATAAATTCCAAAACAGAACTACCCGTCTTCCCACGCAAACTATGTCCCCTACCCCGTATTTCCTGTCACTGTAGATAATACCATTATCTTATTTCACAAGCCTGTAACCTTGGTGTTGTTCTCAACTCAGCTCTTTCATTTAACCCATTTATTCAATCTGTCACCAAATCCTGTCAGTTCAACCTTCACAACATTGCTAAAATACACACTTTCTTCTCCATCCAAACTGCTACCACACTGATCCAAGTACTTATCCTATCCCATCTTGATTACTTGGACTTGGCATTGATATTCTGCCCACTCCCATCCCCACAGTACTTATGTATATAGCTTTAGATAGTGTGTTATGAATGATTTATATTAATGCCTCCCTACCCTTCTACACTGTACCCTCACTGTGGGCAAGTAACATATCTTTCAACTCTGTTGTACTTTCCCAAGAGCTTATTACAGTGCTCAGCTTACAGTAATGCTCAATAAATACCCTTGATGATGATGATACAAGAATATGTTGTCTTTTACACTGTCATTTTTTAAATTCAAATTACTCTGAAAATCAGTCCACTTCTGGGTATGAGATTCCCAACGTATCTGCTTACTGTTTTTTCCAGCAGTTATACTACATCAGTCAATCAACAGTACTTATTGAATGTATACTCTGTGGCACTTGGGAGAGTGCCATACAGATAGTTGTTATGATCCTTGCCCTCAAGGAACTGACCATCTAACAGGGGAGAAAGACACCAAAATTAATTACAGGTAAGGGGAGATAGAGTATAAAGATATATAGCTAAATGTTACATTATTTGTTGGACTTCACTATATCTTGTAATACTCTTTTTTATGCTCTCCTCTATGTTTAGTCACCATCCTTCTCTTCAGCAAACTACACATCAACCTCTTGGATATGCTGCTATTATCCACTATCTTCACGTACCCTGCTCACCGAAATTATAATCAACTAGCATTATTTTGATGATGATGGACTTACTTGGTTCCAGACATTTGGTTGTTTTCATGTCTGTGGTTACAAAACAAGGTCTACATGCTTGTTCAGGGCTTCCAGCACCCCTCTCACTCCTCAAGCAATGGAACACTCTGGGGGGAATTGACTTTCCAGCCAATGGGGTGAAAATCTCCACTACACTAGGGATAGAACTGACCTTTTTTATTTAAGGGTATTTATTAAGCACTTACTATGTGCCAGACACTGTACTAAGCACCAGGTTAAATACAAGCTAATTAGGTCAGACACAGGCAATGTCCCACATGGGGCTCAGAGTCCTAACCCCATTTACAAATAAGGTAAATGAGGCAGAAAGAAGTTAAATGACTCGCCCAAGGTCACACAACAGATAAATGTTAGAGTCAGGATTAGGACCCAGGCCCTTCTGACTTCCAGGCCTGCATTCTATCCAGTAGGCCACACTGCTTTTCCTGGGGGCTGAGCCAGAGAAGTGACTCGTTTGGAAGCTGGCTATGTGAAGTGACTGCTTCTTCTTTTAGTGACTGCTTCTTCTTTTCTTCTTCTCTGAGATCCAAATAGAAAGACATCTATATCTATCTATCTATCTATCTATCTATCTATCTATCTATCTATCTATCTATATCTATCATCTATCTGTATCCATATCTATCTATATCTATCTATATCTATCTCTCTATCCATATATCCATCTATCTATATATCTATCATCTATCTTCCTGGGATAAAAAGGAAGTTGGTGTGGGATAATTTGTTTATGAGTTTAATTTGTGGGTATTTTAGTCTAAACCTTGGTTCTCGGCTTTTCCACAAGCAGAGTTCTCTATCAACACCTGGTGGTCAGACCTGCAGCCTGGCCTTGACTGCTGTAAGCTATTATCTTGAATACCAGGTCTCTAATATTCTATGTTTTGGGCATTCCCATTTGTATTATTAATTAATTTTAGATTGTGATCTTGTCCGGTGTGTGAGTTTGGTTTAGTCAAGGCTGCTGGGACCCTCACCTAATTGTCAACTGGAGGAAGGTCTTAATCCCATGTCTGCCTTAGATCATGTTGAACATATGGTGACTGTGAATTTTAGCCTTAGTTCAAAAGTATATAGCCAGGTTGCCTCAAATTCAACCTGAGGAAAAAAAGATCTCAGAATTCTAAAAGGTGTCTAAGTGACCACAGTAGACATGTCCAAGAAATAGGTTGTGCTGTCTTTGGTAGGTCACTTCTTGATGTTTTGTGTAAAGTTGGATTAATGCCTGTCTCCCCCCATCTAGACTGTAAACTGGTTATGGGCAGGGAATGTGCCCATTTATTGTTGTATTGTACTCAATTGCTTAGTACAGTGCTCTGCACACAGTAAGCGCTCAATAAATATGATTGAATGAATGAATGTTTTGGTTTTTTGCCACAGTGTCAACGTCCCATAGTATAAGCCTTTTGAATTGTTTCTTCTTCTTTGTAAGCAGCACAGACTCCAACAGTTTCATCCTCACCCTACTGTGATGTGAGGATGAGTTCATGACAGTAACTTCTCCTGGAAGCGTAGACATACTCTTTTCCTCCACAGGTTGTCCCTTGAATTCCTGGCCAATGTCATCCAGTGATGGTGGTGGTCCTCAGGCAAGATGGGGAGAGTCAACTTTGAGAAGGTGGCTTGTTCTTAAAATCACTGTGGGCAGGGAATATGTTTGTTGATTGTTGTATTGTACTCTCCCAAATTTTTAGTACAGTGGTCTGCACACAACAAGCACTCAACAAATACAATTGAATGAACAGTTCTGCACACCTCATCACCACTACTGAACTACTAGAAGATGCAGTCTGCCTCGTGGAAAGAGCATGGGCCTGGGAGTCAGAGAACCTGGATTGTAATCTCAGCTATGCCACTCACCAGCTATGTGATATTGGACAAGGTATTTAACTTCTCTTCACCGCATGTTCCTCATCTGTAAAATGGTAATTTTATACCTGCTCTCCCTAGCCTTCACAACGTTACTCAAATTCACACTTTCCTCTCCACCCAAACTGCTACCACGTTAATCCAAGAATTTTTGCTATCTCCCACCTGGATTATGCATGAACCTTCTTGCTGACCTCATTGCCTCCTGTCTCTCCTCACTCGAGTCCATACTTCCATCCATGCTGCCTGGATTATTTATCTTCAAAAACATTCAGTAGATGTTTCCCCACTCCTCATGAACCTCCAGTGTTTGCCCATCCACCTCCTCATCAAACAGAAACTTCTCATCAGCTTTAAAACAATCACTTCGCCCCTCCTACCTACTTTACCTTGCTGCTTTCTTGCTTCAACCCAGCCCACACACTTCTATCGTCTAATACCAACCTACTCACTGTACCTTAATCTCAATCTCATCTCTCACACTGCCAACCTCTTGCTCATGTCCAGCCTCTGGTCTGGAATGCCCTCTCTCTTCATATCCAACAGACTACCCCTCTCCCCACCTTCAAAACCTTATCGAAGGTACCTTCCTCCAACAGAACTTCCCTGACTAAGCCCTCATTTCCTCTGCAGTCTTCATTTGCCCTTCCCTCAACCTGTCACCATTTATGTACATATCGATAATATATTCTATTTATGTATTTATTCATTTATTTTAATATCTGGGCAGGAAATGCATCTCCCAACTCTGTTACATTGTACTCTCAAGAATTTAGGACAATGTTCTGCACATAGTAAGTACTCATACATATAACTGATTGATTGATTGATTGATTGATCAGATATAAGCTCCATGTAGGACAGGGACTATGCCCAACCCAATTATCTTGCTATTTCCCATTGCTTGGCCCTTAATAAATGCTTAACAAATATTATTATTTCATTTTTATTTTTATCATTTCTATTCCTGGTAAAGAAAGTTTTCATTTTGCTGATGGTGGAACATCTTAAACTAATAGCCCTTAAAAAGAAAGTCCTTTTTTAAATTTTTTTTAATATGCCAGACTTTGTACTAAACACTGGGATAGATGCAAGCTAATCAGGTGGAACACAATCGGTGTCCCAAGTTGGGTTCCCAGTCTTAAGTTCCATTTTACAGATGAGATAACTGAGGCAAAGAGCAGTTAAATGACTTGCCCAAGGTCACATGGCAGACAAATTTGTCGAGCTGAGATTAGAACCTAGGTCCTCTGACTTCCAAGTCCATGTTTTTCCACTAGGCCACGCTGCCTCCTAGGATGCAGCCGCTTGGCTTCTGAAAAGGCAGAACAGCATAGTTCGGCACTTCTGACTTGAATGCAGTCTTATTTAAGAATGCTTTCCTTGCTTTGAGTGGGGAAAAGGCCAGAAAACATCTCCTGAAAATTGCCTGCTTCAGGCAGTTAAACCAGGCTTCTCAGAGGACTCTGACTGTGATGGATCATTTACCTTGTGGCACAAAACAAAAAAAAATAAAAGCATTAAATCATCACAACATCAAATTACACAGCATAACTGAGAGCTTTGCTGGGAAGCAGTGGTCGGAGACAGACCAGCCTGGTGTGTGCGAATCAGGAATGGGTTGGCTCTTCTAGAACAGTCTCTAAGAGACAGAACTGAAAACAACAATAGGGTTTACAAATAACTATCATTATTATTATTATCATTATATTTAAGTGTTTACCATGTGTCAATCACTGTTCTAAGTGATGAGGGTAGATCAGGTGAGGTCAGAGAAGCAGTGTGGCTCAGTGGAAAGAGCTCAGGCTTGGGAATCAGAGATCATGGGTTTGAATCCCGGCTCTGACACTTGTCAGCTGTGTGACTGTGGACTTCACTTCTCTGTGCCTCAGTTACCTCACCTGTAAAATGAGGATTAAGACTGTGAGCCTCATGCGGGACAACCTGATTACCTTGTATCTACCCCAGCGCTTAGAACAGTGCTCTGCCCATAGTAAGCGGTTAACAAATACCAACATTTATTTTATTTATATACAAGGTAATGAGGTCAAACACAGTCCCTGTCCCTTATAGGGCTTTCAGTCTAATTAGGGAGAAGAACAGATATTTAATCCCCATTTTGGAGTTGGGGAAACTGAGGTAGAGAAAAGTGAAGTGACTTGCCCAAGGTGACACAACAAGCAGTTGGCAGAGCCAGGATTTTATCCCAGGTCCTCTCACTCCCAAGCCTCTGCTCTTTCCACTGGCTATGCTACTGCTTCTGTAAAGCAGAAGATGATCTCTACATGGCACAGAGTGAAAATAATTGTTGATCAATCATAATTGTCTTTTCACTCTCACTTACAAACAAGAATGAAGGCTCACAATAACAGAATTTGTATAACATTCGTGGAGTCTTATGTAGTAAAAATGCAGCTCCTATATATTTAACTGATCTTCCATGTGGTGGTCCTAGATGTTCCTGAACATTATTTTCTGCCACCTCTTGTCTCCCTACTTCTTTCCAGCTTCATTTCCACCACCTTTTGCATTACCCCAGGGGACCTGGGTCCTAATCCCAGATTTTCCACTTGTCTGCTGTGTGACCTTAACAAGTCATTTAACTTTTCTGGACCTCAATTTCCTCATCCATAAAATAGAGATGATATTTCTGTTTCCCCTCCCTCTTAGACTGTGAACTTTATGGGACAGAGACTTTGTGTCTACCCCAGCATATCTATCCCAGCACTAAGTACAGCTCTTTGCATATAGTAAGTGCTTAACATATAATAATAATAGCTATATTATATACACACATATCTTTATATCATTAAATTTTGGCCCTTCTTCACCACCCCTGATACTGAATATAGTCAAACTGATTTTCCCCCACAGCCATTTGTAACCATTCCTCCCCGTGAGACATGGAGAAACTCCAATTTTTCTTTCCAATTCTTTTTCATTTTTCTTTAGCATAGTATCTCTGCTTCCACAATCCTTACAGGGTCAAATGGAATTCCAGTCCCCTGGTGAAGTGTTGACCCAAACCCTCTGATCCAGCCACAGTTTATAAGGATCTAAAAAGTGAAGGAAAGATTACAGACTTTGATATAGAATATATCATTTAATGTAAAGGGATAGAGAGGGTAGTGGTGAGGCTTGAAGCTGTCAGGTTCCCCTGGTATTAAGTGTGACAGAAGGGAGCTTGTTTGAAATCCACAGCCAATACCAATTGAGAGAGAAAAGTGAGAGCAGTAGTAAGGAGTTTGAAGCAGTGACTAGGCTAGAGACAATGAAGGTGCCAAATTAGGAAATGAAAAGCAGAAGTTGAAGAAATATCCAAACATGTCTGCTGAAAAACTCACCAAGTGCAAGTGCCATAATTTTGTAACCTTAAAATAGTATTTATTGAGTGCTTCCTGTGTGCAGAGCACTGTACTAAGCAGTTGGGAGAGTAAAATACAATAGAGTTGATAGACATGATCCCTGCCTTCAAGGAACTGAAAATTTAGTGGGGCAACAGATATTAAATAAATAAAATAAACGGGAAGCAGCATGGCCTAGTCAGTTGGTCAGTCAATCGTACTTATCGAGCGCTTACTGTGTTCCCGAACACCGTACTAAACACTTCGGAAAGTACAATATAAAAATATAACAGACACATTCCCCTGCTCACCACGGGTTTACAGTCTATAGCCTAGTGGAAAAAGCATGGCCCTGAGGGTCAGAGGCCCTGGCTTCTAATCCTAGCTCCACCACTTATCTGCTGTGTGATCTTGGGCAAATCGCTTAACTTCTCTGTGCTCCAGGTCTCTTCTCTGCCAAATGGGGATTCAACATCGGTTCTCCCTCCTACTTATACTGAAGCCCCTTGTGGGACCTGATTACCCTGTCTCTACCTCAACACTTAGTACTGTGCTTGGTATGTGTAAAAAATGACAAAATTGCAATTAAATTACAGATGGGGAAGCAGTGGAATATGAGGATATGTACATAAATGCTGTGGATCTGGGGTGAGTAATAAAGTGGTTAAGTGTTTCGCAGCTAAGTGCATAGGCAATATAGAGGGGAGGGTGAATAGGGGTGGTGAAATGAGGGCTCTGGTCAATACTGTCTATTTCATCATCCTTCGGTCTCAATTTTTCACTTCCTAATAGTTGCTCATATTCCCCACATGAGCTTTACCAAACCACATCCCCTTCTTCCTTCAAACTCTTTCTAAGTAGCCATCTTCTCTGGGAGATATTTCCTGTTTAATCTCCACCCTGTTGCCCTGGCAATAAACTGGTCCTTTTGGTGGCCAAAGAGGGGCATAATGGCACCAAGCTGGAAGACCACTCTATTCTTGGATTTTCTTCTCCTCTGAGTTGTTCCGTTCCTGCTGGAACCAATCCCTGCTCTGCCACTTGTCAGCTGTGTGACTGTGGGCAAGTCACTTCACTTCTCTGTGCCTCAGTTACCTCATCTGTAAAATCGGGATTAACTCTGTGAGCCTCACGTGGGACTACCTAATTACCCTGTATCTAACCCAGTGCTTAGAACAGTGCTCTGCACATAGTAAGCGCTTAACAAATACCAACATTACTATTATTATTATCATAGTTGACGGATGACTAGACTGTAAGCTTGTTGTGGTCAGGGAACGTCTGTTATATTGTTATATTGTACTCTCCCAAGCATTCTGCACACATTAAGCGCTCAATAAATATCATCGATGCATACTTTACTGAGACTAACTGGTTCCATAAATTGATGTGTGGATAAACTACCTATTGTTTTTACTGCCATCATTGGATAGGGGCTGACTTGTGATTATTCTGAGTTTAGTCCTCTCTCTCATCTGGCATGGAAATCCTGGATGACCATTAGAGAAGGGCAATCACTAGGATTAAAATTCACAGTTTGTACAGATAAAGCTTCACTGCTGAGAAGGAGAAGATACAATGAGGGCTAGTAGCTGGGGCCAAGACAAAGTGACACTAGTTTTCCCAGGGAGGGGGCAACTGGAAAGGTAAGCAGAGGATGATGGAGATGGAGCTGGAGATGAAAAAAAGTAGAGGAAAGGAGCAAGGGAGGTTGTCCCTGTCCAGTGAGGGGCTGGACAGGGAGGAATAGGAGTTGTGAATTCATGTGTATAAAAAGAAAAAGTTATCAGTGTCCTGCTGCTGCTGATGGTATCAGCCCATGAATAACAATAATGATAATAATAATGGTATTTGTTAAATGCTTACTGTGTGCCAGGGACTGTATTAAGTGCTGGGGTGGATACAAGCAAATCGGTTGGGCCGCAGTCCCTGTCCCACATGGGGCTCACAGTCTTAATCCCCATTTTACAGATGAGGCAACTGAGGCATAGAGAAGTGAAGTGACTTGTCCAAGGTCACACAGCAGACAGGTGGCAGAGCTAGGATAAGAACACATGACCTTCTGACTCCCAGAACCATGCTCCATCCACTACACCATGGTGGTTCCTGAGTGGGATTAAAGAGAAGCAGCATGGCTTAGTGGATAGAGTACAGCACTGGGAGTCAAAAGGCCCTGGATTTTTATCCCACCTACTCCACTTGATCTTGGACAAGTTCTTTAACTTCTCTGTGCCTCTGTTACCTCATCTGTAAAATGGGGATTAAGACTATGAGCCCCTTGAAGGATATGGACTGATTTGCTTGTATTTAGCCCAGCACTTAGGAATAGTATCTGACACATAATAAGCACTTAACAAATACCATAAAAAAACAGGTTTCCTGACTCCCAGGTCTATGTTCTTTCCACTAGTCCATGGTATTTTGTGTCTACTGGTGTTCAGTCACCAGACTAAAAACTCCTCTAGGGTAAGAATTGTGTTTCATATTTCTATATATCCACCAAATGTCTAGTACAGTACTATGTATGCAGGAGGCATTCAGTAATTGCTGCTGATCTTACAGCTGTATGTTTGCAAAATGTATTCTGCTATTTTCTCAAATGTGTTACCTACCTTGTCTTCCTCTTCCTCCCAAATTTTGCAGAAATAGGGCAGAGATTTCTGCAGGAAAGGAGGAAGGAAGGGTGTTATGAAATGCCAGTTGTCTCCACCTAAATTCAGAAATCTGCCAAAAGCATAGCCTGCTGATTTGAAATGAGCTTTATGGAGATATTTTGATTGTAAAACTGCCTCTCCCCATCTTTGTCTGGAGTGCCAAGTCTGTGGAGTCTTATTAACTAGCTCCAAACATCAGGTAGAGATTACTTCCAAGTCCTAATATCAGGATCATCCTTGTAGGAGGAACCAGATCCCCTGAAAGATCTACCAAGAAATAGGCAAGGATTTCAGCTACTTACAATATCTGAGTATCATTCAGAACAGTTTAACTGTCTACTGAGCATTCCTTCAGCCTCTGTGACAGAGAAGTGATATCTTCAGAGCCTTTGATTTTACAATCTCTTGCTGGGGGAGATGCAGCAATACTCTGATTTGGTTGAATAATAATGTGTCAGATGGCTTGGGCAGTAAACAACAGATTTCAAGCCATTTCTGAAGAAACCCAATTTTTTCATTGCCGATGCTAGTATCTTCATGAGACTTAATCACTTCCTTCTCAGCACTACAAACTAAACTTACTTCTTGTGTGGAGGTAGGGAACAGTTATTTATCCTTTTTTCTACTGTCCTTTTTCATGGCAGAAAGTGGAAGTCAGGACTGTTTCATTTCATACTGTGCTGATAGACCTCAGGCATTTTTTAATAGTATTTGTTATGTACTTACTATGTGTCAAGCACTGGGGTAGATAGAAATTTATCAGAGTGGACACAGTACCTGTCCCACTTGGGGCTACTCTTTACCTTTACAACTCCAAAGCCGACCCCAGTGATCAACATCTGAGAAACATGATTCTTTGACATCCATCTTATATTTAGGGTTGCACTAACTCTCATTTTTAAACTTTCCCCTCTGCAGCCTTAAGTTTCCCTCTAGCACCTCATTAGGGACTGCTTTTCATTAATTTATCCAAACAGCATTAAAAGTTCCTTGTATTTCCAAAATACACAACTTCTTGAGGTAATGAATTCCATTTAAAGTTCCTTGTATTTCCAAAATACACAACTTCCTGAGGTAATGAATTCCATTTACTCACCACCTATGTGAAGATGATTTTACTTTTTGTTAGTTTTCAATATGCTACCTTCAGGCTTCATACCCTCTTATCTTGGGGTTATCACACCATGATTTTGTAATTTCAATCATATCTCCAACCCACCTTCATAGTTCCAGATCGACGAAACAATTTTTTCAGTCTTTCCACAGGTGGAAACCTTTTCACTTTGCTACTCCTTTCTCATCCCCTTATCCATTCTCATGGTCTAGTGGATAAAGAACAAGACTTGGAGTCAGAAAGACCTGGTTTCTCATCCTGGCTCTGCCAGTTGTCTGCTGAATAACCTTGGGCAACTCACTTCACTTCTCTGTGCCTCAGTTACCTTATTTGTAAAATCGGGTTAAAGACTGTGAGCCCCAAGTGGGACAGGGGCTGCATCCAACCTGATTAGCTTGTATCTACCCCAGCGTTTAGAAAAGTGCTTGACACATAGTAATCACATGTTATGAGAAGCAGCATGGCATAGTGGATAGAACACGTGCCTTGGAGTCAGAAGGTCATGGGTTCTAATCCCAGCTTTACCACATATCTGCTGTATGAGACTGTAAGCCCATCAATGGGCAGGGATTGTCTCTATCTGTTGCTGAATTGTACATTACAAGCACTTAGTATAGTGCTCTGCACATAGTAAGCATTCAATAAATACTAGTGAATGAATGAATGACCTTGGGTAAGTCCCTTCACTTCTCTGTGCCTCAGTTACCTCATCTGTAGAATGGGGACTGTGCCCAACCCCATTTCCTTGTATCCATTCCAGCGCTAAGTACAGTGCTTGACACATAATAAGAACTTAACAAATACCACAGTTATTATCATTATTAAGCACTTAACAAATATCATCATCAACATTATTATTATTATGCCCTTCTGAAATCATCACAACCAGAATAGCCCAGAGTTTTCCAGAAATAGGTGCAGCATGGTTTTCTAGAGTGATAAATCTGTAAGTTCAATTTTCTATCCCCTTCTTGATGAAGCCCAGGATTTGCTTGTCTCTTTTGGCTGATTCTGTACATTGGGATAGTTATTTGAAAGAAGAGTTAACAATGACTCCAAGATCTCTTTCCTGTGTCATGACTGACAGCTCCAAATCCTCAATCTTGTGTTGCAATTTGGATTACTTTTCTTCTGGGTATATTACCTGGCACTTGCTCACCTTGAAGCTCACTTGCTATGATTGGACTTTCATCTGGATTTATGAGCATTTCACCACTCGGAAAAACTTAGTATTAATGCAAACTCTGAGATTTAATAAACCCTGGTTCTTCCAGATCATTTATGAAAATGTTAAGCCAAACTAGTTCCAGCTAGGATCTCTGGAGAGTCCCATTTTCCCATTCCCCAAAGGGGTCATATATGTGTCCCCTTGGTTTCCTATTTTTTAGCTAGGTTGGTATCCATAACCTTAAAACCCAGGATTCATCTTCCTTAAAAAATTGGTATGAAAACTTATCAAGGCATTTTGAAAATTGAAATAACATCAGGTTCACTGGTTCCTTTTTATCCATAAGCTTCTTGACTCCTTAAAAAAATTTGACAGGATTAGTGAGATACAGTTTCCCTGTAGAGAGATGTTTTCCCAGGTTGGGCTTGTCTTAGTGATCACTGATCCTTAATTGACTTGTGACTCTATTTATAATAATTGGCCATATAAAATGAAACCTCTTATTCTAGAATTCCCAGGATCACCTCTGGAATCTTTTTTAAAAATGATCAATTTGCTAAATTTCTAATGAATTGACTGGAAAATAGGTTGCATACTTTTTCCAAGAGGTTTGTAACTTACTCTTTAAATTATTTCATAACTCTCAATTTGCAGTCTATCCTCTCTTCCCTACAATCCTCCTGAGAGCCCCACTTGTAAGGATTTCAAAGCACCCTACTCCAGCTGAGGGCTTTCTCTTCAAGTTCTAATGATGATGATGAGGATGAGGATGCTGATTATCTTGTTTTTTTGTTTCTACCCTTCATGAATGGGTCCACATTAGCTGTGGGCAATTGACATCTCTCTTGGATCATGGTTCACGTCCTACTGGTAAAACATCCAAAACAGTGTCCAGACCAGGCATTACCTGAACTGCAGTATTCTTACACCATCAGTGTGTGAACACAGAGAATCCAGAATAATAATGATAATAATGATGGTATTTGTTAAGCGCATACTGTGTGCCAGGCACTGTATTTAGCGCTGGGGTGGATGCAAGCAAATCAGGTTGGACACAGTCTCTGTCCCATGTGGGACTCACAGTCTCAATCCCCATTTTGCAGATGAGGGATCTGAATCCCAGGGAAGTGAAGTGACTTGTCCAAGGTCACATAGCAGACAAGTGGTAGAGCTGGGATTAGAACCCATGACCTTCTGACTCCCAAGCCTGAGCTCTAGAACCTCAGAATACTGGTCGCAAACCAGCATCATGCAGAGACTGGCGGAAAGCAGCATGTCAACCAAGCAATCATATTCATTGAGTGCTTACTGTGTACAGAGCACTGTACTAAGCATTTGGAAGAGTATAATATAGCAGGATTGTTAGACATGTTGCCTGTCCATAATGAGCTTACAGTCAAGTGGGGAGATAAACATTAATATTAATAGATAAATTATGGCTAATGATAGTAATTTTGATATTTGTTAAGTGCTTACTTTGTGCCAGGCACTGTACTAAGCACTGGGGTAGATATACGGTAACTGGGTTGAACCCAATACCTGTCCCTTATAAGGCTTCCAGTCTTAATCCCCATTTTACAGGTGAAAGAACTGAGACACAGAGAAGTGAAGTGACTTGCCCAAGGTCACACAGCAGACAAGTGGAGGAGCCTAGATTAGAACCCAGGTCCTTCTGACTCCCAGGCCCATGCTCTGTCTACTAGGTCACGTTGCTTCTGGGGGGGGTTACTCTGGATATGTATATAAATTCTGTGGGGCTGAGGGGGAGGTGAATAAAGGATGCAAATCCAAGTACAAGGGAGTGGGAGAAGAGGTCCTAGTAATGGAGGGCCTCTTAGAGAAGACATGCCTTCAATAGGGTTTTGAAGGTAGAGAGAGTGATAGTCTGTCCAATAGTATGAGAAGCAGCGTGGCTCAGTGGAAAGAGCCCGGGCTTGGGAGTCAGCGGTCATGGGTTTGAATCCCGGCTCTGCCACTTGTCAGCTGTGTGACTGTGGGCAAGTCACTTCACTTCTCTGTGTCTCAGTTAACTCATCTGTAAAATGGGAATTGACTGTGAGCCTCACGTGGGACAACCTGATTACCCTGTATCTACCCCAGCGCTTAGAACAGTGCTCTGCACATAGTAAGCACTGAACAAATACCAACATTATTATTATTATTATTATATGAAGTGGGAGGGTGTTCCAGGCCAGAGGTAGGATGTGGGTGAGAGGTCGGCAGCAATTTAGAAGAGATCGAGGTAGAGTGAATAGGTTGGCATTAGTGGAGTAAAGTGTGTGGACTAGGTTTAAGTAAGGAATCAGGGAGGCAACCTAGAAAGGGGCAAGATGATTGAGTGCTTATAAACTCATGGTAAGGGGTTTCTATTTAGGGCTGAGTTGGATGGACATACATTGGAGGTTCCTGAGTAAGGGGAAAACATGGACTCAACATTTTTGTAGAAAAATAACCTGGTCAGCAGAGTGAAGTATGGACTGGAATAGGGAGAAGACTTATAGAAAATGTCCAGTGAGACCTAGAGACATTCAGCAGATTAGCAAGGAGCACTCCACATATATTCCACTGAAAAACTAGGAAACTTCATATCTATTTGTTATGAAAATCTATCCAACAGCAAGGGCCCATGCAAAGATTTTTCTCTTTGTGTTTTTCTTGGGGACTGAAACGTTGCATTCAACATTCAATCAAAAGAAAATGAAAAAACCCACAGATTCACCAATATGGATGTACTCTGTATAGAACACTTTAGTAAGTGCTTGTTAGGGTACAGCAGAATTAGTAGATATGATCCCAGTCTTCAAGGAACTTACAGACTAATGTGGGGATTCTTTTGGAGAATGAGAATCAAACCTCTATTTTCTACTTATGACCACAGCTAGAATTTGTATTTGGTCTTGGGCCGTTTCCAAGGATTCAAACGCAGTTTCTATCTCTTCTCATCCGGATACAGGAACCAAAAAAAGATAAGACAATTCTATCTCATCTCTCTTTTTAACAAAGATCAATTTTCTGATACTATGCCCTAGTGAGTGCTTAACCAGAACATCCTATTTCCTATTTTTAACTCTGAGAAGCTGCGTCAGATTAGTTGCTGCTGACTAATCTCGCTAAAGCTCCCTCCTCTGCATTGCTTTACCCGAGAACTCTACACGCTGAAGAGCATAAGAAGAAAAAACTGGAAGGATTGGTGTACATGGGACATGTTATAAATAGCTTTCTGTGTGGGTGGGATCAGCTTGTACTGACGTCGGGACAGCAATATCTCTCTGCAATTTGCCTAAGATTTTATAGATTGAATAATACAGACACAAGCAGAGACCTGAGACTGGTTCATTTAAACTAAAGAAAAGGCGGTCATTATTTTCCAACCTAAATAGCTCTTTATTGCATTCGAAGACAACTTCATATAAATGACTGAAGGATTTTGTCGCTTCTTCAGTGGGCTAACTTTTATTGGTAAAACTATGAATCCTTATTTTTCCAGCAGGATGACAGGAGATATTCTGATTATTTAAATCTCTCAGCTGTGGATTTGTTCTCTGTGGCAAGGCTCTCCTTTGGTCCATTGTATGGATATTGTTCTAGGTATGTGAGCTTTTTCCCTGGAATCAAATCCCCAGGAGGGGAAAGGTGAGGTGCAAATTTTGAGTTAAACAGCATTCTACAACAGTAGTCATGAGTGAGCTAATTAGGTGCTCTACTAATACAGAGACTTGCAGAGGCATTAAAAGTTATGTTAATAGGGGAGGGACATCAAGGGAACATGATATGGAAAAAGACTAATGAATTGATCATTAAGCTCTGTTATCATGGGGTCCTTTAAATATCCTTTCAAATTGTTTTGGCAGAAAGACTCTGGGGAAGTAAACAGAGGCACAGAATTCCCAAACCCATGGGACAAAAGAGCCTGAATTATTTTACAGTGCCAAAAGTTAATAAAAAGTGTAGGATGAGACTATTTCCTCTGCTAATAGTGGGAAACTTCCACTCCCCAAGGGGAGAGACTACATCCTTTTGAGGTAGCAGGTTTTTTTTTAAATGACATTTTTAAAGCACTTACTATGTGCTAGACACTGTCCTAAGAGCTTAGGTAGTTATAAGGTAATCATTCGATCAATCATTATTAAGCACTCACTGGGTGCAGAGCATTGTACTAAGCACTCGGGAAAATACAATATAACAGGGTTGGTAGCCATGTTTCCTGCTCCTAATGAGCTTACAGTCTAGAGAGGTAGACAGTAATATAAATAAATAGATAGGGATATGCACATAAGCACTGTGGGCTGAGGAAAGGGTGAGTAGAGGGAGATAATCCAAGTGCAAGGATGATGCAGAAGGAAGTGAGAGAAGAGGAAAAGTGGGCTTAATCAGGGAAGGCCTCTTGGAGGAGATACGCCTTCAGCCAAGGTTTTGAAGGTGAGGAGAGTGATTGTTTGTCGGATAGGAAGAGGGAGGACATTCCAGACCAGAGGCAGGATGTCTGCGAGAGATCAGCAGTGAGATAGATGAGATGAAGGTACAGGAGTAGGTTGGTATTAGAGGAGCCAATTGTGCAGGCTGGTTTGCAGTAGGAAAGCAGCAAGTAAGATAGAAAGGGGGCAAGTAATCTAGTTGGACACAGTCTCTGTCCCACACATAGAGCTCAAAGTCTTAATCCCCATTTTACACATGAGGTCCCTGAGCCCCAGAGAAATGAAGTGGCTTGCCCAAGAACCCACAGCAGACAAGTGGAGGAGCCAAAATTAGAACCCAAGACCTCTGACTCCCAGGTTTGTGATCTTTCCACTATACCATACACTGCATCTAGGAGAATTCAGTCAGCTGGAGCTTGCTGTATATGGTAATAATAATAATGTTGGTATTCGTTAAGCACTTATTGCACAGTTCTAAGCACTGGGGTAGATACAATGTAATCAGGTTGTCTCACATGGGTCTCACAGTCTTCATCCCATTTTACAGATGAGGTAATTGAGGCACAGAGAAGTGAAGTGACTTGCCTAAGGTCACACAGCTGACAAGTGGCAGAACAGGGATTAGAACCCACAACCTCTGACTCCCAAGCCTGTGCTCTTTCCACTAAACCATACTGCCTCCTTTGCTATGATAGGTAGCACCTCCTCCTCTGATAGGTAGCCTCTGTTCCCCTGAAACCCAATGGGGAAAGACTCCACATAGTAAAGTCTTTTTCTCAATTTAAGCTGTACCTGGAATAAGAGGAAACTAGGGCGAGGGTTGAAGCTAAACCAATTTTCCAGGCTTTTCCACTAGCAAATTTTGAAGCAACCTTCTGGGAGAAATACAAGGTATCTAGTTTCTGTTTATCATATTAAAATTTGACCTTGGCAGTTTTGAACCTCAGAGTCATTAAATAGTGTCTTCCAGCTCTACCGAACTCTCCTAAATACCTTAGTCCAATGTTCTGCACCCAGTAAATACTCAGTAAAAACTGTCAATCCTTTGATTAAATATTATCCAATAGGCCTCAATTTTGGTATTTACTATTCTTTCCAATTTGTGTTACTGATTAAGTTCTGACTTTGGTCATTATCTTGTTTGGAAACTGGGTTTGACCGAGATTGTGGGATCTTCACAGAACTTCCACCCCAATGGTTTAATCTTACATTACTCTCCCAAGCACTTAGTACAATGCTCTACACACAGTAAATGCTCAATAAATACCATTGTTCATGGTGACTACGATGATGGTGATGATGATGATGATTTATCTTGAATGGTAGATAGCTAAGTGGCTCCAACTTCAAACTTGTGAAACTATGCATCAGCTTCCAAGTCTAATATTTTCATGAAAAACTAAAACCTACTTTAGGGCAACCTGTACTTCTTGAAACCAAGAACATTTGCCAGTGTCCTATGCCCCAGATTTGTAAAATTTCCTAGCCTACTTTGAGGAGAAAATTCTGATTAGTCAATTGTTCACAATACAGGCACATGGTAGTCTTGTTATATAAATGTTATATAAATGTATATATAATATAAATGGGAAGCAGCATGGCTCAGTGGAAAGAGCACGGGTTTGTGAGTCAGAGGTCATGGGTTCTAATCCTGGCTCTGCTGCTTATCAGATGTGTGACTTTGGGCAAGTCACTTAACTTCTCTTTGCCTCAGTTACCTCATCTGTAAAATGGGGATTAAGACTGTGAGCCCCACGTGGGACAACCTGATCACCTTTATCCCCCCAGTGCTTAGAACAGGGCTTCGCACATAGTAAGCACTTAAATGCCACAAAAATAAAATAAAATAAATGGCTATAAGTATATACATCCTTATAGTGATTTCTAACATGGCAATCATATTTTCCTAATTTTTTAAATCTATTTGTGATAGGAAAAAAGATCTCTGGTTAGCAGACTTTTCGGCTCAGTGCTTTACTGCCTAAAATGTAATGGCTTGTATTTAAAAAATTCAAGTCTATCTTTATTTTATGGTCTTACCTATGGGGAAAACATGTAGGACTGAGTAAGTTCATCTTCAATATAATTAATCTGTTTACCTGAGTGGAAGAAACTTAGGGCAAGGAAGCTTCTGTTGCTTCATACATTTTATTGATCGACCATCAAAGGAGAGAAAACAATTGAACACTGAAGATAGCATCACAAATAATTGGTGACACATCTTCAAGGATGCAATTTTCTACTGCTTAGGTTGTTACCTCAGGCCATCCCATACAATTCCCAGAGATTGGCTTGTTGAAATTTACCCCATTTCTCAACTGGTCACCTTGCTGAGCCAGGTCTTAATTGGTAAATCTTCCACAACACTGATACTCACCATGATTTTATTTAAGTGTGTGATCAAATAAGTGAATGAAACAGTCTAGGAAAAGTGAAACAGACTTCTTTTAATAATAGAAATAATAATAATTATGGCATCTGTTAAGCATGTGCCAGGCCCTATACAAAGAGCTGGGGTGGATACAAGCAAATCGGATTCGACAAAGCCTCTGTCCCACCTGGGGCTTAAAGTCTCAATCCCCATTTTAAAGATGAGGGAACTGAGGCCCAGGGACATGAAGAAACTTGCCCAAGGTCACACAACAGACAATGGCAGAGCCAGAATTAGAATTCATAACCTTCTGACTCCCAAGCCTGTACTCTATCCACTACACCTTGCTACTTCCTAAACACCTTTGGGACTGAACACTTTGTACTGATGTCAATTAGCCAATTGCCACCAAATAATTTAGATGATTCGTCCTTTCAGATTTTGACATTTTAAACTCAGTACCATTATGAGTTTGACAGCAAAATAAAGAGAGAAAAATTACAGGAACAAGTAAATTCAATTTCTTATCTAGTTTAGAGAAGTGTGAATGCTATAAGTACTACATAGGCAATGATCAGTTAATCAGTAACTTGCATTTATTGAGCACTCCACTGTACTAAAGGCTTGGGAGAGTGCAAGACAACAGAGTTGTTAGAAATACTCCCTGCTCACAAGGAGCATACAGTCCAGAGGGAAGATGATAAAGAAATAATGCTTATCCATCCAAATGGCTATCGTGCTGGTACAAGCTCTCATAGTATTCCAGCTGGATTATTGTGTCAGCCTTCTCTTTGATCTCCCTTCTTCCTGTCTCTCCCCACTCCAGTCTATTCTTCATTCCGCTGCCTGGATCATCTTCCTACAGAAACGCTCTGGGCATGTCACTCCCCTCCTCAAAAACCTCCAGTGGTTGCCTATCAACCTTCACATGAAACAAAAACTCCTCACTCTTGGCTTCAAAGCTCTCCATCACCTTGCCCCCTCCTACCTCACCTCCCTTCTCTCTTTCTACTGCCCACCCCATATGGTCCGCTCCTCTGCCGCTCACCTCCTCATTGTCCCCCGTTCATGCCTATCCTACCGTCGCCCTCTGGCCCACGTCCTACCGCTGTCCTGGAATGCCCTCCCTCCTCACCTCCACCAAACTAACTCTCTTCCCCCTCTTCAAAGCCCTACTGAGAGCTAACCTCCTCCAAGAAGCCTTTCCAGACTCAGCTACCCCCTTTTCCCTCTGCTCCCTCAGCTCCCCCTCTGCTCCCCCTCCACCCTCTGCTCCTCCCCCTTCCCCCTTCACCTCCCCTCAGCTAAGCCCCCTTTCCCTCTGCTCCTCCCCCTTCCCCTTTCTTTCCCCTCAGCACTGTGCTCATTTGTATATATATTTTTATTACCCTATTTATTTTGTTAATGAGGTGTACATCCCCTTTATTCTATTTATCGTGATAATGTTGTCTTGTTTTTGTTTCATTCTGCTTTGCTCTGCTGTCTGTCTCCCCCGATTAGACTGTGAGCCCAGAATTGGGCAGGGATTGTCTCTATCTGTTGCCGAATTGTACATTCCAAGTGCTTAGTACAGTGCTCTGCATATAGTAAGTGCTCAATAAATACTATTGAATGAATTAATGAATTATAATGGTAACTACAGTGGTAAATGCTTCTGTCTGGTAATCCTAAACTACTAAGATTGTTGATGAAAAGGAATCATTTCTAATTGAAATTAGTGAGGTTTAGCTAAGATCAATAGAAAGTCAATTTTACAAATTAATTAGGACCAAGACTTATTTAGATAACTTAACAAATATTCTGGTTATCTTTGGTAAAGATATATCCTACTTTCAGATAGCTAAGCTCTTTTAGATTGAGGAGAATAATCTATTCAATCAATCATATTTATTGAGTGCTTACTGTGTGCAGAGCACTGTACTAAGTGCTTGGGACAGTACAGTGCAACAGAGTTGGCAGATGTGCTCCCTGCCCACAGTGAGCTTACACTGTAGATGGGGAGACAAATATTGATCTAAATAAATTATGGATAGGTACATAAGTACTGGGATGGGAGAGCTGAGGAAGGGCTGAATAAAGGGTGAAAACCCAATTGCAGGTGGCACAGAAGGGATTAGGAGAAGAGGAAATTAGGGCCTAGTCAGGGAAAGCCTCTTGGAGGAGATGTGCCTTCAAATAAGGGTTTGAAGGTAGGAAAAGTGTCCCATGAACAATAGAAATGTCCTTCAAATTTGAAGAACACATTTCTGATAATGAAATTCACTTCTGGGTGTGTGTTTAATTGAAAAAGTCAGTGTTGGATCCCCAGTTTGGATCCCCAGTTGGAGCCCATCTTTGCAAAGCCCAAAGAATCTTTCTTGTTGGGCTGTCATGTTTGATGTCTGCACTGTGTGGCATTGTTTCCTACTCCAAAACAAAAACAAAACTGAGCATTTTTCATGGATTTTTTCTTGTTCTCCCTCTCTCACTGAGGTTTATTCCTAGTCACATTTTTTTTCCTGACTGGCATAAATAGCTATTTATCCTGGGCAAAAATAAAGGATTCCATCAATCAGTCAATTGATTGAATTTATTGAGTGCTTATTGTCTGCAGAGCACTGTATTAAGTACTGGGGAGAGTATAATGTAACAGAGTTGGTAGATACATTCCCTTGCCATAATGAGATTTTGTTCATAGTTAAGGTGCATCTGATCTCCCTGTCCTCTTTCTTATGAAAGAAACAGGTAATGTTTCTGGTTTAGTTACAAAAATGGGACCTTGAGAGTAAAATATCAAGGATATGTGTTAAACCTGGCAACAGGCAGAAATTGGGTTCTTTGTTAAATCCAAGAAAAGGCTATCATTCACCCTCCCTTTGTAGAATAAAAGGAACTCTGAATAAATGTGGAACTTAAAATGTTTACATGCAACCAAGGTAAGTACTGAGAGTTCAGAAAGGATATGATTGGGACAACTGGTTATTATAACTAAATGTGGCAGCCAGATTGTGATTACAGGGTTGAGAAATGGTGAGATAGGATATAATGCAATCTACTTTTGTAAGGCATTAAAACTAGAAATGGGAAAGAAAGGTCTATTAAATTCCCTAGTCCAGTATTCCCCCTGTTAGTGTGGTATTAATATAGCACCACTAACAAAATGTGTCTTAAATAATTTCCCAGCCCATTTCTAAAAGACTAAACTGCATAAGCCATAATTAAATCCACATTTTATGTCACAAGCCAGGTTTGGCCTTTTGAGAAAGTGTGACCAAGGTTTTAAAGACAAAGATTCTTATTGAATCTAATCTTATCTTTCTAGTCCTGAAATAAGGAAGAGTATTTTGGTTGAAAGGCAAGTACCCCTCAAGGCTGAATTCCTAAAGGGTGTTACCCAAAATAATATAATCACTTAAAATGCTCCACCAGATCAGCCAGTGGTCCATCTGGTCCAGTGTTTTTTCTTAAACAGAGGCACTAAAGGATGCTTAGGGGAACAGTGTGATCGCATTCTATATAACCCATCATGGGCCTCATATCCATAAGTCTATTTAAGCTTTAAAACCTTCTAGCACCTGTCAGTTTTCCCCTCAATAACCCTCTATGGACCACTCAACCAGGAATATATTCAAAGTCTCCTGAGGTGACAAATTCCATATGCTGTCTCCCATTGTATTAATAATTGGTAAACACTTACCGTCCCTCTCAGGATCACACCTGGAGAGTTTCCAGTACTCTAACAGTCTTGACTATGGGAGGAAGAGTCATGCAGAGGATTGTCCATTCCATTCCTAGCTTGGCCAGTGGCTAGCAAGTGGAAGGCAATCTGCTACAAGTCAAAATTCCCCTGCAGCGGCATGGGAGAGAGTCGAGGGTGGAGACTCAAGTTGACTGTGCAGAAGGAGGCAATGGTAAACTGTTTCTGTATTTTTACCAAGAAAATCTAGGGATAAACTGCCGGAATGATTGCAGATGGAGGTGGGACGTTCTGGAAGAGATGTGTTGGGACGTTCTGGAAGAGATGTGTCTATGGTGTTGCTATGGGTAGGAGACAAGTCAATGAGATAAAACAAGAGGAACACTTACCAGAAGCCAAGGACTGTACTAACAGTGGGGGTACATACAAGATGATGAGGTCGAACACAGTCCCTATTCCACATGCAATTCACAGTCTAAATGGGAGTGAGAATGGGTATTTGATCCTCATTTTACAGAAGAAGGAACTAAGGCACAGATAAGTTGAGTTGCCTAAGGTCATATAGCAGGCAAGTGACAGCCTGGATTCAAATATGGGTCCCCCCGACCCCCAGGTCCGTGCTATTTCCACTAGGCCATTCTACTTTTCATTATCACTAGATTGTAAGCTCGTTGAATGTTCAGTTCACTGGATATTCAGAGCTGAACAAAGCAGACAACCTGCCCCTTAAGACTTGGCATTTCATAAGGAAGAAATTGACTATTGTGTCCGAAGGTGCTAAGAATGTTTGCTTAGTAAATGATTGTTTTTAAAACACACTGTTGTCTTTTATTCAGTAAACAACTGAGTTCATTATTATTCTAATTATTATGGTATTTGGTATTATGTGCAAAGCACTGGGATTCATACGTTATAAACAGATTGGACCTAGTCTGTATTCCACATAAGTCTCACAGTCTAAGAGGAAGGAGAACAAATATTTATCCCCATTTTACAGATGTGGTAACTGAGAGTATGGGGAAGTTATTTGGTATTTGGTATTATGTGCAAAGCACTGGGATTCATACGTTATAAACAGATTGGACCTAGTCTGTATTCCACATAAGTCTCACAGTCTAAGAGGAAGGAGAACAAATATTTATCCCCATTTTACAGATGTGGTAACTGAGAGTATGGGGAAGTTAAGTGATTTGCCCAAGTTTACTCAGTGGCCAAGAGGGTGAATCGGGATTAGGATCCAGGTCCTGTGACTCCCAGGCCCATGCTCTATCTACTAAGCAACACTGCTCCTAACTAAATGCTGTGGGACTGAGGTTGAAGTGTCCTCTCACATTCGCCCCTGGAGAGTTTCCAGTACTCTACCAGTCTTAACTGTGGGAGGGAGAATCAAGCAGAGGCATACCCATTCCATTCCTAGCTTGGGCAGTGGCTAGGTAATGGAAGGCAATCTGCTACAAGTCAAAACTCTCCTTTGCTGGGCAGTAGCGGCACGGGAGAGAGTTGAGGGTGGAGACTCAAGTTTACTGCACAGAAGATGGCAATGGTAAATCACTTCATATTTTTAGCAAGAAAACTCTCTGGATGCACTACCAGAACATTTGCTGATGGAGAGCAGGGTGTTCTGGGTGAGATGTGTCCGTTGTGTCACTATGGGTAGGAAATGATTTGATGGCATAAGACAAGAGGATGAAGTGACTATCATGTCACTTTAGGGATACAGATCCAAGCGCATAAGCAGCGCAAAAGGGAAGGTGGATAGGGAAATGAAGGTTTGGTCATAGAAGGTTTCTTGGAGGGGATGTAATTTTTAGGAGGGTTTTGAGGTGGGAAAGTTGTGGACTGTCAGATATAAAGCCGTAAGGAATTACAGCTCTGAGGGAAGATGTGGGTTGGTGGTGAGGTACATGAGATGGGGTAAATTAAATAGGTTGGCGTTAGAGGAGCAAATTGTATGGGAAGAGTTGTAGTAGGAAATCAGTGAGATAACTTAGGAGGGGAAGAGCTGATTGAGTGTTTTAAAGCCAGTTGAGTGCTCTAAAGTCAATGGTAAGGAGTATCTGTTTGATGTGGAGGTGGATGGGCAACCTCTGGGAGTTCATGAGCAGTGTGGAGACATGGACAATTATTTTTTAGAAAAATGATCTGGGCAGCAGAGTGAAGTATGAATTGGAGTGGAGAGAGGCAAAGAGGCAGGGAAGTCATTGAGGTCAATGGTATTCAGAAGGCAAAACAACTCAGAGAGACCAAAATGTCATGGGGATAACATGCAGGTAGTATAGCATAGTCTTCAAAAAGCTTTTAATTAGACTAAAAATTGGGAGGTTGTTAATTCCCACCCCTGCTTTCTTGCTGCAAGATGTTGGATATAATTCTTTAAACTTTTTTTTAAGTAGAAATCTGTGATCCCTAATCATCACACTCCCTCTTTTCCCCAGAATAATAAGAAAAAGAGACTCAGATATAGAGACAAAAAGAGTCAGTGTCCCTCCCACCTAGGAGTTTATAATCTAGACAGATGTCATCATTTTATTGGTAACAATGTGCCACTAACAATACTGTGCCAAACAAATGGCTGCAAACCACTTGGCATGTATAAAAGTTCTCTGAACCATTAAATCTTTTTAAAAAAGCAAACTTCATGCAATGTTTAACTCTTTCTCATGGCTTCTTTCAATTTTAGAGGTTGAGGAATCAGGGAGGCACTGCTGAGTCTGAGGACTGAATTTAGCTGGAGCGGCTTGGATCTTTTCAAGGGTTTTGATTGTTTGCAATGACTTTTCTATCCCTTTCAACCATCTGCAGGATTGGAAACCAGAAGTGTAGCTGAAAGGAAAGGAAAAATTAATTAGAGGTATTGATAGTAATCAAATTTATTGAGTATCTTTTCAATGGTATTTGTTAAATGTTTATTGTGTGAGGGGCCCTATCCTAAGCGCTGGAGTAGATACAAGCTAATCGGGTTGGACACAGTCCATATCCCAGGTGGGGCTCACAGACTTAATCTCTATTTTACAGATCAGGGAACTGAGGCATAGAGAAATTAAATGACTTGCCCAAGGTCACATGGCATGCCATGGGTTAGATTAGAACCCATGTCCTCTGACTCTGAGGCCCATGCTCTTCCTAATAGGCCACACTGCCTGATCCATGCAAAGCTTTGAACCATGCACTTGGAAAGATATAGAAGAAAGGAAGCTCTCTCAAGAATTTACTATCTAATGGGGTGAAAGAATAGATTATTCACACAACTGAATAAATTAATTATAAATAGAGAAGCATAAAAGAGTACTGGCATGACTGAATGGATGACACAACGAGGAAGGATTAATCAGGGAATGTTTCCTGGAGGAGGTGATCAGAGAGACTGTTCCAGACTGGCCAACAGAGGGAGCAGGGAGATGCAGTTCTTAGTGCTATAATGGACACATAATGAAGGCTTAACAAATACAATTATCGATTATTGGATGGCATAAATAATAATTGTTAATAGTAATGAGAAGCAGCATGGCTAAGTAGAAAGAGTATGAGCCTGGGAGTCAGGGCTCAATCAATCAGTCAATCCTGGGTTCTAATTATGCTTCTACCATCTGCCTGCTGTGTGACCTTGGACAACTCAGCTTCTCTGAGCCTTAGTTTCTTCCCCTGTAAATTGAGTATCAGGTACGTATTGTTTCTCCCACTTAGGCTGTAAGGACACGGGGCTTATGAAACAGGAGCTATGTCCAGCATATGTTGTATATACCTTAGTGCTTAGTATAGTGTTTATCACCTAGTAAGTGGTCTTCCCCCTTCCCAGCCCCAAAGCACTTACGTACATATCTGTAATTTTATTTATTTGTATTGATGTCTGTCTCCCCGACTCTAGCCTGTGAGCTCATTATGGGCTGGGATTGTCACTGTTTATAGTTGTATTGTACTTTCCCAAGCACTTAGTGCTCTGCACATAGTAAGAGCTCAATAAATTAGATTGAATGAATGAATGAAAGCTTAATTAATACCTCAATTTATTAGTATTATTGTTGTTGCACTGACTCTCCTCCCAGGTTTATTGTCAATCAAATAGATTGGGGAGGATGTGATAATTGCTGCTTTGGGGTCCAGTTCGTTTAATGTTTTTGCTCTGAGTATGCTGAAATAGACCCTTTTTTTGTTATTTTTTCAAAGGAATTCCAAAAGTAAGTTTGGTGTTTGTATTTGCAGTTCCATTTCCTCAAAAATCAACTGTCTCGCTTCTTGGGTTTATCTAGTAAAATTATGAGACTCCACTGACCTTGGACATTTTTCTTTTAGCTCATGAATGACTCTATTACACATCTATGAAGAAGAGTCTATTTGTTTAGATTTTCAAGTATTTAGAAGGGTGAATGCCCAACTAAGAGAAACCATTCTTTGCTTCTCTCCAACTAGTGCCCCGTTATTAACAAAGGGATGAGGGATGTATAAGTCAGTGCTTCAATTCAGCAGTTCAGACAGCGCATGAGGAAGCATTGGTGTCTCCGATTTCATTAGAAAAAACTGATCCACATTGCTGCTTCCACTAACACCACCAAACTCTAGACTTACCTTGGTAATAACCTGGCTCAGTTTCCTTTTTCCATTCTCCAAGGGTTGCTTTGCTCTTTTTTTTAAGAGTTTTGCGTGCAGGTAATGTATTCGCTCCTTTTCTGTGTTGGGATAAAATGCCATTGACACCAGAACTTTGAATTGCATCAGTGTAGAAGAGAGAAGCCCAAACACCACTAAAACGATGAGGATGATGATCAGAGAGATCCAGGTCTTAGAGATGACGAGCTCCGGTTTGGGGATACAGTTGGGCTCAAACAGAGGCATATTAAAGGGAAAATCATCAATAATATCTTGATTTTCCTGCCCAAAAGACACAATAACAAAGTAATAAATTCTAGGACACCTCCTGACCCAAATGGCTCTTCCTTTAAATATTCTAAACTAATATAACTTTTGTTACCACCTCTATGTGTTTAGAGAGGCAGGGTGACCTAGTGGATAAAGTGCAGGCCTGGGAGTCATTCATGCATTCATTCAATCATATTTATTGAGCGCTTACTGTGTGCAAAGCACTGTACTAAGCACTTGGGAGAGTATAACATAACAATAAACAGACACTTTCCCTGTTCACAAAGAGCTCACAGTCTAGAGAGGGAGATAGACATTAATATAAATAAATAAATAACAGATATAATAATAATAATAATAATGTTGGTATTTGTTAAGCGCTTACTATGTGCCGAGCACTGTTCTAAGCGCTGGGGTAGTCACAGGGGAATCAGGTTGTCCCACATGGGGCTCACAGTCTTAATCCCCATTTTACAGATGAGGTAACTGAGGCACAGAGAAGTTAAGTGACTTGCCCAAAGTCACACAGCTGACAAGTGGCCGAGCCGGGATTCGAACCCATGAACTCTGACTGCAAAGCCCGTCCTCTTTCCACTGAGCCACGCTGTAAGTGGCATGGGACTGTGAGGAGCGAATGAAGGAAGGAAGCAAGTCAGGGCAAGGCAGAAGGAAGTGAGAAGGGAGTCAGGAGGAAGCTAGTTCTAATCCGAGATCCACCAGTTATTGTGTGACCTTGGTCAAGTCACTTAACTTGGCTGAGCCTCAGTTACCTCATCTGTAAAATGGAGGTTAAGAGTGTGAGTCCCATGTCGGACATGGACTGTGTTCAACCTGATTAGCTTGAATCTACCCCAGCACTAGCACTGTGCATAGTAAGAGCTTAACAAAGAGCAGGAAAACACCCACACACCCACACACCCACACTCCCCACCCCCCATGAAATAATTCACAGTAAATTCCAGCGAAGGAAAAGGAACTGAATTTTTTCCAGGTGGGGAGAGAGTTCAGATGAGGTGGTTCCTCTCCCCATAGGAACCATTCATTTCCTACTTTCTCTCATTCAGTCTGGGCAGGAACATTCTAGGTTGGCTGCTGCACAAGAATGGAAATGATGAAGAATCCAAGTACATGATAAATCAGCATCAATGTCTCTTAGTCACCCAAGGATTAAGTCACCTAAGGATTAAGTCACCTAAGGATTAGTCACCTCTCAAGCAGGTGGAACAAATCTACTGTATGGGAGGCTTATTACCCATTGAAATGGGTTATCAGTCAATCAATGGTAGTTACTGGGCACTTATGGCATGCAGAGCACTGTCGAGGTGCTTGAGAGAGTACGGCAGACACATTCCCTGCCCACAAGGATCTGAGAGTATAGAGAATGGAGAAAGAATGCAGTGTGGTCTAGCAGAAGGATCACTGGTCTAAGAGTAAAAAGATATGGGTTTTGCTACTTGTCTGCTTTATGACCTTGGTCAAGTCATCTGGACCTCAGTTACCTCATCTGTAAAATGGAGATTAAGACCATAAATCTTAATCTACTGTAGGACTACTGTGGGACCTTGAGTAAGTCATGTCACTGCTCTGTGCCTCAGTTACCGCATCTGTAAAGTAGGGATTAAGATTGTGAACCCCATGTTGGGTGTGGACTCTGTCCATCCTGATTATCTTGAATTGACCTCAGTACTTAGTACAGTGCCTGGCACTTAGTAAGCACTTAACAAACACTATTAAAAAAAAGAAACAAAATTTATTTCCTGAAGAACTTTCAACCTGAAAACATTTCATACACCTGGAATATGTTAATTATGTTCTTATGAAAAAGCAGGGAGGGCAGAAGGATTAGGTAACCTTATAAATTGGGATTCTGTGATTGGAATGGACTATTTTCTGGTGAGGTGTGAGGTGGGAATTGAAATGGTCACTTAGGTGAGGGAGGTATTTACACAGGCCACTCAATCTCTCCAAGGCCTTGCCTTTTTGGTTCAATGGGAGTTTGTGGACTTGTGGGAAGTGATCATGTCTACCAACTCTCTTGTACTGTACTCTCCAAAACTCATAGTACAATGCTTTACACACAGTAAGATACATAGTAAGCACTTAACAAATACTATTATTTTAAAGCGCTCAATAAATACCATTGATCAATTGACCAGATCACGAGATTGGCCTTGACAAGAGTCTGTTGTTATATTGCACTCCCACAAGTGTTTAGAACAGTGCTCTGCACACAAGAGTCTGTTGTTATATTGCACTCCCACAAGTGTTTAGAACAGTGCTCTGCACAAAGGAAGCACTCAATAAATACAATTGAATGAATGGTAAATTAATCTCAGGGTACCACTTTTTTAAATTGTACTTGTTAAGCGCTTAATATGTGTCAGGCACTTTATGCAGTGCTGGGTAGATACAAGCTAAGTAGATACAAGCTAATCAGGTTGGACACAGTCCCTGGCCCACATGAACCTCACAGTCTTAATTCCCATTTTACAGTTGAAGCAAATGAGGCACAGAGAAGTGAAGTGACTTGCCCAAGGTCACACAGTAGACAAGTAACGGAGCTGGTTTTAGAACACAGCTCCTTCTGACTCCCAGGTCCATGCCCAATCAACTAGGTGATGCTGTTGCTAAATTGTTAATTCAGTATACAACACAAGAACATAATTTGTTCTTGACCGCAATGCCTCTGGAGATGCCTACCCGCTTGTCTGAGAGGATGCAAACCTCTCTAAATGACAAAAAGAGCTGAATAATCTACAGTGGTATTCATGAATTTTTTTAGAATCTGAGATGGAGGGACTTCTAGGCAGGTAGATTTATTTTTAACCCATTAGGTTGACTGTATAACAAAACAGAATTGATGACAGAAAGAATGTTTAGGGGCTCATCTACTACTTTTGATTCTCTTAGTTGCTTCCAGAGACGCTTAAAAAAATGTATTTTGGTCTCCAAAGTCATAAAATGTTCTTCCTATGTAATCATAGAAGAAATTGTTTTGATCCTAGCAATGAAGAAAAACCCTGTGACAACAAACCAACATATGTACAGAATAACAACTAATAATGATGGTATTTGTTAAATGTTTTACTATGAGTCAGGCACTGTACTAAGCAGATGGGTAGATACAAGCAAATTGTGCTGGAGGCAGTCCCTTGTCCCAAGTGGGGCTCCCAATCTCAATCTCCATTTTACAGATGAGATAACTGCGGCACAGAGAAGGTAATTGACTTGCCCAAGGCTACAGTGACTTACCCAAGGCCACAGTACAGGAAGTGGGCCAAGTTTTCAAGAAATAGAATCAGGGATTTTTCTGATGGAATGTGATTTTATTATAAATGCAGTAAGCAAAACCTTTTTGATTGGGTCAGTTAAAGTATTTCACATGGACTTGTTCTCACTGGAGGTAATGGCAGGAAAATACCACTATGGTGTATTGGGAGGTAAATAAACTATTAAGACCAATGACTCTGCTCTGGAAAAGTGATTTTCTAAGGGCTATCCTGGTGTCCTGGAAGGACTGTATTCATTTCACTTCGGTTAAAACTTTTCTTACATTGTTCTAATTGTATTTTTTGAATACTTACTGTGTGAGGGGCACTGTACTAAATGCTTGGGAGAGTACAGTATAACAATAAACAGACAGGAAAACTATAGTAGAATGGGAAAGGCTTGAACAGGAAAGACAATTAGCAAGTAAACCTATTCCTCTTTCTAATTGCTATAGAAAATGTTCATTTTGAATCCAACAATAAATCATTTATTGAGCATTATGTGCAGATCATTGTACTGACTGCTTGAGAGAGTACAAAATAAGAGAGTCGGCAAACAGTGGTATCAAGCAGGGTAAAGAGGGTTGATATATCTATATATATACACCATATGTATATGGTATTTGTTAAACACTTACTATATGCCAGGCACTGTTCTAAGTGCTGGTTGAGCACAGTCCATGTCCCACATGGGGCTCACAGCCTTAACCCCAAGTTTACAGATGAGGTAACTGAGGTACAGAGAAGTTAAGTGACTTGCCCAAGGTCATACAGTAGACAAGTAGCAGAACCAGGATTAGAACCCAGGTCCTTCTGATTCCCAGGACTTTGCTCTATCCACTAGACCAGGTTGCCAGGATCAAGGTTTCTTAACAGCAAAGGCAGAGCCCAGACATTGCATTCCCAGGACTGCTGAATCAGTGTATCCAAACTGCTGAAATAGGGCAGGTGTTTTCTTGGAGAAAAAGCACAGGTGTCTTTCTTACATCATTCCTCTCTTGCCAGAATCTACTAGAATTCATGAGAAATTCAAGGAAGAGCAAGAAATCCTCTTTCTAGGTTGATAAGATACTGAATCATTCGAAGTCCTTTTCTGTTTGGTCCAAACTGAAGAATTAGCTCCATTGCTTAGCATGCTCTAAAAATTCAGCTCTCCAGAGCATCTTGTAATTAACTGAATTCTCTGGGGAAAATAGAGTGTTCAGTGTAATCAACTCCGAGACAAAGCCAGACCAAGTAATAAGAGGTGCAGGAGTAGGGGAAATGCAGCTGCTGAGCTGCAAGAATTACCAGGGAAGGAGGGAATGAGGCCACTGTGGATCACAAAGTAATATCTCAAATTCTCAAAGGAGAAAATAGTCTTTTTTTTCCTATTAGGTCTGCCACACTTCTGCACACTATGAGCGTTGCTCATTCTCAAGGGACATCACTTACTGTAGCCGGGAAGTCAGCAATTAGGCCTGGAGATGACTGTCCCTCTACCCCCCCACCTCATATGAAGTGACTATCCAGCTCCCAGCTCCTTAGTTCCTATGGGTACATAATTTGGGTGTGATCTGGAAAAGCGACATTTGATTAGAGTATTAATATGCCTGGGTACCATATCATATCTACCAGACACTAGTAAGTGGGACTGAATAATGATCTGCTAATGATCTGCATCCTCTATGATTGACAAGGAGCATGTCATATTGGATAGAGCATGGGCCTGGGAGGCAAAAGGTCTTGGGTTCAAATTCCGGCTCCCTCACCTCTCTGCTGTGTGACCTTGGGCAAGTTGCTTCACTTCTCTGTGCTTCAGTTACCTCATCTATAAAATGGGGATTGAGAATGTGAGCCCCATGTGGGACAGGGACTGTGTCCGACCTGATAAACTTGCACCTACATGTGCGTTTAGAAGTGTCTGGCACATAGTAAGCACTTACCAAATATCACAAATACCACATCTTCCTATCATGATGCAGTCTGACGGCAACCTGGCTCCTGCCCCTCAGCCTCCTCTCTGCCTTCATTCCCATCCCTGGGATAGTAGGAGGAATAGGGATGGAATCTCTTCCTGACCATTCCATTATGGAGGAATCAGAGGGCTGGATGATGCCCACCAACCCCTGACCATTATCAGTGGCATTCCTACTCTGCAGCACAGATCATTTTTCAACAAACACTTTCAGTCCATGTCTCCCCACTCTTCAAGAACCTCCAATCACCCATTCACCTCTGCATCAAACAGAAAATCCTTACCATTGGCTTTAAAGCCCTCAATCATTTCACCCCTTCCCACTTTACCTCACTTGTCTCCTACTACAGTCCAGCCCTCCCCCTCCCTAGGTGTCAGATGATCACTGTCCCTACCTTTAAAGCCTTACTGAGGTCACATCAGGAGGCCTTCCCCAATTAAGCCCTATTTTTCCCAGCTCCCCTATTTTCCCTTTGGTATTATCTATGCTTGAATCTTTGACATTTGGGTATTTGATGTTTACCTCATCTTCAGTTCCACAGTACTGGTCTGTACATATCTGTACTGATGAGAAAACTGAGGCACTGAGAAGTTAAATGACTTGACCAAGGTCACACAGCAGGTAGATGGCAGAGCTGAGATTAGAGCCCAGGTCTTCTGACTCCCAAGCCTGTGCTCATTCTTCTAGGCCATGCAAATTTGCATGGTTGGTGTAATAACACACATAGTTGTTTTCTATGGAGTAACAGGATGGAAGAATATATATATATGCCTTATTTTATTTCATTATTATATAATTATTGATATGTTCAAAAGAGAAATAAAGAAGATGCAGCATCAAGTACAGAGTTCCCTGGTCCCAACTCAGAATAAAGAAGAATTAAAGAACTAAGTGCATCGGAAATGAAGTTTTCATTAAAACTTGCTCTCACAGAAATGGTCACCGTTTAACATTCTTCACTATTTCATGCTGCTGACGAGAATTCCATCTGAAATAGTATATTATCTTGGGTTGCATAAAAATATCATTATATGAGGGCTCTCCTGTTTCATAAAGATGCAATAGCATACTTTGAAGCAAATGCCTTATTTTAAAGAAACCCAGAGAGATAATGTAATAGTACTAATTGTAGTGTGTTAGGCACTATGTCCTGATTACTGCACTAAGCACTGTAGTAAATATTCATACCTTCAAATTAGATAGTCTCTCATTAGACAAAGTCTAATGGGATTCCCCCTGAGTTGTCCAGCAAAGACAGGATTTAGATAAGTCTCAACTCTTAGCTTGGTTCTTGTCATTTGGGAAACTCCTTCCTGAATCTCTTCCAATCCCAGAATTCTGCATGCTGCTTTGCTTCTGTACATTCATTCATTCAATCGTATTTATTGAGCGCTTACTGTGTGCAGAGCACTGTACTAAGCGCTTGGAATGTACAATTTGGCAACAGTTATAGTGAACTGAAAGGGGGAAGAGGAAATGCAAAGACAAAGTGCAGTACTATCTCAAGCAGTAAGGTACATTCTGGGGAGATAACTGCAACAGACAGCCCAGCGTATCCTGAGGCAATCAGTAGAGCACTTAATACAGTGTTCTGCACACAGTAAAGCGCTCAATGAATACCACCGATTGATTGATGGATGGTTTTAAACAGTCTAATAATAATAATTGTGGCATGTGTCTGTTTATTTTTGTATTGTACTCTCCCAAACACTTAGCTCAGTGTTCTGCACACAGTGCTAAATTACTGTAATTGAATGAATAGTAATGATGCATTCACTATATCCAGCATTTGGGAAAATTCAACTGAAACAGTTCTAATAATAATAGTAATGATAATTGTGGTATTTGCTAAGCTTTTACTTTATACCAAGCAAATTTGTTAAGTGCTTACTGTATGCCAAGCATTGTACTAAGTGCTGGGGTAGTTGCCAGTAAAGTAGGTTGGACACAGTCCCCATCACACATGGGGCTCACAGTCTTAATCCCCATTTTACAGATGAGATAATTGAGACACAGAGAAACTAAGTGCCTTGCCCAAGGTCACACAGCAGACAAGTGGTGGAGCCAGGATTATTACCTAGGCCCTTCTGACTCCCAGTCCCATGTTCTATCCGCTAGGCCTGCTGCTGCCCACAAGGAGTTTATACTTGCTAAAGGAGGAGATATTCATAAAGCAGTGGAACCAGTATTTCACCATCAGCAGCAACATTTAAGACTACTCTCTCTGTCTCTATAGAGAGAGAGATCTGGAGATATAGCTATATATATATATATATATGTATATATATATATACAGAAGCCGAGAGGTCTAGTGGATAAAGCACAGGCCTGGGAGCCAGGACAGAGGTCTTGGGTTATAATCCCCATTCCACTACACTGCTGTGTGTGACCTTGGGGGAGTCACTTCACTTCTCTGGAACCTCAGTTTCTTCAACTGCAAAATGGGCATTAAATATCTGTTCTACCTTCTAATTTAACTGGGACAGGGACTGCATCTGATCTGATTAACTTGTATAATAATAATAATGATGATATTTGTTAAGCGCTTACTATGTGCAAAGCACTGTTATAAGCTCTGGGGAGGATACAAGGTGATCAGGTTGTCCCACATGAGGCTCACAGTCTTCATCCCTATTTTACAGATGAGGTAACAGAGGCACAAAGAAGTTAAATGTCTTGCCCAAAGTCACACAGCTGGCAAATGGCAGAGCTGGGATTAGAACCCATGACCTCTGACTCCCAAGCCCGTGCTCTTTCCACTGAGCCACTCTGATTCTGTGACTACTCCAGAGATTAGAACAGTAAGCACTTAACAAATACCTTAAAAAAAACAAAATAGGCTATAAACTCAAATACTGAATGCTGACATTAAAATGCTTACCTCGTCATGCAACGTCAAATGAACCTCCAGTATCGGCAAGTTTTGGAGGTGCTTGCTCACAGATAAAATGAGTCGATAAAGCAAATAGTCCATGGCCACAATTGAGACCCAGATATAAAAATTGGCCACTATGGGGAGGAAGAACAATCCCAGGCTTCTCCTCTCTCTTGGAGTAGGGCAGAATGATGGGATAACCACGTACTTCTTTCTTTCCTTCCTACTGAGTGGAAGGACACAGGGCCGTCTTTGTAGCCTCTCCTGTTCATCAAACTGAATGAAATTCTTTGTGATATAGATATTCTTAAACTTCCCAGTGCGAGAACCCAAAAACCGTCTCATGAAGAGCCCCGTGCCAAGGAGGACAAAGGCAAGTCCAGCGATGGCCAAGAGCCCCTGGACAAGAGAAGAGGCCGTTTCCACGGTAGTGCTGATATGGTCCACCATGTTCAGGACTTCCTCCCTGGTGTCGTTGAGCTTGGCTTCAAAGGCTTCGGAGGAACTGAACACAGAGACAGCCAAGGTGTGATTCAGAGAAACAATGTCACCAAATGGGTTGCATAGACTGGTCCCTTGGTCATAAATCCAATAAAGCGCTTCTATATATTTCTGCAAGAGTGGCATGTGGATAGAGATGCCTTGTGCTCTAAGATTGCAGGTTATACCATCCATCAGGCCTTCTAGGTTGTGAAAAATGTTTTCCATGTGCCTGCAGATCACGATCCCAGTCCCGGCTGTGATCAGGGCATTTCTGCCTTCATGCAGACCGCAGGAGAGAAGGAAAAGAACACTGAAGCAGCGCGCATGCTTAGACCAGCACAACAGAATCGAAGTGGCAATCCAGAGAGTGGTGAAAAGGGCTACAGATGGCAGAAACCAATATAAACCAAGAAGAAAGACTAGGGTGAAGATGAAACCCACTACACAATATATGACAACATGTTTTAAGAGGCTTTGCCACCCAGGGCTCCTCTCACACACATAAAGTTCCCAAAGGTGTTGGCAAATGGCAGTGACTGAGATCCAAAAATTCATGCCGTCAAGAATATTGTCTTTGGGGAGGTTCCAGCTGAAAATGAGAGAAAGTTAAGGTCATACTTCATTGTAGTCCATGAGAGTCATTTTCTTAAGAGACCAATTAAATGTCTTAGGCCTGAAAGAATTGTGAAATGCTCCAGATTAATGGATGAGGTAATATTGGCTATTGGAAATTCCATCAGGGTTGCTCTTTAGCTGGGTCTGAATCCAGACAATTCAGGTTGGAAAATTCAAATGATCAATCAATCAGTGGAATTTATTTTGCACTTAATATGTGCAGAGCATGGAACAAAGCCCTTAGGAGAGTACAATATAACAGAATTAGCAGAAACGTAAATAATAATGATCATAATATTAATGTTTGTTAAGCGCTTACTATGTGCAGAGCACTGTTCTAAGCGCTGCGGTGGACACAGGGGTAATCAGGTTGCCCCACGTGAGGCTCACAGTTAACCCCCATTTTACAGATGAGGTAACTGAAGCCCAGAGAAGTTAAGTGACTTGCCCACAGTCACACAGCTGACAAGTGGCAGAGCGAACCCAGGAACTCTGACTTCCAAGCCTGGGCTCTTTTCACTGAGCCACACTGACAGTGATGTGATTGTTTTAGGGCAAAAATATCTAGAGAAGCAGTGGGCATGGAAAGCTCACTCCTGAGCCACCCTTTGGAGGAAACCGCTAAGCTTTGTAAAAATGTGCTGCTTAACTGTTGCTATCGAGACTCACCATAGATCGTTTGGTTCCTGGTCTCTCCTCAGGCCGCTTCACAGAGCTTTTAGGTCTCATTCAGCTGATTGGAACATGAGCACAAGTCTCTAAACTGTAAACTTGTTGTGGGTAGGAAATGTATCTGTTATATCATTATATTGTACTCTCCCAAATGCTTATTACAGTGTTCTGCACACAGTAAGCGCTCAATAAATACGATTGACTGACTGACTCTTCCTACTTCTGAATTAATAAGCGAAGTATCTAACTGTTGTCGACTTGGTGTGGTTGCTCTAACTCTCAGGTATCGCTCTGAAAACCTATTACAGCTTTTCAACATAAAATTGGAAATGGAGAGTTTTAGCTCAATCCCTTACCTAGCACCACTCATTCTCACTCAGGGTAGTGACCTTCAGGGAAAATAAGGTCACTCAATTCTGGGTTAGTTCCAAATATTGAACTACTGAATATGACATGATGTCCTGACAATCAAGCCACTGTAGTTCTATGATGCCTTTAGATAGCTTTGGGTTTAATTCAGAAACTGAAAAAAGTAAATGGGGAGATTATTCATTCTCCATCCCAGCTAGAACACCTAATGAGAAGTATAACATACGCATGGCTGTTTTTAATGAGGATGTGGGTCAATTTTTAACCTCTTAAGTAAAACCCATATCCCATTAGGTGCTCTGGGTATATGTCATACAACATCATCCAGTAGCATTATAGTCATTAATTAGCCTTGTGGCCATAGGGTGTGAAGTCACCCTTTTGCTAGAAGGTAGAAACTAATCATTTTTAAGGTTAGGAAATGTGTATCTCTATCTGACTGCTCAGGTGAAAGGTTTTCTGGAAGAACAGTGCAATTTGCCAAGAGGAAAAAGTATAGGACTGTGGAGTTAATCCTAAACCCCTACAGTTACAGGACAATCCCATCGTAATGCACATAACCAGGGTCCCATGCTTCAGCCAGGAGTAAGGATGGGAGTAGCTATCACCAATAGCTGCTCCCATTGGCCATCCCTCCCTCAATCATTGCTTGGGGCATGGGCTTCGGAATCAGAAGGACTTGGGTTCTAATTCCAGCTCTGCCACCTGTCTGCTGTGTGACCTTGGGCAAACCACTTAACTTCTCTGTGCCTCAGTTACCTCATCTGTAAAATGCTGATTAAGACTGTGAGCCCCACATGGGGAAACCTGATTATCTTGTATCTGCCCCAGCACTTAGAACACTGCTTGGCACATAGTAAAGTGCTTAACAGATGCCATTATTATTATTGTCACCTCATTTCTCTGGGCCTCAGTTACCACATCTGTAAAATGGAGATTAAGAGTACGAGCCCAATGTGGGACAGGGACTCTTTCCAATCTGATTAAATTGTATCTACCCTAGCATTCAGAACAGTGCTTGACACATAGTAAGTGCTTAAAGAGTACTATAATTTTTATGATTATCTTCCTGTCTACAGCTTCACCCACTGCATTGGTACCAGCCTCCTGGTGGCAGCCCCCTTCCCTTTAGGGTCAAGGATACCCTCACACCATGCTGGTAATCAAAAACACAAGGGGGCATTTCTCCCACCTCTGTGCTCCCTTCAAGACTATGCTCAAATGTTATCATCACTAGAACAGTTCCACCACTAATCTGAGGAAAGTCAGGAAGACCCACCAGAATTAATGGGTATGGGTTACGTCAGTCAGTCAGTCAGTAGTATTTACTGAGAACTACTTGTGTGCAAAGCACTGTACTAAGTGCTTGGAAGAGTACGATCTAAAAATAGATGTATTCCCTGCCTGCAGCCAGTTTACAATTTAGAGGGGGAGGCAAGACACATCATTTTTAGGAAGTCCTCCTCTATGTGTGGTCTGGGTAGTTAATTTACAAAGTGGAGGGCCTTGGTGTGCCTCTGGAAGTGCCCGTATCCCCCTGTTCTGCTCCTTCTTTCACCCCTTTGAGGAGCAGGGAGACAGAACAGAGGTGTCACTAATAAAAAGCGAATTTGAAGGGAGTTAGAGTCCACCGTTAAATAATTTATTTTTTCCCACTGGATGTTTGTGTCTATTCGCTAGAGGCCCAGAAGGGATAGGAACTCACTTATTTTCTGGAGTAGTTGTGAGCTTGTTATATTGTCTATTATATTATTATACTGTACTTTCCCAAGTATTTAAAACAGTGCTCTGCACTCAAAGTGCTCAATAAATACGATTAACTGACTCACTGACCACCAGACTGAATCATTTAGAAAGCGCCTCATTTGAATTGTTGGATTTCTCAATTTATTTTGTCAAGGTGTACTGCTGCTTAGAATAGCGATGTTAGAATAGAATAGAACTTAGAATAGAACTGCCCAGAGTTCTCACGTACTTTTCATTGTTTCAAGGAGCATCCATTAGGGATTAAATCCCACAATTTTACTTGCTTGTGGGGAAACAAAAAATGTATACTAGGTGTTTATTTTTCTTTCTTGTATGCATCATTTAAGAAACTCCTTTTAACAGGATGAAGACTGTGAGCCCCACGTGGGACAACCTGATTCCCCTGTGTTTACCCCAGCGCTTAGAGCAGTGCCCTGCACATAGTAAGCGCTTAACAAATACCAACATTATTAACAGGAAATATTTCAGAGGGTATGTAATAGAGAAGTAGCATGGCCTAATGGATAGAAAAAAGGTCTGGGAGTCAGAAGGACCTGGGTTCTAATCCCAGTGCTGTCACTTGCCTGCTGTGTCACAACAATAATAGTTGTGGTATTGGTTAAGCACTTACTATGTGCTAGGCATTGTACTAAGTGCTGGGGTGGATAAGCAGCATGGTATAGTGGATAGAGGACAGATTTGGGAGTCAGAAGATCATGGGTTCTAGTCCCGGCTCCTCCACTTATGTTCTGTATGACCTTGGGCAAGTCATTTTATTTCTCTGGGCCTACCAGTTCCTTCATCTGTAAAATTGGGCTTGAGACTGTGAGCCCCACATAGCAGGGAAGCAGCATGGCTCAGTGGAAAGAACACGAGTTGGGGAGTCAGAAATCATGGGTTCAAATCCTGGCTCCACCAATTGTCAGCTGTGTGACTTTGGACAAGTCACTTGACTTCTCTGTGCCTCAGTTACCTCATCTGAAAAATGGGGATGAAGACTGTGAGCCCCATATGGGACAACCTGATCACCTTCTATCCTCCCCAGTGCTTAGAACAGTGCTTTGCACATAGAAAGTGCTTAACAAATGCCAACATTATTATTATTATAGGACAAGGACTGTGTCCAACCTGATTTGCTTGTATCTACCCCAGTGCTTAGTACAGTTCCAGGCACATAGAAAGCACTTAATAATAATGTTGGTATTTGTTAAGCGCTTACTATGTGCAGAGCATTGTTCTAAGCACTGGGGTAGATACAGGGTAATCAGGTTGTCCGATGTGAGGCTCACAGTCTTAATCCCCATTTTACAGATGAGGGAACAGGCCCAGAAAAGTTAAGTGACTTGCCCACAGTCACACAGCTGACAAGTGGCAGAGCCGGGATTCGGACCCATGATCTCTGACTCCCAAGCCTGGGCTCTTTCCACTGAGCCACGCTGCTTCCCTTAAGTGCCATAATAATTATTATTATTATAAGTTAGTCACTTAGGCAAGTCACTTAACTTTTCCGGGCCTCAATTATCTCATCTGTAAAATTGGAATTAAGACTGTGAGCCCCATGAGGTGTATGTAAAATGGGGATTATAACTGTGAGCCCAAGGTGGCTCAGGGGCTGTGTCCAAACCAATTTGCTTGTATTCTTCCCCAGCACTTAGTACAGTGTCTAGCACATAGTAAGTATTTAAATGTATCCAACCCATATAGCTTGTATCTATCTCAGTGCTTAGTACAGTGCCCAACACATAGTAAACGGTTACCACATACCATTAAGAAAAGATAGATATATAACCACATTAAAATTTTAAAATTCTGCAGTGAAACCTGATATCAATTAAATAAGATATACTGTCAAAATTCTGTCCTATTATAGGCACGCGTGTCTAACAAGCAGCAGCTCCAGTATTGCTTTCTCTTCAGGCTTAAAATAGCATAATGCCATCGGGCAGAAAAGGGCTTTCAGAATGTCCAGGACTTAACCCTGTCTTTTCTTTCCAACAAGAAACTCACAGTCCTCCTGAAGGGGAAGCCCTGGTCTCCAAACCTGAAAATCAGAGTGCTTCTGAGGGATACAAGGCCCCATGAAGTTGGAAAGAAAGGTGGTGGAGTGTTTCTAGATATATACACGTAGAGAAGCAGCGTGGCCTAATGGATAGAGAGTGGGTCTGGAGACCTGGGTTCTAATCCCAGCTCCGCCACTTATCTCCTATGTCATGTTGCACAAGTCTCTTCACTTTTCTGTGCCTCAGTTACCTCATCTGTAAAATGGGAATTAAATCTGTGAGCCCCATGTGGGACAGGTACTATGTCCAACCTGAATAGCTTGTAGTCACTGCAGCACTTAGTATGGTGCCTTGCTCATGGTAAGAACTTTAACAAAAGACATAAAAAATATATATCTAGCAATATTGCCTAATTCACACACAGTTTTGGGAGGAACAGATAGTCCATAAATACCTGGGCCAGTGTAGTATTGAGAGGCGAAGGAACAGATTTATAAGAGGAGTTTCTTTCTTGAAGCCACCACCCCTTGCCCAGGAATAAAAATCTGGCTTCATACTCAGGATCTCTGCTTTTGAGGACTCTGCTGTTCACAGTGGAAGGTGGGGGTGGGAAAGGGAGGGTTGAGGGTAACAGGGCTTTCTGATCCTTTAAATTGGCAGGCCTGAGGGCTATCCATTTCTCCCTACCTAAACCCAGTTCTGCTTCCCCTCATTTGGAATTGAAAATAAAAGAAAGAACTGGCAAGCAATGACCAGTTTCTGGTTTTTTGACTCATCTCCATTGTTTCAATGTTTTCTGAGCAGTTCAGACTTCTAGAAATATCAGGAAACCCTCCCCAAACCTTTGTGACCCACCTGAAGTGAAAACGATGCAATTCGGAGCTGGAGCCTCACCAGTCAGGGCCGCTACCTGCTCAGCAACTTCCCATTGCTCCTCTGCGACCAATGAAAGAGACTGGGAATTTCCTTCTCTACTGATGGTTAGGGTAGGTTAGGGGATTTCCAAGTACTTTGAATATAGTCATGAGGAATCCTGCATAGAGACATGGAGTTTCCCTTGAGGGACTGATTGTGTTTGCGCTTCTAGGCATAGGATCAATTTTAATTTTTGTTTAATTTTTGCTGGGGAAGGTTGAATATGGGAAAACTGGCCCCTCACACAGTGGCTGTGTTTTTTGGTGGCCTAGAAGCCCTGAGAGTGGTGGGTGGGGAGTAGAGAGAAGATGAAAGGAAGGAGAAGTAGAAGAGCAATTAATTAATTAATGGCATTTACTGAGTGACTATTGAAGTCCGAGCACTGTACTAAGCAGTTGGGAAAATGGAAATGAACAGAATTGGTAGACATGTTCCCTGCCCAAAAAGAGCTAATGGTTGGCAGGGGGTGATAGACATTAAAATAAATAATAGGGGAAATTGTAAAGTAGTTTTTAAAGAGCAGAAGCTCTATAATAATAATATTTATGGTACTTCTTAAGTGCTTACTTTGTGCCAAGTACTTTTCTAAGCCCTGGGGTAGAGACAGGTTAATCAGGACACTGTCCCTGCCCCACATAAGGCTCACACTCCCCATTTTACAGATGCGGTAACTGCAGCACAGAGAAGTTAAATGGCTTGTCCAGGGTCACACAGCAGACATATAGCAGAGATAGGATTAGAACCCAGGTCCTTCTGACTCCCAGACCCATGCTGTGTCCATTATGCCACACTGCTTCTTCATGGTGTTTCTCTATGGTGTAATGGTTCTGGGGCCTTCTTAATCACAGCTGCCGAAACTCCCCAAAGAACTGTTTGATGACTCTCCTAGGATTATAAAGACCTAAGGCATTGCCCCGTGGGAGCTGGGCTTTAACCTAGTCCTAACTGAGCTCTACTCATGATGATATATACTTTTCTTTCAGCTCATTCTTCATTTTCCTTTAGCCTGAATGCTTCAGTTCAGGCTTTTGCTGTACCATCGCTTATCTCATAAAAATCCCATGCATTTGGAAAATCAGTTCCTGAATTAAGTTATTCAGAAGCCTGTTGGAGGCAATCAGTATATAACTCTCATCCACCTTCGTTAGAGAGTGTAATCAAGTATTGTGACTCTTACATTATCTACTGCTGCAGCCCTGATCTGTCAGACTTCACTGTGATATTATTAAAATCTCATCACTTAAAATCTCTTTTGAGAAGGACCTAATTCCATTGAGTATTTCTGATGAGTTTTATTATGCTGTTCGTAAATACTAATGGCTCACTGATTCACCTTCCATTTTGGGGCTAAAAGCAGATCTTTCCCAACTGCTCATCTATTTAAACTATGGGCTACCCCAAGGCATGTCATTATCATGAAACAGAGACAAAGACAGACAGTGCTGTGTTCACTATGCCTCCCTTCACTGTATATGTGTAATGGGGTGTGTGGAGATACATATACATACATATGTGCATTATATATGTTATATATACAAATATATAATAGATACACATCATCAATAAATACCATTGATGATGATGATAATAATAAAACTAATAACCACAGTATTGGTTAAGTGCTTACTATGTGCCAGGCACTGCTCTAGGAACTGGGGTAGATACAAGATAATCGGGTTGAACACAGTCCCTGTCCCACACAGGGCTCACAGTCTTAATCCTCACTTTATGCATGAGGGAACTGAGGCACAGAGAAGTTAAGTGACTTGCCCAAGGTCACATAGCAGACAAGTCGCAGAGCCAGGATTGCTTCTGACTCCCAGGCCTGTGATCTATCTATTAGACCACAATGCTTCTCTATAACTCTGTGTGTGTGTGTGTGTGTGTGTGTGTGTGTCCCCTCTGTTTCCCCTTTGTGTCTCACATTTTCTTCCTTTAACACTGTGCCCTAATACCGAGCCACTCTCAATATCCTGTTAGAAGCCCTGCCTACTAATTTTGAATCTGCCAGGAACTGGTGAAAAGAACTATTTTAATTCATTTTATTTCCTTTGATTCTATTTAAAAACATGTTAGGTTATTAATTATTTATTAGGCTTTTTATAGTGCAGTACTACAAGTACTAAGATATTGCTAAAGAACTAGCCAGCCATAGGAATGTTAGACATACCTATTTTAAGGCCCAGTGAGCTTTGTTGAAAAGTGCTGTAATGGCCAATTAACCAATTGTATTTATTGAGCATTAACAGTGTTCAGAGCACTGTGCTAAGTGCTGGGCAGAGTACAATATAACAAAGTTGGTAGACATATTCCCTACCCACAAGGAATTTAAAAATGCATTGTTAATATTTGGGAATTTCCCCTCTAATATAGGAGACTCTCATTAGGGGAGTTCAACAAACTTAATAATCAAATAATAATAATAATGGTAATAATGGAATTTATTTAGTGCTTACTATGTGTCAGGTACTGTACTAAGTGCTGGGGTGGATACAACCAAGTCAGATTGGAAGGTCCCTGTCAGACATGGGTCTCACAGTCTTAATCCCCATTTTACAGATGAGGGAACTGAGGTCCAGAGAAGTGAAGTGACTTACCCAAGGTCACACCACAGACAGTGGCAGAGCCAAAATTAGAAACCTTGACCTCTGACTCCAAGGCCCGTGCTCTATCTACTAAGCCACACTGCTTATCTGGAATTTGTCCACCAGGCTACAAAAACAAGTGAAATGATTGGGCTATCACTAATACAAATAGTGTATCTATTAGGCTCAAAAGCATATGCTTGGTGGGACTGCCTGTGTGTGTTTTACGATGATCAAGGATTAAAATGATAATTAGTAAGGCCCCCTCCTATGCTGAGCACACTCGAGATGAAAAGGAGGGTTCAGAGAATTTAGCCAAGATCTATTTTCTAACTCTAAAAAAGCCCCACTCACCATGGATGAACTAAGTTCCCCAAGCAGACAAATAATGGCAAAAGTCATTATTTAATCAACATTACATTTGGAAAGAATGTAGCTTGAAAGATTCAAATGAAAATGGAAATCCAATGAAGTTTTAAGAATTGTCAGATTTCAAAAGCTACTCACCAAGCACTTGATGCCACCAGATGGGGGCTGGTGGTGGAAAAGTTTAAACTAAATAAATGCAAGATAGATCACCCTCACTCCATTTACCTGAGAGAAAAACCTCACCTAATGGAAACTTCCAGCAGAGTCCCGAAACAGATGAGGTAGCCAGGAGCAGAGAAGCAGCTCCCAGATGAGCCTTATCCTTGTAAAATCCCTTAGGAAAACTGAACTCCATTCAGAGGAGGGTGGAGCTCTCAATTCAAGACAGAATAGGGTTTGGGGAAATGTAGGCTACCAACTCCTTTGCACTCTGGGTCATGAAGGTTTCTCCATTTCCTCCCCTTAAATTTCCTTTCAAGCTTTCCTCCTAGGAGGAAAACAACATCTTTTTTGAGCATACTGATTGGTTGTGACCCAGCTGTAAAACAGTATTTTTCTTGAAATTACTAGGCATTTGGTTTAAGTGCCAGGCGCCTATTCCTAGTGTTCCTGTGGTTCCTGTGTCCAGCAGCACACCTACAAATATCCACAGAGTGCAGAACACTGTATTCTACATGCTCAGTAGCTCTTCACTATGGACTAGTGGAAAGAGCATACGCATGGGAGTCAGAGGATCTGAGTTCTAGTCCTGCCTTTAACACTTGTCTACTCTGTGACCTTGAGCAAGTCACAACCTCTGTGCCTTAGTTTCTTCACTTGTAAAATGGGGATTCAATTCTTTTTTCCCTCCTTTTTAGACTGTGAGCCCCATGTAGGGCAGGGAATATGTCCAACATGATTATCTTGTAATAATCTGTATAAGCTCTAACCCCAGAGCTTAGAATGGTGCTTGACACATAGTAAGAGCTTAAAAATATTATTACTATTATTTCATTCCTCTGTAGGTACTCCCACCTAGTCTTCCAGCCAGGGTAGTGAAAAGTAAGCATGGGGGTGTGTGTGTGTGTGTGTGTGTGTGTGTGTGTGTGTGTGTGTGTGATGAGTTTGAAGCCCAGCTCTGCCACTTGTCAACTGTGTGACTGTGGGCAAGTCACTTCACTTCTCTGTGCCTCAGTTACCTCATCTGTAAAATGGGGATTAAGACTGTGAGCTCCACGTGGAACAACCTGATTCCCCTGTGTCTACCCCAGCGCTTAGAACAGTGCTCTGCACATAGTAAGCGCTTAATAAATACGAACATTATTATTATTATTATTATTCATACTCCAGAGGTTTTTCTGTCATTCATACTGTCAACAAGTTCTGTGTCATAGCCCTTCTGATCAGCACCACCCAGCTCTCAGTGAAGAATTCTATGAGCGTCTCACTCAGCAGTGGTATACCAACTTGACATGATCTTAGCAGTGCTTACTGCTGAATTGGGCCCACAGAGCTGTTGTATTCTATGATTTTAGACTGAGTTACCACAGCCAACTCAATCTCACGAGGTGGGATGTTGGTAAAGGGGGCTGGCAATTGGCGAAACAGAGAGAGAGAGAGATACAGAAAAAGTGAGTGGCTTAGTGTAGCCTACCACCACTACTGGAAGATCAGCTCCACACATGTCCTGCTGATGATGGATGCCCCCTACCATAAACAAACATGAGAAATAGGTGGTCTGGGATATTAGTCACCTAGTTGTCAAAGAGGCAGCACTTGGGCATGAGAGCAGCCACATTTAAATATATGCTGTTCTCCCCAAATGTGGAAGAGGTCTAGCAGAGGTGTCCTTAAAATTGCTGTCCTCACCCAAACCAAAGGCACAATAGCACAGTGAAGGACAATCATCCTGCGTGCATTATATGGAGGGAATCAAATGCACCCACATTCGTCTCTTCAGCCACATACACAAACATACACACACACACACACATCCATAGGAAAACTTCATCACCAGTGGTGCTTGAATATGTGTCTAACCATATTAGACTCAGGTTCAGTTTAATTCAGAGGGACATTTTCTGCCCCCAAGGAACTTACAATCTAATAGAGAAGAAAAGAAAAAGACCAAAAAAAGAACTTAAATATATATATGCATAACTCTAGTTATCTCAAAGACCGTCTCCCCGTCATATTGACAGGCCTAATATTCATCTCTAAACTTTAAATCACCCATAAGAGCCAGGGTAGCCCAAGGCTCCTTTGAAAGGCTCATCTATGTTAGCATGGTCCCTGAATACCAACTGACAGAGTTGCCTTGATTATTTCTCAATAGATGTAGATCCATAATTGCTGAAATTTTAAGGGTGCCAAATGACCCCCTTTCCTTTATATGATAATTATGTTAAATGGTATTAAAAGGAAGGATGAAAGCAAAGTCCATCGCACAGATGGCCTCGGGTATAAAATGGATATGCTTCAAAGCTCTTGACATAAACGGTTTTCCATGCTGAGCATAAAAGAATTTCAAATGAATTTCTTTTGAGAGAACACTGTGCGGTTGCTAGGAGTTTCCAAAATGGTCAAGTCTCCTCCCAGCAATTCAGCGCAGTTCTGCAAAACTGATGATAGTTCCTAGGTATGCTTTTCTTTGGAACATGAAAGGTTAGCAGCAGCTCTGACAGATGAGGAAGAACAGTTCCTAGGGTGCTGGGGACAGATTGGCCTACCCAAGCTCGAGATACCAACTAGCTGAAAAGCTCTGGTGGCCAAGTGTTCTTTAGAGAAGCACCTACCATTTGGGCCAGAAAGAACCCTCAGTTCAGAAATAGAAACAAATTTGCAGCAGCAACCAACCGAGTACACAATTACAGACTAATTAAACCCTCTAGTCGAATGTCAACGTCTTGAGTGTTTTCTAGAATTCTGAAGGTTGAAGACACAAATCAGGGAAACTGCTTCTGGCATGTCAGGTGAAATGCATCCACGAAAGGCATCCACTGACTACATCAAAAGAAAAGGCACAATAAACAAATCCTTCTTTCGGGGTGACTCTTGGGTCAAACTCCCTGGCGAATATTTTTTTTCTGTTCACAGATTCTTTGAGGCATCTCTCTGTAGTTGACGACCTACAATTTCATGAACAAGATGTGTTCATTTTTACACTGCTGCTGTAAAGAATCCAAATGGCTCCTGAATAAGTCAGCCGTCACATCTGGAAATCTCAAAGCAAACTCAGTGGCAGATTATAGTTCACAAAGAGAATGAACAAAAACCTGCAAACGGCAAAGTAAATTACCCTCAGATATCTTCTTTGATCCAGTCATCCCCTTTGGTCTTTGAAGCTATATCCATATCTTGTTTTAAAAAGAAAAATGAAGGACCCTGTAGAACTGGCTTTGATTTAGCATTTTATGTGAGCTTTCGAGAATGCATATCAGATTTCCTGAACTAGAACATTATTCTATAATTCAGAAGTTTGAAGAAATTGTTCACTCATTGGCAAAATAGCTGTAGCTCTGACTTCAGGCCCAAATAGATTGAATTTTTCGTATTATGTTATAGTTTGTCTTTGATAAGACTAGTGGTAGAAGCAAGCGTCCATTCATAAAAGAGAAAAGATTAATGCAAATAGCTGAATAAGCAAAATTCAGGTTAAAACTTGAAGTAATGATCTCAATGTGCCCTAGAGATAAAAAACCATCTTTCCAATGAGATGAAATAAAAGTTGTGGTGGTAGAGTTCATCATGCAATTATTCTTGGGTAGATTGAGCAAGCACAGTATGGCATAGTGGACCTGGGAGTCAGAAGGTCCTAGATTTTAATACTGGCTCTGCCACATGTCTCCTATGTGACCTTGGGCAAATCACTTCACTTCTCTGTGACTTAGTTATCTCATCTGGAAAGTGAGGATTTAGACTGCGAGCCCCATGTGGAACAGGGACTGTGTCCAACCTGATTTTCTTGTATTCACCCCAGTGCAGAACCTGGCACATAGAAAATGCTTAAGAAATACCACAATTATTAATATTAAATACTTTGGGGAAATGTATAAACTCTTGTAATGGTGAACTTTTTCCTGTAGTAATAATAGTAGTAATATAGCATTTATTGGATGCCTACTGGGAGCAATTCACTACATTAATAATAATAATAATGATGGTATTTGTTAAGTGCTTACAATGTGCCAAGCACTGTTCTAAGCACTGGTCACAGTTACAAGCACTGGGCACTATTCTAAGTTCTGGACTGTATGCTCCTTATGAACAGGGGACATGACTAATAACTCTATTATATTGTACTCTCCCAAGCATTTAGAACAGTGCTCTGCACACATTAAGTGCTCAATAAATGTGCTTGACTGATTGATTCGGAAATACAAAACAAGCAAGTGACACATTCCCTACACACTAAGAGATTACACTCTAATGGAGGAGTTAAACACTTTTACTTTAAGTCTAGTGGATCCCTGTCAATTGTAAAACAATGTGATGATGGAAAATTAGTGTATTTCAGCAGTTCTTGCTTCTTAAACCTCCTCCCTCACCAGGCATCAATCACATAATAATAATAATCATGGTATTTGTTGAGCAATTTGTTGAGGTTAGACGTAGTCTCTGCCCCACATGGTGCTCACAGTCTCAAGCCTCATTTTACGGATGAGGTAATGAGACACAGAGAAGTGAAGTGACTTGCCCAAGCTCACACAGCAGACATGTGGCAAAGCCAGGGTTAGAACCCATGACCTTCTAATTCCCAGGCCCATACTTTTACCATTACACCAAGAGATACACACGAGCAAAGAAGCTACTTACTGCCTCACTAATCATGGGGCTTTTATGCTGTTGGTAAAGTAATAATAATAATTGATAAATAATTATAGTATTTGTTAAGCACTTGCTATGTGCCAAGCACTGTTCTAAGTGCTGGGGTAGGTAGATACAAGGTAACTGGGTTGGATATCTTAATCCCCATTTTACAGATGAGGTAACTGAGTCACAGAGAAGTAATTTGCTCAAGGTCATACAGCAGATAAGTGGTAGAGCAGTGATTTGAATCCATGACCTTCTGACTCCCAAGCCCATTCACTATCCTCTAAGCCATGCTGCTTCTCAATTAAACCCCAAATCCAGGCCGGTGTTTGAAAAATAAGTGGAAAATGGAGCCAATTATTTAGATAATTCAGGCTCCCTAAAAGGATTTTAGCCTGAAACACCAGATACTTGAGAGTTGGTTTTTTTATTCAATTACAAGAGTACTACTTTGCTAGTATAAATGAGCTCTGAATGTTAGAATGCCCATTTTTTCTTTCTGTTTGTACATATGTTTTCTGATGAAAATGTTAAAAACAGGACACAGACAATTTTCAATTGAGATTAAAAAAAATTATGCCTGCTGGAAACAAGAGCCAGCAACTATAAACTGAATATCTCTCTCTGGAGCCACAATCTGACGCAGAGGATGTTGGTCAAGCTGCGTGTCTGCACTGAGAGTTTCTTATCATTCAAAATCTGTCCTGTAAATTCCTCAAGAGCAGCCTTCAATAGGAAGCAGTGTGGCCTATTGGAATGAGCCTGCGTTTGGGAGTCAGAAGGACCTGGGTTCTAATTTGACTCCACCACTTGTCTGCTGTGTGGTCTTGGCAAGTCACTTCACTTCTCTGTGCCTCGGTTACCTAATCTGTAAAATAGGGATTGAGATTATGAGCCCTATGTGGGACATGGACTGTGTCCCACCTGATTTGCTTGTATCCACCCCAGCGCTTAGTACATTGCCTGGCACATGGTAAGTGCTTAATAAATACTCACTAATATTATTATTACTCCACTGTACTCTTCCATTTGCTTAGAATAGAGCTGTGCACATCATAAACATTCAATAAATGACATGATTGATGCCATTCAAGTAGCCATTCAAACCATTTCAGGGCTCAAAGTGTTGGGGTTCTTTTGACTGAATTATACCGGATCATTACCACATCGCCCCTCCACATCTGCCATTTTCAACCCTGATACTCTTGCAGTATTCAGGAACACTGTTCTTAGAACCCATTCAAACCAGAAGTTTGACCAACCAGTCTAGTATTACCAATCCCCTTAAAGTTGCAGTAATGGCATTTATGAACTGCTTACTATGTACCAAGCATTTTGCTAAACACTGGGTTAAATACATGGTAACAGTAAAGGAACAAGCAACACTTTTTTTTTTGATAAACCACTGTAAACTACTCAGGGAATCAAAGGAAACTTGACGATTTACTTACAGGTCTTTATGCCACATGGAGAGTCATCCAAGTGTCTGGCAGCCTAGATTGGAATGGAAAAAGGAACAACACAAAGTCTCAAAGTCACATTCCCTTGAATCAGTACACCCACATCCCCACCCAAGTGATTCAGCCGTTTGGTTCCAAGCGGCTGACTCACACCCAGGACCCAAACTCAGAGAGATTTGAAACCATTTTCCTCAGGACAGAAGAATAAATGAATTTTAGGAAATAATTAAAATCATTCATTCAAATGGGAGAATACTTCCAAATACAGATACTTGAGTTGACATCACTAATTGTCTGTCTCCCCACTTCTAGACTGTGATTCTGTTGTTGGGTAGGGATTGTCTCTATTTGTTGCTGAATTTTACTTTCCAAGCGCTTAGTAAGCACTCAGTAAGCACTCAATAAATACTAAATACAATTGAATGAATAATTCTATAATTAGAACCATTCTCTATTCTATTAAAGTACCTAGGGACAAAGGGGATTATGCCAAACTACAGTTCATAACTGAATCAATCAATCCATCAATCAATCAATGGCTTATGTGGCTTAGTGAAAAGAGCATGGGTTGGGAGCCAGAGGTCATGGGTTCTAATCCCAGATCCGCCATTTGTCAGCTGTGTGACTTTGGGCAAGCCATTTAATTTCTCTGTGTCTCAATTACCTCATGTGTCCAATTGGGATTAAGACTGTGAGCCCCATGTGGGACAAACTGTATTTACCCCAATGCTTAGAAAAGTGGTTGGCACATAGTAAACGTTTAACAAATACCATCATTCCAGAATTTAGAACAGTGCCCATTGCTTAAAACAGTGCTTGGCACATAGTAAGAGCTTAACAAATACCATTATTGAGTTTTTACTGTAGGCAGAGCTCTGTACTAAGCAGTTGGGAAAATACAACAAAGTCAGTGGTTACGATCCCTGTCCACAAGGAACTTATAGGCTACAGGGGGGAGACAGATATTGCAATATATTAGAGATGGGGCAATAGAGGAATATAAGAATATTTACATGGTTTTTATGGGATGTCGGTAAAATGAATAAATGCTCAACACACATTTCTCCTCCATTCTTAAACAAGCCTCAGTATGACTGCCTTCAGCATCCTTGGTTAGGCAAAGGAGAGTCCACTAAAGCAGGTCACCACCTGCCTTTGGGCCTATATTTTCAGGATCTACATTTCAGTCAATCAATCAATCACAGTTATTGAGCGCTTACTGTGTGCAAAGCACTGTACTGAGTGCTTGGGAGAGTGCAATATAAAAGAGTTGGGCTTATGTAAGCACGTTGTGGGCAAGGAATGTGCCTACCAACTCTGTTGTCCTCTCTCAAGTGCTTAGTACAGTGCTCTGCACACAGTTAATGCTTGATAAATACCACTGATTGATTGATTAAATTATTCATTCATTCAACTCATTCAATCATATTTACTGAGCGCTTACTGTGTGCTGAACACAGTACTAAGTGCTTAGGGGAGTACAATTTAACAACAGACACATTCCCTGCACACAATGAGCTCGAAGTCACAAGGCAGAGACAGACACCAATACAAATAAATAAATTACAGATATGTACATAAGAGCTGTGGGTCTGGGAGGGGGAGATTAATGAAGGGAGCAAGTCAGGGTGACACAGAAGGCAGAGGTAGAAGGGGAAAAGAAGGCTTAGTTTGGGAATGCTTAAAAAACCTCAACCCATGCATGAAATGCCTTTATTTTATGTACTATGTGCCAGGCACTGTACTAAGCAGTGGGGTAGATTCAAGTCAACCAAGTTGAACACAGTCCATGTCCTCATTTTACAGATGAGGGAACAGAGGCACAGAGAAGTTAAGCGACTTGCCCAAGGTCACACAACAGGCAAGCAGTAGAGCTGGAATTAGAACCTAGGTCCTTCTGACACCAAGTTCTGTGCTCTACCCACTAGACGATGCTGCTTCTTCCTAATAACTTAATGAAGTATGGAGGTGACAGTTATTTTTAATGGTCGAGAAACTGAGGTACAATATAGCTAAGTGGCAACCATGATGCCCCACAGAAATTGTGACAGAACCAACATCAAGCCTTCAGGCCTGGTTGTATAAAACAGACAAAAAGGGGAAAAAATAGTAAAAAGTTTAAATGGAATATGTCTAGAAACTAGAATAGATGATAAATTGTTAATACATTTCCTTCCACAAGCTATTAAAAGGATTAATATGATAAAGACAGAAATAATTCATGCAAGGGAAGGGAACAGGAATTTAGCTTTGTATAATAAAAGTAAAATGGATAATGGATAGGGAAGCAGTGTGACCTAACCGAAAGAGAAGAGCTCTGAAGTGACCTGTTGTGTGACCATGGTGAAATCACTTAACTTCTCGGTGCCTCAGTTTCTTCATATGCAAAATGGGGATTCAATACCTGTTCTCTCTCCTACTTAGACTGTGAGCTCCATGTGGGACCTGATCATCTTGTAACTACCCCAAGCTTAGTACAATGCTTGGCACATGCTAAGTGCTTAACAAATACCACAGTTAATATTATTAGTGGATTTACAGTGACACCTAGCCATTTGGTTATTCCATAGTCTACAGTCCAACTTCAAATCTTAAATTTCCTGTATGACTCCATTCACCTCTTTCTGAAGAAACCACCACATTCACCTTCACTTACAGCTCTGAACACTAAGTAGTCTTGTTGCCCATCATAAATAATTCAATAATATACCAGGTACTATTGCAGACCATAGGTTCTCCATTATTCTGGCACATGGGTTTGTTTACCCCATTTTGTAAGCAGATGTGGGTTGCTGGGAGAGAAGATACCAATCAATCAATTGTATTTATAAAGCATTTACTATGTACAGAACACTGTATTAGGCACTTGTGAGAGTAAAGTAAAACAGAATTAGTAGACGTATTCCCTGCCCATAAGGAGCTTACGTGGAAAAGTCTGAGCTCCCTATGGACTGCAGCTCATACCCATGGCGACTCCTTCCTGGCCTTCTAGAGCATAAGCTCACTGTAGGCAGGGAACGTGTCAGTTTATTTTATATTGTATTCTCCCAAGTGCTTAGTACAGTGCTCTGCACATAGTAAGCCCTAGATAAATACAATTGAAAGAATGAATGAATCTGAGCCAACTGCAAATAGTTCAATGCCCCTCATACTCCTAGACCTCGGGTTGTGTGTGTCAGGAGCCAAATCCATGTTTGACATAGCTGGGAGAGAGCAACTTCAAAATGGTGTGTGTTCCGTGTAGCCTTAGGCTTAAGCAACTTCATCCATTTACCCAGTCCTAGGAGCCAACCTGGAAAAGGGGTAATCTTCCGATATAGGGTTTGGAGCAGGAGAGTTCTGGGGAATTCCAGCTGGCCTGGCCCCTGGCTCCGTCTCAGATGGTGGCTTTGTACGAATTCTATATTCTCAAAATATTGTGTATTACTGAAGGAAATCCAGCTACTTTCCTATTCTTCTGACTCAAGGACACTCCTTGTCTTGGGGTTTATGGAATAATTTCTCCTCCTAGTATAGAATTATTCCCAGAAAGAGAATCAGACAAAGATAATGGCTGTTTCCTTTTGCTAATGCTTAAGGTTATGAGGGTCAGATAAGATAAAAGGAAAGCAGCAGGGATCAGACAATGGGGAGCCAAGATAAGACCTTCCTTGTTAGAGACTTGAAATGAGAGGAGAGGAAGTGGAGTGGTTTGGGGATTGATTGCCATGGAGAAATAAGGTTGGTTTATCCCAGGCAGATTGAATCCATTAACAGTGAGCTGGATTCTGGCTCCAGATCTACCTATAAAGGAATGGCTTGGCCCTTGGCCTCAACTTCCCCCCATTAGAGTTTGGAGCCTATTGTAATCAGTTGTTTTTTTCTAAATGCAGTGCTCACGGTGTCATTAACACTCCCTGCATTTCCAGGCAAAAGTGTGGACGCTCTTGGAGATGCTCTAGACTGTAAGCTCCTCTTGACTGTAAACTCACTGTGTGCAGGGAATATGCCTGCTATGTTATCACATTGATTCTCCCAAGTGCTTAGTACAGTGGTCTTCACACATAAGTGCTCAAAAATAGATAAGACTGGCTGCTCTGCACACAGTCAGAGCTCAATAAAATCCATTGATTGATTGATTGATGCAGGTGTCTACATCACCACAGCTGTGGTCAGGAAAAAAAAATCAAATGAATCAGGATTTTGTCAAGTTCCATCCCAGAATTGTAGAGGAGGAACATTCGTTACTGTGGCTTGTAGGGGAAAAGCATCCTTGTTGAACAGGAGAAAGAGAGGCTTAGAGAAATCTATTTTGATCTTTTCCCCCTCATATTGTCTGCTAAAAGTAAATGTTTTGTTTTCATCTAGAAAATGCTTAGATATCAAGACTGTGAGTAACCTTAGCCTGATGGATTTGGACTCCACAAAAGATATATTCTTCCTCTGCTTCACTTCGGTAGGCACTCAGTAACTATTGCTAGGTTGAGGGGTCCTATGACCGATGTTGGTGTACTCAAACTATAGTAATAATTATGGTACTTGTTTAGCGTTTACTATGTGCCAGGCACTCTACTAAGCGCTGTGGTGAGTACGAGCAAATCAGGTTAGACAGAGTCCCTGTGACACATAGGGCTCCCACTCTCAATCCCCATTTTATAGAACTGAGGGACTGAGAAGTGAAGTGACTTGCCCAAAGTCACAAAACAGACAAGTGGTGGAGCAGGCATTAGAACCCACAACCTTCTGACTCCCAGGCCCGTGCCCTATTTACTACACCATGTTGCTTCCCAGTATGGGGAATATTGGTAGGAACAGAATAATGTAGTGGAGCTGGCAGTTCCAGACAGTAAAACAAAAGAGCAGGTACCAGAAGCCACAAAATAGTGAATAAAACACAAAAGGAGGATGGAATCCAGGCAGTTACATGGGACAACAGAGCTACAATAAAGAAAAGATCATCCCATCACCACCAGGGAAGCTATTTTTGGCAGTCCTGAAGAGGCAGGGAAACATTCCCCAGATAATCAACCCTTGTAGGCCATATTAGCTGACTCAGCCAGTATCCTTTTGCAAGAGCTGCCCAGATTTCCAACCAGGAGACACTCCCAACAAAATATGCAGAAACAACTTAGGAATTCCCGGACCACTCAGACTGACAGCTGGGGTGAGGATATCTACCTTCAGGACAGAACCATGGTCTGGCAAGAAAGGCATAATAGGGGCCCAAGGGACACTGGTCTTGGCTCTGCGGGCTGGGATCCACTGGTATCTAAACCAGTGTAGAGATGAACCAGTAAACTGTCTTTTTGTGGCCCTCTTGAGATGTCATCTCATTCTTGGTTTGGTAATTATACCAGGGTGATGGATGAGTCCTTTCTTATTTTGGGGGTGTGCTCTTATAAGAAGCCCTGTACAATGTTGATGGGAGGCGATTGTTTGCAGCATCTAGCACTGTTGATAATGATGAGGATGATAATGAGGATGATGACATACTGTTCCACAAAGCCTACTTGTAGTCATGTTGACATTCACCTGTCATGTTTCTCTGCTGCATTAGTCTTTTCCCCAACTAATAATAATAATGATGGCATTTGTTAAGCACTTACTATGTGCCGAGCACTGTTCTAAGTGCTCAGGGAGGTGCAAGGTAATCAAGTTGTCCCACATGGGCCTCACAGTCTTAATCCCCATTTTACAGATGAGGTAACTGAGGCACAGAGAAGTTAAGTGACTTGTCCAAAGTCACACTGCAGACAAATGGCAGAGGCGGGATTAGAACCCACAACCCCTGACTCCCAAACCTGTGCTCTGTCCACTTAGCCACGCTGCTTCTAGGAACAATGTTCTCTCATAATGTTCTGTAGTTGTATTTATTAAGCACTTACTCTGTGCAGAGCACGGTACTAAGTGCTGGGAAAGAAAATTCAGTTGGAAATTAGATATGGTTCTTGTCCTTCAGAGGGCTCACAGTCTGGTGAAAGTGAAGTCATATAGCATTGGCTGAAGTGAATTAAAACTCTAATTCTGCTCATGATTATTCAGGCAAAAATATCAGGCCTTGATGAACTCGGAGAATTCCCAGAAAGCCAAGCCCAGGTCTTGTTTCCTGGCTCAGCTGTTGGGATGTGCGGCTGCTCTATTCATGAATGGTAAGAAGTCACTTCTCAGGATCACTTTCTTCTCTACATCCATCCATTATAAGTCTCAACCTCACAGAGGACTAATTATTCCCAAGGGAGGATTTTTCTAGTCCTTATAATTTATATTAATAGGTTTTGACAGCTCTGATCACTCCATCTTCTATTTCTGGTTTGCTGAGACCCCATTGTTCTACAGTAATGGTGGAGCATAATACGAGGGGATGTAGCCATCAACCACATCTGGAACCAGAGGAATCAAGGAAGTGTATCTCCTGATTCATTGATGTTCCTTGAGAAGATTTACACCCTGTTATTATTCATAATACTTGTGGTAGTAGCAGCGTGGTCTAGTGAACGCAGGCTTGGGAGTCATAAGGATCTGGGTTCTAATTCTGGCTCTGCCACTTTGTCTGATCTATGACCTTGGATAAGTTATCTCACTTCGCTATGCCTCAGTTCCCTTTCCTGTAAAATGGGGATTAAGACTGTGGGCTCCATGTGGAATAGGGATTGTTTCCAACCTGATTATCTTGTACCTTCCCCAGCACTTAGCACAGTGCCTGGTACATAGTAAGTACCTAACAAATACTATTATTATTATTATTATCATTACTTACTATTTGCCAAGCACTTTGTGCTCCTCCCCCTCTCCCTTCCCATCCCCTCAGCACTGTACTCGTCTGCTCAACTGTACATATTTTCATTACCCTATTTATTTTGTTAATGAAATGTACATCACCTTGATTCTATTTAGTTGCCATTGTTTTTACGAGATGTTCTTCCCCTTGACTCTATTTATTGCCATTGTTCTTGTCTGTCTGTCTCCCCCGATTAGACTGTAAGCCCGTCAAATGGCAGCGACTGTCTCTATCTGTTGCCGACTTGTTCATTCCAAGCGCTTAGTACAGTGCTCTGCACATAGTAAGTGCTCAATAAATACTATTGAATGAATGAATATAAGATAATCCTATCAGACACAGTCTCTGTCTCACATGGTGCTCTCAGTCTAATGGGGGAGGGAGAAAATGAATTTAATAGCCATTTAACAAATGAGAAAACTGAGGCATAGAGCAGTTAAATGACTTTCCTGGATGGCAGAGCCAGAATTGAAACTAGAGTCCCTTGGCTCCGTGTCCTGATCTCTGTCCAGTAGGTCATGTTGCTGCTCAGTTCTTTATTGGCTTAAATGAATCAAGCTGGCTGGATTTAGCTCATTGCAAATAAATCAAAATTAGGGCCAAATTGATTCCTTGTCATTTACTCAGCCTGTAGAACTTGAGCTGCCAAGCCTCTCAGTAGAATAGTTTATCTTTTTGCCTTTGAGAAAGATTACATTCACTCCCCTGCTTTGTTCAATCAATAAAGCAATGGTATTTATTGAGTTCTTATGGTGTGCAGAGCACTGTACTAAGTGTTTGGGAGAGGACAAAATAACAGAGTTGTCTAAACCCAACCCCATCATTCAGCATCCTCCAGAGGTAAAGAAGGCCAATCTTTTGTCCCTCCCCCAAACCCTGACAAGTTTTATTAGCATCAGGGGATAAAATAAACTCATCTGTGCCCTGAACAAGATACTTGAGATCCACATTTAAATATGAAGAAAAATGGCTCATAGCTATAAGTAGGACCCAAGCCAAATCCACCAGCAAGTAGTGGCCTCGGCCCTGGCCATGCTGAGGAATTACCTCCCAGCCACCTTGACCCTTGCTGCTGGAGCTCCCTCTGCCCACTGAAGCCTTTCACTCTTACAATAATAATAATAATTGTGCTATTTGTTAGGTACTTACTATGTGCCACACATCATACTAAGCGCTGGGGTGGATACAAGCAAATCAGGTTGGACACTGTTCCTGTCCTGCGTGGAGAACAGGCATAGAATCCCCATTTTACAGTTGAGGTAACTGAGGCACAGAGAAGTGAAAAGACTTGCCCAAGGTCACACAGCAGACAAATAGTGGAACCCATGATGTTCTGTCTCCAAGGCCTGTACTCTATCCACTACACCAGGCGGCTTTTGCATAGCAGCAGCAGTCAGTCAATCATATTTAATGAACACTTACTGTGTGCAGAGTACCATACATACTAAGTGCATAGGAGAGTACAATAAACAAACACATTCCCTGCCCACAATGAGCTTACAGTCTAGAGGGGGAGAGAAAGGCAGCCACCATCTCCTCTTTCCAGTGGGGCTAAGGCTCCCTGTGCCCACACAGAGCTCTCCAAGTGCCTGCAGCCTCTTTCACTTGCTGACCTACAGGCACCAGGTGCAGTGAGGAGCAGCATGGCCTATTGGAAAGAGCATGGCCCTGGGATCCAGAGGACCTGAGAGCCAGAGTACCTAGGTCTGCCCTTTACCTGCTGTGTGACCTTGGGCAAGTTACTTCTCTGTGCCTCAGTTTCCTCATCTGTAAAAGTGGGGATTCTATACCTCGTCTCCCTCCTCTTTAAACTGCAAGCTCCACGAGGGATGGGGTCTGTGTCCAAACTGATTAACTTGTATCTACCCCAGGGCTGGGAACTGACTTTGGCATGTAGTGAGTACTTAGCAAATGTATCAACAATAATAACAGAAATAATGAAGATCTTGCCTAATGAGATGGGCCTAAGAGAATTCATCATTTTCCTTTCAGAATATTAAGTCTCAAGGCAGAAAGCAGCTTGAGAACCAGCATGAGTGGAGATAAATAATAGTTGTAATAATAATTGTGGTATGTGTGAAACTCTTCTGAATGCTGGGAAAGAGATAATCAGGTCAGACACATTCCCTGTCCTGAACTGGACTCAAAATCTAAGCAGGAGGAAGAACAAGTATCAAATTTCCATTTACAGTTGAGGTAACTGATCCCAAAGAAATTAAATGACTTACCCAAGTACACACAGCAATTACATAGCAGAGCTAAGGTTAGAACTCAGGCCTATGCCCTTTCCATTAGGCTACATTGCTCCAATAAAGAAAAGAAGGTAAAAATAAAGATTAGTGATACCTTTCTGTGTTCCCTGCTGGATAAGTTGACCCAGACCAGAGTGCAAGCATTTTTCCATATGGGAAGCAAAGATGGTGGGAAAAGGAAGAAGCATGGATTGATTTCCATTACCAGTTCAGAAATCCCTGGATCTCCTCTAATAATAATTGCATTTGTTAAGCCCTTACTATGTTCTAAGCACTGTGGTAGGTACAAGACAATCCCATCCTGCATGAGGCTCCCAGTCTAAGTAGGAGGAAGAACAGGTATTGAATCTCCATTTTTCAGATGAGAGAACTGAGGCACAGAGAAGTTAAGTGACTTGCCCAAGATCACACAGCAAGTATGTGGTGGAGTCAGGATTGCTCTGCACATAGTAAGTGCTTAACAAATACCAACATTATTATTATTATTATTATTATTCTGAGAATCCAGATCCTCTGAGTCCTAGGCCTGTGCTTAGTCCACTCGGCCATCCTGCTTCCCTACTTCTTTCTCAAACATTCTCTAAAACCTCCTTGCTTATCAATTCACACACTCCAGTGCCCTTCAGTGGTTAAGAGCTTGTAGAAACCTGCACAAAGATGCAGAACAACTAGATTTCCTAAGGTGAAGAAACCTCCTGAACTTGGGCTCTTCCATCCAGCACCCATTTTTGTGCCTGCAGTTGACGCTTTAATGAGTCAAGCCCTCAAAAGCCCTGAAGCATATTGTAGACACATAATAAATATTCAGTGTTGTTAATACCTGTCTTCCCCATGGACTTCAAGGCACACTTTGCAAATAGGGCACAATTCCCCCACTACAAGGTAGCCCTCTCCTGGATGGAGCACAATCAACTGCATTCTAGTCAGCTGCACAGCACAGGTGGTAGTCAAATTAGTTCAGCAGTTGAAAGTGTTCCAGGTGTTTTGTGTCCATGCATGAGGAATGCAATTAGGTCCTGCAGGCCATGCAAATCTGGCATTTTTACTGTGAGCACTGAGACCTTCTAACTGTCTGCTGAAAAGCTGTTCTAAGGTTATCGGGCTACTTCTCTCAGCAGGCCCTATGTTGCTAGTTTTATAAAGTCTGTTGAGATCCCACTTTTGTAAGATGATTCCCTACAACTGGGCTGAGTAGAAAGGACAGGAAATAACTGAGAATGGAAATACTCCAGAATATTTACCAGCATGGGAAATGACTCTAAAGTTATAACCCTCATCTAGTGTTGTGCCCCCAGGATGAGAAGAGGAAAACTCACCGACTTCCTTTCTGGTGAGGTCCAAGTAACAGGAAAGCTTCCAGTGTCAGATTGTTCTCGCCCAACTGAGTATAGAGACACAAGGTAAGTGCATTTCTCTTAACTGCTTCAATAGGTGTTGAAATGATCCTTTTAGTTTAGAAACTTCCTCTGGCACCTCTCACAGGGAGTTTAGGGTGATAGTTCCTACTTCCCTGGGACTTTTTTTTTTCAAATAGCACTGCAGAAGAGCCAGCATTCAATTCAGTGGATAGGGAGTGGGAGAAGCCAAAGTTTGATTCTGTGAGGTCAGGAGAAAGCCTGGGTTTGACTTGTAGACTCCTAGATGATGAGTCCTTGAGTTTTTAATTTTTAAAATAATATTTAAGAGCTTACTATGTGCCTGGCACTGTTCTAAGCTCTGGAGTAGATATGACTTTGGCCTAGCTGTGTGACTTTGGGCAAATCACTTAACTTCTCTGTGCCTCAGTTACCTCATCTGTAAAATGGGAATTAAAACTGTGAGCCCCACATGGGACAACCTGATCACCTTATATCCCCCAGCGCTTAGAACTGTGCTTTGCACATAGTAAGCGCTTAACAAATACCACCATTTTTTTATATAAACTAGTCAGGGTGATCCTAGTACATGTCTCACATGAGGCTTATGCTCTTAATCCCCATTTTAAAGATGTAGTAACTGAAGTGAAGTGATTTGCCCATGGTCACCCAAGGAGCTTTGTCCTGTCCTGGACTCTCAGGCTGTCTTTGAACAACCACCCAGTGACTGCAGGAAATGAAAAGACTGTGTTAGAAGAGCAGAAAATAGCCCAAAGCACTCTGGCATCAGAGTTTGGTTGGCTTGCCCTGCCATTTTGAGGAGTCCCCCTGCTACTCTCCCTTGTGCTCTGAGGTGATCCTGGCCACTCCCTACCTGCCTCTGCTAAGCAGCTGTTTTATCCACAGGCATCTCCCAACCACAGTCCTACAATTTTACTTACACTGAGGCCTCTACCCTGGGGAAGCTGAACCTGTGGCCTTCACAGCTGAGAGATAATGAGAAGTAGCATGGTCTAGTGGATAGAGCATGGGCCTGAGAATCAGGAGGACCTGGGTTCCAACCCCAGCTCTGTTGCTTGTCTGCTGTATGACCTTGGACAAGTCACTTAACTTCTCTGTGCTTCAGTGACCTCATCTGCAAAATGGGCATTGAGAATCTCAGCCCATTGTGGGATAGGGACTGTGTCCAACCCGATTTGCTTGTATTTAGCCTAGTGCTTAAAACAGTGCCTGGTACATAATAAGAGTTTAACAAATACCATTGTACAAAATGGCCTCCAGCATCCTCACATGACCTTAGATCCGAGCCACTCCATTGTGCTTAGCTGAGATTGTGCAATCCGGTAGCAGTATAATGGAAAGAAAATTCTTCACTTCAGTATTTCTTTTACCTTTTATGCAATAGTAAGGATGATCTAGATTCAAAGGATGGGTATGGGTGAGAAATGAAACTGCACTTTCTGATGTGGACATTTGATTTCTGCAATCAGTTCTAAATTTAAAATTCTAAAATGTCAAGTTGTCTACTTGGTTTTGAAGGCAAGTGTGGGACTGTGTCTAGATTCAGTGTAAAACCCCTCACTACTTAGTAAGTTGGGACAGAATGATGAGGAAGAGTTCATTCATTTGATCATATTTATTGAGCGCTTACTGTGTACAGAGCACTGTACTAAGTGCTTGGAAAATGCAATACAGCAAATAGATGATAATGGGAGAGAAATAATGGGCTCACAATCTGGTGGTGGGAGACAGACATTAATACAAGTAAAGAGACATAAATATAAATAAATACATATATAAATAAGAACTGTGGGGCGGGGAGGAGAGGAATAGCAAAGGGAGCAAGTCAGGGTGACATGGAAGGAAATGGGAGTTGAGGTAAAGTGGGGCTTAGTCTGGGAAGGCCTCCTGGAAGAGATGTGCCTTCAATAGGGCTTTGAAGTTGGGGGAGAGTGATTTTCTGGTGGATTGGAGGAGGGAGGGTGTTCCCGACCAGAGTTAGGATGTGGACCAGGGATCGGTGGCAAGACAGGTGAGATGGAGGCACAGTGAGAAGGTTAGCACCAGAGGAGCAGAGTGTGCGGGCTTGAATGAAGAAGGAGAGAAGGAAGGTGAGGTAGGAGTGGGCAAGGCAATGGATAGCTTTAAAGCCAATATCAAGGAGTTCTTGTTTGAGTTGTGCTTCATAGTCCTAGAGTTTGCTAGGTGTGGATGTATGAGGGCATTAATGAGGTCTAGACTGTAAAGTCATTGTGGGCAAGAAATGTCTGTTTATTGTTGTACTTTCCCAAACACTTAGTACAGTGGTAAGAGCTCAATAAATATTGAATGAATTTACCCTTAAACCCCACTCATCTGAGACTTCATGCCTTGAGACCTCCATGGAGGAAAGGGGAGCATCATCCCTGGACTTGGATCAGCTTTCAGGAGAACGTTAGTCTACTGGGCATACTGCAGAGCCCACAGTCAATCAATTAGTGATATTTACTGTGCACACATATGCAGAGCAATACAAACCTACAATTCAACAGAGTTCCCTAGATTACACCTAGAGCAGGAGACACATAAGATAAATCACTGATATATGTTAAAGTGCTGAGGGGTGAAGCGTGGCACAGTGGAAAGAGCACAGGCTTTGGAGTCAGGGCTCATGAGTTCGAATCCCAGCTCTGCCACTTGTCAGCTGTGTGACTGTGGGCAAGTCACTTAACTTCTCTGTGCCTCAGTTCCCTCATCTGTAAAATGGGGATTAAGACTGTGAGCCCCACGTGGGACAACCTGATTACCCTGTGTCTACCCCAGCGCTTAGAACAGTGCTCTGCACATAGTAAGCGCTTAACAAATACCAACATTATTATTATTATTATCGTAGAAAGCAGAACAGCCTAATGGATAAATCATCAGTCTGAGAGCCAGAGTTCTGGGGTTCTAATCCTGGCTTTGTCACTTGCCTGCTGTGTGACTTGGGGCAAGTCACTTAACTTCTCGGGGCCTCACTTTTTTCAACTGGAAAATGGGGATTCAATACCTGTTCTCCCTCCTACTTAGACCGTGAGCACCATGTGGGAAAGGGAATATATCAAGCCTAATTAGCCTGTATCTACCCCAGCACTTAAAACAGTGCTCGCTGTGTAGTAACAACTTAACAAATACTATTAAAAAAGTGCATAGGTGATGAAAGGAGAGGGAGTAGGGGAAACTACCGTGCTTAAGCACCTAGTTTAGTGCTTTGCACACAGTAAGTGCTCAACAATTACAACTGAATGAATAAAAATGAGGGTTTAGTTGAGGAAGACCTCTTGGAGATGTAATAGACAGATATGAAGGTGGAGGGAGTTCCAGGATGTGGTCAAAGGGTCAGAGGTAGGAGAGATGAGATTGAAGTATAGTAAGTAGGTTGGCATTAGAGAAGCAAAGTTAGAGTGCTAGGTTGTAGTAGGAAGTCAGGGAGGTAAGATAGAGAGTGAGCCGATTTGCTTTAAAGTCGTTGGTGAGGAGTTTCTGTTTGCTGTGGAGGTGAATGGTAACAACTTGAGGGGTGGGGAAATATAGATTGAATTGCTTTTTTAGAAAAATGATCTAGGCATCAGAGTGAAGTGTGGCCTGGAGTGGGGACAGACAGGAAGCAGGGAAATCAGCAAGGAGGCTAATGAAGTGGTCAAGGTGGGATATAAGTCCTTTGATCAGCAGTAGTAATTTGGAGAGAAAAGAGAGGATTTTGGCGATTTTATATATATATAAATTATATATATATATATATGTATAATTTTGGTGAAGATGGAACCAACAGGATTTAGTGACCAGTTGAATATGTGTGTTGGGTGAGACAGGTGAGTTGAGGATAATGTCAAGTCCACAGGTTTGTAATACAGGGAGCATAGTGATGATAATGAGGATGGAGAGGACTGGGTTTGGGTGGGAAGATAAAGAATTCTGTTTTGCACATATTAAGTTTGAGATGTCGGTGGGATATCCAAGGGGAGATATCATCTAGGTAAAGCTGAAAGCAACTCGTCTTTAGGGCCAGGAAGGAGTCCTCTTCTCATCTCTGACCCCTATCCCATCTCATGCATATTTTAATTAGAGATCATTTGGAGCCTCTCCCTACCTTGCTCCCACTCCCTCCTCCCCAGGAGGTAGCAACGGTGGAAATGTAATGTGGTGCCAGGAATGGCCCATCTGTATGCCCCTGGAGAGAGAAGCCCTGGGGAAGGGTTTGCAATTGGGTTTACAGGTGGTGCAGAAGGCATCGACCTGAGGGTGGCAATGAGGAGGAGGAGGGAGGAGGCCAGAGAGCATGAATATAGCACGCAGTGTGGTCCTAGTAGCAGGAGCCAGTTAGGAGTTGAATGGCAGCTGGATCCTACCACACTGGCTCTGGTTCCCCACTCCAGGCCCTGTCCATCCCTCTAGATCAGCCGATGGGCTTCAGGGTTGGGAGAACTAGAAGGGGCAGCAGCATGGCCTTGGGGATAGGGCACAGACCTGGGAATCAGGAGGACGTGAGTTCTAATTCCAGTTCGTCACTTGTCTGCTATGAGATCTTGGATAAGTCTCTTCGCTTCTTTGGGTCTCATCTGGACAATGGGAATCAAGATTGTGAGCCCCATGTGGGACAGGGAGTGTGTCCAACCCAATTTGCTCATATCCACCCCAGTGCTTAGTACAGTGCCGGGCACATAGTAAGCACTTAGCAAATACCACCACCATCATCATCATCAGGGTGGAGAGAGAAGCTGATGCGATGAACAGATTGAACAAATGCAAGGAAAAGACTGAAAAAATGGGAGAATTCAGTGTCTGGCTATCTTGGAACAGCTCTGAAAGGCTGAGGAAATGAAGAAGGAGAGCACACAAGCAGGGGATTGTAAGAATGTGATGACTCTTTATCATAAATACCAAAACTGGGTAGTATAGGCCTGAGATGGGGAAACAGACCCAGAAACAGGAAGAGAAACCAAGGAAAAAAACAGTTCCTAGAGATATTGTTTCTAAATTGGTCACAGAAAATAGTGAACAAAGGCTCTTGATGCTGCCATACTTTCCACTGAATCAGGCTGCTCCACTGTATGCAGGAGGGTTTGTGGAAAGCTAGTGTGTCTGGGAGTAATCAATTAATGGTATTTATTGAGTGCTTATGGTGAGCAGAGCACTGTATTAAGCACTCAGGAGAGTATAATGCAACAGTTTTTTATTTTGTTTTTATGGTATTTAAGTGCTTACTATGTTCTAAGCCTTCAGTAAGTACATTTTTAAATCCCACTTTCTCTAGCAATTCCCCAGTCATATCAGCCCAGTTGCTATCTCTAGACTTTAATTATTTCCTGCCCTTCCTGAATGTATGTATGTATGTATGTCAATTATTCTGATTACTCAATAAATATTTTTAGGTCTGTCTCCCCTGTCTGACCATAGGCAAGGGGTGTATCTCACACTTCTGTTATACTTTCCCAAGCATTTAGTACAGGGCTACCACTGGGCACTCAATACATTTTCTCCTCCCCTCACTGGGCTCACCCCCAGGGAAAACACAATATTTTTCAGGGGAGCAAGGTGGTGCTAGAAGGTAGTCACCCCTAGACTATAAACTCACTGTGGGCAGGGAATGTATTTGTTGTATTGCACTCTCCCAAGGGCTTAATAATAACAATAATGATATTTGTTAAGCACATACTATGTGCCAAGCACTGTTTTAAGTGCTGGAATAGGTACAAGTTATCAGGTTGTCCCACATGGGGCTCACAGTCTGACTCCCAAACCCATGTTCTTTCCACTAAGTCACGCTGCTTCTCAGTACTGTGCTCTGCACAAAATAAGCACTCAATAAATCCGATTGAATGAATGAATGAATGGATCAGAGGAGCTGCAACTCTACAATGAAAAGCATCCAGTCTAGGGCAGGGAGGAAGAAGGTGGAGGAAGGGCTTCAGGGAGTCAGTGCACACTTCACTCCTTCCCCACCACACCCAAACCTCCAACTTGAGTCAGAAGCCTCTTGAGGAAAGCCTCAGAGCTATTCCAACCTGCCCCCTCCTCTGGCTAGCAGTAACCAGCTGTAGCCCGATCAATTAATCAATGGTATTGATTCAACATTGACTGTGTCCAGCACACTGCATGGGAGAGCACAACAACGTTGGTAGATACATTCCCTGACCACAACAGACTGCTTACAGTCTATATAGGGATTTAAGGGAGGACACCCAGGACTGGAATCATTTTCTAGATCCCCCACAGTTCCCTAGAGCAGTTAACCACTCACTGTTAAGTGACCCGGACTTCAGCAGCCCTAGCTTGGGATCCTCTGCTATTCATCCATGCAGAGTGGTGACATTATGCCCTCTGGAGGGTCTGATTTTCTTAAGAAATAACATGCTCAGGGTGCAACGCCTCAAATAAATTTAAAAAATAGCTTATGCCTTCTCCTGAGAAAAAAACACTTTTTCTGGAAAACAGGAAAGATAATAATAATTGTGGTATTTAAGCTCTTAGTGAGTCAGGCACTGTATTGAGTGCTGGGGTAATTGGGTTGGACACAATCCCTGTCCCATATAGGACTCACACTCTTAATCTCCATTTTACAGATGAGGTAACTGAGGCATGGATAAGTGAAATGACTTGCCCAAGGTCACAGAGCAGACAAGTGGCTGAGCCAAGGTTTGAACCCAGGTCCTTCTGACTTCCAGGCCCATGCTTGACCTACTAGGTCATGTTGCTTCTCTGCCAGCCCTACCCTCCCAGGGAGACATGGTAATGTCTTAGAGAGCTGCACACACCAGAGTGGAGTGAATTAAGTCTCCCTTTCCTGGGCAACAAAGCAAATACCCAAAACTCTCCATCTGTGTTGGGCAAGGGAGTCCATGGGGAAGAAGTGCAGAAGGGGTAAATGGGGCTGCGGAGCTGGAGAGTAGAAAGAGCAAAGGAAATCATTTGGTTAATGTTGCCAGCTATCGTGGGGTCCAGGAAAAGAACAAGCAGGTGTCAAGGATGGGTTTGTGTAGTACATGTAGGAGAAATAGGATAGAGTGAGGAGTCCTTCTGGAAGTCAGAGGACCTGGAATTTAATTTCAGCTTCACCATTTGCCTGCTGAATGACTTTGATTGGTCCATGTTGTGAAAACAATGGAGAGTTCAGGGAGAATCAGGATTTGGTACAGCCTGGTGGATTTGTTTGGAATTCCAAAATGGCAAAACGAGAGGGAGCTCTGATGACAAACACAAACCCTTCTTCCTCCCAAGCCAGAGTTGTTTGATTTCTTATTCCAAACGTAGTGTTTCATAAATGAAGAAATAGGAGATGAATGTGGCTCAGACTGAGGGGTAAACCTTGTGGCTCCCAGTGACCAAGCATCCTGGATTAAGGGGAGAGCACGTTTCTCATAACACAGAGGGCATTAGTGCACTAAGACTACACAGTGCATAGCCAGACAGGCTTCTGTTCATCCAAATTCATCACTGCCCACCTTGTGCCAAGGTACACTAGGGAGTCTGGTCATTGCATCTGAGCTCGTTGTGGGCAGAGAATGCCTGTTTATTGTTATATTGTACTCTCCCAAGTGCTTAGTACAGTGTTCTGCACACAGTAAGTGCTCAATAAATACTATTGAATGAAAACTGCACAGTACTCCTCTCCGGCTGGAGCATTTCACTCCTTTTACCTTTGAAGTATCAGAATTGCTTCTCATACCAGATCATGTGACATTTTACAGCTGATGTCCAGAGATTGAAAACTCTGACTTGGATTGAGTCTTAATCCAGCTGGGGCTCTTGGCATATTGTTCCTGATATCGATGTGCTTAGCACTCTTATTTTTAGCCAAAAAGCAGTGCATTACATTTGCAAACTCACACCCTTTACAGATCCTTCACTTTCCCCACTAAAGCTTCCCTGTTCAGCAAATTCAAATCAGGCCTGTGTCAAAGCCAGAAGGCTTTCAGTATAAACCAGGTTTGAATTTTCTTAGTGGAACTTCCACTATCAGAGGTCACCTCCCTTCTTTACTGACCTGGAGGGTTCATAATCCTTAGTGACACTACGGTTTCCCCTCAAATCCCCCTGCTCCAATGTCCCTCTTCCCATAAACAGCCTTCTGAAGCTCAGTTCAGGAGGGAGAGCACAACTGTGCTTCCTCTCTCTCAGAACAGAAACTGAACTGGGTTACGCTGGCTTTCTGCCATCTTCCCTTTATCACTGCATCCCTGTCCTGCTCTGTTAACCCTGGAATCAGATTCAGAATCAGAGTCTGAAAGCAAAAACCAAGTGCTATAAGTGTGAGTGGTTTTTATATGCTTCCTCTTCCCCTGACAAGTTCTTTTATGTCCTCCTTTTCAACAAACATTATAAAATGGCCAGGGTATGTTATTGGCCCTAAGGCACAAATAGAAATTGGGCAGATTTTTTTTTCTCTAAAGCAATGTGGAAAATATGGAAGCAGGATTTTGGATGCTCTAGGCTATGAATGCTCATTTTTCTTTCAAAATTCCCTTGTGATCATGCAGACTTCATTTGATTCATCTTTGCTAGCTGTTTGCACTAACATATTATGGGGCAGACATACCCTACTAATTAGCTCCTAATTATCAATTATCTGCCTTGTAAACTTGCTATCCCATTAAAATGGCTTCTTAATCCATCAGTGGCACTTATTGAACTCTCTGATAACTAAGCACTATAGTAAGCATTTTGGAAAGTGCAGGAAAGTACTTTACCTTCAAGCTTTCAATCTAATATGGGGTGATATACAGATTTTTCCTTTGGTTTTCATGATCTGTAACTAATCTTTACAGTGGCTCAGTGGAAAGAGCACGGGCTTGGGAGTCAGAGGTCGTGGGTTCAAATCCCGCTCTGCCACTTAGCTGTGTGACTGTAGGCAAGTCACTTAACTTTTCTGTGCCTCAGTTACCTCATCTGTAAAATGGGGATTAAGACTGTGAACCTCAAGTGGGGCAATCTGATTATTCTGTATCTACCCCAGCACTTAGAACAGTGCTCTGCACATAGTAAGTGCTTAACAAATACCAACATTATTATTATTATTAATAATCTTTGTCTAAGTAAGAAGCAGTAGAAATTTGTTTGGGCAGGATGGCTAAAAAAATAATTGTAAAGAAATATCTAAATGATATCAATGATATTTACTGAGTCCTTACTGTGTGCAGACCACTTTACTAAGCGCTTGGGAGAGTGCAATATAGCAGAGTTAGTAGACACATTCCCTGCCTACAGTGAACTTAAATATATGTATGTGGATGCTGATGATATGATTAAGGCAAATAAGTGCTTAGGGTGGATGCTTGCCTGTGCAACTGGGGCAATGTGACTTGATCTGGTAAGGATTCCTAGTCTAGGTGGCATTTTAAAAGGGCTTAGAGGATGGAGAGCGAACTGAAGTCTGGAATTTTGTATGGAAGCAAATTCCAGGCTGGGAAAGCAACATTAGCAGGTGCCAGAGGTTGGAGAGTTGGGAGGAAAGATTCATTCATTCATTCAGTCATGTTTATTAAGCAGTTACTGTGTGCAGAGTATTCTACTAAGCACTTGGGAGAGTATAATACAACAATAAAAAGTGACAAACCCAGCTCACAGTGAGCTCACTGTCTAGATGGGAGAGACAGACATCAATACAAATGAACAGACATCAATATAAAATAAAACTCCAAATATATAAATATATATGTATATTTGTGGTGGTGCAGGGAGGGGAGGAAAAGCAAAGAGAGCAAATCAGGGCAACACAGAAGGGGATGAGGAAAAGTGGGAAGGCCCCTCTTGGAGGAGATGTGCCTTCAGTAAGGCTTTGAAGTGGGGAGAGTAACTGGAGGATTTGAGGAGGGAAGGTGTTACAGACCAGAAGTATGATGTGGCCCATGGGTAGATGGAGAGACAAGAGAGATTGAGGCATAGTGAGAAGGTTAGCACCAGAGGAGTGGAGTGTGCAGTCTGGGATGTAGAAGGAAAGAAGGGAGATGAGGTAGGAGGGGACAGGGTGGTGGAGTGCTTTAAAGGTAAAGACTTTTTGATATGGAGGTGGATAGGCAACCACTGGAAACTTTTGAGGTGACATTCATTCGTTCAATCGTATTTATTGAGCACTTACTGTGTGAAGAGCACTGTAATAAGTGCTTGGAAAACACAATTCAGCTACAGAGACAATCCCTGCTCAGAACAGACTCACAGTCTAGAAGGGCGGGACAAACATCAAAACAAGGCATCACTGACATGTCCTGAACGTTTCTGTAGAAAGATGATCCAGGCAACAGAGTCAAATATGGACTGGTGTAGAAAGACAGGAGGTTGGGAGGTCAGCTAGGAAGCAGGGAGTGAAGAGTGTGAGCTGAGTAATAGCAGATGAAGACTGCCCATCTATAACTTGTATGTATTCATTCAATCATATTTATTGAGCACTTAACAGCACTGTACGAAAACTTTGGGAGAGTACAATATACAATAAACAGACACGTTCCCTGCCCACAGTGAGCTATGTATATCACTGATTAACTTGCATCTACCTCAGTGCTTAGAATACCATTTTAAAAAATAATCTAAGAGGGCCCGATGGAGAGTCTTGAAGTCAGTGGGCAGCCAGTGCTGATGTGAAAGGATATGGGTAGTCTCTGGAGATTTTTGAAGGGTGGAGATATGTGGGATGTACTATAATAAAATTCTTGCAGAAAGGAGAGGCTGGAGGCAGGGGAAAAAAGCATGGAGGCTGATACAGTAGTTGTAAGGCACAATAAGAGTAAAAATGTAAAACATTACTAAATCACTATAGCTGATCCCTTCTTAGGGCATGATCAAGTGCTTAGTATAGTGCTTTGCACACAACATTCAAATACCACTGATTGATTTTATTGAGAGGCACGTTAAGGTCCAGAGTAGGTCTTGAGACTGGAAGGCAGACAGGGTTCTGTCAGTTGGTCAGCATTGACTTTGCAAAGGAGTCTAATTTTAAAGCTTGGCCAAGTCATGGAAAGACAAGCTGAACTCCAGCCAAAGTGGAATCAATCATATTTATTGAGCGCTTACTATGTGCAGAGCACTGTACTAAGCTCTTGGGAGGGTACAATGCAACAGAATTAGCAGACAAGTTCCCTGGCCATAATGAGCTTACAATCTAGAGGGGTGAGGCAAGACCCTACCTCTTTCTTCTCTACCCTCTTCTTCTTCCTCCTTACCCACCTCTCCTCAGCTGAAGATAAGGCTGGCGTACTCTATGCTTACCCCTTGTCATGAGCCAACCAAAAGTCAGAGAGAAGGAGGCTGTAGGATAGCCACTGTGGTCCTCTGTTACCCATGGGGCATGTATGCTCCTAGGAAGCCATTCCCCTGGGTCAGTGGGTTGCAGAAAGCCAGGAGCTCAAGGAAAAATCCCCACATCTATGAATTGTGTCTATGCATATGGCCCCACCCTCATTGGAAAAGAGGTCACACCCCCTCCTGCCTGAAGAAGGTGTCCTGGAGCTTCTGAGGTTCTAGTCTTAGGTCAAGAAATATCAATTCCCCGGAAAGCATGGTCATCTAGTGTCTCAGAAACAGCAGCCTTGGGGACTACTGTGCTTGAATCAAGTTTTGTGTACCCACTCCCTGGAAGTGTGACTGGCTCCAGCCCACCAGAAACAGACCTCATTGCTGAGGCTCAGTTAATGTTGGACTGGGCCCCAGACTTCAAATTTTTTTATAATTTTTTTTTTAATTGTATGTGGTTAAGTGCTTACTATGTGCCAGTCACTCTTCTAAGGACTGGGATAGATAGAAAATAATTAAGTTGGACACAGCTCCTTTCCTACTTGGGGCTTAGAGTCTTAATTCCCATTTTACAGCTGAGAGAACTGAGGCCCAGAGAAGTGAAATGACTTATCCAAAGTCACACAGCAACAGAGAAATGGCAGCTCTGGGATTAGAACCCAGGTCCTCCTGACTTCCGGGCTTGTGCTTTATCCCCGAGGCCACACTCCTTCTGATCATCCAGGATTCCACAGCTCACTTAAGGAACTTGTGTCTTCTCTTATCAAAAGGCTGGTTGGATTCAGAACTGGTTTTCTAGGTGATCATGAGCTATTTAGAGCTTTGAGTTCTGTGTTTATTTCCCTCAATAACCTAATCAGCTACTTTGGCTTTTTGAGCCTTCATCAAAGTAAATGGACCACATAGAAAGACATTCCCCAGTGACTAATTTCAGCAGGATGCTCCTGATTTGTTGTATGGATGAAGTATTTTTGTTGTTCAGAGCTCACTGCAGCTTTTGAAACTCATTAGTTACCTGCGTAACTAATATTATATTCTGCAAGTTACCCCCACGTCATTATAAAGAAGTAATAAACTCTTCATATCTCCACACTAAAATATTCCAGGGTAGAGTTATGGGCCCCATGGACACTTAACTGAGTGATGAACCAATTGTTTAACATCACCTAATGGAAATAGCGTAGGCATGGGAGTCGGAGGACCTGTGTTCTAACCCTAATTCTGCCCTATGTCTGTGTGACCTTGGGCAGGTCACTTAACTTCTCTGGGCCTCAGTCACCTCATAAAATGGGGATTAATACAGTGAGCCCTATATGGACATTGACTGTGTGCAACCTGATTAGCTTATATTTACTCCAGTGCTTATTACAGTGCCTGCGACAAAGTAAGCACTTACAAATTCTATATAAAAAAAATCTGATTAGCTCTAATGCTCAATGCCTGAAGTTAGGTATCTGGAGGGTCCTATCCCTCAAAACATCACTGATGTCATCAATATCACCAATTTAAATAGAAATTGATATCACCAATTAAGTAGAATTAACTGAGAGTCCCTTCACCTTGGCATTATAATGGAGTGAGTGGCCTTAAGGCCATGTAGAGAGCCAGCAATCTAAGACAAAGCAGCAGGAATATGGACAGACATGAAAAGTCATAAGCCCCATAAGTTGGTTGCATAAACCCTGGTAGATTTGCTGAAATCCATCCCTGGTAGGCACAAGAACTATATTTATTTTGACAAAAAAAACCTTCACCCCAATCCCAGCAAAAGTCTCAGAGCACAGGAAGGATGAGGAAGAAATAGCTGTCTACAGTTCCTTCAGTTCTTCTTCACTGGGATCAGTCTATCTTTTCATTCTCAGGAATAGGAAGAAGTCACTATTCATGGAACTCTAGAAGAGAAAAAGAAGCACATTTAAATCATCTCATGATTAGTAATAATAACATGGTGATATTTAAGCACTTTGTGCCAAACACTGTTCTATAAGTTCTGGCATAGATATGTGAAGTCAGATACAGTCCCTGTCTCAGAAGGGGCTCAGTCTAAGTAGGAGGTAGAAAAGGGATCAAATCTCCATTTTAACATGAGGAATCTGAGGCACAGAGAAGACCCAAGTTCACATGGGAAGCATGTGGCAGAGCTGGGTCACAAATCCAGGTCTTCTGATTCCCAAGACTATGTTCTTTCTATTAGGCCACTCTGCTTCTCCTTACACTGACTGACCTCAGTGTAAAGCCAAATTTACATAGAATCACAAGCAAACTAGCGTAGATACCCAGAGATTTCTAGGTCTTCAAGCTTTCTCGAGTTTGAATGTGGTTTTCTACATTTAACTACGTGGTTCAGGCATCAACAATGCTTCCTAAGTGTGGCGCAGCAGCCAGAAAGAGAGAGAGGATGTAAAAGGCTATCTCCTAAATTTATAAGCTTTGTCCAGCTAAATTTGTCTACTAGATTGTAAATTCCTTGAAGGCAGGGTGTGAACAGAATACTCAAATATTGTAAGCAGAGTGGCCTAGTGGATGAAGCATGGGCGTGGGAGCCAGAGGACCTGACTTCTAATCCCAGCTCTGACAGTTGTCTGCTATGTGACCTTGGTCAAGTCACTTCATTTCTCTGTGCCTGTTATCTTTAAAACGGGGATTAAGACTGCAATCCCTATGAGGGACAGGGACTGTGTCCAACCCAATTTGCTTGTTCTAACCCCAGAATTTAGTACAGTGTCTGGCACGTAGTAAGTGCTGAACAAAATACCTTTATTGAGAACCTCCTGTGTATATAGCACTGAACTAAACTTTGGGGGAAGAATGCAAGAGAAGTGGAAGGCAATCCTAGACCTCGAGGACCTCACAATTCAATAGAGACAGACACAAAATTACAGGTAGAAGGAAAGAAATGGAAAGATGAAGGGCTTCAATAGTAGAGTAAATGGGTCAATATATGCCAAATTTCTTTATGTGATTGTGAGTTGCAAAAGTGCTAAGATAGTGCAAAAGTACTGAGGTCATTAATAGTATTTGAGCACCTACTGTGTGCAGAGCGCTGTATGAAGTGCTTGAGGATATGTCCTGGGAAGAATTAAAATTAATTAAGGAAAGCCTCCTAGAAGAGAAAGGATTTTATTAGGGTTTTGAAGTTGGAAGAGCTGTGTTCTGGCATGTTTGCAAGATGATGGGTTTCAGCAAGAGGTGGGAAGCCCAAAAGTTGAGCACTAGGCAGAGTGAGAAAGTGAACTTGGGAGGAATGAAGAGTATGGTTCTAGATATTGGAGAAGAGAATGGGAATGAAGAGTATGGTTCTAGATATTGGAGAAGAGAATGGCTGAGTAATAAGGAGAGACCTAATAGAGCACCTTAAAGCCTGGAGTTCTTGCCTGATGCAGAGAAGAATGGATTCCTATTGAAGATTTTTGATGGGTAAAGAGGAGTGTGGAGAATGATGTTTGAGACAGAGGATTTGTGCAGCAGAATGAATTATGGACTGGAGAGGAGATAATAATAATAATGTTGGTATTTGTTAAGCGCTTACTATGTGCAGAGCACTGTTCTAAGTGCTGGGATAGACACAGGGGAATCAGGTTGTGGGGCTCACAGTCTTAATCCCCATTTTACAAATGAGGTAACTGAGGCACCGAGAAGTGAAGTGACTTGCCCAAAGTCACACAGCTGACAAGTGGCGGAGCCGAGATTCAAACCCATGACCTCTGACTCCCAAGCTCGTGCTCTTTCCACTGAGCCATTGACTTCCTATAGTGGTAGTAAAAGTGTTCGGTGGTCAAACAATAATAATAATTGTGGTATTGAAGTGCTTACTGTGTGCCAAGTACTGTTCTAAGATAATCAGGTTGGACATAGTCCCTGTCTTACATGGGCTTGGCAGTCTTAATTCCCATTTTACAGAAGAGGGAACTGAAGCACAGACGAGTGAATTGACTTGTGCAAAGTCATACAGCAGATACGTGGCAGAGCCTGTATTAGAACCCACATCCTCTGACTCCCAGGCCTGCACTCTATCCACTAAGCCACTCTGCTTCCCTCAGCAAAGTCTTATGGAAAGCCTGGACATGAATAGGAACATATACCTAAGTTCTGTTATTTCTCTGCAATCTTCATGAAGGAACTCATGGAAACCACATCACTTTCCAGGTTTTCCTTTCTGTGATCAAAACCAACATCCAAAATGTTCGTTGCCCAAAAACATTAAGCAGATAGTTGAAGCAATAACTGATATGTAGTACTTTAAGGAGTTTGAAGGGATAAATGGCCTTATGCACATTCCTGGCAAGAATTAGTGACCCATCACTGTTACTACTTTTAACAATAGTATTAAAATAGGTCACCCTGAGCCATGAAACTATACTTTCAATGTGAATCAGAGGTGCAGACCTGGCATTAATAAGGTATTATCTGGCCAAATATAGGAAACACCTGTGGTTTTCTGTCACCCTTTTACCGGAATCAAAGACTAAACAGTATCTAGTAGACCCCAGTTGTATACTTAAGTCTGGTTAATCAGAGCATGGTAAGTGCTGGAGAGAAGCTGAAGCGCACACAGGCCTCTCTGGGGCCATTTATTCCAGCAACAAGCACTGTTCTAAATGCAATGGCCCCAGGAGCTGCTTCTCCCTGATCTTTGGATGGAGGCTCCAGCCCTGCCTCTCCTGGACAAAATGGATTATTATTTTTATAGTATTATTCATTCAGTCATTTACTGAGTGCTTATTGTGTGTAGAGCACTGTACTAAGTGCTTGCGGGAAAGTACACTATAACAATAAACAGACATATTCCCTGCTCTCAGTGAGCATATAGTCTAGAGGATTAAGAGCTTACATGTAAAATACTGTTCTAAGCACTGCAGTAGGTTAAAGCCAATCAGGTTGGACACCATTCTTGTCCTACCGCTGTGAGACTCACAGTCTAAGTAGGAGAGAGGACAGGTATTGAATCCCCATTTTACAGATAAGAAAACACAGAGGCACAGAGAAACTGGGGACAGCACACAGGACTGTGATAGATTTTTGTCCAATCCTTTTTGAGGTAAAAGACCAAACACGCACAATGTCAAATGCTTAAAGGTAAATTTTCTATTTTGCCATTTCTGACCCTGCTTCAGGAGGCACAGACAAGTTAAGTGACTTGCCCAGGATCACACAGCAGTCAACTAACAACCCAGGTCTTCTGTCTCCCATCCCGATGATCTTTCCTCTAGGCCACACCACTCCTAGATGAGAGAACCCCACTCATTAATAAGTTATTATGGGGCTCCTTCCTCCAGTGTGGGGAACAAATGGGTTCTTATCCAAATGGCAAAAACAAACTCCAAGGTCATCTAACAGTTCTTTATAAAATAAGCCAGTCTCTGTGAGGCTTTCTCTGGAAGTACTGGCATTTCTGTCCACCTTTGTCCTCACTACTTCCTGCTCTTCAAACTATCACTGAAGGAGAACTTGATCCTATGGAGGAATAGCTGAGAACAGCAAGCTTCATCCTTCCCTTGCAAAGTTTGCCCTTATATAAAAGTTTCTTCACAAATTCAGGGGCTGTTGAGCTCACAGGGTTTGTGGGAGACCCAAGAGCCCCACCTTTCCAGAGTTCAGCACATGAGTTTTGCTTCAAGAATGGTAAGTCTTGAGAGGAGAAGCAGGGGCAGAAATGACAAAATAGAAAATTTTAATCTTTAAGCATTGACATTATGCCAGCTTAATCATCTTTTACCTCATAAGTGTGGGACAAAAATTTATCCAAGTACTGTCCCCATCTGATCATTCTCAGGGCTGTGGGGTGGGTCTGCCCGTGTGGATGGAATTGGCTTGGTTGGCTGTACTTTAGCTTGAAAAACCCTCCAGGACAGGTAACATGGCCCCTTTTTCAACTTTTCAAATTTATTCTTTCAAAAGTATTTATTGAGGACTTACTATGTGCAGAGCACTGTACTAAGCACTTGAAATGTACAATTTGGCAACAGATAGAGAGAATCCCTGCCCAATGACGGGCTCACAGCAAATCTTATCATCCTGGAGCTCCAGCAGCTGAGAGCAAATTAAACTGGGTTATCAGAGTACCAGTTAACTCCCCTAAACCTCGGATGCACTCGACCTCTCCAGAGGGACTGTGGCCTGCAGGTTTCTCCATGAGGGGTCGGGACCTCCTGCCCCCCTTGCCTGGCTGGAGAAGCAGCATGGCCTAGTGGATAGAGCATGAGTCTGGGAGTCAGAAAGATCTGCTTTCTAATCTTGGCTCCACCACTCTAATAATAATGTGATCTTGAGCAAATGACTTCACTTCTCTGTGCCTGTTACCTCATCTATAAAATGGGGATTTAGACTATGAGCCCTAAATTCATTCATTCATTCGTATTTATTGAGCGCTTACTATGTGCAGAGCACTGTACTAAGTGCTTGGAAAGTACAGTTCGGCAACAGATAGAAACATTCCCTACCCAGAAATGGGCTCATGGTATAGAAGGGGGAAGTGGGACAGGGACTGTGTCCAAACTATCTTGTTTCCACGTCAGTGCTTAGTACAGTGCTTGGCATGTGTTCTAATCCCAGCTCTGCCACTTGTCTGATGTGTGACCTAGGGCTTCCCTTCACTTCCCTTCTCTGTGCCTCAGTTGCCTCATCTTTTAAATGGGGATTGAGATTGTGAGCCCCATATGGGACACGGACCATATCGAACCCGATTTGCTTGCATCTACCCTAGTGCTTAGTATGGTGTCTGGTACTTAACAAATATCATTATTATTATTTTAGTAAGTGCTTAAAAACCATAAAAAAGCAGCATAGGCTAGTGGGAAAACCATGGGTCTGGAAGCCAGAGGACCTGACTTCAACTCCAGCTCTGCCACTTGACTGCTCTGGGATCTTGGGCACATCACTTAATTCCTCTGTGACTCAGTTTCCTCACCTGAAGAATGGGAATTAAATCCTCCCTCTTATTTAGACTGTGAGTCACAAATGGGATTATTCTGTATCTACCCCAGTGTTAAGCACAGGCCTTGGCACATAGTGCTTAACTGATATTTTTTCCTTCTTATTGCCTCTCTCATGATGAATTCTAAGGCTGCAAGACTACCCGGCTCAAAGTGCCGCTGCTCTGAAGTGGGGAAGGCTTCCTGCTGGGCAGCTGCAGCCTCCGGAAGGAGAGTTAGAAACTGGGTCACTACCAGCTCTGGGAAGCTCTCCTCACTCAGGAAGGGGCCCGCAGCCTTCTTGGTGCAGTGGGGGTGCTGCCGTTGTTTTCAGCTTGGGGCTCAGAAATCTGCCTCGTGCCTGAGCCGGGTTGGTCAGTTGCCACTGCAGAAACCATGCAACTCACTTCTTATGCAATGCTTCAAAGTGCTGCTCGCTACTTCTCATTTGGAAAGATAGCAAGAGTCACCTGGAAGTCATACATTGCTTATGGAGGAAAAAAGAATTTTGCGGCAGGATCTCAGCTCTTGATAGAGGCAGTTCCCCTTCCCCATTCTCTCCTTCTATAATTGTAATTATGGTATTTTAAGTGCTTACTACATGTCAACCACTGTACTAAATGCTGGAGTAGATACAAGATCTACTGGGGCTCACAGTCCAAGTAGGAGGGAACTGAGACACACACAAAAATTAAGTGATTTGCCTAAGGTCACATGGCAGGTAATGGACCTAGGATTAGAATCCAAGTCCTCTCACTCCCAGGCCTGAACTCTTTCCACTAGACCATGCTCCTTATTTCACTTTTCCTTCAGCCTCCAAAGGAGAAAGTTCTAATCTCCCACCAGGATTTTGCCAGAGTCAGAAAACCCGCTGTTCTCATGAACAGACCTGGAGAAAAGTTTATTTACTATTATTGCCCACTGGGGCTGAGTGAAGATTAAGGTCCTGTCCTCCTGAATTTCTACTGTGTTTCTCCATCTCTCCCTTACCTTGCCCCCACTTCTCTTGCTGTTTGCATTTAGAAATCTAGGACAGCTGCATTGACCCTGGGTCCATACATTCAGTCAATCCTATCCGTCAAGCCTGTTTTTTGATGGCTTACTGTTTGCAGAACAGTTTGTTACTGTTTGTTCTAAACGCTTGGGAGAGTACAATGCAACAATATGACATATTCCCTGCCCACAACAAGCTTACAATCTAGAGGAGGAGACAGACATTAATATAAATAAATAAATTACAGATATGTACATTAGTACTGTGGGGCTGGGAGTGGTGATGGATAAAGGAAGCAAGTCAGGGTGATGCAGAGGGAGTTGAAGAAAAACAAAATAGGGCTTAGGGATGCCCTCTTGGAGGAGATGTGCCTTCACTAAGGCTTTGAAGGCAGGGAGACTACTTGTCTGGATATAAGGAGAGAGGGCACTGTGGAATGTGGATGAGTGGTCGGTGGCAAGGTAGATGGATCGAGGTGCAGCAGGAAGGTTAGTATTAGGGAAGTGAAATGTGTGGGCTGGGTTGTAGTAGGAGAGTAAAGAGGTCAGGTAGGAGAGGCAAAGTGAATGACTGCTGTAAATCCGATATTAAGGCTTTCAAATGGTAAGGCTTTTCAACTATCTAACCATAGGGGGGGTCACTGGAAGTTTGCAAGTAATTATAATAATTATAGCATTTAAGCGCTGACTGAGCCAGACACTTCATTAAAGACTAGGATAGATACAAAATACAAATAATCAGCTTGGACACGGTCCCTGTCCCATATGGGAATCACAGTTTGAGAGGGAGTTAGAACTGCCATTTAATTCTCATTTTACACATGAGAAAACTAAGGCACAGAGAAGTTGTGACTTGCACTAGGTCACACAGTAGGCAAATGGTGGAGTCAGGATTAGAACCCAGGTCTAATGTGAGCAACAGGTTACCATGTGACAGTGCAGTAATGTGAGCATGAAGTCAGAGGCAGGCAAAATGAGAGTGAGGAACAGTTAGGTGAGCTTAGAAGGAGCGAAGAAAGAGTGTGAGGTGAGGAGTAGATGAGGTGAGTCAATTTGTGAAACTGGGGGGTGAGCTCTGAGGGCATGGAGTTTCTGTTTAATATGGAGGGAAATGGCCAACCATAGAGCTCATGGAACTACTGAGTGCTCACCTCCTCCAAGAGGCCTTCCCAGACTGAGCTTCCCCTTTTCCCTCTGCTCCCTCTCTGCTCCCCCTCCACTGTCTGCTCCCTCCCCCTTCCTCCCTTCACCTGCCCTCCGCTAAGCCCCCTTTCCCTCTGCTCCTCTCCCTCTCCCTTCCCCTCAGCACTGTGCTCATTTGTATATATTTTTATTACCCTATTTATTTTGTTAATGAGGTGTACATCCCCTTGATTCTATTGTGATTATGTTGTCTTGTTTTTGTCCGTCTGTCTCTCCCGATTAGATTGTAAGCCCGTCATTGGGCAGGGATTGTCTCTATCTGTTGCCGAAATGTATATTCCAAGCGCTTAGTACAGTGCTCTGCACATAGTAAGTGCTCAATAAATACTTTTGAATGAATGAAGAAGGGGAATATGTGGTGAGTAACATTTTAGGAAGATGATCCAGGCAGCACAGTGAAGTATGATCTGAAGAGGGGAGATGCTGGAAGCAGGACAACCAAGGAGAAGGCTGATGCAGTAGTCAAATCAGTCAATCATATTGATTGTTAAACATATTTATTGAGCTCTTACTGTGTGCAGAGCACTGTGTTAAGCACTTGGAGAGTACAATATAATCGATATATTCCCTGCCCACAATGAGTTGCAGTCTAGATCATGAAGTGATGAGGGCTTGAACCAGGGTGGTGACTGCTTGGAGAAGGGGTACAACTGTGAAGTATTTTGGAGGGAGATTCTGCAGGAATTAGCGGTAGATTGGATGTGGGAGCTGAATGACAGTGAGGAGGGCTGTAGGTTTCTACTACAGGGAGGACAATGATGTCATTAACTGAGATGACTGAACTGAGTTGATTATTTCCTTTTTATTATATTTCTCTTAACATTTATTTTATCATATTTATTGAGCACTTACTGTGTGCAGAGCACTGTATTAAGCGCTTGGAATGTACCATTTGGCAACACAGAAACAATTCCTGTCAAACAACGGGCTCATGGTCTAAAATCATCAATGGTATTTATTGAGAGCTTACTGTGTGAAGAACACAGTACTGAGCACTTGGAGGAGAGTACAACAGAGTTGGTAGACACATTTCCTAACCACAAAGAGCTTACAGTCTAGAACTCCAGACTTTACAGTCTTACCCCATCTCCAGGGTCATTAATGTCCATTTTGGCTTTGCCTCCAATGTAACAGGATTACATTCCTTCAATATAATAATAATTGCATTTTAGCACTTATGTGTCAAGCACTGTACTAAGTGCTGGACAATCTAAATAGGAGAGAGAACAGGAATTGCATCCCTATTTTGCAGATGAGGAACTGAGGCCCAAAGAAATTTAAGTGACTTGCCCAAGGTCACACAACAGACAAGTGACAGAGCTGGGATTAGAACCCAGGTCCTCTGTCTCCTGGATCCATGCTCTTTCCACTATGCAATGCTGCTTCTCAAAATGTGGGTTAATCATGCAGAGTGGCAGGGTTTGGGGGTGTGCTGATCATTCTATTTATCGAATAGTGTTCTAAATGTACACCACTGTACTAATCAATCAAATATATTGAGCACTTACTGTGGTCACAGGATTGTACTAAATGCTTGGGAGAGTACAATAAGAAAAGAATTGGTAGACATGTAGCCTGTAGTGTAGAGAGTGCTTGGAAACATGTGTGGAAACAGTGTGGCCTAGTGGAAAGAGCACAGGCCTGGGAGTCAGCGGACCTCAATTCTAATTCTGGATCGGTCACTTGTCTGTTTTGTTGGTTCAGTGTTTAAGGCATCTGAGAGTCTGAGGAGGATTAGAATTTATTCTGGATGATTTGGCAGGTCATTGGTGATCTTGGAAAGAGTGGTCTCAGTGGTCTTTTATAAAATAGGAATCCGTTTCAGAATCTCTGGAAAAATAATTTCAAGTTCCTTTGTGTTATATAAAATGTTAAATATCCCTAATTTCTTAATATTTGAAATGTTTAAATGCATATTACTACAACATTAAAGGCATTGCAATATAATTACTAGTGTTTGTGTAGTGTTCAGTGTTCAGCTGTGGAAGTTTGTTCTGCTGTTCTTTTAACCTTAATTACCCAATTTATTTGGCTTAGCAGGCTTCTTCCTTCTCAAAGCACCTTGGAGTGGCTAACACCTTATCTCTGTCCACCTACTGAACTTCTTTCAGGGTCTTCCATCTCTGTTGAAAGGGCATGTACTCTTGGAAATTGAGCAGGACTTCTTAATTCCAAAATCTTTGCTGGTGGTGGAGAGAGCATAATTTCTTCATTTGTTTTAACATTAAAACCCTCCAATGGTTGTATATCTCTTCATCGAACAGGAACTCCTCTCCACTAGATTTAAGGCCCTGATTCAGCTTTCTCTCTCCTACTTTACCTCACTCATCTCCTGTAACAACCCAACCTGTAACTTTGCTTCTCTAACTCCAGTCTACTTATTGTACTCCCTCCTCCTTCAAATCCACAACATTCTCCAGCTTCAAAATCCTATTAAAATAATATCTCTTCCAAGAAGCCTTCCCTGAATCTCTTATGCATGCACCTGGGTCTGTATCTGCTAAGGCTTTGATATTCTCCCTATTGCACTTTATATACATATACTTGTACTCTACTGCTTCCACTCCCTGTAATTAATTTTACTGTCTGACTTCTTCCCTCCCCCTCCACCACACACACACACACACACACACACAAACACACACACACAAACTCTCATCAGCTCCATGAGGGCAAAGATTCTCTACCAACTCTATTGTATTGTACTTTCCCAAGTGCTTAGTACCGTGCTCTGTACACAGAAAGCACTCAATAGGGGAGTATGGCATAGTGGATAGAGCCTGGACCTGGGAATCAGAAGGTCATGGGTTCCAATCCTGACTCTGCCACTTTGCTGTGTGACCTTGGGCAAGCCTCAATACCCTCATCTGTAAAATAGGGATTAAGACTGGGAGCCCTATGTGGGACAGGGACTGTGTCCAACTTGATTACCTTGTATCTATGTGGGACAGGGACTGCATCCAACCCAATTATCTTGTATCTACCCCAGTGCTTAGAAAAGTGCCTGGCCAATAGTAAGTGTTGAACAAATACCAGCATTACTAACTACCATTGATTGATTTTGCAATGATGCATTGGATCCGTGAAGTTCAATGAGATTCTTCTGAATGAAATGCAATCAATTCAACATCTGCAAAATCCATTTCTAATTTTTTTTAATGGTATTTAAGTGCTTATTATGTGCCATACACTCTACTAAGCACTGGGATATATACAAGATAATAATGTTGGTATTTGTTCAGCGCTTACTATGTACCAAGCACTGTTCTAAGCACTGGGGGAGATACAAGGTAATCAGGTTGTCCCACAATGGGACTCACAGTCTTAATCTCCCATTTACAGATGAGGTAACTGAGGCATCCAGAAGTTAAGTGACTTGCCCAAAGTCACACAGCTGACAGGAGGCTGAGCAGGGATTAGAATCCATGACCTCTGACTCCTAAGCCCATGTTCTTTCCACTGAGCCATGCTGCTTCTCTGATTCTCATTATCATCAGAGACTTTGTCGGCAAAGTCTGTATTCCTGTTCTTGTCTGTTCTTGTCTGTCCGTCTCCCCCGATTAGACTGTAAGCCCGTCAAACGGCAGGGACTGTCTCTATCTGTTGCCGACTTGTTCATCCCAAGCACTTAGTACAGTGCTCTGCACATAGTAAGCGCTCAATAAATACTATTGAATGAATGAATTCCTCATGGGGTTCACGGTCTTAATCCCCATTTCACAGATCAGATCAATTAAGTTGCCTCCCCACTTCAACCTGCTGTGGTTAGAAGTCTCTTTTACCCTTCAAGATTCATTCATTATTAATTGAATAATCTCAGCCCAAGTGTGAAGTTCATTCAATCTTATTTGGTAAGTGCTTACCGTGTGCAGAGCACTGTACTAAGTGCTTGGGAAAGTACAATAAAACAATAAACAGTGACTTTCCTTCCCCACAAGGGGCTCACAGTCTAGAGCTGGGGGAGACAGACAGTACAAATAAAAAGAAATTACAGATATATACATAAGAGTTGTGGGACTGGGGAGAGGGGAGGGGAACTGCAAAGGGGAAGAGCAAGTCAGGGTGATGCAGAAGGGAGTGGGAGTTGCAGGAAAGTGGGCTTAGTTTGGACAGGCCTCTTGGAGGAGATATGCCTTGAATAAGGCTTAGAAGGGGAGGAAAGTGTCTGTCTGATTCGAGGAGGAAGGGCTTTCCAGGCCAGGCCAGAGGCAGGACGTGGGCTAGGGGTCAGCAGTGATGCAGGCGAGATCAAGGCACAGTGAGGAAAATTAGCACTAGAGGAGCGAAGTATTCAAGCAAAGTTGGCAGGGATGGAGCATCAGTTCTATGATGCCCAGCCAGGATGTCAGGACATTTGGGTAGGATAAGATATCAGGGTCCTATCCCTGAGATTCATTTATTCATTCAATTTTATTTACTGAGCTCTTACTGTGTGCAGAACACTGTAGTAAGCACTTGGGAAAGTACAATACAGCAATAAAGAGACACAATCCCTGCCTACAATGAGCTCACAGTCTATGGGGAGTGGCGGGGGGCAGGGGAGCAGACATCAAAACAAATAAACAGACATCAATATAAATAAAATTACTGAGATATACATAAGTGCTGTAGGGCACTTAGAGTGAGAAGGGGGAGAAGAGCTTGATGGCTGTTAGTTGGGCCATACCTGTACTATGATTATCCATCGGATCCTACCATTTCCTGTCTCAGAGTTTTCAGGGATTCCTGGGTTCTGAGCCATTGAATTAAATGTCCTGACCCAGGGCCATCAAAATTTTCCACAAGCTGACATTCCTTACCACAGCCCGAAATCTTCCCACTCACCTGGGTCCTTGTTTGCCTTGGTCCACAAGACTTTTCCACTTCTGTGCCACTGCTTGTATCATATACCCTGCTTGGAATGCCCATCTCTTTACTCTCTCCCAAAGGTCTCTTCTTTACTTCAAAACTCTGCCCTTCTTACTGAGGCTATCCCTCTGAGCTCCAATTTTCCCTGGAGCCCTCATGTTTATCTGGGAAATTTAGATAGTGTGATTTCTTCCTTCAGGTTCTTCTTAGGTCTTTAACTTCAAGTGTAGCATTGCTTGTTCTGCCTCATTTAATACTATTATTAGTATCATTTTGTAATACTATTAATACGATTATTTAGGTCCCTATTAAAGACTATTGATTGATCACTGACTGGTCTGGCTATATTATCCTTTGACCTGTTTTAGCTAGTGACAGGCATTTGGAACACTATGAAAAAATGACCCTGCCTTCCAGAGCTTTTGCTCTGAGAGGAAATGAGCATGTATAAAAATTTAACTGCAACCATCAAAGCTCACCCAGTAGCTCTGGGGCCAGCCTGGCTCACCTCCTGCCTGCTCAGCCTTCTTTCCTGGTCCAGGGCCCCTGCCCTGCTCTCAGAAAGTCTCTTTGAGCCATGGCATCCTGCTGGTTCTCCTGGGGCTTTATATCTTTGGATCTTTTTTATTTTTGGATTTTTTTTCCCTCACTTCTCTTGGCAGCTCAGCAGCTTCCTGGAGTTTTGGCATAGGGGCTGGAGGAGGAAAAATATCTGGGACAGAGGGGATGGAGAGGAGGGGCCAGTCAGTTGTCTCTGCGCTGAGAAGAGAGATAGTGAAGAACCTTTCTCTTTTAAGCCTGACTCTTGTCTTCATTGGCACTGCCTACAAGGTGAGAAGAATTTCCACTTTAAATGGGGAGCAGACAGTGATTCTAAACCCATCATTTACCCCACCATAGCCTCCTCCTCCCAGTCCCCTTCCAGACCAGAGATAGTGTCTCCTCATGGTAAACGTGTATGTGTGTATGCGAGCACACTCCACAAACCAGTACTCTACCTTCCATCTGGTCCCTGGAAACCACAACACAATCCTCCCTCAAAAAGCTCAGCCTTCATTAAAATAAATGAATCCATGTGTGTTTCTACCAACACAGAACATGGAATTTTGTGCCATTGTTTGTCCTGTGCAGACTCAGTTGGCATCCGGGGCATTGGAGGACTGTATGGCAACAGTCAACCAAATAATTGATGATGTTCATTGACCACTTACTGTGTTCAGAACACTGTACTAAGCATTTGGAAGAGTGCACTGCAACAGAGTTGGTAGACACTTTCCCTACCCAACAGGATCTTACTGTCTAGAGGACATGATAGATATTAAATAATAAATCTGTAACAGTAGTAATGTACAGCACCTGCAAAATTCTTCTATATAAAAATAGGTGAAAATAATAATAATGGTATTTGTTAAGCGCTTACTATGTGCAAAGCACTGTTCTAAGCACTGGGGGGATACAAGGTGATCAGGTTGTCCCACATGGGGCTCACAGTCTTAATCTCCATTTTACAGATGAGATAACTGAGTTACGGAGAAGTTAAGTGACTTGCCCAAAATCACACAGATGACAAGTGAGGAAGCTGGGATCACAACCCATGACCTCTGACTCTTAGGCCTGTGCTCTTTCCACTGAGCCACGCTACAAGGGACCCAGGAAGGTCACATTCATCCATTCATTCCATTGTAGTTATTGAGTGCTTGCTGTGTGCAGAGCACCGTACTGAGTGCTTGGAAAGTACAATTTGGCAACAAATATACACTCCCTACCCAACAATGGGCTCACATTGAATCCCCATTTTGCAGACAAGGGAAATGAGGCCCAGAGAAGTGAACCAACTGGCCCAAGGTCACACTGCAGGCATGTGATGCAATCAGGATTAGAACCCAGGTCCTCTGACTCACTGGTCCATGTTCTTTCCAAGTTGCTTTTCCCCTACTCCTACACAGTGCTCTGTGCACAGGAAGTGCTCACTGCTTCTCCCATCTGCTTACGCATTGCTCTGCGCACAGTAAGCGCATTTCTCCCATATGACAACCTCATATTATGCCATATGCCAGTGGAATGCATGTGAGGAGACGCGAGGTTCAGAGTCCAGTTCTCTCTTACGAACTCCACAAGGGAAGTGTGGAGTTAAAGCCCCAGCATCCTGGAAAGTCTTTACTTCAAGTCCCAGAATGCCCTGGACTTTCATAGAGCTTGCTCCACCTTGTGCTTGGATGCTCAAGAATTCAAACTGAGGAAGAGTAGCAGGGATTTCATCCTGGGTAGGCTAACTTGTACAGTCAGGGTAGGTCCTACTCCCCAAACACTTGCATATTCAAAAAAAAAAACCCAGGATGTTATAAAAGCCAGGACCTGTTATGAAAGCCTGTCCCCTGGACACTTGCATATTCTAAAAAAAATTACCCAGAAAGACTTTTAAAAGCCAGGAGCTGTTCTGGATGTTCCGGCTGTTCAAGGCCTAGTTAGAGATCATGTCACAGGGTAAAATCTTGCATAATAAAGATGCCCCTCCCTCCCTCGCCTAGTTCTGGTCTCCGCTGTCTGCTGGACGGGGGAGAGAATATTCAGCAAGTTTTCCCAACCCCCAACTAGTGTCAATGTGCCACACCAATAACTGGAGAAGGAAAGGAGAAATGAATCAATCAATAGGTCTTGAGCATTTATTTCCTTGCTTAATAGTAATAATCATAATAATTATGGTATTTGTTAAGCACTTACTATGTGCCAAGCACTGTGTGAGAAAATCAGAGCCCAAGACAAACTGGCTCCCTGAGGTCTCTAGAATGAGACCCAGACCCAGGTGTCTGGTGGCTGGGAGGGTCCTAGCTGGAATGCTGGTGCACTTCCACTGGATTCTGTCATCTCCAGGTAGCTGCAGAAAGAATGACCAAGCTTGATACTCTTTCTGAGCACACAAAGGTATCCAAGTAGAGTGAAAACTCACAGGCAAACACTTCCTAATAGTCTGTGACTGGAAGCTAGCCCTCTTGAGCTTTCTTGTACTATCTATCCTAGGCATTGATCTGTAATGAAAGAACCGAGGTGCTGCTTATGTCCATTTTCCTCCCCAAATAATGGCATTTATTGGGCATCTTTTGACTGTAGAACACTGTAGAACAGAAACAGTGTGGTCTAGTGGAGTGAGCATAGGCCTGGTAGTTAAAACAACCTGGGTTCTAATCATAGACAAGTGGCAGACCTGTGTGACCCTGGGCAAATCACTTTAAAGCACTCAGTTGCTTTGCCCCCTCTTACCTGACCTCAGTGCTTTCCTACTACAACCCAGCCCACCCACTTAGCTCCTCTAATGACAACCTACTCACTCTACCTCGATCTCATCTCTTTGGCTCCTGACCCCTGGCCCTGCCTGTGACCTTGAACCCCCTCCCTCTTTACATCTGACAATCTCTCTCCCTACTTTTAAAATCTTATTAAAACCACACCCCCTCCAAGAGACCTTCCCCATCTCAGCCCTATTTCTTCTTCCCCTACACACTTCTGTGTCGCCCTTGCCCTTGGATTTGTGCTCTTTATTCACTCCTCCTTCAGCACCACAGCACTTATGTACACACCTGTGATTCGTTTATGTTAATGTCTTTCTCCCCCTCTACACTGTAAACTAATTGTGGGCAGGGATAATAGCTACCAACTTGTTAAATTGTACTCTCCCAAGTCTTTAGTGCATTGCTCTGCACATAGCAAGTGCTCAAATGATTAATTTTTTTATGGTATTAAGTGCTTACTATCTGCTGGGCACTGTTCTAATTGCTGGGGTAGATACAAGATAATCAGCTTGGACACAGTCCAAATCCCACATGCGGCTCACAGTTGAATCCCCATTTTACAGATGATGGAATTGAGGCTCAGAGAAGTGAAGTGACTTGCCCAAGGTCAAAAAGTAGACGAGTGGCAGAGCCAGGATCAGTACCCAGATCTTTGTGATTACTAGACCTGTGTTCTATCCACTAGGCCATGCTGCTCCTCAGTTGAGTAGTGGACCACCTATTTCTCTGGAAACATTATCTAATCTTGACTTCGCTGACACTGTCCTCTACTGGTTCTCCTCCTAGGTCTCTGACAGCTCCTTCTCAATCTCTTTTGTAGGCTTCTCCTCTGCTTCCCACTCCCTAATTGTGGAAATTCCTCATGGCTCAGTTCTGGATCTCTTTCCATTCTCCATCTATACCCACTCTCTTGAAGAATTCATTTGCTCCCATGGCTTCATCTTCCATTTCTACGTAGATGATTCCCAAATCCACATCTCCAGCCCCAACCTCTTTCCTTCACTGCAGTTTTGTATTTCTTCATGCTTTCAGAACATCTTTACTTGAATGGATGCTTCAAACTTAAGATGTAAAAAACAGAACTCCTTTTCCCATCAAACTTTGTCCTCCCTCACACTTTCACATTGTAGACATCACCATCCTGTCTCACAAGCCTGTAATCTTGAAATTTTCCACAGCTACTCTTCTTCATTCAATTCAAATATTCAATCTGTCACCAATCCTTTCTCTCTACCTTCACAACATTTCTAGAATCCACCCTTTCCTCTCCATCCAAACTGCTATCACACAGATCCAAATACTCACATATCTTTCCTTGACTAGTGCCTTCCTGTCTCCTGTGACTCCCCACTCTAGTTCATACTTCACTCCAATGCCTTTATCCTTTTTCTAAAAAAATTCAGTCCATGTTTCCCCAATCCTCAAAAACTTCCAATACCTGCCCATCCAGTGTTCCATTGATTTTAGTTAGAGAAGGCAATATTCTTTTCAAAAGTGTTTAATCAGGATTTGGTCTGTCCTCTGGGGAATATTGTTTAAAAAACCAACATACAAAGAAAAGTATTTCTGAACTCCTATTAAGTTCAGCGTCCAGGGTAGTTACTTTTGTGGGTTTGAACTTGGACTTCAGGCATAATCCATCCCTCAAGGAGTTTTCTTTCTGAAAAGAGGGAAAGATAGGCACAAACTGGTATGATACAGAGGTAGATATGCATATGTGATGACAATGAGCTATACATGTTGAGATTAAATGATTAAGGCCCCTTCTAGACTATGAGCCTGTTGTGGGCAGGGATGGTCTCTCTTCGTTGCTGAATTGTACTTTCCAAGCATTTAGTACAGTGCTCTGCACACAGGAAGCACTCAATAAATACGAATGAATGGTTGAATGAATCCAACTGTGCATCAAACAGAAACTCTTAACCTTTGCATTTAAGTCACTCAATCAATTCTCCCTCTCCCATGTAGTCTTGCTCATCTTCTACTACAACCCAGCCCACACACTCTGCATATCTAATACCAATGTGCGCATTGCTCCTTGATCTCATCTCTCTCATGATCAGTCCCTTGCTCCTGTCCTCCCTCTGGCTGGAAACTCCCTTTCCCTTTATATTCAACCGACCACCACTCTCCCCATCTTCAAAGCCCTATTAAAATCAAATCTCCTCCCAGACACCTTTTCTGATTCACCTTTCATTTTCACACCCTATTAACCCGCTTTTCCGCATCACCTTTGCACTTGGGAATCAACACACCTCCAGCCTCACAACAGAACACTTATGTTCATATCTTTAAATTCTGCTGCTTCCCCTGCCTATGATTTAGTTAAATGTCCATCTCCCCCACTAAATTGTAAGCTTCTTGAGGGCAGAGACCATGTCTACCAATTTGATTGCATTGTACTCTGCCAAGTGCTTGGTACAGTCCTAGGCACACAGTAAGCACCCAATAATAAATACCACTAATTGATAGTGTGGGGAGATGAGGAGTTCTGTTTTGGACATGTTAAATTTAACATGTCCAATTTAAATTTAAACATGTTAAACTTCAAATAGAGATGCCCTGAAGGAAGAAGGAAAGAAGAGACTTCAGAGAAGGAGAGTGGTTCAGACTGGAGATGTAAATTTGGGAATGATCTGCATAGACCATCAGGGAGGCAAGAGTGGGCACAGGTGATTTTAGGGGTGATGATGAATGGGCCCAGGTAATTGGGAGAGATCTTGAAATCAGGAAGCCCTCTTGAGAGATTCCGGGGAAGGGAAGACTTTGGGCAGCTTAGACATAATGACTTTGTTTTAGTCAAGAAATAAACTGGCGAGGTCATCAGGACAAGAGGAGGGAGGTGGATGCTTCCCCAGAGAGGGTAAAGCCAGGAATCATTGGGGGGAAGGTGGGTAAACAATCGGCAATGAGGAAGGAGAAGTGATGATGCTGGATGGGAGGAAGGAGCAAGTGAGAGTAAATTTGAAGTGTCAGTTGGCCTGGTGCCTGGTTTTCTACCAGCAGCATTCTGCAGCATAGGCCGTACCAGTGGAAGTGTACTGTGGAGGTGATCTAAGGCTGAGAGTGGTGCAAGATTTATGGAGGGAGAGGGGCTTGGATTTTTACATCAAGAGGGGAGGCTTGAAAGAAAATCCAGGTAGGGCAAATTAATAACTATAAATGTGGTAATTAAATGCTTATTATGTGTAAAGTCCTCTACTAAGCACTGGGGTAGGTACAATAGAATAGGTATTTTATCTTCATTTTATAGTTGAAGAGACAGAGGCACAGAGAAGTTCAGTGTCTTGCCCAAGATCATCCAGAAATTAATAATAATAACTATGGTACTTGTAAAGTGCTTCCTAAGTGCCAAGCACTGTTCTAAGCACTGGGGTAGATACAAGTTAATCAGGTTGGACATGGACCCTGTCCCATTCGAGTCTCACATTCTTATTCCCATTTTACATATGAGGTAATAATAATAATGTTGGTATTTAAGTGCTTACTATGTGCAGAGCACTGTTCTAAGCACTGGGGTAGATACAAGGTCATCAGGTTATCCCAGGTGAGGCTCACAGTTAATCCCCATTTTACAGATGAGGTAACTGAGGCACAGAGAAGTTAAGTGACTTGCCCACAGTCACACAACTGACAAGTGGCAGAGCCGGGAGTCGAACCCAGACCTCTGACTCCGAAGCCCAGGCTCTTTCCTCTGAGCCACGCTTAATAATAATATTGATGGTATTTGTTAAGTGCTTACTATGTGCCAAGAACTGTTCTAAGCACTGGGGTAGATACAGGGTAATCAGGTTGTCTCACATGGGGCTCACAGTTTTAATCCCCATTTTACAGATGAGGTAACTGAGGCACAGAGAAGTTAAGTGACTTGCCCAAAGTCACACAGCTGAAAAGTGGCAGAGCGGGATTAGAATTCACTACCTCTGACTCCCAAGCCCGTGCTCTTTCCACTGAGCCATGCTGACTTGCCCAAGATCACACACAAAATAATATACTAACAATAATAATTATGGTACTTGTAAATAATAATAATAATGGTGGTACTTGTTAAATGCTTACTATGTGCAAAGCACCGTTCTAAGTGCTGGGGGGATACAAGGTGATCAGGTTGTCATGTGGGGCTCACAGTCTTAATCTCCATTTTACAGATGAGGTAACTGAGGCCCAGAGAAGTTAAGTGACTTGCCCAAAGTCACACAGCTGACAAATGGCGGAGCAGGATTAGAACCCATGACCTCTGACTCCCAAGCCCATGCTCTTTCCACTGAGCCAGCTGCCTCTCTCTTAGCACGTAAAGCACTTACGTGCTAAGCACTGAGATAAGTACTGGAGTAGATACAAGTTAATCAGGTTGGACACAGTTCCTATCCCCCATGAGGCTCCAACTCACCCCCATTTTATAGATGAGGTAACTGAGGCCCAAAGAAGTTAAGTGACTTGCCCACAGTCACAAAGCAGATATGTGGTGGAGCTGGGATTAGAACTCAGGTCCTTCTGACTCCCAGTCCTGTGCTCTACCCACTAGACCATGCAGGCAAAGGGAAGAATTGGGATTGAAACTCACCTCTGACTGTTAGACATGTGTCCCTGTCCTTTGTGGGACTCACAAACTAATTCCCAACAATTCATTCTCTCCTAGAACTTAGGACAGTGCTCTGCATACAATAAGCATTTAATAAATACTCTTACTACTATTCCCAGGCCCTTGCTCTTTCCATTAGGCCATGTTGCTTCTCAGCAGGTTGGAGATGGGATCTAGAAATTGGAGATCACTATAGTGGGTGAGAACAGATTTATGGGATGGTTTGTGTGTTGAGGGGGAGGGATGTGTGTGTGAGGTTAGGAAATTGTGGCCCAAGAGTGAGATTTCAGATAATATCCCATGTTGGCCAAGAGGAAGGAGATCCTGCTCCTGTAAATTATCTTTAATTGCTGGATTCCCTATCCTAGAAAGTAATCAACAATGAATCAGTTAATCAATGGTATTTAATGAGTGCTTACTGTGTGCAAAGCACTGTACTGATTGGGAGCATGCAATACAACAAAGTTCCCTGCCCACAAGAGAAGCAATGGGGCCTAGTAGGAGTACAGGCCTGGGAATCAGAGGACCTGGGTTCAAATACCAGCTCTGTCACTTGGCTGCTAGGTGAATTTGGGAAAGTCGCTTAACTTCTCCATGAATCTGTTTGCTAATCTGTCAAATGGGAATTAGGTTTTAGCTGTGAGCCCCATGTGGGACAAGGATTGGATCTGTGATCAGATTGTGAGCATGTTATTGGGCAGGGATTGTCTCTATCTGTTGCTGAATTGTACATTCCAAGCTCTTAGTACAGTGCTCTGCACATAGTAAGCGCTCAATAAATACTATTGAATGAATGAATGAATCTGACCTGATTATCTTGCATCTATCCTGGGGCTAAGTGCAATGCTTAGCACACCATAGGCACTTAAAAGTACCATAATTCTTATTATTAGTGGGGGAGACAGACATTAAAGTGAGTTACAGAGCTCATGATGAGCAGGGAAGGTATCTGCTAATTCTGTTGTAATATACTCTTCCAAGCATTTAGTACAGTGCTCTGCACATCATAAGTGCTCAGTAGACATGATTGATATGTACCTAAGTGCTATAGGGCTGAGGGTGGGGGGATATCAAATGCTAAAGGGAATGGATTTGATTGCATGAGTATTAGGAGAAAGAACAGGGGAAATGAGGGCTTAGTTGGAGAAGGCATCTTGGAGATGTGGTTTTAATAAGATTTTGGAGAAGCAAGGTAAGAGAAGGAGAGTTGATTGAGTGCTTTGAGCTGAGGGTAAGGAGTTTCTGTTTGATGTGGAGATGGATGGATAACCCCAGGAGGTTCTTAAAGACTGGAGGGATGTGGTCTGAATGTTTCATTAGAAAAATGATCCAGGCAGCAAAATGAAATAAGGACTGGAGTGGGGAGAGATCGGAGACAAGAAAGTCAGCAAGGAGACTGATGCAGTAGTGAAGGAGGGATATGATAAGTGCGTGGGTCAGTGTAGTAGCAGTTTGGAAAGTAAAGGGCAGATTTTAGCAATGCTGTGCAGGTGGACCTGACAGGTTTTAGTGACAGATTGAATATATGAGTTAAGTGAGAAAGGAGCTGATCAATATAACATATTTAAGCACTTACTTTGTGCAAAGCACTGTATAAGCCCTTGGGAGGTAAAATATACCAGAATTGGTAGAAATATTCCTTGCCCACAATAAGCTTACAGTCTTGAAGGGAGACAGACATTAATATAAATTATGGATAAGTGCTGTGAGGCTAAAGAAGAGGTGAATAAAAGTGCAAATCCAAATGAGGGGTGTTGCAGAAGGGAGTGGGAGATGTGCTTTGAATAAGGTTTTCAATGTGGGGAGAGTGATAATCTGTTGGATGTGAAGAGGGAGAGTGTTCCAGGCCACAGGTAGTAGGTGGGCAAGAGGTCAAGTGGAGAGATAGATGAGATCAAGGAGGAGTGACTGGGTTGCTGCTCTAATAGATGCCAAAATGTGCGGGCTGGACTGTAGTAGGAAAACACTGAGATAAGGTTGGAGGGGGCAAAGCAATTGAGTGTTTTAAAGCCAATGGTAAATAGTTTCTGTTTGTGGAGGTGGATGGGCAACCACTTTAGGTTCTTGAGGAGTGGGGAAACTTGGACTAAATGGTTTTGTAGAAAAATGATCCGGACAACTGAGTGAAGTATGGACTGGAATGAGGAGAGAGAGAGGAGGGAGGGAGATCAGTAAGGAGATTGATGCAGTAATCAAGGCAGGATAAGATAAATGCTTCGATTAACATGGTAGCAGTTTGGAGAGGAAAGGGCAGATTTTGTCAATTATATTGAGTGCTTACTGGGTGCTGAGCACTGTACTAAGAGCTTTGGAGAGTATAATAGATCCAGTAGAGACATTTCCTGCTCATAATGAGCTTACAATCTAAAGGAGAAGACTGATATTAATGAGTAAAAAATGTATAATTTACTGTCTGGACTGGACAGAATGAGCAGCCAGAGAGACAGGAGGAGAACCAGGAGAGGACACTGTTAATGAAGACAAGGTAAATGTCAAAGTTACAGGCTTGTGAGACAGGGAATATAGGGATGTTGTGCATAATGAAAGTCAAGGGGACACAGGGTTTGGGTGGGAAGATAAGCAGTTCTGTTTTGGACATGTATGGGATGTATCCTGAAGGCAGGAAGAGTTGCAGGACTCTTGAGAAAGAGAGCGTTCAGAGCTGGAGAGGTAAATTTAAAAATCGTCCTTGAAGAGATGGAAGTCGAAGCTCTGGGAGTGAACGTGTGCATCCAAGGGTGTAGATGGAGAACAGAAGGGACCCTGAATTGAACCTTGAGGAACTCCCACAATTAAAGGCTGGGAAGCAAAGGACAAGCTTGTGAATGAGAGGGTGTATGCCTTCCATAAACCCGAGGTGCCGGAAACTAGAGGTTAAAGGAATTAAGGTAGAGGAGGTGAAAATTTGGAAATTAATTTCTGAAACAGAGAAGTCGCAATACTACCCAAGATGATTAACGTTCCTTACTCAAAACTACTTTTGCAAAGATGATTTTAAATCATAATGATAATGATGGTAATTAAGTGCTTAAGCTAAGGATGATACAAGTTAATCAGGTTGGACACAGTTCTTGTCCCACGTGAGGCTCACAGTCTAAGTGGGAGGGAGACTGTAGGCTCATTATGAGGGAACATCAGCAAACTCTCCCAAGTGCTTAGTACAGTGCTCTGTGCATAGTAAGCACTCAAATATCATTGAGAACTGGCACTGAATCCCTATTTTGCTACTGAGGAAACTGAGGTACAGAGAGGGTAAGGTACTTGCCCAAGGTCACACAGCACAAAAGTGGTGGAGCCAGGATTAGAATTCAGGTCCTTCAATTCCCATGCCTGTGCTCTTTTCCACTAGGTCAGGCTTATTTGCATTTTAAATGTTCCATAGTCCCCCAGGCCTGGGGAAGGGGAATGAACATCAGACCTGCAGGGATTCTGGAGCAAAGCAGATAATAATAATAATTGTGGTATTTGTGTTTACTGTATGCCAGGCATTCTACTAAGTGCTGGGGTGGATACAAGCAAATCAAGTTGGACACGGTCCCTGTTCCATATGGGGCTCACAGTCTTAATCCCCATTTTACAGATGAGGCACCCAAGTCACAGAAGCAATAAATGACTTGCCCAAAGTCCCACAGCAAATGGCAGGGCTGGGATTAGAATCCAGAACCTTCTGACCCCTAGGTCCATTCTCTATCCACTAGGCCAAGTTGTTTGTCCACTACTGATGTGAAGTAGATCCACCACTGACCCATTGCTCTTCTGAACCACCCATTCTCTTCTGAGCATATACCAACTCCTAGAGGCAGAGTCTTGACTACTGCTTATGCTTCTTCTCTGACCTCTCTGTATCCTATCTCTCCCTATTCTATCTAGTCCATACTTCACTCTGCTGCCCGGATCAGTTTTTCCTAAGAAAAAGAATAGTCCATGTTTTCCCACTCGTTAAGAATGTCCAGTGGTTGCCAATCCACCTCCACATCAAACAGATACTCCTTACTATTTAGTTTCCAATCTGGCTTCCGTCCCCTCCACTCTACCAAGACTGCTCTCTCTAAGGTCACCCATGACCTCCTTCTTGCCAAATCCAATGGCTCCTACTCCATTCTAATCCTCCTTGACCTCTCTGCTGCCTTTGACACTGTCGACCATCCCCTCCTCCTCCACACCTTGGCTTCACGGACTCCGTCCTCTCCTGGTTCTCCTCTTATCTCTCTGGCCGGTCATTCTCGGTCTCCTTCGCTGGTGCCTCCTCCCCCTCCCATCCTTTAACTGTTGGAGTTCCTCAAGGGTCAGTTCTTGACCCTCTTCTGTTCTCCATTTACACTCACTCCCTTGGTGAACTCATTCGCTCTCACGGCTTTGACTACCATCTCTATGCAGATGACACGCAGATCTACATCTCCGCCTCTGTCCTCTCCCCCTCCCTTCAGGCTCGCATCTCCTCCTGCCTCCAGGATGTCTCCATCTGGATGTTGTCCCACCACCTAAAACTCAACATGAGCAAGACTCAGCTCCTCATCTTCCCTCCCAAACCCGGTCCTCTCCCAGACTTCTCTATCACCGTGGATGGCACGACCATCCTTCCCGTCTCTCGGGCCCGCAATCTCGGTGTCATCCTTGACTCATCTCTCTCGTTCACCCCACGCATCCTATCCATTACCGAGACCTGCCGGTTTCACCTTTACAATATCGCCAAGATCCGCCCTTTCCTCTCCACCCAAACGGCTACCTTACTGCTACAGGCTCTCGTAATATCCCGGCTAGACTACTGTGTCAGCCTTTTCTCTGATCTCCCTTCCTCCTCTCTCGCCCTGCTCCAGTCTATTCTTCACTCCGCTGTCCGGCTCATCTTCCTGCAGAAACGATCTGGGCATGTCACTCCCCTTCTTAAACACCTCCAGTGGCTGCCTACCAACCTCTGCTCCAAACAAAAACTCCTCACTCTAGGCTTCAAGGCTCTCCATCACCTTGCCCCTTCCTACCTCTCCTCCCTTCTTTCTACCACCCACCCCACACGCTCCGCTCCTCTGCCGCCCACCTCCTCACTGTCCCTTGGTCTCGCCTATCCCGCCGTCGACCCATGGGCCACGTCCTCCCGCGGTCCTGGAACGCCCTCCCTCCTCACCTCCGCCAAACTGATTCTCTTTCCCTCTTCAAAACCCTACTTAAAACTCACCTCCTCCAAGAGGTGTTCCCAGACTGAGCTCCTCTTCTCCCTCTACTCCCTCTACCGCCCCCCTTCACCTCTCCGCAGCTTAACCCTCTTTTCCCCCCATTTCCCTCTGCTCCTCCCCCTCTCCCTTCCCATCCCCTCAGCACTGTACTCGTCTGCTCAACTGTATATATCTTCATTACCCTATTTATTTTGTTAATGAAATGTACAGCGCCTTGATTCTATTTAGTTGCCATTGTTTTTACGAGATGTTCTTCCCTTTGACTCTATTTATTGCCATTGTTCTTGTCTGTCCGTCTCCCCCGATTAGACTGTAAGCCCGTCAAACGGCAGGGACTGTCTCTATCTGCTGCCGACTTGTTCATTCAGTGCTTAGTACAGTGCTCTGCACATAGTAAGCGCTCAATAAATACTATTGAATGAATGAACACTCAGCCCTTCCTATTTTACCTCATTGATCTCCTACTACAGCCAGCCTGCTCACTTCATTCCTCTAACACCACCCTACTCAATATACCTTAATCCTGCCTCTCTCACACTAACCCTTACTCAAAACTCTTTTTGCAAACATGATTTTAAATGATAATTATGATATTTAAGCTCTTATTTTGTGCTAAGCTAAGGAAGATACAAGATAATCAGGTTGGACACAGTCCCTGTCCCATGTGGGGCTCACAGTCTAAGTTTGAGGGAGATTGTAGACACTGTAAGCTCATTATGGGCCGGGAACATGTCTGCAAACTCTCCCAAGGACTTCGTACCATCCCCTATCCTGCCTGTGGCCTGGAAGTCTCTCCCTTTTCATATCTGACAGACCACCTCGCCCCACCTTCAAAATCTTATTAAAATCACATCGCCTAGAGGACTTCTCTGACTAAACTCTCATTTTTCCTACTCCCTCACCCTTCTGCATTGTACTTGAATGTGGATTTGTACTTTTATACACCCCACCCTCAGCCCCACAGCACTTGTACATATGTCCATAATTTATCTGTCTTCCCCCCTCTGAACTGTAAGTTCCTTGTGGGCAGGGGACATGTCTATGAACTGCATTAGATTGTACTCTCCCAAGAGTTTAATACAGTATTCTTCATACAGTAAGTGCTCTATAAATTGGTTCACCCAATCCAAAATGGGTTGGCCATAGGGTTTGGGCCAAGCTGTGCAGTGGGGTGTTCTGGCCATAAAGCCCTCCACTTTGCAGCTCAAATATTAATTATTCTAGTTCAGAATCAGCATGAAATCAGTTCAAGTCCTTCTAGGCAAGCAATAAAAACCCATAAACCCCAGCGCTTTAAAATATGAGCAGCTACTCTCAAATTTATTTGACCAACCCTAACCTCTCTCCTCTGCAGTCATTTTCTCTTGCCTAAAGGACATCTTTTCCCTGGCACTTTAAAATCATTATGTCTAAAACTAGAGATTCTGCCCTCGCCTCCCCCACCCAATCCTCTGCCTCAACCTCTCCTATCACAGTGGACAACTTTCTCATTCTCTCCATCTCCTCCCTCTTTTTCCACCCCCCATAATCAGTTTGTCATCTAAGCCTGTTAGTTTGTCCTCCACATCTTCTAGTTCCAACCTTTGTCCAGGTGCTCATAGCATCCCAAGTCAGTTACTTTAGCAGCTTCCTCAGTGGGGTCCTCCTGCTTCTCCCCTCTCCAGTCCATCTTCCACACTGCCATCTCACTGTCTAAAACAGCATTCTTCACAGCTTTCCACAAACCTTCAAAAGCTACCTCCTTCTCTATACATCAAGCAAACCCCTATCTTCATATTTCTAACTTCTCAAGGTCACCATCTCACTGTAGCTCTTTCTAGAATCTCCCACCTTCAAATCCTTGCTTACATTCCTCCTATCTGTAAATAAGTATATGCCTATCTGGCTCATTAAAGTGTAAGCACCTTGACAGCAGGCATCGTGCTTAGTACTCTGCTCAATAAATACTGTTGATCAGCCAAAAGGTATTTGCGGGTACTCTAAACATAGGGAAGATGAAAGCCCATTGAATTTCTAAGACAGGAACTCTTTCCAACATCAACTGGAGCCCAAAAGGGTTGGATCGCTTTAACACTTAAATGTACCACAAAACAAATTAGGGCCTGCTTCAGGAGAAAAAAGCATCATAAGCAAATTCTGTAAAGAAAATGTTTTATTTAAAGTGTTAAATACCATCGCCAGAATGAATTTGATTTACATTAGTTGGTAATTCATTACAGGCCTAATCTGCCTCATTTTTTCCAACTGAAATTTCCTTTACTTTTAAAACGTACTATGTACAGGACAGCAATGGTCACTGGAATAGAGCTATTTACATGACTAAATCATATGTAGAGTTGCAGACATGTGAAAATTAAAAATACATCAACTTTGAAATAAATACTGCATAATGACAAGTATGTACAAATATTCCATACAATCATGTCCTTATTAAAATTAGAAATAATTTATAGAGGAATATGCATTAAAATAATAAAATGACTGCATTTCAGTATTAGGAAAATGATGTTTTCCTTTTTCGATTCTAAGGGATATTAGGGACTGTATTCTTAATTGAATGTTGCTGGTATACTGGCATCTAAATGACTTCACTAAACCGTTCTGTTGGTTCTTTCAATGACCTTACATGGATCCATTGTACATCTCAGAATGTCAAGACATAGTCTTGGTGATTTTCATTTTGTACCACAAAAAGAAGGCATTTTTAGTGATACCCACGGATACTCTTGCACCCTAACCGGCATGACATTTTCTAATGGGCAGGACAGAAGTTCTGAGGGAAAAGTGACAATTCTGTATGCATGGCCTTAATTGTAAGGATCAATGATGCATATTTCAAAAAGAATTGCAAGACTTGAAGATTAAAGTGTGAGCAGGTATTAAAGGCATATATTGAAAGAGGCAGAAAGAGGAAAGCTGGTTATCACACATAACCGTGACATTCCCTTTAAAACAGAATTAGGAAAGTTTGAATTTACAGCACCACCCAATGGCAACAATGACCAGGAATTTGACCTCTAGAACTGTTAAGGTATCAAAGAACGACTGGACTTCTTTGACGTTCTTTGAGTCAGCTAAAAGGGAAAGCTTTGACATGTTGATGTCACCATGTATTTCCTTCAGAAATTCAATGCAAGAAAAATTGAACTTTACAGTAGAAAATGATGATTCTTCACCTTTCGCTATACAATATGATTCCATATGGTTAAGCTGTGTGACATTGTTTAGAATAAATGGAATCTTGACTTCTCATTTTCTTTCTCATCAAAGACTTTCTGGAATGGCCCATCCACCCCTGGATGCAGGATGCTGGTGCTGAAAATAAACTTTTAGACGACATCTTACAATGGCCACATGATTCCAGGAGTTTGCTGTAGAATCCAATTTGATGGTGAGCAAAAATGAAAATAGGTTACCATGCACTGTACAATAAATTGCAAAAGTTCAAATATCTTCTTTATCAAACACATGCTGACTTACTTTACTGAACTCCCAAGCCATGTTGCAAAATCCTTTTCAACATGCTTGAAAAAAAGAAAGCTCTTAAACAATATGTTTTTCTCAGGATTTTCAGAAATGCAGAACAATCGGCAATTCTGAAACAAATATGGAACATCAGAGCATATAATGATCATTCTGGGAGGTGTGAGGGGAAAAAAAATCAAGAGGGAGGTGAGAAGAGGGAGTAAAAGAAGTGTACAATTTGCACATAATGTTGAACTTTACAAGGCTTGTACCTTTTTATATTTAAATAAATGGAATATATTACACTTATTTGTCACATAAAGAGAATTTTAAATATTTTGCTAGAAAGTATTTTCACTTTTAATTTGTCTGCCAAAATACAGACCAGGTGGCTTAAAGAATGATAAACGTGGAGTGTCTCTTTATCACCCTGCTGCATTCTCTCCCTTTAAAACCATGCACTAGTGAAATTTATTTTTAAAAATAATATAAATTGTTGAAAATGGCTGATTTCTTTTTCTCTTTTTTGCAAGTTGCAGCCCCAAGAAAATAATTTAAGTATTTCAGCTAAATCCGAGTCCATGCAAACAAGTTGCTTTACTTCATACAGTACAGTGTAGCCACAGATTCATCTGATCAGAGTTCATGAGATCATGGGCTTCACAAAGTGACGACTGGAGCCGAGATGGCTGCCGCCACTCACTGCGGACCTTTCGCCTTTCTCCTTCTGAGGCTGACGCTTGTCTGCATTTCCAGCCACTGATTCACCAATGGGTGATTGTTCCTAGCCCCCGTGACGGGCTCCTTGGCGTCATCTGCTGCACTGGACTTGTACCATGGCTTCTTGGTTGGGTAGCTACGGCCCTGTGGCAGAACCAGGCTTTTTGGGGCAACAAAGGGAGATAGAGGAGCCAAAAAATAAAGATGCCATTGAAAAGGACTTTTGTTGCATGAAACAGATTCTTTTAGGTTAATCCATGGCTTCAGATTAGACCAGAAACTGAGTGTCAGCCAACTCCAGAACGCCGGCTCTTTCCCACTCCACTCCTTCACCTGAGGGCCTTCTTTAGGGCACAATGTGTGCAACTTCCTCTGAGAACACAGGATCGCTTTGTATCCCTAGGAACAGGCTCAGAAGACACAACATTAAGCATGCAGTGTTACCAGGGTTTGCGACCTGTAATTTTTTTTTTTTGTAACGCTGGTTCCTATGACAAGTTTCACAGCTGCTATGAACGAGCATACGAAGGTCCTGTTGAACTTTCGAGAGATGATTGGGAGGCTCTTCGAGTCAGAGGAGCCAGAGTTGGATCTACTAAGGAAGAAGGGGGAAATAGTTTGAACCATCCAATCACCATATTGGACAGCTCCAGTTCATCCAGAAGTATCTGGGCCACGCCCATGAAGGATTTATGATCCATCCGTCCGTAATCTCCCCATACGATGATCTGTAGGCAAGATCGAAAAAGTGAGAGTGACGCTTCTGCGACCAAAATAAGAGCATTGTGATCTTAGAAACCTCAAATGCAATTAGCTAATGTTCCCAGAGCAAACATTTTAAAACTGGGTAATTATCATTAGACTAGCAATGGCACAGTAGGATCAAGATTCAGAGGAGCTTAAGAGCTTGCGCTCACTGAGAAGGGGACCTCAGAAACCAGGGTCTCTTCAACTGAGGACCCTCAGGTGTCCCAAAGTTTCCCCAAAGTACAAGGAGACTCAGGGAACAATTTGTCAAAATGTGCTTCCCTTGGTTAAAGCCAGAAACATTCAGGCCTTACCTGTAAAACTTTGCCTTGAGGGCTCTCTTCAAATGACAGCAGCTGCTGGTAAAGAGGTTCCAGCGTTTTTCTTGCCACTTTTGTTTTCTTTTTGGCTATACAGACGCCATTTTCCAATAGATACACCTTTACGTACGGTGCTAGAAGGGAAAGATGAGAGGGTGAGCACAGAGCTGAAATCACTGTGGGAACTCAACCCAACTGAAACGTTGAGCTCTTTAATGTGTGAGCCATATGTTGTGACAGCCAAAATCCAGAGCCCCCAAGAACCTGGGCTGATTAAGAATGTGCAATCTAGAAGGGGAAAATCTGCATATCATTACTATCCCAAGTTTTCAGGAATTTGACTGCAGGCCACAATCCTGGAACCAAATGCTGGAAGTAAAGGAGAAAAGTGATTTATAATTGAAATGTTAAAAATAGGGGACATTTTGACCAGCCTCCTGCCAAGTCTTTATACAAAAAGAGAGTTGTGCTAGAGCTGCCGCTTAAAATAAATAGCAAGGTATGATCTCAGAACTCTTAGTGAAATTCCATAGAATGGGCATTAGAGACCGGTAAGAACCAAATGACACCCTGGCGTTGGTCCAGAAGATCTGGATTCCTGTGCCAGTTGCCTCCTGGACTCCGACTTCGCTGTAAGCGCGTTGTGGGCAGGGAACATGTCTACCAACTCTGTTAGATTGTACTCTTCCAAGTGCTTAGTACAGTGCTCTGTACACACTAAGAGCCAATAAATACCATTGATTGATCATGGGCAATAGTTAAGGCATTTTACAAGGTGGACAGGTTCAGTAGGAGCCCTGAAATTTAGCTGGCTAGGATGGCGTCAAGACCGTGCAGCTGTGTAGGCAGACACCAGCAAGATAGTGCACTTCCTTAACCAACAGCAACAAGACTAGCAGGGAACAGAGAGTGGAAGTACACAAGCCACCACCACTATAATCACTTCACACAAGGTTTCAATCCTAAAGTTTCAGGACGAAGGCTCATTTCCTGTTCCCAAGAAGATTCCTTTTTTAAAAACAAAATGTGGGAGAGGAGCCAAGAACAGGAAAAGTGCTAAGTCACTCGTTTAACAATATGGAATACAGAAAAGTCATTTATATCCAGGTAATGATCTCATCCACAGTGGGCCTATATCGATTATGGGAACCATCAGTGAAGCCAGGCAGCAGAGCTAGTGTGGCCTTCTGGCTTTATAGTTTCATCAATAATGATGCTGTGTTTTTTAAGCATTTACTACAGGCCGAGCACCATTCTAAGCACTGGGGTAGATAAAGGTGATCGGGTTGTCCCACTTGGGGCTCACAGTCTTAATTCCCATTTTATAGATCAGATAACTGAGGCAGAGAAAAGATAAGTGACTTGCCCAAAGTCACACAGCAGACAAGTGGCAGAGCCGGGATTAAAACATAAGACCTCCAACTCCCAAACCCATGCTCTTTCCACTAAGCCAAGCTGCTTCTCTCCTCTGTTGATTGACTGATTGACAAGGAGTTTACAGTCTAGAGGACCTGAGTTCTAATCCTGACCACAACCTGCCTTTTGTGTTTCCTCATCTGTAAATGGGTATTCAATATGTGTAGCCCCCTCTCCCTTATACTGTAAGCCCCTTTTGGGATAGGAACTGGGTCTGGACTGATAATCTTGTATCTACTCCCAGATTTATTACAGTGCTTGTCATAAAGTAGTACTTGCCACAATTATTGTTATTAATAGCTTAGTCCCATTTTATCTTTCTTTCCCCACATACATTGTAATCCCCATTAGAGACAGGGACAATCTTCCCATTATTCAACTTGTATCTTCTATTCTACTGTTTTACAGGGCTTGACACATACGGTAAGGTGACAAAAGAGAAGAGCAGAAAGGTGAGAGTGGGGAGAGTTCAGAGTAAAAAGTTTTTGTTGGATGAGGCAGTGTGATCTAGAAGAAAGAAGATAGGGCCGGGAGTCAAGAGTTCTGGGTTCTCTAGTCCTGATTGTTTCACTTGCCTGCTTTAAGATCTTGGGCAAGAGTCTCAGTTTCCTCATCTGTAAAATGCTTGTTCTCCATCCTGCTTTCTTTATAATTTATTTTAATTTCTACTTCCTCACTAACCTGTAAACTTCTTGAGGGTAGGGATCATATCTACCAGTTAATTGTAGTATATGCTGAGCTCAGTGCTGGGGTAGATAAAAGATGATCACGTCCCACATGGGGCTCACATGGGGCTCAACACGAATTGAATCCCCATTCTGCAAATGATGGACCTGACGCACAGAGTCCTCAGCCCAATGTCACACAGTGATGGAGCTAGGATTAGTACCTGGGTTCTGATTCTCAGACAGGTGCTCTTTTCATTAGGCTCACTGTTTCTCAGGTCAATTGTATTGAACTCTCCCAAATACTTAGTACAGTGCTCTGCACAAAATAAGTGCTCAGTAAATATCATTGATTATTCCCTCTCACCTCCTAAATTTGCTTGCTCCTACATTCCTCCCCTCCCTCACTGCCATCTTCACATCCTCTCATTCTGTTTTTAATAATATTTGTTAAGCACTTACTATGTGCCCAGGACTGTTCTATTGGGGTAGGTACAAAATAATCAGGTTGGACTCAATCCCTCTCGTATTAGAGGCTCATAGTCTTCATTTATCAACAACTCCGTCCCCCAACCCTCAAACACCTACGTCTCCCCCAATCTAAAAAAGCCTTCTTCTGACCTTAAGGTCTCATCTTCCCTCAGTTATGTCTCCATCTTCCTACTTTTGTTCCTAGCCAAACTCATAGACATCGACTGCCTTTTATTTCCTTCTGTCGCCTCTCTTCTTGACCCTCTGTATTTTGTTCTCCAAGGCCACCAATGACTTCCTAAGAGCCAAATCAAAAGGCCTATATTCCTTTCTGACCCTTCTCACTCCCTCAGCTGCTTTTGAAATCACGGACCACTCTCCTCCTTGAAACACTATCAGGAACAGGCTTTTCTGAGACTACTGCTCTGGTTCATCTCCCACCTCTCTCTCCTCCAGGACTCTCTTCTTGTTTTTATTCTTCTTGCATTACAGTCTCCTGGGGAGCAAATTTGCTTCAGCTACCACCTCTATTCAGAAATGACTCCTTGTAAGCTTCCCATCAAAGTTGACAGCACTACTGTCTTCCCTGTTTTGAAGCTCACAACTTTGGTGTCATCCTTGAAAGCTCTCTCTCTCTTAACTCTCAAATTGTCTCTTGCCAGTTCTTGTCACTTCTTTCTCTTCAGCATTTCCATATCTTTTCTTCCTTTCCCTCCTAATGGCCATATCCTAGGACAAAGCACCCATCAAATCCCAACTAAACTACGATATCAGCCTCCTCACTGACCTTCCTGCCTCCAGTCTCTCCCCTCTCTAGTCCCTACTTCACTCTCTTGCCTGGACCATTTTCCTAAAGTGTCATGCTGCACATACCTCCCCACTCCTTCTCCTCATCAAGTAGAAATCCCTGATCATTGGCTTTAAGGTATTCCATCAGTTCTCTCCTTTTTGCCAAATCTAAAGACCTATACTCCATCCTAATTGTCCTAAACCTCTCAGCTGTCCTCAACAAACTGGACCATTCCCTTTTCTTGAAAACACTACTTAATCTTTGTTTCACTTACACCTTTCTCTCTTGATTATCCCTTCCTTTCTCTCTGGCCACTACTTCTAAGTCTTGGTCACCAGCTCATCCTCTGTATACCATCTCTCACTTGTGGGAGTTTCTCAAAGCTCATTTCTGGGTCATCTTCTATGCCCACTCCCTTGGAGAATTCACTCGCTCCTACAACTTCAAATTTCATCTCTATGTTGAATGATTCTAAATTTTCTCTCTCCCAAGCCAACCTAGTTCCTCCTCTGCAGCCTCACAGTTTCTCCTACCACTGACACCTCAAATTTCACATGCCCAGAACTCTCATTGTCTTTCCACCTAAACCCTCTCCTCCCTACAACTTCCCTAACACTGTAGACAACACTACCATCCACCTTGTCTCACAAGTGTGTAGCCATCCTCGATTCATCTCTATTTAAACCACATATTCAGTCTGTCACCAAATCCTGTTGATTCTAGAATCTGCCATTTCCTTTGCATCCAAACTGCTCCCACGTCAATCCCAGCACTTAAATCCTGCCTCAGCTACTGCCTCTGTCTCCTTGCTGACCTCCCTATCTCTAGTTTCTCCCTACTCCAGTCCATTCTTCACTCTACTACACAGAGCATTTCTTTAAAAAATTGTTCTGTGCATACAATGGATACAATGTGCCATGGGGCTGGGGTGAATAACCAGGTGCTTAAGGGATACAGACCCAAGTGCCATAGACAATGCAGAAAGGCAGGTGAATATGGTAGGGAAATGAGAGGTTAATCAGGGCCTCCTTCTTAGAGAAGATGTGACTTTTGAAAGAGTCTTGAAGACTGGGGAGTAGTGATCTGTGGGATACAAAGGGGGAAGAACTGCCAGGTCACAGGGTAGATGTAAGCAAGGGGTCAGCGGTGAGACAGATGAGATCGAGGTACAGCAAGTAAGTCCTCAGTAGAGGATCAAAATATACCAGCTGGGTTGTACTGTGGGAAACCAGTATGGCTAAATAGGAAGGGGAGAGCTGATTAAGTGCTTTAAATCCAAACGTATGGAGTTTGTTTGATGCAGAGAGATGGGCAAGCATTAAAGGTTTTTGAGGAGTGGGGACACATGAGCAGAACTACTTTTAAGAAGAGTTGCGGGTAGCAGAGTACAGCTTCGGCTGGAGATAGGAGAGGCAGGAAGGTGCGTGAAGAGGATGATGCAGTGGTTAAGGTGGGATTATGATAAATATTTGCACCAGTGTTGTAGTGGCTTGAATGAAAAGCGTGGCTCGGTGGAAAGAACATGGGCTTGGGAGTCAGAGGTCCTGGGTTCTAATCCCCACTCTGCCGCTTGTCAGCTGTGTGAATTTGGGCAAGTCACTTAACTTCTCTGGGCCTCAGTTACCTCATCTGTAAAATGGGGGTTAAGACTGTGAGCCCCACATGGGACAACCTGATCACTTTGTATCCCCCCAGTGCTTAGAACAGTGCTTTGCACATAGTAAATGTTTAACAAGTACCATCATCATTATTATTAATGAAAAAGAAAGGGTGGATTTTTGAGATGTGAAAATAAAAACAACAGGATTTAATGACTGACAAAAAGTGCAGGTTAAAAGAGTGAAATCAGTCAAGGATAATGCCAAGAGTGCAGGCTTGTGATGCAGAGAGAAATGTGCTGGATAGTAAATGAGAAATAAGTCAAATTAGTGATGGGGAGGTGCCAAATTGGAAAGAAAAATAAGTTCAATTAAGATAGCGATGGAACATTCAAGTAAAGATTCATTGGCAAGAGTATGAAATACAGTTTTGGAAGGAAGGTGAGAAGTCAGGACTGGAGATACCTAAAAAGTAACTATTACATGATAATTGAAACTGTGAGTGGCATTTTTTCCTGCATATCTCCCAAATCTCCCCTTTCCTCTCCACCCGAACTGCTACCACCCTCGGAAAAGTTCTGATCTATGGCATTAGTCTCCTCTCTGGTCTTGTTGTGGGCATGGAATGCGTCTACCAACTCTGATATACTGTACTTTCCCAAGCACTTAATACAGTGCTCAGCATATTGTAAGTAATAAATATGATTGACTGATTGGTCTCCAAGACCCTCCTCCTGCCAATCTATACTATGCTGCATGGATTATCTTCCTGAAATTTCACTTCCCTCCTCACTGGCTGTGCATATTAAGCAAAATTCATATTTGTCTTCACAGCACTCCAACATCTGGCCCTCCCTTACCTATCTGCTTTCTTCACCCTCTGTTCTCAATTCACCATGTTCATTCTTCCCAAATCAACCTTCTAGCTGTGTTCGCTCTGTTCTCCAACTTTTTTAGGGGATTTGTTAAGTGCTTATTATGTGATAGACATCATACTAAGCACTGGGGTAGATACGGGCTAATCAGGTTGGACACAGTCCATGTTCCATGTGGGGCTCACAGTCTGGAACTGAGGCCCAGAGAAGTTACGTGACCTGCCCAGTGTCACATGCAGACAAGCGGAGGAGCCAGGAGTAGAACTCAGTTCCTTTTGACTTCCAGGCTCGTGTTCTATCCACTATTTCAAGTCCTTTGCTCATGTTGTCCCATGGCTTGGAACACTTTCCCTCTATCCATATTTAAATCCTTCAAAATTCCGTCAACTCCACTGTATTGTACTCATCTAAGTCCTTAATACAGTGCTGTACACACAGTAAGTTCTTAACTAATACCACTGATTAATTGATAGGATTTTACTTTAGGGGCACTTGCCACTTCATTCTGAAACCCATGTTCTCATTGCAATGGATCGTGAGCAATAAACACTGATAGAAGTAGACACAGCCGGACATCTCATACTTTGAACAATACAAATAGCAAACCAGATCCTAAAGTAGATTTTTAGCCTAAACGGTGTATTTTATTTAGCTACACTGATCTGAATAGCCAAATCCTTGCTAACTTGCTTCTTCCCTTGGGGTGGTGAAGATAACAGTGCTATTTCAACATGAAATACAAAATTTCAGGAGGCTTTTTTGGCAGCAGGTCTCAGTTGGAATTTATAGGTTTCAAAGAGTGTATTACTTTGTATGAGACCAAGGTAAACGCATGATTTTTGCCAAACTAGTGACCCAGATAAAGATAACTGACTTCTCTTGACAACCTGCCCATTAAAAGTAGCAACATCCTAATCTAAGCCCTTCCCATTTATATAGAAAAAGTAAAATCACGGACTGTATCTCTATAGGAGCTCCCACGGCAGAAGGAGGCCGCCCTTACCTGGCAGTGTCTTTGAACCTGGTTTTACAACAAGACCACGGGCCCGTATAATTTCCACCTCCAACTGTCCCTTTTTGTCCATCATGCCAACCTGAATGTCACCTACAGGATAAAAATGGAACACCTTTTAGACTTAGATAAACATCAAATCAAAAACCACTGAACAAATGCTACTTCATTATCATTTTCAAAAATTTTACCTCACAACTTTCCCCCCTGAAACATAGGCAACCAAAAAGGTCTCTGTATTCAAGAGCACACTCAAAGCAGGTTGGCACAAATGTGGCGATGTAATCTACATTTCATAGTTACTCCATAACATTTAACTTGTGATTAAAAATATTCTTCCTTAGAAATTGAAGGGGTGTGACTTGAAAGGCATTATTCATTTTAAAACTCTTACCCATTGATGGTGTTGCCAGAGTCTGGCGTCCCACCAGCTGTGCGGGTCCAAGGCCGTCCAGAAAATCACTGAATTGGCTGTCGGAAGCCAACCTCACCCCAGGGAAAATCAAACTAAAGGTAATAGGATAGATAAGGTTAAAGCTGGGTTCCTCAGAGCTGAACTTCCTGTGTCATTATCATCAACAATAGAGAAGCAGTGTGGCCTAGGGGAAAAAGCTTGGGCCTGGAAGTCAGCAGGACCTGGGTTGTCTGCTGTGTGGCCTTGGGCAAGTCACTTAACTCTGGGCCTCAGTTACTTCATCTGTAAAACGGGAATTAAGACCATGAGCCCCATTTGGGACAGGCACTGTGTCCAACATGATTAGCACTCCAGTGCTTAGAACAGTGCTTGACACATAGTAAGTGCTTTACAAATACCATCATTATTATTATTCATTTCATTTCAAACTCTGAGGTATGAAGTAAGCTCTCCCAGAGCCAAGGTGGTCCCTCTTTCTAGGCCATATTTCCTGGGATTGTGGGGAAGGAAGAATAATTCTCAAGCTTGTCTCAGGCCGATCTGCATTCTCTGAGCAGTACCATAAAATCAACACAGGATGGAGGAGACTAATCTGTAGTGGCAAAAACAATGTGCAAAAATATACATTGATGTGCACGTCTGCTCCATTCTAGTTAGCGTTCGCATATTTATGAACAATTCAGATGTCAGGGATCCATGTGTTTGAGGCTAGAATGTCACCTGTGTCTAATATTCTGCAAATCTCTAATTTGCCCCTTCTACCTGATTAATAATAATAATGTTGGTATTTGTTAAGCACTTACTATGTGCAGAGCACTGTTCTAAGCACTGGGGTAGATACAGGGTAATCAGGTTGTCCCATGTGAGGCTCACAGTTAATCCCCATTTTACAGATGAGGTAACTGAGGCACCGAGAAGTTAAGTGATTTGCCCACAGTCACACAGCTGACAAGTGGCAGAGCTGGGAGTCGAACCCATGACCTCTGACTCCGAAGCCCAGGCACTTTCCACTGAGCCACGCTGCAATTTCTACTCCAGTACCCAATGATATAGCAAGATTAGACCCTTGTGGGATAGGGACTGTGTCCAATCTGATTATCCTTTCTTGACTCAAGCAATCCATGATATTTATTGAGCGCTTACTGTGTGCAGAGCACTGTACTAAGTACAATATAATGAGTTGGTAGATGTGATCCCTGCCCACAAGGAGCTTATCCCCAGTGCTTGGACTAACTTTGGCTTAACAAATACCACAATTACTGAAGTTCTAGTTTTACCACTGGATTGGCAGTTGTTCACTTATGTGAACTTACTTGAGTCAAAATTACAAAGGCTTAGCAATGCTCCCTCTGAGGTCTCCAACCAGCCCTTGTCAAAGCCACCCCTTTGGAGTTTGCAAACAAGCCTCTGAGCTGACAGAAACATCCCTTTGGTCACCAAAACCTGTTTGATTCTTAAAGTGTCTGTTCTTATGATGATTCTGAGCCCATCTTTTAGACTGTGAGGCCGTTGTTGGGCAGGGATTGTCTCTATCTGTTGCTGAATTGTACATTCCAAGATCTTAGTACAGTGCTCTGCATACAGTAAGCGGTCAATAAATATGATTGAATGAATGATTCCCCGTTAGACTGTAAGCTCCTTGTGGACACAAGGCAGGTCTATTAACTCTGTTAAAATGTACTGTCCCAAGGGCTTAATACAATGTTCTGAAACCAATAAGTGCTCAAAAAATATGAATGAGTGATTCTCATGGTTGTAACTGTTCACTGTTATTGGCTTTGTAAATATGCAGGTTTTCAGAGTGTGTCATTTCTGCACTTTAAATAAACTTAAGTGGGGAAGAAATTTTTTTTTATTAGTCTATCAAATCAGTGGCATTTACTGAGCATTCACTATGTGCAAAGCACTGTATTAAGCACTTGATAGAGTACCACAGAGATGGCACACATTCCCTAACCACAAAGAGTTTGCAGCCTAGAGGGGGAGACAGACAATACCGACACACTTTATTTTTTATATAAAATGACTCACTGGATGGTCGCCAGTGTCCTGCATGTTGAAAGTACCTAAAAATTGTCTCCAAGTGGAATAAAGGAGGCTTTTTCCAAACTTTTTTTCCCTTAGAATCCCTCTTCACTAATCCATGAAAACCCATCCAATCACTGCAAGTGACTGAATCCCAACCTGAGATTGCAGTGACACAAAATATGAGAAGAGTAGATGGTGAGCCCCATGTGGGGCAGCAACTGTGTCCAACCTGATAGACTTGTATCTTCTCTAGTGCTTAGAACAGTGCTTGACATATAGTAAATGCTTAACAAATATCCTAATAGTAAGAAGTAGAGCAATTTAAACATCTGAATTGGTATGAGAAATATAAAGGAGAATGTTGTTATACCGTTAACCTTTTGTCTAATCATCTAATCCTAAAAGGTTCTCCATTTACTTGGTGGCAAATCTATCTATGTGGCCTCTACAGGGGATAAGCATGAGAATTTTGGGTGGGTCTTTTTGGGTTTTTTGGTATTTATTAAGTACTAACTATGTGCCAAGCTCTGTACTAAATGCTGGAGTAGATACAAGTGTTTCATGTTGGACATAGTCCTCATACCATGTGGGGTTCACAATATTAATCCACATTTTGTACATGAGGGAACTGAGGCACAGAAAAGCTAAGTGACTTATCCAAGTTCAAACAGCAGAGAAGTGGTGGAGCTTGGAATGGAACTCAGGTCCTGCTGTCTCCCAGGCCCGGGCTCTATCCACTAGGCCTTGCAAATTCACTAGCGTACAACTGAACTGAAGAACAGATCACTAAGGCCTCAGTGAAATGTAGTGGGAGAGAAAAGAAAAGGTCTCCACCAGTGAAAGGAGAATAATAATAATAATAATAATAATTATTATTATTATTATGGTGTTTGTTAAGCACTTCTTTTGTGCCAAGCATTGTTCTAAGTCCTGGGATAGATACAAAGTAATCAGGTTGGACAGTCAGTCCCTGTCCTATATGGGGCTCACAGTCTTAATCCCCATTTTACCGATGAAGCAACTGAGGCACAGAGAAGTGAAGTGACTTGCCCAAGGTCACACAGCAGACAAGAGGTAGAGCTGGGATCAGAACCCACATCCTCTGATTACCAAGCTCATCCTCTCTCCATTAGGGTCTGCTGCTTCTCACAGGGTCGACCCTCCATTGCAAGCACCCATTACTTACTTTCCCTCTGAGCTGTAGCTGTTCATGCTTCCGTCGGTAGATTCTCTGCTTGCTTGCCGAGTCATCCAGTTCCTCATCTCTACAGCCAGGCCCGTCTCGGTACTTCTCTGGACGGTGCTCCGTTGCTTCTTACCTCCAGCTTCTGCAGAGATACAAAACCAACGGGGTGATGGGACCACCAGAAACAAGTCCTATCCAGAGAGGAAAAGGACATCGAGAGCCTCAGGAGGAAAATCTCTTAATGATGCTATCGAAGGAAGTGTTTAAACAGATAATTTTAAGTGGGTAGAAGAAGTCTGGTAAGATGAAAAGATATACTATTTTTTCCCAGTGCATAACACCCAAAATACCTGTGCAGAAATCAAATCTAATAAAAAAGAAATATGTTTTGTTTACAGGGAGATGTTCAAATGCGAGATTCCCTTCTCTCTCTCCTCTTCCTCTTGGTGTGATGAAGGAACTAGGCCATCAGATTACTAAGATCTTAGGTACAAAAGTCTCAGAGTGTCTAATGATACTTCTATAGCTAAAAACATCTTTGCCTGATAAGACAGGGAAACAAGCCAAAATACAAATTATAAGATCTCCCAGTCTTGCACTATGAGAAATAACATTTTCAAATTTCTCCATTTTAGGAGAGGGAGAAATTCCCAAGAGCTCCAAAGGAGGAAAAAACACCTTTTGAGGCTGATAAAGTGAAGATGTCATAGACCACAATAATTATTATGATAATAATGGTATTTGTTAAGCACTTACTATGTGCCAGACACTGTACTATGCACTGGGGTGGATGTATGCAAACGGGGTTGGACACAGTCCCTATCCCACATGGGGCTCACAGTCTTAATCACCATTTTGCAGATGAGGTAATAGAGGTACAGAAAAGTAAAGTGACTTGCCAGGGTCACACATTGGAGCCATGATTAGAACCCAGGTCCTTCTAATACAGGTCTGTGCTCTATCCACTAGGCCATGGATGCCTCAGGGAGGCGGGCTCTTGGTTGCCAGGCAGACTTGTGGGGCTCCAGAGTGAGGTAGGGGCATCGTTGTGTTCTGGGGACTTGGTGGAAACACAGCTATTCATCCCAGGGCTCAAGAAACAGGCGATGGCTCTCTAGGCCCCCTGTTCTCCTCTGGTCTGGGCTAAACCTGCCTGGCGATGGAGGCCCTAAGGCTGGGTCAGGGGCTTTGCTCCCCGAAGAGGCTCTAGGCCCAGCAGAGGGCTTTTTGAGCCCCCATTGAAAGCCACAGAAAAGTTGTCATGCCTTGGAAAGACCAAAGGCCTGGGAAGTCAAGTGACCTGGTTTCTAATCCTGGCTCCATCACTTGCTTGCTGGGTAATCTTGAAAAAGCTGTTTAACTTCTCTGTACCTCAGCTTCCTCATCAGGGAACATGTCTACCAGCTCTGTTGTATTTTACTCACCCCAGTGCTTAGTACAGTGCTCTGCACAAAGGAAGTGTTTAACAAATACCACTGACAATGATTGATAATGATGTAAAATGGGGTTTAAATACCCCATTATATTGTGAGCCCCATGTGGGTCAGGGATTTTGTCTGATCTGTAAATGTTGTCTGTACCCTGGGGTTGAATACAGTGCTCAGCACATAGTAAATGCTTCACAAATGCCACAATTGTTATTGTTATGCCCCCCCCCCCCATAAATCCAGCTCCCTGAACTTCATACTAATCAGAACTCTTCAAGGTCTAAAGCACATGGTAAAATTGGCAGTCTTGCTCTTTACTAGGGTTTTGGCTCTTTTTAAACCTTTTGTTCCCCATACTTTAGAGGGTTGAGCTGCTGAGCAAAGAAATGCTTAAGAAAGGTGGTTGGAGGAGGGAGAAGAGAGTTGAACTTCAGGTCATTTAGAAAGAAAGTGAAGAAACATTTCTAAAAAATATTAACAAAACTTGCAACTATGAAGAGGGCCCTAAGGCCTGCAAATTTTCCCTGCCTGGTCATTTTGTTTTTATTCTTGTCATTCACCAATACTAATTATCTATGGCTGATGGATTGTGGAACTACTGAATTTTTATTATGTGCTTTAGTGAGGGAGCTCCTGAGGGCTTCTGGATTTTACCTGCTATGCCCTTCTCCAGCATTTTAATTCAATGCTTTGCACAAAGAAGGCTCTCAACAAATGATGACATGAATGCTACCAGACAGGCTATGAACCAGGGTCTCATTGTTGATACTCCTGTATTGCTATTTAGTATTTAGTGTGGCTACTGTGCTATGATGAAGCTACAGTCCCCCCATCAGGAATGGCAGACTACCCTTGGCTCTCAAATTTTTTTTAAATGGTATTTGTTAAGTGCTTACTATGTGTCAAGCACTGTTCTAAGCACTGGGGTAGATACAAGACAATCAGGTTTGACACAGTCAATATCCCACATAAGACTCACAGTCTTAATCCCCATTTTACAGATAAAGTAACAGAGGCATAGATAAGTGACTTGCCCAAAGTCACAGAACAGACAAGTGACAGAGACAGGATTAGAACCTAGATCCCTCTGACTTCCCGGTCCATGCTATCCATTAGGCTATGCTGCTTCTCAAACTTCAGGATCAAGAACTTATGTGGAAAAATCAATCCTATTTATTGAGCACTTACTGGGTCCAGAGCACTGTACTAAGCATTTGGGAAAGAACAATATAACAGAGTTGGTAGACACACTTCCTGCCCATAATAAAAATAATAATGGTATTTGTTAAGCACTTACAACGTGCCTGCCACTGTACTAATTGCTGGGATGGATACAGGAAAATGGGGTTGGACACAGTCTCTGTCCCATGTGGGGCTCACAGTCTCAATCCCCATTTTATAGATGAGGGAACTGAGGCCCAGAGAAGTGAAGTGACTTACGCAAGGTTACGCAGAAGACAAGTGGAGGAGCCAGGATTAGAACCTACTGACTCCCAGGCTCTATCCACTACGTCATTCTATAAGCTTACAGTCTGGAGGGACCTTACTAGTTGGGTAAAATACACTCAGATGGGTGGATGGGAGAGGTGGGGTAGGTTCTGTTCTCAATCGCATGAAAGTGTAGGCATTACAACTATTGCTCTGAAAGCCTTCAGTTTGAAGGGAAGCTTGATTTAAAAGGTATTCATGTGCCTACTGAATGCAAAACAACATTACTAAGCAGTTGGAAGACACCACCCAAGACAAGACACAAATTTCTTGCCCCCTAAGTGTTTCCAATCTATGAGTGTACACAGGCAGAGCAACATTATTTACAAATAGTGGCAGGAAAAAAAACCAGTTTATAACACACAAATGTCTGATGAAACAGCTGAATAAATACTTGACTGTAAAATACAGAAGTGACAAGAATGGCTTTTGGAAAGGTATACAAATAGCTGAATAGATAATTGAATTTTCAAATAAAGATCTACATATATGTACAAAAGGATGAGTCAGATACATAAGTATTAAGGGCTGTGGTAGGTTGAGGCTCCTGTGGTGGTGTGAATTAATCGCTGAAGGCTTCATGGAGAAGGCTGAATTTTAAGAGGGTTTTGAAAATGGGGAGAGCTGTGGTATGGCAGTTAGGGGTGGTGGTGGGTAGAAGAAGTTCCAGGCTGAGGAAACAGCGTGAGCCAGACAGGTTGGAGACGGAAGAATCGAGACCGAGGTCCAGTTAGAAGGTTGGTTTGGGAGAAACGAAGGTGAACAGAAGAGCAGCTGTTGAAGAGAGCTGATTGGTAAGATGGGAAGAGCTGGAAGCAATCCTCAAGGCCAATGCCGATTAGTTTTTCTTGATGCAGAGGGAGATGGGCATCCATTGGAGGTGGAGAGGCGTGTGTTTCACAGAAATGAGCTTTGCAGTTGCATGTCAACAATACCATTATCAGTTGGTGCACCAGCAACAGTAAAGTGTTTGTTGTTTTTTTAAATGCTCTTTGTTATGCGCTTACTATGTACCAGGCACTGTACTAAGCATGAGGTTAGATACACGATAATCAGGTTGGACACCGTACCTGTCCCACATGATGCTCATAGTCTTAATCTCCACTTTACAGATGAGCTAATTGAGGCACAGAGAAGATCATACCACAGACATGTGGCAGAGGAAGAATTAGAACCTAAGTCCCCCTAACTACCAGGCCTGTGTTCAATCCACTAGACCATGCTGGATACAGCAATACTTTTCACTCTTTTTGGGTCCAAGACTAATTTCAAAGATGAGCTCTACATTTTCTCTAAAGGTTTATATATGCCTTGAATGCAACTGACAATTCTAAAATTGGAGATCATATATTAAATGGTCTAAAAAAACTGTTTCAGTAATCTAAAATGTCACAATGTGGGCAGGGGGAGAGAACTGCTTAAGGTACTTGGGTCTCGAACTCTAAAACCTGGACTTTACTTAGACACTCAGAACGGAACTGGGAACTAACTGAAAGCTCTGCACAGTGGCCCCACTTATATTACCTGGCTCACCTCCTGGGAGGCCAATTCAAATGCAGAGATCCTGCTGGTATCCAAAATAGTACCTTGTTTAGATTAGCACTGCAGGAGCTTCAGTCAAGACAAGAAAAGTAAGACCAGACATTTGAATTTAAAGCCCAATGCTACCAATTAACTGAAAGTCAGAAGGCAGATCAATGATTTCCAACCTGAGGCAAGTGAGCATTAAGTTGTTTAACAAGCTGGTATGGGGCTTGTAAAGGTCTTCTAAGAGCTAATTCCACTATGCTTTCTAGTGCCAACAAAATCCTGCCCCCTACCTCCGACCCCCAGTCTTTAGGAGTGCCAAATACTGATTTTTCCACCTTCTCAACCTTTCCCCACATTAAAGATCAACCTCCTTTCGTTCAGTTCCCCAGTTGTTTGAAGCACAGTGAGGTTGGGGGCCTTGAGGCAAATTTACGGAAATTTTTTTTTTAACAATTTATCATTAATAATGTACTTTATGTCAATCATACTTACTGAGTGTGGAACACTGTACTAAGCATTTGAGAGAGTACAACGGAAAAGAGTTGGTAGACATGTTCCCTGCCCACAACGAGCTTAGTCCATCAATAACAAAAGGGATTTAAAAAAACCTAATGGAAATACATTAACATAGTTAATGGAAGATTTTTCTAATGTGTAGAGCTTAACAACTTTGTGTACAAATAGCCCTTTCCTGAAGTACTTTAACCTACTTTAGCATCCACCGCATAATTTCAAGAGCATCACAGCCAATTCTCCAGTAGGACTATTAAAAGCATTGATTTTGTGAAATTGCCGCTACTCTCAAATGAACAAAGGGATATAAGAGAAGAGAAACATTCCCAAAGAGAGTTTTGACAGTAGAACCACACACCTCTATTGGGGAACCCAAGAAATGAATGGGCATCCAAGCTTCTGGCATTTACTGAACGCTCACTGTGTGCAGAGCATTGTACTAAGTGCTTGAGAAAGTACAAATTGACCAGAGTTGGCAGACACATTCCTTGCCCACAGAGAAGGAGGGTTCCTTTGAAAGGACTCATCACCACAAAGACCAAAATCCTAATGTGGCACCATTCCCAAGCACGCTGAAATTTAACTACTCTGTTTCCAAAAGAATAAACTCTGCATCCTAGAATCACAATCAATGGTATTAACCCAGTGCTTACAGTATGCAGATCAGTCTACTAAGTGCTTGGAAAAGAATAATGCAACAGAATTGGTAGACATCTTCCCTGTCCACAAGGAGCTAACAGCCTACAAGACCTTTTCAATGGTAGGAAAATCAGAATCACAATATAACAGCAATGACAACAACAATGACAATAATAATAATAATGATAGTGGTATTTGATAACAATAATAATAATAATAATTGTGGCATTTGTTTAGCACTTACTCTGTGCCAGGCACTGTACTGAGTGCTTGGTTAGATACAAGGTAATTGGGTCAGACACAGTCCCTGTCTCACATGGGGCTCACAATTTTAATCCCCATTTTACAGATGAGGTAACTGAGAAACAGAGGAAGTGAAATGACTTGCCCAAGGTCACATAATAATAATGTTGGTATTTGTTAAGCGCTTACTATGTGCAGAGCACTGTTCTAAGCACTGGGGTAGATACGGGGTAATCAGATTGTCCCACATGAGGCTCACAGTCTTCATCCCATTTTACAGATGAGGTAACTGAGGCCCAGAGAAGTTTAAGTGACTTGCCCACAGTCACACAGCTGACAAGTGGCAGAGCCGGGATATGAACCCATGACCTCTAACTCCTAAGCCCAGGCTCTTTCTACTAAGCCATGCTGTCACATGGCAGACAAACGGTAAAACCAGATTAAAAACCAGGTCCTTCTGACTCCCAGGCCCATGTTCTATCCACTAGGCTATGCCAGCAATGGGAGAATGAAGACTGGCCCCATATTTGCCATTTCAGACTATGCATTCCCAGTCCCAAATTCATTATTATCCAGGACTCTGGGGTGAGTGAATTAACAACTTACCTGAACAACTTTGACCAGTCATGTGAATGTAGAATCCCAAGAAAGAAAAACATCAAGACTAATTCATCAATAGCTAGACGAACACAAATATAAGCAATGGAAATACTTTAAATAGCCTGAAACATGAAGGACAAAACCTGACAGTTTCAATTTTACTGTTCTAGTGTCTACAATTTGATATAATTAAAATTAATAGAACTTGACAGCTGACTCCAAAATTGCTTCAGAGCTTAACTGGAATCGAATTATTAAGACAGGAACCAAAATCGTTGATGAAACCGAGAGCTACAAAACTATGAGTTGCTGGCCGAGGGTCATCTGTCAGGTTACAAACTGTAAACTTCATCCTCTTTCCAAAGAGAACATTTGTCATTTTTCATTGCTCTTTATTTTGGTTTTATTTGGTAAAAGGTCACTACTATGTACCTTAAAAAATATCAGACAATTTCCATATCAGAACAGTAAATCCTGAATATAAATACTATTAGAATTATTTACTTGGATATGCTTTGGAAGTGGCAAAAAAATTATTACTGCCAAGTTTTTGAGATCACTTTAGGCTACTGCAACCAAATGTTTTACAACAGCTAATATTTAATCCTGTTTCCTTAATAATTATGTTTGCTATCAATAATCCAGAGGAGAAGAAAATATTGAAAGGAGGTAAAAGATAGATATGTAAATATAAAAGCACTCCATACCAGGATCAAATGGTATGAACACTGGATTTAAAAGAACACACTTCACACTCTAAACTCTTTTGTGACACTGATTTGCTTAGTGTACCAAGATGACTACTTTCATTCATTCAATCAATAATATTTATTGAGTGCTTACTGTTTGCAGAGCACTGTACTAAGTGTTTGGAAAGTACAATTCGGGAACAAATAGTTGTAGACTATACTTCTAGACTGTGAGCCTGTCTTCTAAACTGTGAGTCCGTTGTTGGATACAGATTGTCTCTCTTGCCAAATTGTACTTTCCAAGTGCTTAGTACAGTGCTCTGCACACAGTAAGGGCTCAATAAATATGATTGAATAATGAATACTAGTAATAATGGACTTAGAGATGTGGGGGTGTGGGGACTAATAGAAAAAGCCTAAACCTAGGAGATAGAAGACCAGGGTTCTAATTCTGATCTGCCACTGCCCTGCTGTGTGTCCATGGGCAAGTCACTTAACCTCTCTGAGCCTCAATTTCCTCATCTGTACAATAGGGAGAAAATACTTAATCTCCTTATCTCTTAGACTGTGAGCTTCATATAGAACAGTGACTGATTCACTGATTGATTATCTTGAATCTACCCCTCAGTAATTAACATGGTATTTGACACCTAGCAAGGGCTTTAACAATTATTATTATCAAGTGCTGTCGAGTCATTTCCAATTCACAGCAACACTATGGATATATTTTCTCCAGAACGTCCTGTCTTCTGCCATAATCCGTAACCTGGCTAATGGTTCCTCTGTTGTTGTTGTTGCTATGGTTTCTATCCATCTAGCTGTTGGTCTGCCTCTTCCATACTTTCCAATGTCATTACTCAATCAATGGTAATTACTGAGCACTTACTGTGTGCAAAGTACTGAGGAGATTACAACAAAATAGAGCAGGTAGACAGGAACCCTGCCCACAGGGAGTTATTTATTGATGCACCAGTCTCACCAGGAAGCATGAGACTGTATGCTCATGGGAGCAGGGATCATGTCTACCAACCCTATTGCTGTGTACTTACCTAAGCATTTAGTACAGTGCTCTGCACACAGTAAGCACTCAAATACCACTGACAGACATGTTCCCTGCCCACAAGGAGCTTACACTCTGAGGGAGATAGACAAAAACAGTTACAGATAGAAAGATCAGGATAAATAAATGTACAGTTGAATATACATGAACACTATAGATGGCACCACCATCCTTCCTGTCTCACAAGTCCGTAACCTTGGTGCTATCCTTGACTTTGCTCTCCCATTCACCCAACATATCCAATCCATCACCAAAGCCTGCCAGTCCTACCTGCAAAACATCGGCAAGATCCGCTTTCCTCTCCATTCAAACCGCTACCACATTAGTACACTCATCCTATCCCGACTGGATTACTGCATCAGCCTCCTTTGTGACCTCCCAACATCCTCTTCTCTCCACTTCAGTCCATACTTCACTCCGCTGCCTGGATTATCTTTCTACATGAAATGTTCAGGGTCATGTCACCTTGCTTCTCAAAAATCTCCATTGGTTGCCTATCAACCTCCGAATCAAGCAAAAACTTCTCACTATTGGCTTCAAAGCTCTCATCATCTTGATCCTTACTACTTCACCTCATTTCTCTCCTTCTACATCCCAGCCCACATCTCTGCTCTACTTCTCTGCATCTTCTACAGCTCCGCTCCTCTGGTGCTAACCTTCTCATTGTGCCTCGATCTCGCTTGTCTCCCTCCGATCCCTGGCCCATGTCCTTCTCTTCCCCCCTTCAAAGCCCTACTGAAGGCACACCTCCTCCAAGAGGCCTTCCTTCCAAGACTAAGCCCCCTTTTCCTCAGCTCCTCCTCCCTTCCGCATCACTACGACTCTCTCCCTTTGCTATCCCCCCTCCCAGCTCCACAGTACTTATGTATATATGTATAATACTATTTATTTATATTGATTCCTGTTTACTTGTTTTGATGTCTGTTCTCCCTCCCCCCAACCCCTAAAGCCCATTGCGGACAGGGATTGTCTCTCTCTATTGCTGAATTGTACTTTCCAACTACTTAGTACAGTGTTCTGTACACAGTAAGCGCTCAATAAATACCACTGAATGAATGGTTGAATGAAAGGTAGAGATAACTACTTATGTGCTAGAGGAGAAAGGTGAAGAAGGAGAAAGGGAAAGGTTGAAATGGCATAGAAGAAAGAAGAAGAGTATGAACTGGTGGTCTCCTGGCATTTGGGCATTATTCAGTAAAACAATGAATGTTAGGTGTGTATTTAGAAAGAATACAGGTGGTCTACCTTTTCAGTCTCTAGCTAGACCTGAAAAAGGCACTGCTCTACTAGGAAGCAGAGGAAACAGTAGGGGATACCAGAAGAGTACCAGGTAACAATTAAAGAAAGCCACATATCTAATTTGTGTTCTCTCTGCAGTATCCATAATTTTTAAGCTCTGTATACAGACACATGACATTCTGTGAATCAAGTTGTTCATTCATTCACTCAGTCATATTTACTGAGCACTTACTTTGCAAAGCACTATACCAAGCACTTGGGAGAGTACAATGCAGCAACAGACACATTCCCTACCCATATGTTGCCAATGAGTTGGTTTTGCATGAATAATTCTAGTAATGTTTCAAAAGTGTTTTCCTTTATAAATCTTTTTACTTTCTGAATTCATTTCAACCTGCCAAGAATATGTTGAACTTGCTTGTCATGCTGCCCAGAAGCCAGCAAGTACCCTTCCCCATTTATGTTCCTTTCCCCTTCCTCCTACCCCCTGGTTCAGCCAGGCAAGCTGGTAAAATCAATCAACCATATTATTGAGCATTTATTATGTGCACAGCACTGTACTATGCTTGGGAGAGTACAACATAAAGGAGTTGGTAGACAAGTTCCCTGCTCACACGAGCTTACAGTCTAGAGGGGGAGACTAACAGACTGGTACATCAGTCTAGCAGCTTACCCCTGCTTCACTGGCATAATTACTGGACAGCAAAAATGTTCTGCCCTCCCCTTAGACTGGTTCGAGTCCCTGGGTCTCCTTAACAGCCGAAGGCAGCTCTTGGTACCCTGGTAATATGGGAGGGAACTGCCCCAGCAGCAGATGCCCGGGGGGGATTATGTAATCTGGCACCCTGTCCCCATATTTGGAAATCATCTGGAAACCAAGTATCTAAAATCCTGTGCACCCCAATCAATTGTACTTATTGAGCACTTACCGTGTGCAGAGTTCTGCACTAAGTGCTTGGGAGGGTATACTATAACAGAGTTGGTAGACACGTTCCATGCCACTAGAGAGACTAGTCAGGGTGACATTTTGTTGAGATGCCTAGGTCAATGCATAGTTGGAGGCATATAACTACTTTTTAAAAAATGGTATTTGTTATTATTATTATTATGGTATTTATTAAGCGCTTACTATGTGCACAGCACTGTTCTAAGCGCTGGAGTGGATAAAGGGTAATCAGATTGTCCCACGTGGGGCTCACATTTTTTTATCCCCATTTTTACAGATGAGGTAACTGAGGCACAGAGAAATTAAGTGACTTGCCCAAGGTCACACAGCAGACAAGTGCCGGAGCTGGGATTAGAACCCACGACCTCTGACTCCCAAGCCAGTCCTCTTTCCACTGAGCCACGCTGCTTCCCCAAAGGCTTATTATATGCCAGGCATGGTTCTAAGCACTGGGGTATATAAAAGATTGTCAATTTGGAGACAGTCCCTCTCCTGCATGGGGCTCACAATCAATCCCCATTTTACAGATGAGGTAACTGAGGCACAGAGAAGTTAAGTGACTTGGCCAAGGTCCCACAACAGGCAAGTGGCAGAGCCGGCATTTGAACCCAGGTCCTTCTGACCCCCAGGCCAGTGCTCTATCCAGTAGGCGAGCTGCTTCTCATCCAGCTGCCCACAGCCTGCCTTAAGCGGTGCTGCCCGCAACTGGAACTGAAAAGGGAAGGAACCATACACAGAGTGGGTATAGTCTTCTAACAGATTACACTCAAGGAGCTGAGATCCTGCCCCAAACTTGTTTGAAGATACACAGAAGGCAGTTTCTGGGGTTTTATGTTGACTCATTCTGGGTAAAACTGGACTTATTTTTAACAAATACATTTCTCAAACACTAACAATGTTTTATGCATATGGCAGAACTCAGAGCCCAGAACCAGGATTGGAATCACAATCGCAAAAGATTTGGTTTTAGAAAACTACACACCCAGCATCAAAAGAAATTATCTATTCATATTCTGGATTTAAATTAGGCTGTTCCAATAGCATTACTCTGAAAAATATTGCAACAAAACTTAAAAAGAACCATTTTACTACATGAGCTCAGCTGAAAAAGAACTCAAGAAAACAAAACATCCCTTGCTCTAAAAACAATGTAAATGTTCCATGTGAAAGATATATTTATAACAAAACAGGACCTTAACCAGTTGATAGACTTTCTTTATTAGTCTAGATATCTTCAAGGGGGAGATATGACTCTTTACTTGTCTTTACTAGTCCACATGAGGCAACCAACTTGGCTTGGGGAAAAGCAAATGGGGCAGAAATTCTTAATTTCTTCTTACTTGTTAAAAAATGGAAGCAATAGTTATAGTCCATCTACACTTCAATCTTTTTTTTATCCCATCCATTCAATATTCTCACTGGCAAAATAGGACAGATGATCTTGCCCAGATTATTGTTCAATAGATGTGTAACTCATTTCCAAGGCCAGACCCAAAGGTTAATAACCCATTGTTTGCTGTCAGCGGAGACGGAAATGGGAAGAGAGCTAACGTTGTCAGAGGACTCGGATGTCAGTCCAGTCCCATTCAATCTAATAATAATAATAATAAAAAAATTAAACAATAATAATGAAATTTGTTAAGCTCTATGCATCAAGCACTAGACTAAACACTGGGTAGATATAAGATAATCAGAACCCACATGAGGCTCACAGTATTGTAAAGAGGAGAACAGGTCCTCATTTTGCAAAATCCTCATTTTGCAGATGAGGGACCTGAAGCATAGAGAATTTATGAGAATTGCCCAAGGTCACATAGCAGACAAATGGCAGAGCCAGGATTAGAACCCAGGCGCTCTGACTCCCAGGCCAATGCTCTTTCCATTAGCCACACTGCTTCGGCAGTTAACTGAACAAGGGAATCAAGAGGACGCTCTTCAGGTCTGCGGATGAACTATACTGGACAGCTAGCCATTTTGAAGGCAAGAACAGAATTCAAAGTGATCATGCTACAATGAAACAAAGCTCCTACAAAACCTGGATGGCTATCAGTAGGGACAAATACAAGGCAGCCCATCTATGGATAAACCACACAAATACAGAATGGAAAAAGACTAGTTAGCACCAATGGAGAACAGCAGAAAAGAAGCTGAATTTGGCAGGATTGCTATTACTTAAAAAGCCAATATGTAACTGAGATGAAGTAACACAAATAGAATATATTTGGGACAGAAAGAAATTCTTATGCCAGACTCTGCATTGGTCAGTCTGCTGGATCACTGTGCGGAGAAACCTAGAAAAAAAATCTACAGACAAGTAACAAAAATAATTGCAAGGATGGCATATAGATCCTGAAAGAAAATGTTAGAGGAGTTGGGTTATTATAGCCTAGAGAAAAGCCTTAATAATACACTTTGAGTGATAAAAGGCTTTTAAGAGAATACCAACCAGGTGTCCTCTGTGTTTGAAAGGCCCAAACAAGAAGAAATGGGCCTTAATTACAACAGGGGAGAGTTAAGTTGGTCATAAATATGAACTTCTTCACTCTTAAGGTCATGAAACAATTGGCCAGGCTATGGAGGGAGGCTGTGTGGCCTCCATCTCTGGAATCATTAAAAAAAAAAAAAAGAAAAAGAAAAGATACAGAGTTGACAACCATCTCTCAAGGTCCCTTCTAGCTGTGCAGTTCTACTAACGGAGGGAGTATAAGCAAGGATAAGATGGCTATTAAAGTCTTAAATTTCTTTCAAGGCCAGAATGATGATTAAAAAGGAGCATGTCTAATATTTAGCTTGATAAAAATTGCTAGCATTTCTATCGGTCGGTCCGATTCAGAGTCCATCGCCTGGGATTGCACATTTGCCACTATAAAACACTGTGGGATTATAAAATATTCTTGATTTCTGCAATGACAACTATATTTGGAATAGGTAGCAATCAGTCAATCAATCACTGGTTATTACGGAGACTAAAACACCCTACTAAGCGACTGGGAAAGTACAACTAAGGTGAAGCTATCTTCTCTGACCTCAAAGAGCTCACCAAACCTTAGTGACAGACTGACAAACAAAATCTCTTTACAAATAGTGTGCCTAGAGGATAAAATAGTAAGTTTTCAAGTATCTCAGGATGTAGTTGCAGAAGAAGTAATGGGACAACCAAGTGAAAAGTCAAATAACTATTACACGGATAAGTGCTGAAGACAGGACTTAAATAACTGCTAAGAGTGGCTGTTCAGTGGATGTGACTGGAGTATTGTGAAATTATTCAGGGAAGGCTGCCTAAAATCCTCTACAAAGCCTGACTATCCAACACCTAGTTTGGGAAAATGGAGACACTTTCTTCTGCACGGGATTGCCAAGCAAAATTCTAACTTTAAGAAAAAAATATAATAGACGTGTTTATGAGTCCCATTTTTTGAACAGTAGGAAGGTAAAATGATCTATATCACTTTTTTTAGGATTTCCTCAAGGAATAGCAATTAGAACAGACACATAAAACCTTACTTCATATATAAGTGCATTTGACTCCATTTTCTCAAGTGCCACAACAGAAAATCAAGTGGGCAGAAAAGATCAAGAAGAAATGGGATTCTGATCTTTCCAACAGTTTTCAACAGCTCCCACTCCATAGTTGAGATATGACATTTCCCCATTTTTGCTGATGTCTTTTTGCTACTTATAAATGTAATCATTAAATTTCAGATTTAAGGTGGCAGTCCATCCAGTTGTTAATTGCCCTGTCCCCTCTGTGGTACTGACAAAGAGCACTAGGGGCCTTTATATCTGGTTCTTCTTTAAAGCATCCAGTTTCCTTATACCTCAGGGTACCTTTGGAAGTGACACCTCCATTTACAGGGATTTGGGAGGGGAATACAAAGGCTCTGGGTTAAGTAGAAGGGCTAAGGGGCCCCACATAAAGAAAAAAAACACCAAACTAAGTTCAGGTGGTCTCAAAAGGTTACAAAGCTCATTTTCTAAACTATAAGCTCATTGTGGGCAGGGAATGTGTCTGTTTATTGTTAAATTATACTCTCTCAAGCACTTAGTACAGTGGTCTGCATACAATAAACGCTCAATAAATATGACTGAATGAATGGAAAAGGTGGAGATGACATCCCGTCCTGATGCATGCCCTGCGTATTGTGTGTGATGTCACACACATCCAGGTGTCTGCTCTCTGCAAGGGCTATCATAGATTTGTTGCAAATATTAACTTTTGTTCACATGAAAGCTCATATATCTGGCAATATACCATCAGAATGTAATCAAAGACGTAGTTTTCCTTATAATTAAAATCTTTTGATGCTGGGGAAATCTCCTGGTGACTAGCTGACTAAGAACAGCAATACTCTCTTGTTCAATATTTCTTCCCACAAACTGCATATGCATGCTTATTACCATAAGAAACGTCATTCTGACTGTCAGAGACAAGTAGTTTTAGTCTTCACAGCAAACAATCGATTTTGTGCTATCTGCCGAAACTCACAAGCATGCTATTGACATTTTTTGTTTGTACCTGTTAAACACTTACTATGTGTCTAAGCACTGCTCTAAGCATCGGGGCGATACAAGTTAATTAGGTTAGGTACAGTCCCTGTCCCACATGGGGCTCACAGTCCAAACAGGAGAGAGAACAGGTAAAGTATTGAATCCCCATTTTGTGGTTGAGGAAACAGGCACAGAGAACTTAAGTGACTTGCCCAAGGTCCCACATCAGACAAGTGAAAGAACCAAGATCAGGATGCAGGTACTTGCTTTATCCACCAGGCCATGCTGCTTCAAGGATTCTGTAGTTACTTTTGCTCAATAATTGAATAAAATGTACTATTTGTGCCTCTCTGGCCTTTTTTTAGCACCTTCAACACATTTGGTAATCATAGTGTCAAGGAAACATTTTTAAAGCTTTTTTCTGAAGTTTGTATACAGTTTGGGAGTGGTTACACTCTCTATAGTTCCTCCATTCTCCCCAACTCAGATAGCTCTGGTGAATGTTAGTAAAGGGAAAATAGTCGATATGATTGAGCCAGAAAAGCACAAATTGTGGTATTTTTGACCTGACCTAAAAAGTTTATCAAATATTAAAATACAAAAACAAGATTCTTGCCCCTTTTGAGGGGATTTGGTGAAGTGGGGATGTGATTGGAGGAGCAGGAGAGACAGCAAACCTAACCCTGAATTTTCCAATGCTTGAGATTTCTATATTGGCTCGAGTTCAATTCATAACACATATAACTCGTTAAGATAGGGAAAACCTTTCTTTCAGATTATGTTAAGGGGGAATCTTACTAAAATCTTTTAATTTTATTGCTCTATTTCATTCCTTCTCAATTTACCTGCACAATAAACAGCCTTCATTCATGACAGATGTACTGAACAGAGCTTTCATTTTTCTGGGGAGTGTCCCTATCAGCTTAAGCAACTGCTACAATGACTGAAGGTCCTTCCTGTCCTCTTATTCCATTTCGAAAAGAAAAGAAAAAAAAATAAAATCATTGTGTGAGCTTCCTCAGGTCTGGAAAGACTAAAGCTGTATTTTAGGGAAATTATACTTGATTGCATTTTTTCTTCAGTGTTTTCATAAAGGTTCCAAAAGGACAATATGTTCTGCTCCCCTCTCCTATTATATAAATACTGTCACTCTGGTTACAGCCTATTAAGTGATGGTGGTGACCGAAACCCATACCCAGTCCTGCCTGACTGAAAAAGGTAGTCTTGTCAAAAACAAAAAGTAATTAGAAAAATATTTTGTTTGAACTACACTTAGCAAAGGCAACCTGCTAAATCAAAGCGTTCTTCTCATTCACAATACACTATACCTTACTGTAAGAACCACGACAAACCGACTGATGGTGTGGTTATTTGGAATAATAACATTATTGAAACACAACTATATGCACATTTACAAGCATTCTGTGCATGTGTAGATTGGTGTAACACAAATGAGCTCAAATGATTGGTTTAATCTACTGGCTGGAGACTCGCCCCTATTTTGAATGTAAAACGTAGCAAAAGTGACCAAACAGCTTTAACTTGATAAAGCATTCTCAACCAGCCTCTAGTTTAATTATGCTGATTTGCAAATAGCTGCTGTATTTCTATTGAATCTAAAGGAACAATATTCTATCGCACAAGTCTGAACTTTCCACGACCCACTTAGTGGGTGCACCCACCAGGCCCCACCTCTCTTGTTACAAAACTCTGCTCGCTTCGTCTCAGTCTTAGGACCTGAGTAATGCCACTGGAGATCAGGCTAGTGGCCCAGGGTTCCAGGCTAATAATGTTGGTATTTGTTAAGCGCTTACTATGTGCAGAGCACTGTTCTAAGTGCTGGGGTAGGTACAGGGTAATCAGGTTGTCCCATGTGAGGCTCACAGTTAATCCCCATTTTACAGATGAGGTAACTGAGGCACAGAGAAGTTAAGTGACTTGCCCAGTCACACAGCTGACAAATGTGAGAGCTGCGATTCGAACCCATGACCCCTGACTCCCAAGCCCGGCCTCTTTCCACTGAGCCATGCTGCTTCAGTCTCTGGAGCTCTCTGGCAGAGAGGGTGTTAGCTGAAAGGGCTGGGCCCGAGAACTTTCTTTCCGGCCTGGAGGTGTGCAGGGGAGCATGTCCAGGTAGCCAGGGAATGAGCCAACCGCTGGCTCTCACCTTGGCGTCCCTCTTCTTCATTCATTCATCCATTTAATCGTATTTATTGACCGCTTATTATGTGCAGAGCACTGTACTATGTGCTTGGGAGAGTACATTATCACAATAAACAGACACATTCCCTGCCACAAGCGTACAGTCTAGAGGGATGAGCTTCTTAAAACTCAGGGTCTACCACTCTCCCAATCATTCAATCGTATTTGCTGACCGCATACTGTGTGCAGAGCACTGTAACAATAATAATAATAATCACGGCATTTGTTAAGCACTTACTTTGCGCCAGGCACCGTACTAAGCACTGGGGTGGATACAAACAAAATTGGTTGGACACAAGTCCCCTGTCCCATGTGAGGCTCACAATCTCAATCCCCATTTTACAGATGAGGTAAACTGAGGCACAGAAGAGTGAAGTGAGTTCCCCAAGGTCACACAGCGGACAAGTGGTACAGTCGAAATTAGAACCCATGACCTTCTGAGGCCCATGCTCTATCCACTATAGCATGCTGCTTCTCTGTACTGTACTGTATTAAGCGCTTGGGAGAGTATGCTATCACAATAAACAGTCACAGGATTGTCTCTATTGCTGTACTGTATTTTCCAAGAGCTTAGTACAGTGCTCTGCACGCAGTAAGTGCTCAATAAAGCCAATTAAATGAATGAATTCCCTGCCACAAAGACCTTACAGTCTAAAGGGACAAGTTTGTTCACACTCAAGCTTATTCCCTTGATCATTCAACCATTCATTTATTCAATTGTATTGACTGCACGCTTACTGTGTGCAGACCACTGTACTAAACGCTTGGGAAAGTACACTAGAACAATAAAGAGTGACCATCCCTGCCCTGAACGAGTTTCCAGTCATGAGGGGCTCAAGTCGTATTTACTGAGCACTTCCTACGGGTAGTGCCCTGTACTAAGCACTCGGGAGAGTAGGGTCCAACAATAAACGGACACATTCCTTGGCCCCGAGGAGCTCCCAGTCTAGAGGGGCTCCTAACTGTATTAACTGAGTGCTTATTATGTGCAGAGCTCTGTACTAAGCGCTCGGGAGAGTAGGATCCAACAATCTGACGCTTGGCCCATAGTAAGCGCCTAACAATACCATTATTATTATTAATGTGCTCATTCCCCGGCTCCGATGAGCTCCCAGTCCAGAGGGGCTCCAGTCCTATTTATTGAGCGCTTCCTGGGTGCAGAGTGCTGTACTAAGCGCTCGGGAGAGTAGGATCCAGCAATAAACGGCCTCATTCCCTGACCCTGACGAGCTCCCCACCTAGAAGAGCTCCGGTCCTATTTACTGAGCGCTTCCTGGGTGCAGGGCGCTGTACTAAGCTCTGGGGAGAAGAGGTTCCAGCAATAAACAGACTCTTTCCCTGGCCCCGACGAGCTCCCTGTCTAGAGAGGCTTCGGTCCTATTTACTGAGCGCTTCCTGGGTGCAGAGCGCTGGGGAGAGGAGGATCCCGCAATAAACGGACTCATTCCCTGGCCCCGACGAGCTCCCACTCTAGAGGAGCTCCAGTCCTATTTACTGAGCGCCTCCTGGGTGCAGAGCGCTGTAGTAAGCGCTGGGGAGAGGAGGATCCAGCAATAAACGTCCTCATTCCCCGGCCCCGACGAGCTCCCAGTCTAGAGGCGCTCCAGTCCTATGTACTGAGCGCTTCCCGGGTGCAGAGCGCTGGGGAGGGGAGGATCCAGCAATAAACGTCCTCATTCCCCGGCCCCGACGAGCTCCCAGTCTAGAGGAGCTCCAGTCCTGTGTACTGAGCGCTTCCTGGGTGCAGAGCGCTGCACTGAGCGCTGGGGAGAGGAGGATCCAGCAATAAACGTCCTCATTCCCCGGCCCCGACGAGCTCCCAGTCTAGAGGAGCTCCAGTCCTATGTACTGAGCCCTTCCTGGGTGCAGAGCTCTGTACTGAGCGCTGGGGAGAGGAGGATCCAGCACTAAAGGGACTCAATCCCTGCCTCCGACGAGGTCCCCGCGTCGGTGTCCCCGCAGCTCTCCGCTCCGGGGGCATTTAGAGCCGGGGAGTTTGGCCGGGAGAAGGGGGGGGGGTGGGGAGGGTCCCTTCCCCAAGACCCTCCCAAAAAAGACCCTCCCGTTTCCTCACCTCCTTCGTCCTCGTCCAGCGAGTTCATGCAGGGGAAGTAGCCGGCCAGAGCCTCGAAGGAGGCGGAGAGGCTGCTGCGGCTCTGGGAGCGCTGCATCGACCGGCCCCCGGATCCTCCGGACCCTCCGGACCCTCCGGACCCTGCGGACCCCCCGGAGCCCCCGGCCCCTCCGGCCCCCGGCCCCTGCCGGCCCATCCTCGCCGCCGAGCCGCCCTTAGCGCGGTACAGGATCCGCGGCGTCTTGGCGGCTCCCGCGGGCCCGAGGCGGCGGAGGGAGCGGAGGGGCAGCGGGCCGGGGAAGGAGAGGGGAGCACAGGCAGGAGGCTCGGCGAGGACCTGCCCGAGGGGAAGGGGAAGGGGCCTGGGGAAGGGGCAGCCGAGGCCGGACAGCCGCTAGGGGAGCGTGGGAACGGGCAGGAGCTGGGGAGGGGGCTGGGACTCCCGCCTGGGAAAGGGGCGGCAATGGGGAGGGGGCAGTCCCTGGGAAAGGGGCAGTCTCTGGGGAGGGGGCAGTCGCTTGGGGAAGGGGCTAGGGAAGGGGCAGTCGCTGGGGAGGGGGCAGTCGCTGGGGGAAGGGGCAGGAGCTGGGGAGGGGGCAGTCGCTGGGGGAAGGGGCAGCGCAGGGGAGGGGGCTAAGGAAGGGGCAGTAGCTGGGGAAGGGGCAGTCTCTGGCAGGGGAAGAGCTGGGGAAGGGGCAGCGCTGGAGGAGGGGAAGAGCTGGGGAAGGGGCAGTAGCTGGGGAAGGGGCAGTTTCTGGGAGGGGGAAGTGCTGGAGAAGGGGCTAGGGAAGGGGCAGTATCTGGGGAAGGGGAAGTCTCTGGGAGGGGGCAGTCTCTGGGAGGGGAAAGTGCTGGAGAAGGGGCTAGGGAAGGGGCAGTCGTTGGGGAGGGGGCAGTCGCTTGGGGAGGGGGTAGCGCTGGAGAAGGGGCTAAGGGAGGGGCAGTAGCTGGGGAAGGGGCAGTCTCTGGGGAGGGGGCAGTCTCTGGGAGGGGGAAGGGCTGGTGAAGGGGTAGCACTGAGAAGGGGCTAGGGAAGGGGCAGTGGCTGGGGAAGGGGCAGTCTCTGGGGAGGGGGCAGTCGCTTGGGAAAGGGGAAGTGCTGGAAAAGGGGGTAAAGAAGGGGCAGTAACTGGGGAAGGGGCAGTCTCTGGGGAGGGGGCAGTCGCTTGGGGAAGGGGCAGCGCTGGGGAAGGGGCTAGGGAAGGGGTAGTCGCTGGGGAAGGGGAAGTCGGTTGGGGCAGGGTCAGCCTCTGGGGCCGGGGCAGCCGTAAGCAGCGGCGGCTCCACTTCCCTGGACCGAACTCTCCGCCTCTGCCAAGTGGCTTCCGTCCCCTCTCTCTGTCTCTCTCTCTGTGTGCCTCTCTTTTTCTGTTTCTCTCTCCCACCTTCTTCTTTGCTTTCATCGGTTGGAGATGACGAGCCGCACCGACTCACGCATCTCAGACCGAGCAGCCTATCAGTGCGGGGCTCTGGGTGGCCGCAAAGGCCACCGGAGGGAGCTGGGACAGCTGGACTCAGCGTCATGTGCAATTCACACGCCCAGCTACAGATGGGAGGCAAATATTGACTTCTGAACATCAAACTGCAAAAGAACCGCAGACTTCCAACAGTGGAGATCCCCCCGCATTAACCTGATTTTCTACCATCATCCCCGTCACTTAAATAGCTTCTAAGTGGGATTAATTCAGTGGCGTGGAAAAGAGACAGGAGCAGAGTTTAGAAGACGTCCGCCACTTCAAAGCGCAGCGGCATTTAAAACAGGCCCCTAAATGTTTTCAACCTAATCCACCGGCAGCTCGAGTTCATTCTTAACTCTTATGGTGGTCCATGGCATATAAACTGTTGGGGTTTTTCCGTTTAGAAAATAACTGTGGCATTCACCGAAGCAAAGTATCTCAGTGATAATTTCAACCTCTGAAGATTCAGATTAATTAAAAAAATAGGTGACCAGAAGTAGCTAATCTGGCTTCAGGATCAAAAACAAAGCATCCGTGTAAATCGGATTTATCAAATACAATTTTCTTAGATTAAGATTTTCATGGAAATCATGGATGGTAGAATCATACAATCTAGTAGTTACTGAACACAGTACTAAGCACTTGGGAGACAACGATATCCTAGAGTAGGTAGAAATGATCCCTGCCCACAAGGAGTTTACAGACTAGTCGTTACATTCTTTGGGGGTTTCCTTTAAAAAAAAAAAGATTCCATGATTTTAAGGAATCATAGTACCTTCTAGGTAGAAGATGCTTCGGGAGGGTATCCGGTTTAATTTATCACTATCATCATCAATGGTATTTTTTGAGCAATTACTGTGTGCAGAGCATTACACTAAGCACTTGGGCGAGTAGCATACAACAAGTCTTGGTAGACATGTTCCCTGCCTACAACAAGCTCTCAGTCTAGGGGGGGAAGTAGACATAAATATAACTCACGGATGTTAGTCATACCTCTCCGTTCCAAGAGTCAAACTTTGACATGGCAGAGGATCAGTCGATCAATGGTAATTATTGAGCACTTACTCTCTGCAGAGGATGGTGTACTAAGCATTTGCAAGAATACTATTAAGTAGACACGATCCCTGCCCTCGAGGACTTTACAAGCCTGGCTCCTGAGGCCAACATTCCTGTTTTACCAGGAACTGGACCCTGGGCACCACTTAATTATTGCCACCCTGGGGTCCTTGATCCTCACTTCCATATTCTGCCATCTTTTGGGGGTCTTTGCTGCATTTAACCAACCTTATGAACAGAATATTCTTCCTCACTCTTATAATTTAAGTCCTACTTATTTAAATATGTGCTCATTTCCTTTTGTTCTTTTCTCTATCACCATCACTACTGTATGTGAAAATGCAGTATTTTACAATCTCATCTTTCAGCTCTATTTTCCAAAACAACGCCTAACCTTATTTTGCCAATATATAATGCGAGGTGCAGCAATTTAAGAACAATTCTCACACTTTTCATGCATCATGCCTACTGATTCTCCTCACTTTGTGTGTGCCATTATTTTTAACATCATCATCACTATATTTGTTAAATACTTAACTATGTGTCAATCCTTGGGTGGATATAACTTAGATCAGACACAGTCCCTAACATGGGGCTCACAGTCTAAATGCATGCCCATCAGTACAGTTTACACAAATTTCTCCCCGTTTTCACCAAACCATAGCTTTGCACCTTTTCCCTCATCTCAGGAGAGAGAAAATTGAGCAGTGCCTTGAGTTGACAGGTCTAACGTCTCGAGTATATGTGAAATGCTTCCTGTTTTCAGTCCACATTTTCCTCCCAATATTTTTTTTTTTAAGGAAACCCCTGAAGTATGTAACATTTACACTGTAAACTCCTCATGGGCAGGGATCATTTCTACCAACTGTACAGTATTGCACTGTCCCAGGTGCCTATTGCAGTGCTCAATAACAATGATAATAATAATAATGGCATTTATTAAGCGCTTACTATGTAGTGAAGCACTGTTTTAAGCACTGGGGATGACACAAAGGGCTCAGGTTGTTCCACGTGGGACTCACAGTCTTAATGCCCATTTTACAGATGAGGTAACTGTGACACAGAGAAGTTAGGTGACTTGCCCAAAGTCACAAAGCTGACTCCCCAGCCCATGCTCTTTCCACTGAGCCATGCTGCTTCTCTGTAACTACCATATTGTATGATTCTACCATCCTATTTCTTCCACCTCCTCCACCCATTTTCTTCCTTCCCACATTCCCACCTCCATTCAGTTCCGATTAGCTGAATCTTCTTAAAACAATGATAGGAAACTCCCAGTTTAGTTTATGATAATCGATTGGCTTTTTTAATGTTTTCTCCTACCACGTCTATTAAACTGAGATGGAAAACACACCTTGAAGAAATGAATTTCTCTATCCTTATCTTCCCATCCAAATTCTGTCCTCTCCCTGACTTTCCCATCACTGTAGACGACGCCACCATCCTTCTTGTCTCACGAGCCCATAAACTTGGCCATATCCTCAACTCCTTTCTTTCATTCAACGCACATATTCAATCCATCACTAAATCCTGCAGTCCCACCTTCATGACATAGCTAAAATCCGCCCTTTCCTCTCCACCCAAACTGCTTCACATTAATCTGATCACTCATCCTACCACACCCTGATTACTGTCAAGCTTCCTTGGTGACCTCCCAGTCTTCTATTGCTCCTCACAACCAGTCCATACTTCACTCTGCTGCCCGCATCTTTTTTCTACAGAAACGTTCAGGACATGTTTCCCCACCCCTCAGAAAACCCCAGTGGTAGTCCATCCACTCCTATATCAAACAAAAACTCCTCATCATTGGCTTCAAAGCACTCAAACACCTTACGCATGAATTGAATGATTTAGGAAAGGAGGTATACTGGCTATACAAGTTAGTCAATCAGATTCCCCCATCTCTTTTGGGGCATGGTTCCATAAAGGATTATTGTCAAAATCCTCCAAGGTGACCAGTTAGATGGCTGCAGTGTCTTGCTGTTGTCTCACCATGTCATCCAAATCTCATCCAGTGACTTCCTTTTAGTCACTGGCCTAGAACAAGGGGCAGGAGCCAGGGAAGAGAGAGGTGGGGCATTCTGGTGAGCCCTGATCCCATCCCTCCAGCAGTCACCTCTCTGTCCCCCTCCATTGACACTGCCCCTCCAAAGCCCCCAGTGACCTCCTCTCTGACCTCTGAGAGGGCTGGTGGACGTGGGGGCTGGGCATTATAAAGGGGAATGCCCTGACCAGCAGGATACCTTCTGAAGGGCCGAGATACAGTGAGGTTTGCGGTGGTGTTCTATAGCAAATAAAAATAATATGGCCTGAAATTTCTTCCTGCCAGTTGTAATGACAAGCAGCAATGGGAGAAAAATATTCTGTGTGAGTGGCAGATATTTCAACCAACCAATCAGACGACAACATGGCTCATTAGCACGTCATAAATCAACCCTTCAACTGAGTGGAGATCAGAGAAGAGCATCCAAGCACGGGCCAGTAATTCAATCAGAAGTACCACAGGCAATTCACACCCCTATCATATTCCCCTTTGGGATAAATTAAGCCCTTTGGGGGACCTATTTACTCTGTTAGGACATTGGAATGCCAATTGATACACTAATTAGTGCAGCAGTGATTAACTAAATGGTACCTTTGTGGGCTAAATTGACAAGTGAATCTTTAAAAAAAAAAAGGTATTCTAAATTATTCCTAGGAAGTAATTCATGCAGTGGGAGAACCATGCTAGTTATTAAAAGTATAATTTACACAAACTGTGGTTCATGGACAATAATATCACCAATGGATGAAATGGAAAATGTGACTCAACCTACCTTCTTAAAGTGCCTGAAACAATCGGTTGGTGGACCAAAGAGATAAATAAACCTATGTTAGTATTCTCAAACATTTTCTTCCTTCACCTTCCCTAATGACTACCCTGCCTCATACCCACTAAAAGAGAGATCTCAATGCTGTTAGGTAGAAGGGAAAAGTAATAACATGCTTCCTTATCTCACTAATTGTACTGTACTTTCCCAACTACTTAGGTCTGCGGTTTGCACATAATCACTCAATAAATACCATAGGTTGATTCAAAGATAGGTTACTAGAATACTGGCTGGGGGGTGAGGATTAAAGGAAAGGATGTTACTGAACAGTACAGGAGATAGGAAAAGTGGTAGATTGGGGTAAAAAAAACCATGGGAACAGCTGTGTTTACAAGTAGTGCTGCCCATCATCAAACTACTGTTTGGAAATCTACAGCTCTGTCTAGCAAACGCTCATGAAACTCTAACTGACGCTCCAGAGACTCCTGATCCTGCATTTCAGAATGGCTATCATAATTACATGTTCACTTTTATATTCTTATCTGAAATAAAACTTTGCTAAATTACCAATTAATCCAGCTCATGCAGCTTCTGACTTTATTCATTCTTAACGTACGAGGTCAAACTGCTTGTGCTGGAGGAGAACTTGGAAAAGAGAAAGGATTGAAGTACAGTTTGGGGCAATGAGAACCTCAGAGAGTAAAGTTGGGGAGTGGAGGAGCCAGGGAAATGAAAGCTATTTTGGGAGTCCGGTTTTCTCTCAGAGAAGCACTGAGACAGCTCAGTGAGAACAATGAGAAACAGCCTGGCCTAGTGGAAAGATCACAGGTTTGGGAGGATCAGAAGATCTGTATTCTAATCCTAGTTCTGCGACCTGCCTGCTGTGTGACCTCGCGTGAATCACTTTACTTCCCTGTGCCTCAGTTTCCTGGATGGTAAATGTGAGCCCCATGAAGGACAGACTGCGGCTCATCTGAATATATTGTATCTATGTCAGCCCTCAGTACAGTTCTTGTCATATAGTAAGCTTTTAACGTGTGGCATGGTGGCTAGAGCACGGGCCTGGGAGTCAGGTCATGGGTTCTAATATCGGTTAAGCCACTCGTCTGCTCTATGATCTTGGGCAAGTCACTTCACTTCTCTATGCCTCAATTACCTCATCTATATATTGGGGATTAAGACTATGAACCCCATACAGGACAGGGACTGCGTCCAACCTGATTTGGTTGTAACCACCCCAGCGCTTAGTATGGTGTTTGGTTTCTAATAAGTGCTTAGTGAGCTGCTTTTTCCTAGGTGGTTCCAGACCCCCTCTAGACTGTAAGCTCATTGCGGGCAGGGAATGTGTCTGTTCATTGTTGTATTGTACTTTCCCAAGTGCTTAGTACAGTGTTCTACAGTAAATGCTTAATAAATAAGATTGAATGAATGACCCAGGAAACCAGTGAAAGAAAGCAGTGAGAAAACTTACAGCAGTTAGGGGAATGGTTGGTGAGAAACAAAGTGTTGGCAGAGACAAGTGTCACAAATACAGACTCTCAACAGTGGCCTTAGGCCTGAGGCCTTTGGAATGTGCTCCATTTGCCTGGAAAAAGAAGGCTTTGGAATTCCACCCAGGATTGCACCATCTTGGAACAGTTTCTTCATAATTTGCTATGTATTAGATCATCTCTGTATTAGTAGTTTTCAACAAGCAAGTCGTTCATTTATTGCCCTACATTCTACATTTAGTATGCGTTCTGCCAAAAAAACCCCCAAGAAAACCTTAAGAAAATCTCAGAACACGTAACCACATGTTCCTGGGTGCAGATATGCTGCTAGACAGTTCTTACACTATGAAATTCAAGGTAACCCTGGAATCAGTTCCATCTAGTATTACAATTATAGTTTTGTTATTCATATTTGTTATATATATATATATTTGTTTTATGAATATATATATGTGTGTGTGTATATATATACATATAAAGATGAGTCACAAAATATAATTCTCTGACCAAATTAACAATAATGTCTATGAAAAAGTCTCACAATAAAATGCCCAAGATAAAACCCAAGTATTAAAGTCGAACCTGCCATATGGAAAAATTTAGAGAATTGCCATCAACTGTATGTTAGAATAGGAAACTCAGGGACTATTAAAATACATTTCAAGGATTGGTGAAATATAAATAAATTGTCTGAATCAGCATTCTTCTATACTAAAACTGAATATACATTTCAGCGTGAAACTTTAAAAATGATCAAAGTGCAGCAATAGAGCCTGTGCTATTTTTCATAGTAGTTAGATCATTTCCTACTAGGTACTTAAGGGAATAACAGTGCTCTCTTGGGAACCACAGAGGAAAGAAAAGTAGAACAGAGATTCTTCACTTCTGTCTCAGTCTCTTGATCTGTAAAATGGGAATTAAAAAACTGTCCTCTCTCCACCTTAGACTGTGAGTGGCATATAGGACAGAGACTATGTCTAAGCTTATTATCTTGTGTCTATTCCAGTCTCAGTACAGTGCTTGACACATAGCTAACACTTATCAAATATCATTGTTGTTATTATTCATGATGCCCCATTCCTGATATTTATGACAGGGATTTTGACCACCCAAAAAACTTCTTGGAATATTTGAGAGTTGGAGGAGGGGAAGAGGAGTGGTTGTGATATTATTAATGGCAGAATTTCCATAAGCATATGGCTTCTTTGCTCCATTCCCCACTATGTATGGTATAGATCACCATCGTTACACTATAAGCATAAAATTACAACAATAACAACAATTGTGGTATATGCCAAACAGTCTACTGGAATAGAATCAAGAGAATCAGGTGGGTCCTTGTCCCTGTTTCACATGGAGCTCACAGTTTAAAGGGGTAGGCAAACAGGTATTTAATCCCCATTTTACAGAAAGAGAAACTGAGGTATAGAGAAGTTCAGTGACTTGTCCAAGGTCACACAGCAAACAAGTGACAGGGCTGCTGGGATTAGATCTCAAGCCCTCTTACTTCTAGGCCCAAGTTCCTTCCACAAGGCCATGCTGCCTCTCTCATAGAACGAGCCCATTGCCTCGTCATAAGCCTACATAACTGGTGAAAGGATGGGAAGCATCCTTCCATTTCTGAGGGTTTTCTATTGCCTGTGCTCCTCTTTCACAAGACAGGATGGGGCTCATTTGCTTTTCCAGCCCACTAGGAGCATTGTAACACAGAAGCAGTGAATACCCTAAGTATTCACATGTGATGTGAAAAAAATACTCTCACCCTAAGGACCCAATGTGTAATAATGAGGGGACTTCAGCAGTGGAGAAAATCTGGTATTTTAGTAATTAAGAACATCAAGGGATCATTAATGTCCAGAGCAATGGCTTTCCAGACCATTATTCTGTCTCCAAAAGTGGGAACAAGATGTTTGGAGAAACAGTAAGATGGTTGTCCTGCATGTTATAAGTGATATGTTCAAACCGAGACATATCAAAAGAGTAGGTAGGTCTCATTTCCACCTATAAAGGAGAATATAGTCGTTAACAAGTATTGGCATTGTTCGTTTTCCTGATTTGAAAAGGATAGTATTTCCTTTTGAAATCCAGCAAATGAGTGTCATTCTTGAAATGGTGGCTAAGGTAAATGCCTTATCACAAGTAGCCAATAAAGGCATCAGGCAAAGCAATTACCATCTGAATAAGGCACAGTGAATTGAAGAGCGGCTGTAGGGAACAGAGGTGCTATATTCTAGACAGTAATAGTGTCCCACATGGAGATCTCCTGTCTCCTTTCAAAATCCACCCTCTCCACCTGCTCATCCGATCCCATTGCTTTGCACTGTTTGCTCTCTATTGGTTTCTTGCTCACTGCTTTCAAACATGCCCATGTCTCCCCTATCCTAAAAAACCCCTCCCTTGACCGCACAGCTCCCTTGAGTTACTGCCCCATCTCCATCTTCCTCTCCAAACACTTTGAGCAAGCTGTCTACACCCAGTTTCAAATCCCTCTCCTCCAAATCTCTCCTTGACCCTCTGGCTTTCGTCCTCTTCACTCCACAGAAACCACCCTCTCAAAGGTCACCGATGATCTTCTTCTGGCCAAACCCAAT